>NC_142584.1:62024856-62629231 GCF_965207765.1 Zootoca vivipara | reverse complement strand
GTGACTCTAGTTCTTTCTCGAAGGATGGAGCTAGCTAGGAGGAGATTTTATCTTGTCCCCTGTGTTTTTCAACACCTACGGTACATGACATCACTGGGTGAGGCCATTAGGAGGCTAAGGCTGCAGTAACATCAGTATGCAAATAATACAGAAGTCCATTTGCTAGTCCCAGGGAGGCGTCTGGAGGCACTTTTGAGATGGATAAGGGGAACAAGCTGAACCTTAATCCAGATAAAAAGGGTGTGCTGTTGGTTAGGAAAGCTGGCAGTCTGGGTGGTTAAACTGTGTCATTTGTTTCTAAACAATGTGGTGACAGCCAGCAAATTAAGAAAGATTTAAAAAGGGGATTAGATTAAATTGTGCACGATATTGCAGTTACTAGTTGTGACGGTTTTGGATAGCCTTCAGCTACAGAGGCAGTATGCCAAAGATGCTTGTAGGGGCCAAGCATTTTGATTTTACCATACCCAATAACATGCAAGCTTTTTTCGCTGCCTATGTGTTTCTGGGATCAATCAATCAATCAGGATGTTTATTCGGCTTTACGCCCATCATAAAACACAACAATATAAATCAAATAAAACAGTGGACTCGTTCAAGCCACAAATAATATAACACAATTCACAGCTCACAAGGACAAATATTAACAATTAAAAAAGAAAAGTTTAAGATTATGATTAAAAATTTAGGCACTACGCTAAAATCAATATCTGATGTCATTATAGAAAATTCTTATAACTATAAATAATCTGCTAACATTCCATTCCGTGTCTTGTACGAGAGGACGGCTGTTAGGAATTTAGCAACCTGTAGAGTAATATAAGGATCCACATCTTGAAGAACCCAGGCAAGCTGGTTTGTCAGCCATAGGCTGGATTATGGAATTTAGTATACTGTACTAGCACGAGCCGAACTGTACATAGGGCAGATAAACATAACATGATGTAGAGATTCAGATGTCTTAATTTCACAAGCACACATTGAAGAGACTTGGCCCTTAGTAAATCTATGTCTCAGCACGTTTGTTGGAAAAACATTGAACCTAGCTTTAATGAAGGCATATCGGTGAGACGCGGCTGTAAGCGATGTTAAATAGGACGGAGCACGGTAAATAGGGGTTATGCCGAAATTTAACGGCGAGCATACTCCACCACCAGCTAAGAAATTTTGGTATAGCTCCGCATCATCCAGCCTTTGATTTATACACATTTTTGCCGCATTTAGATCCAGTTTGAGCAATTCAGTGGGCGAGATCTCATAGGACAGCAATTTGGCATTGATTTTTCCTGACCAAAATTTTGTGAAGTCATCCCGCCACATGCATTGAATGAGATAGTGGTTCGGGAGTTTATGCCATAGGGATATCCAATAAATCAAAACTCACCTCCATAAAACTAACTCCACTGAGGGGATCTTCATTTCTAAGTGAATAGCCGCATTACTTACGCATGTTGGTAATTTTAGAAGTTGGCGTAAGAATTGGCTTTGAAGCGACTCTAAAGGTGAGAGATTTGCAAAGGCCACCCATAAAGGTGCAGCATAGGCCATTGTGGCCATCACTTTGATGCTACCGTGTTTCCCACATTTTAAGACACCGTCTTATATTTATTTTACCCAAGAAAATAAGCCTATGGCTTATTTTCGGGGGGGTGTCTTTTTAATTTTTTTTTAACTGTAATTACGGCAGCCAGCGTTGCTGCTGCTGGGTTCCGGAGGCAGCCTGCAGGGTCGGTGCCCAGCTGCGCCGGTGCTGGACACTGGAGAGAGCAGGAGACTGAGCAGCCACTGCGGCATCGCGCTGCCAGAGACTCGCAGCCACTGAGGAGCTTGCGGCGCCGGGGCTTGCGGGCGGCTCTCGCCTTTCCGCCCTTTCTCCTGCTCCCGGGGGAGACGTGGCTTCTATTCCCCATTGCCAAGGAAACAGCCCGGGGGAGAGACGCCAGAGCTGAGGCGCCCCCCGCCCGCGGATCCCACGTGCCGCCGAAAACGGCAATGCTTAGGGCCCCCCACTCCTCGCCCGAAGTGGAGTAAGGCCCCCCGAGCGGTCCAGGGCTTGCTTCCGAATGCGCAGGGACAGGACTGCGCTGTTAAACTCTTTGCAAACTCCTTGCCCAAAAGAAAGCTGTCCTGCAGAGTGCCGGATCGAGGAGCCGGTCTGCAGAGTCAGCGCCCAGCAGCGCGGCGCTGGATTGAGGAGGCGGTGCTTCGTGCGGAGCTGCTGGGCGCCGACCCGGCAGGCCGCTTCCTCGATCTGGCGGCCTCCCGGGTTGGCGCCCAGCAGCGCCGCGCGGAGCACCGCCGGTCTGTAGAGTCAGCGCCCAGCAGCACGGCGCTGGATTGAGGAGGCGGTGCTTCGTGCGGAGCTGCTGGGCGCCGACCCGGCAGGCCGCTTCCTCGATCCGGTGCTCCGCACGGCGCTGCTGGGCGCCCACCCGGGAGGCCGCCGGATCGAGGAAGCGGCCTGCCGGGTCGGCGCCCAGCAGCTCCGCACGAAGCACCGCCTCCTCAATCCAGCGCCGCGCTGCTGGGCGCTGACTCTGCAGACCGGCTCCTCGATCCGGCACTCTGCAGGACAGCTTTCTTTTGGGCAAGGAGTTTGCAAAGAGTTTAACAGCGCAGTCCTGTCCCTGCGCATTCGGAAGCAAGCCCTGGACCGCTCGGGGGGCCTTACTCCACTTCGGGCGAGGAGTGGGGGGCCCTAAGCATTGCCGTTTTCGGCGGCACGTGGGATCCGCGGGCGGGGGGCGCCTCAGCTCTGGCGTCTCTCCCCCGGGCTGTTTCCTTGGCAATGGGGAATAGAAGCCACGTCTCCCCCGGGAGCAGGAGAAAGGGCGGCAAGGCGAGAGCCGCCTGCAAGCCCCGGCGCCGCAAGCTCCTCAGTGGCTGCGAGTCTCTGGCAGCGCAATGCCACAGTGGCTGCTCAGTCTCCTCTCTCCCATGCCCAGCGCTGCTGGGAGCCGACCCTGCAGGCATGGCTTATTTTCGGGGTATGTCTTATATTTTACAAAGGCTTTAAAATCCTGCCATGGCTTATATTATGACTCCGTCTTAAAAAGGGGGAAACACGGTATACACTTTCAAGGCCGCAGGGATGAATAAGGCCCCCTCAGAATAGAAAAAACAGAGGAGGGAGTGCGATAGGGCTTTTGTCTTGTTTTGAAGGTATTCAACTTGCACTTTTATATTGAAAATAAATTCCTAAATATTTTAATTTATGTACTTGTTCGATTTTCGTACCCTCCAGTTTCCATGTACTGTGGTGCCTTGCTAGACGAATTTAATTCGTTCCACGGGTCTTTTCTTATAACGAAAAATTCGTCTAGCGAATCCCATAGGAATGCATTGAAATTTTTTTGGATTTTTTTTGCCCATAGGAACGCATTAATTGAATTTCAATGCATTCCTATGGGAAACCGCGATTCGATAGACGAATTTTTCGTAAAACGAATTCGTCTAGCAAGGCAACCTCCGCTCGAAAAATCCTTTCGTTAAGCGGAAATTTCGTTAAGCGGCGCATTCGTTAAGCGAGGCACCACTGTATAAAGTTTTCGACTCCTTGAAAATATCAGTACTTTGGACTTGGTGTTGTTGATAGACAGTGTGGTTGATAAATAAGTTAAAAAGAAGTGGCGCTAAAATACAGCCTTGGCGTACTCCCTTATTTACTGGCACTGGGTTCGTTAGGTCTCCAGCAGGGGTTAATCTCACCCTGGCCACGGACCCGGCATGAAGTTGGGAGATAAGCCACAGAAGCCTTCTATCTATTCCCCAACAGGCAAGTTTATCCCATAGTAATTTCCTCGGAATACTATCAAACGCAGCTTTCAAATCTATGAAAGCTGTGCAAAGTTGGCCCCGTCGAGGTGTCAAGTATTTCCGGGCTAAGTGATAAAGAATAATTGCCTGATCTGTTGTAGATCGGTTTAGTCTAAATCCAGCTTGCTTGTGCCCAATCAGGTCAGCCTCAACTGACCACTTCATCAACCTTGCCAGCAAGGATCAATTTCAAGTCCTCATTGGGACCTCTAAAGTCTCAAATGGTTTTGACCAAGGCAGGGCCGGTGCGTCCATATAAGCGAGCTAGGCAACTGCCTAGAGCGCCGTCATCCGAGGGGCGCTGCCAGCCTGCCGCCCACTTGCCGCTTTCCCTCCTCCTGCTGCTTGCTGCTGGCTGCAGAGGCGCTTCCCTGCAATGCCCTGCAGGGGGCGCAGGGCCGCGCAGGCGGGGACGACAGGCTCTGCTTCCCCTTCCTCGCACTGTCGCACACTTCCTCCGGCCGCGCTCACTTCCTCCAAGTCCGAGGCGACGAGCAGCAGCTGCAGCAGCAGCGACGGCGCCGCCCAGCCGGCCAAGCGCCATGAACCCAGGTGGGTTAGGTGTCTGGCTCCCCGATGGGGCGAACCCCGCACGCAGTGCAATGCTCCCTTTGCGCAAGGTGCGCACAGGAAGAGGTGCACCCCGCAGGGCCCAGGCACCTTCACCCTCCCCAGGCGCCACTTAGGCACTAAAATGCCCAGGGCAGGATGCCCCGGGGCATGGGCAGAGTGCGCGCTGCTTCTGGGCGTGCCGGGATGGGCTGAGTCTCCCTCCTTCCTGATCATGGGGCTCTGGGAGGGGGCCCACCTGCTTCACCAGCTGCCCTCTGGCTCTGGAACCGGGACTGGTTAAAAAGCATTTCCTGTTGATTAAGCATCAGGCTTCTAATTGTTTGATCAATCAATTAATGTAAAGGTCAGTTTGCACAGGGAATGCCAGCTGGCGCAGGCTTCTGGTCAAACCCCCCTCCCCTTATGATTTGCAGCTCCGTCCATTCCACTTCAGTTTTTTAAAGCATATATTTTTATTGGTTTTCAATCCTGCAACAATGCAAGCGTACAAAATAAAATAAAATCCCCGCTCCGGCCTCCTGCAAACCTTTGCTTCATGCTTTGATCACAGTGTTACAGTCAAACTGTAGTGGTTATTTTTCACAGGTGCTGGGAAACACAGACATTTAAGTGAAAACGTCCCTTACTAAAAGTTATAAGAAACTGCTCCATATTTTATTACAAGTGATCTAATTTGACTACAAGGCACATTTCATGAGCTGTTACTTACACCCTGGGTATCATCCACTCTGCCCATGTTGGATAGGGTGGGTTTTACCAGTGCTGTATGGCCCCCAAACATAGGAGCCAACTCCTCGGGGCAGAGGTCCCTTCGCTCACCCCCTAAAATATTTGGCATTGCCATTCAAATGGTGTACATGCACCATGTTGTGTGATCACTTGAGTTATACAATCAGAAGTTATTCTCAAATCAGGATCTCACAGGTAAACAAACTAGCAGCCACTATCAAGTTTAGTCTTACACACTTTGTTTTTGCAAATATAACAGGGGGCAAATAAACACTGATGAGAGCAATTAAAAGCATTGCATCAATCCTAACTTAAACATACAGATTAACATAGGCAGTCCAAGTGTTCAAAGAGGTGACAGAGTACAGTAATTCAGATGCAGAGACCAAACTCACAGATCCAACCCACTCAAAGCGTGCCTGTTCCCTTGACCAGTTCTGGGACTCTCTGCTGTGATTGAAACTGCATTAACATACACTGTTATCATAACATATATCAGCAGGAACATATCACTGTTTGAATACTTGAGGAAATGTGATAGCCCAGAAATACTGCCTGAATGAAAGTTGCATGGATTTCCTGTTAGAAATGGGTAACTACAGGAATTGTTCAAGTACTGTACAGGGGCAAACGGAAAGATATTTAAAATGTTGGCTAGCGGTTTGGGAAAGGAATCAGGTAATGATGCTAGGGACAATACTACCTGCATATACTGTATAGGTAATTACCAGCCAAAATTAGACAGACCCCTAGTATCATGATGCCTGGGTACCAAAAATAGATGCCTATTTTTGTTTTGCGAAGCCTTTCCCTGAGATGTCTCCAGAAATGGGTTTATTATTTAGAATTTAGTGATGGAATTATTGTTTTTAGAGCATGTGTTTGGTCTCCTGTTTCTATCTTGTCCACCACTTTGAAGGCTTCATGTCATGAAATGGTCTATAAATTTGTTATATGACAAATGTATTAGACAGAGGAATAAGCAAAGTAGTATTTGCACTTATTTCCATTCTGTTACCGTCTGCTCGCGTGGGATAGTTTTTTTTATCCCTCTTATAAATGGAAAGGAGTCTGTTAAGTAGCTCCTGACTTGAATGAGCCCCTAACAGGAATTCATCCTTGACTCTTAGAGAAATTAATGAAGGGATCAGGTAGAAAACATAAACATCCAGATTGATTTTAATTTTTGCTAAGTATGCACATTCTTGAAGCAAACAGCGTAGCTAGTATTTCAGAGATAGCATATCTATATTTACAGAGAGCACAGCAATGCAATCTGCATTGATAAAGGCAGTATAATGAGCAAAGGGACTTATGGAAAATGAGGTAAAAGGTCTTTTTTAATCAAGAAAAAAAGCCTTACTTCAGCAGGAAGATTAGGCCTCATCTATGAAAGTGAGCATGTTTTTGCAGATGTGTCCATACCAGAGCAGTTTCTCCTTTCCCTTTTTAAAGTTTTCCTTCTACTGAAAAGCCCTTTGGCTCAGAAAATATGAGTCAGAAACAGAGCACAAAGTTCAGAAGAAAAATAGTCACTTTATGGGCCTTCGGGGTTCTCTCGGATAGTTTTTGGTCCAGCACAGAAACCAGGCAGGTTGCACTTTTCCCTGACCTTGTATTTCTGTCAGGATTGCCAACACCTGACTGTCACCTGATCTAGGGGCGTGTCAGATGAGGTCCTTTGAAAATCCCTGTTCAGAAAGTGTACTAAAGATCAGACCAGACACCTATGCCTTCTAGACCAACCACTTATTCTCCAGGGTGATCTTACAATGTTATAAAATTTAATGGGTCTACTCTGAGGAAAACTTACTCGAACAACATCCAGTGTGTTTGTGTTATGAAGTAATATATTCCGGAAATAATATATTCTCTTTGGTCCTTTGAAAATGCACCTGATTTTGCTCTCTGCTTTGTCCTTGCAATTCCACTGACACAGAGGGGACTGCAAAGGGTTAAAGATTCAGAGAGAATGTAAAGCACGTTCACAAAATAAACTACCCCCATGTCTTCAAAATGACATCACTGGCTCAAATGTTCATGTTGTCTAACCCACGTTCTTAAGTACAGTCATACCTTGGATCCCAAACGCCCTAGAACTCGGACGTTTTGGCTCCCGAACACCGCAAACCCGGAATTGATGGTTCCGGTTTGCGAACCTTCTTTTGGAACCTGAATGTCCGACAGGGCTTCCACGGCTTCTGATTGGCTGCAGGAGCTTCCTTCTGCCAATCAGAAGGCGCAATTTAGTTTTCGAACGTTTTGGAAGTCGAATGGACTTCCGGAACGGATTCCATTCGACTTCCAAGGTACAGCTGTATATATGAAGAGACATAGGAGAACCTTGGGTGTGCATGTGTTTATGAATCACTAATGGGCATCTGAGACAATAGCAGAAATGGGGAAATGCAGGGAACCAGGCAGAGGGCCTTCTCGGTAGTGGCACCCGCCCTGTGGAACGCCCTCTCACCATATGTCAAAGAGAAAAACAACTACCAGACTTTTAGGAGACATCTGAAGGCAGCCCTGTTTAGGGAAGCTTTTAATGTTTAATAGATTATTGTATTTTAATGTTCTGTTGGAAGTTGCCCAGAGTGGCTGGGGAAACCCAGCCAGATGGGCAGGGTATGAATAAATTATTATTATTATTATTATTATTATTATTATTATTATTATTATTATTTATTAGCATATGAATTTGTTCTTTGTGAAAGCTGGCATAGTTTTGCCTAGAAGGCTGTTGTACTGTATAATGCTAAGGGATGGTTGTATGTTGAGAGATATTAAATGTTTTTTCTCTCCCCAATGGCACTGACACAGAGTAGGTGTGAACAGGGTTAGAAACTCAGATATATAAGCAAGCAAAGCAAAGATGTTTATTCGGCTGTACACCCATCATAAAACACAACACAACAAAACAAATCATATAAAAACCACAGACTCGTACAAACCACAGATAATATAACACAATTCACAGCTCACAAGGACAAATATTAACAATTCAAAAGACATATCTTGAAGGTTTAAGATTAAGATTAAAAATTTAGGCGCTAAACTAAAATCAATATCTGATATCATTTTTTAATTTTTTTTTTATAACTATCAATAATCAGCTAACATTCCATTCCGTCTCTTGTACGAGAGGACGGCTGTTAGGAATTTAGCAACCTGTACATCTTGAAGAACCCAGGCTAGCTGAAGGTCAACTGGATTGTCAGCCATAGGCTGGATTATGGAGTTTAATATACTAGCACGAGCCGAACTGTACATAGGACAGATAAACATAACATGGTGTAAAGATTCAGTTGATTTCATTTCACAAGCACACATTGAAGAGACTTGGCCCTTAGTAAATCTATGTCTCAGCACGTTAGTTGGAAAAACATTGAACCTAGCTTTAATGAAGGCATATCGACGAGACGCGGCCGTAGGCGTTGTTAAGTAGAACGGGGCACGGTAAATAGGGGTTAGGGTTAAGCTAATCACCAAATGGCAATTTACACCTAGGTTACAGTCGCCACAACAGAATATCTAGGCACCTTTTTGGCAGTAGTGGTGGTGGTGATCATCATATATACCACTTTATTTATTTATTGACCTAAAAAAATCTCGAAGCGGTTTACAACACATTAAAGCATCATTGCAGAATAAAACTAATTCAAGCTTCAAGGGGAATAGTTCAGATCCTTCTCTAAGGGGCGTTTTCCTTTCCCCATCTTTATTTACCTACTTAATTTATATAGCTGCTGTATAATTATTTATTTATTTATTTGGTATCCCGGCCGAGGCCGGGCTCAGAGCTGCTAACATCATAAAAACAAGACAATATGCATAAAAGCAGACATCAATGAATTAAAATACATGGTGTGTGAACCATGTACCCCTTAGAGAAAAAAAGCAGGCTATGAATGCAATAAATAAATAAATTACCTGCTGACTGGAGGGGCCAGCCAGATGGAGATGTTAGTCACCAACCTGGCATCCAGAGATCTCCATGTGGTCACAATTCAACACTTGCCAGTCACAAAACATGCCTGGCTAATTTCTAACACCGGTTGCTGGGTATCGTGCGCAGCAGAGGGCTACAGTACTCCCATCCTGCTTACTGGCTTCCCAACAGGCACCTGGGAGGCAAAACACAGCTGGCACCACGGGTATGAATGCCAGTAGCAGAGGAGGAAAGGCTTTCCTTCAAAACCCTTGCGGAACGTTGTGTAAGAAAATGCTTTAAGCAACTAGGCGACTCCCATAACTTTACAATGGGAGTCAACCTGACAAATGGATTTTGAAATGGAATTTCTCCAAGACACGTTCTGTTTATGAGGATGGGAATGGATCTGTGTGTACTCTTTGAAGGATGGCATTGTTTCGATAATTACAGAGGTGTAGTGTGGCGGAGGCACTGGGGCATTTTTGAAGGAGTGCACAGGGCAGTCTCGAGCAGCTCGGCTGCCCTGGCGCTGAGGGGCAGAGATCGCTCCGGCACCCCCGCCCTCGCAGGGCGCAGCATGGTTTCCGCCCGGCGCCCTGGCGCACCATGCCACCAGGGGTCTACTTAGAGCCGGCCCTGGGAGTGCAATCAGGTGCCCCCATGACAGGCAAGGAACCCTTGCAGCTAAGGCATGGCAGGAGGGAGATTGGTCTAGTGGGTGAGGAGACTGTTGAGATGGGCTCCGTCCACCCTCCGCGCAGCCTCCCACCCTGCGCACCCCAACCCCAGCCGCCCAGCCTACGGTGGGGGGGGGGGGTTGCAACCGCCCCAGGCGCCAGCAATCCATGCTGTGCCGCTAGATGAGTACAGTGGTACCTCTGTTTATGAACTTAATTCATTCCGGAGGTCCGTTCTTAACCTGAAACCATTCTTAACCTGAGGTAGCACTTTAGCTAATGGGGCCTCCCGCTGCTGCTGCCGCGCAATTTCTGTTCTCATCCTGAGGTAAAGTTCTTAACCCGAGGTACTACTTCTGGATTAGCAGAGTCTATAATCCGAAGTGTTTGTAACCTGAGGTGTTTGTAACCCGAGGTACCACTGTATAGGCTTTTCCCATGGCCTTCACTGACGCAATCTGATTATATGTCATGAATCCTCATCTTCAATCCCAGTTTCACTCTAATTTTGTGTATTGATTTGCATTTCAGATGATGAAGGAAGGTGCTACATGCTGGGAACCTAGCCCTCGAGGACATCAGAGACAGGTAAAAGGTACCACTCCCGCAGCTTTCAATGGTACAGTTTGAAAGTTGATAGGGAAAGGTGCTGAGTTCCAAAAGCAGAGAACTCAATCCATAGCTACAAAGGAATTTTGGAATGCACCCAGAGTGCGCTCCCGATGCTTCCTTTTGAATTTGCCGCATTATTTTGCTTTATTCCTTTATATTCTAAAATATAACTGGTTTAAAACTACAAAATCAATACAGAATTAAAATACACAGTAACAGTTCCTTTGGGGCGTGCAGGCCTGGATCTGGGCGGGGAAAGCAAGATAGCTTTCCATTATTTTTATTTATTTCATAAAATGTATCCAATGCTTGGTTGTATATATTTTTAAAAACCTCAGAGATTTACAAACAGAATAAAACAATAACATTATGCACTGAATGGAGGTGCCAGGGAATCCCCACATACAACACATTACAACAATCCAGTCTTGTACTATCCAATGCATAAACTATTGTGGCCAAGTTTCCCAGTTCAGGAATGGTCATCGCTGTTGTACCAGTTTCAGTTAGTAAAAGGCCCTTCTAGCCACTGAGGCTACCTCCAATGACAGAGTTGGATCCAGAAGGCCCCCCCCCAAAAAACTGTGAACCTGCTCCTTCAGGGGCATTGCATAGGTAGGCAGCTGACCAATTTCTTGGATGTGGAAACGATTTACCCACAATGCCTCTGTCTGTCCAGGATTCAATCTCAGCTTGTTTTTCTTCTTCCATGTCACACTGCGTCCCAGCAATATCTCAGAAACTGTTCTTCCATTTCACACTGTGTCCCAGCAATATCTCAGAAACTGTTCAGATCAAGATGCTGTGGAGAGATAGAGCAGCTTGTCATTTGCATTCTGAGGGCACCTCCCTGCCAGATTCCTAATAGCCCTTCCCAGTGTCTTCATATAGATATTGAGCAACAGAGGCGATAAGTTCAAGACCTGTAAAACTAAACTCGGATGTCACTTTCCCCGGTCAATAGAATTGGTGTTAAAGTCCACTGCTTATTCCAGCAGATCACCGCTAATAATTTTCTCATCAACATTTCAGAACAATCCTGTGACACACCACCCCAATCTCTGCAGCAGTGCGAGATTCCAGGGGTCCAGGCACATAACCCAGGGCCTGAATTTCCTTAGGAAATGAGGCACCATGGGGACTGTGGTGTCTATAATTTATGGTTTATTTGCACATACCTGAGCCTACATTGGAGAGGTTCAAAACATTACCCTCCAAGCGGGTTCTGTTTCTTCCATGGCTGCTGCTTGGATTCAAACTGTCACCCTACATTGCTCTGATTCCCCTTTCTACAGCTTTGAAACTGCCTGCAAAGCACAACCGTTTCCCCTTTCGCTTACATTATTGTCCACGGCAATCGTGAACCTACCCCACTCTAGCACTGTCTTTCTGGCTAACCCTGGGCTCAGGGTGGAGCTCAAGGCATTGGCTCATCTTCCAGGTTATCACCAGGCTTTGATTCCCTAATAATCAACATGAGCTGGATCCAGGTAACTCTCCAACCCTTCATTAATTCTAATTTTACTGGACCCAGACAATTAGGGTGCCTCACACCCTACAAACCCACAATAGTACTCTCTGCCTACTGAGATACTACTTAATTGTTGCTTGACGTTCATGGAAGGAAGTTGGGAGCTAACACCTGGAGAGCTTCCCTCCTGTCTTTCCCCAAGGCAAGGAGCAGCAGCTTTTGGGAGAGTGGAAAGTGTTCTGGCCTGTCGGTGATACGGGTGTAAGTTGTGTCAACCTTTCCGAGGTTTTATATACCTCCTTTAAAGTACATTCATACTTGCTAGATTCCCATATTCTGTGCCTCTCATTCTCTCCATTTTTTGGCTTATTGACATTGAATATGTCCTTGTGTTTTCTTGTATTCTCAGGTATGGAAGTTCTGGGATTCGATGAAGATCGCTGCCTTTATACTGGGTCCTGCCCTGCTCATGTTTGTTGCTTTCAGGAACTCAGTCACATGGTAAGTCCACCAGGTCCCTGGAGCTCAATAATGGTTTGGCCAAAAGGAAAGTGGCAACTGCTATTGTCACAGGATCGCTTTTGTGTTTCAGGCACCTGCAGAAATTCTGGGGAGCCTCTGGCTTGTTCTGGCAGACTCAGTGGGAGAACTTGCACCACCTCCTAGGGGGAAATGAATGGGTGATTTTCATAGTTTGTGAGTCACTTTGAACTGAAGTCAGTTATTGTCTGTGTTTTTAACGGCTCTTTCAATTCTGTTAGTATTTTATTCCATTATAATGATGGTCTTTTCTATGTATTTAGCTTGTTCTATTTTATCTGTGTAAGCTGCCTGAGTCTCAAATTGAGGGAAAAGGCAGGAATACTAATAATAGGCTCATTTCTTATCTACGTATAAGGGTGGTTTTGAATATAAAAGCATTCCTATAATATAATACCTTGTCATATCTGTTTACCATTGGGCATGTGCCTCATTGAACCCAAGCTTGCTGATACATAAGTTAGGCAAAACTTCCTGATTGACCAATAATACGTACTGTCCCTATTCCTCCTTTCCTTCACAACATGCAGAGTTATGTGGAGTGACTTAATTTAAAAGTGTGGGGCTGTGGCCAAGGACCTCTGAATCCATATTTATGTATAGCATCTAGTCTCTTTTCAGAATGTTCACAAAGCTTAAGTGACAATGATAGTCCAGCTACGTTGCTATGAGGTGAAGAGGACAAGAGTCAGCTTCTAGTACAAAAACTATTGCTGTGTTATTGATAAAAAAATTCCTTCAGTAGCACCTTAAAGACCAACTAAGTTTTTATTTTGGTATGAGCTTTTGTGTGCATGCACACGCACACGAAAGCTCATACCAAAATAAAAACTTAGTTGGTCTTTAAGGTGCTACTGAAGGAATTTTTTTATTTTGCTTCGACTCAGACCAACACGGCTACCTACCTGTAACTGTGTTATTGATGTTGATGATAGGGGAGGGGGGGTGGGGCACAATGGGTGGACAGGTATGGAGGACTCCCTGGTCCTGAATGGGGTAACTGTGCCCCTGAGGGACCAGGTGCGCAGCCTGGGAGTCATTTTGGACTCACAGCTGTCCATGGAGGCGCAGGTCAATTCTGTGTCCAGGACATCTGTCTACCAGCTCCATCTGGTACGCAGGCTGGGACTCTGCCCGCAGAGTGATACATGCTCTAGTTTTCTCCTGCTTGGACTACTGCAATGTGATCCACGTGGGGCTACCTTTGAAGGTGACACAGAAACTACAACTAAGCCAGAATGCAGCGGCTAGGCTGGTGATTGGGAGCGGCCGCTGAGACAATATAACACAGGTTATGAAAGACCTACATTGGCTC
Organism: Zootoca vivipara; assembly: GCF_965207765.1. NCBI lineage: Eukaryota > Metazoa > Chordata > Lepidosauria > Squamata > Lacertidae > Zootoca > Zootoca vivipara. The sequence continues at coordinate 62,615,567 of NC_142584.1, read as the reverse complement.
CCAGTATGTTTCCGAGCACAATTCAAAGTGTTGGTGTTGACCTTTAAAGCCCTAAACAGCCTCAGCCCAGTGTACCTGAAGGAGCATCTCCACCTCCATCGTTCAGCCCAGACACCGAGGTCCAGCGCTGAGGGCTTTCTGGTGTTTCCCTCACTGCGAGAAGTGAGGTTACTGGGAAAAGGGAGAGAGCCTTTTCGGTAGTGGTGCCTGCCTTATGGAATTCCCTCCCATCAGATGTCAAGAAAATAAACAACTTTTAGAAGACATGTGAAGGCAGCCCTGTTTAGGGAAGTTTTTAATTTTTGATGTTTTGTTGCTGTATTATTATTATTATGGGTGGAATATAATGGGTGGCTCCTTCATGGATCATTGCCTTGTCGTGGCGAAGGGGCTTGAATAACTGAGAGAAGCTATGAGCTGTGCCGTGCAGGCCACCCAAGATGGACCAAACTGCGGGAGGCAGTGCAAGACAGGAGTGCCTGGCGTGCTCTGGTCCATGGGGTCACGAAGAGTCAGACACAACTAAACGACTAAACAACAACAACGTAATGTGTGGGGTATAAATAATAAATTACTACTACTACTACTATTCTGCATCTCACCAAGGAACCCTTTGCATCTCTTCCTATTTAGCCCACTGGTATAATGCAAATAGCAGGAGAACTTGTGGCCCTCCAGAGCAGGGGTCGGCAAGATTTACCTTGCCTGGGCCGGTTCACTCCAGCGGAGATCCCAGCGTGGGCCAGATTGCTCGCCAGCCTGCGATTTCTGGTGTCTGCGTCTGCACATATGCGATTTTCGGCATCTTCGCATGCGCAGACGTGATCTTCGACACCACGGATGCGAGTACCTTCACTGCACTGTGCTGGTTTAGCGCAGTGGGCGGGGACTCGCCAAGTGGGCGGCTCAGTTCAGGGGCAGCTCATGGGCCAGTTAAACGACCTCCGTGCGACGCTTGTGGCCCATGGGCCTTAGGTTGCCGACCCCTGCTCCAGGGGATGTTGGACTACAACTCCTATCGGCCCCAGCCAGCATGGCCAATGCTCAGGGATTTGTACTCCAAGAATATCTGTAGGGCCACGAGTTCCCCACTCCTGCTATGAAGCATCAGGCGTGAATGTAAGAGTCTCTATCAATTGCTTAAGTGAAAGCCACAATGAAATTCAGTCTTCCACGTGACCTTTGATGAACCGTGGGCAGCAGATGATGGGGACACACCCACACATCTATTACTGGAGTATCTGCTCTGTCAACACAAATAGAATTAGTCTCTCCCTTCCGCTTGTCCATTTGAACAACATCTATGACTGTGGTCTTCCCATGCCACTCATTTCCTGCTCTTTCTTATCCTTTTCTTTTTGAGCTGCTGTCCTGTCCCCACTCGCTCTTTCCCTCTTCTTGTACTACAGGCGCTGGAATAATTCCTGCCCTGATTTTCTGGATCTTCAATGGAATCTTGATGGTAGCAGATGTGACTGGGAAGCCGAGTTTCATCACCCGATACCGCATTCAGTTGGGGAAGAACGATCCTGTGGGTATTTTTTTTGCACAAATATGGCAGCCCTGTTTGCTTGTTCTGAGTGGGAGCTGTTGATTCCTCCCCAGATAGCCTTTCTAGCTTCAGTCAGGGGATGCATCCAGCAGTTACGGTACAAATATGTTGATTTGGGTAGATAGCATTTTGGTCTTTTTATCTGTTTCTCCAGGAAGAGTCTTCTTCCCTTCCACTAGCTCTGTATAATAGCGTAGACTGAGGAGAGAAATGATTGGCCCAAGGTCACATTCAGAGTGAGCTTCGACTCCCTGCATAGGCCTGACGGAATAAAAATGTTTTCAGCAGGCATTTAAAAACTGGAACTGAAGGCACGGCATTTTGAGTGGCCGCTAGTGATTCTAACATTTTCTTTATAGTGGTGGGTGAATTTATCGTCCCAATTATCCTAACAGAAGTTGCAGCTTCAATAAAAGAAGGGAACTGTTTCCCAGTCCCACAAAAAAGCACCAGTGTTTGTTCCTGTGCCTTTATCCTAATTGCTCCACAGGGCTCATGAAGCCTGAATATGCAATGACTGAAGATTTAGAACTTAAAGCCTTCTTTATTTGGCAAGTAGAGAGGGAGAAGCCACTTCGAGCCTCTAACTGTAGCCAAGGGTCTTCCAGGCTTGCAGAATGTTCATCCCAGCTTAGGCAGTGCTGTTCCACATTTTAACCCAGGTTCATTTTGCCTCTCCCCCTAGGTGGACACAAAAAGACTGCAGGATGCCATACGCACAGCCCTGTTCAATGATTTTTTCATCTCTCTGCCTATGATTATCCTCATGCTCCCTATTCTGAAATGGAGGGGGGAGCCATGCAGTTTGCACTTGCCAACTTTCCATTGGTTTCTTCTCGAGCTGGCAATCTTTACGCTATTGGAGGAAATTCTCTTCTATTACTCTCACCGGTAAGGCACACATTACATTGAGATAACAGATTGGGCTGCCCTCCTTGGTTGGTTTTATAATGTGCAGTATCCAACTGGCTAGATTGAGACTGGCATTTTAAGGCTGCAGTTTCCACTCCTTCAAAAAAAGTGATTTTCTAGTTAAACATAGCTAACAGGATGCGATAGATTGGATAGTGGTGGTGGTTGTTTTACTGAAGTGTAGTTGCCACAATTGCACGTGCAGTGCAAAGTAATCATGCTGTTATCCCTACCCCCTTGTATTTACTTGAATCAAATGCTCACCTTTTTTGGCCAACTTACATTGTGAAAATTAAGGTGTGCATTAGATTCCGATGGCACATTTACATTCACCAGCAAATACTTTTTTTGGCTTTAAGGTTCTGAAAATTGAGGTGCGCATTAGATTTGATTGTGCATTAGACTCGAGTAAATACGGTAGCTGCCTTGCATGGTGCCTCAACACCAGCTGTTCTGCCCACAGATCAGGGGCGTCTTAAGGTTATCTGGCACCATGGTGCAGGGATCCCTCAGGCGCCCCCCACCCCCACGCTTCCCTCCGGGCGGGCAGCACCTCTCCCTCGGGCCCCTCTGCAGCCCACCTCGCTCCCCCCCCACGCCGCCATGGTGCGCCTTCTGCTTCTTGCCCGCGGCGGGCAGGACCGATGCCGGCAACGCCGGACTTGTGCTCTTCCGGGCAGGGCCAGGCGTGGCGGGCAGCCGGAGGGGGGAGGCCCAACGGGCAGGGACGCTGCCAGTTGTGCTCCGCCTCTGCCTACTTGGCAGAACCAGCTGCGTGGCGCTGCCGTCCAGGGAGCCCTGGCTGCCGCGCTGATGGGAGGCTTGCGGCCGGCTTCCCTGCAATGGTGCCCACAGCCCAAGAAGAGGCGGGCGAGGGCGGCGCTGCTGGCGGGGCTTGAGGCGGCTCCTCCGGCAGGGAGGAGGCTCCGGGCACGGCATGGCGGAGGCGCCCTCCAGAACCGTGGCGCCTTGTGCCAGTAGCCTCTGGCTAAGACGCCCCTGCCACAGGTAAAATATGGCATATTGTCTCTGCTTCTTCACCTGCAGGCTTCTTCATCACCCTCTCCTATACAAACACATTCATAAAAAACATCATGAATGGACCGCTCCCATTGGTGTAGTTTCCATCTATGCTCATCCAATTGAGCATGTGGTAAGTGGCACAACTGGCAACTGAGGAAAGTCTAATGACCCATTGCAACACCTGAGGTACATGGCTTAATAAAGTTTCAGATTAGGTTATAATGGTAAAACAACATCTTATTTACGAGTAATATTGGCAAGTGACTATTCTGGAAAAACTGGTTGCCCTTGATAAAATATTATTGAAAAAATAATTACCTCCTGCAAAAGAAAATTCAAGAAGGTTTTGAAATATTTTTAGTAGAAATATTGCAATTTTCTGTTAACTGAAAATTTCCTTGCATAATGAAGTAAAAAAAAAAGAGTTTTGTTGATTATTGATAGTAAAGGACCTCTTGACGGTTAAGTCCAGTCAACAGCAACTATGGGGTGCAGTGCTAATCTCTGCTTTCAGACCGAGGGAGCCAGTGGTTGTCCGCAGACAGCTTTTCTGGGTCATGTAGCCAGCTTTTGGTGCCCGGAACACCATGACGAGTGCCAGAGCGCATGGAGGCGCCATTTACCTTCCGACCGCAGTGGTACCTATTTATCTACTCGTGCTGGTATGCTTTTGAATTGCTAGGTTGGCAGGAGCTGGGGCAAAGCAACAGGAGCTTACCCTGTCACCCGGATTCGAACTGCCAACCTTACCATCAGCAACCCCCAAAGGCTCAGTGGTTTAGACAATTGCTAAGTGATCAAATAAAAAAAGAGAAAATGTTCCAATATACCTCTGCATAGGCATACAATCTGTATAGACTGTACAGAGACCACAGAAAAGAATGTTCTTACCTGTGAATCTTCTTCTCAGAGGCAGTTCCATCTGCTTCAGGAGGTTCCTATGAGGTGCCAGTCAGACATTCCCTTTCACTGGCCACAGTGAAATGAAAGAGATGCAAGAGGATGACTCTCAAAACCACCTCTGCTTTATACCCGAAATAGTATGGTCTAGGTGTAGGACTCTACTTTAAGGCAGGGTGGAACTAAAGGTAAAGGTAAAGGACCCCTGACAGTTAAGTCCAGTCACAGACGATTCTGGGGTTGTGGTGCTCATCTCGCTTTACAGGCGAAGGGAGCCGTCGTTTGTCCGCAGAGTTTTTCCGGGTCATGTGGCCAGCATGACTAAGCCGCTTCTTGCACAATGGAACGCGGAAACCAGAGCAGCACACTGAAACGCCGTTTACCTTTCCGCAGCTCGGGCTGCGAACGTGATCCGTGCGGGAGGCATGTTCGCAACCCGCAGCGGCGCACACGCTGGTCACAATTTGGTGTTTCTGCGCATGCGCGAGCGCCAAAACCCGGAAGTAACCCATTCTGGGACTTCTGGGTACGGCGCGGTGCGCAACCCGAAAACGTGCAACCTAAAGCGGCCGTAACCATAGGTATGACTGTATCTATGTGCGCTTTTGGGCGTGCTTTCGAACTGCTAGGTTGGCAGGAGCTGAAACTGAGCAACGGGAGCTCACCCCGTCATGGGGATTCAAACTGCTGACCTGATTGGCAAGTCCAAGAGGCTCAGTGGTTTAGACCACAGTGCCACTCGTGTCCCTAGGGTGGAGCTACTGTCCCTTAAAATACACGAACAAGTTTAAGTACTGCATTTCCCATTCTTTTCTTAGGAGACCTTGGTTGCCTGCTTGGAAGAATAGATGATATGTCAGACAAAAATAAGTAACATAAGGCAATCATGGTTCTGGGAATAAGATGGTGTAAAATAAGGCATACACTAGTCTCCTGTTCCCGCTTATGGACTTCAATTGCTACCCACCCACCCCGGCATATCAATGAAGTATGAGGGAGACCAGGCCTACGGTTCTTCCTTCCATTAATTCGACACGGCTTCCTCTTTCACGTTAGCAAGTGCCCAGGGCAGAACCAGGTCAGCAGTAAAGCACTTTTGGAGCAGAAGAGTAACGTCAAAGGAGATTTGCAACCAATATGCAGAGTCAGATGTTAAAACACCCTGCAGATCTCTTTGAAAAAAAAACACCTTTTTATCTGCACATAGAATATATATGACACTTAAAAAGCACCAGCTTTTCAACAGTGGAGCGTCAATCTTTGAAGCTCACCACCCCCTCTTTGGGAATATTTTCTGTGTACATATTCATCATTATGAACCTGCACTTATATTCCAGTTTTCCAACATGCTGCCTGTGATGACCGGCCCAATCCTCATGAGATCTCATGTTACATCCATCATGGCGTGGCACTCCCTTTCCTTTCTGGCCACCACCATTTCTCACTGTGGCTACCATTTACCTTTCCTGCCCTCACCAGAGTTCCATGACTTCCATCATCTCAAGTAATTAGATTTTGTTCTTAGAGGCCACATTTGCCTCACTCATAACTGGGACCGGGGGTGGGGGTGTGGGGTTGATGCATACAGCTGCTGGAACGGACTTCGCTTAATTTAGCCAGCATTCAAGTTCTCTAAGCCTTGGCTGAAGTTCAACACAAAAGAAGATTCCCTACCCCCAAACCCACTATTATCCTAGCATATGAAAGTACTCAAAATCTTCAGGCATATCTTGTTTTCTTGGGGGGGGGGGGTAAATACTCTTCTGTGCGGCTACTTAGTGCTCAGCTGCTTATTGTGGCTTTATGTAACTGGTCTCATGCTGCCAGAAATGAATTTGGCCTAGGCAAACTATATTGCTATCCTTGGGATGAAATATTCCCCATAGGCACTCATATGAATATTACCTCTAAGGCAATCTCTGGTCCACCAGATCACTGCCAATTCCCATCAGCACCAGCCAGCATGGCCAATGATCAGGGATGGTAGAAATTGAGCTTCAACAACATCTAGAGGTCCACCGATTTCCTACTCTGGCTCCATCAGTCACATTACAGTTAAGGGTAGTGTTTCTACTTTCCGTAACAGCAGTGTTTTACTCTTGCAATATGCTCTTTACAACTAAAGCCATTCCCAGAGTTATTTGTGTTGGGGGTGGGGGAAGCAGCAATAGACAGTTTCCATCCCAATGCAAATAGCTGTTTTATGGGGTTGGATTTTTTTGTTTGGGGGGGGGGTGTTTAAAAAAACCTTTGGGGTTTTTCAATTAAAAAAAACTTCTGTATACATTTACAAACCTGACAAGTCATTCTTGCTCAAACACATCTATTTAAAACTAGAAAATTTAAACATGCAAGGCCCCCCCCACCCCATCCTGCTTTCAGATGACAGACTGAGAGCTTCAAAGCAACAATATGGTACAGAATAATATGGAGAGTCAAAATTTAACCGATTAGGGTCAGGGTGGAATGGGGCACGTTGTTTAATGGAAGGGAAATGCCTACATCATTACAGTATGTTCACCATTAAAAGTATGTACTGCAATTATTTCCCTTTCTTTTTCACCAGATTCAATCAGTGCTATGGTGTCTTGGGTGTGCTGGACCGCCTGCATGGAACAGATCTGTTGTTCAAGCAAACAAAGGCCTATGAGAGACACTCCGTTCTGTTGAGCCTCACCCCCCTCACTGAAAGCATTCCTGATTGTCCTAAGAAATCAGAGTGACCCTTAAGTGCAAATTATTTCCTTTGACATCATCCAGATAATCACAAGAATCGGGAAATACCAGATTTTCTGGTGAGGCACTCAACAAGATTATTGTGGCAGGTTTCATGTTTTCATTGGCAAGGGACAGAGCTTGACCTATAACACAGCCTCCGAAAAGGATCAGGGTAACGCTTATGTTTGTAGAGCACCATGGCAGAAGAGGAATAATGGCAGCATCTACAGAAATGGTTGTGATTGACCAAGGAAAGCAAACAGCTGAAAGTACTGTATAACAAAGGGTGCTGGAGGTGAGAGAATACACTTTCTGGCTTACAGAAAACAAGTAACTCTCATAGAATTCCAAGTTGGAATTTCAGCCTGACCCAACAAAGGACCAAGAGCAGGTGAATTCGAGAGCATTTACCGTATTTTTCTGTGTATAAGACAATGTTTTTTGGTATTAAAAAAAATAGGCAGAAATTGGGTGTCGTCTTATACAGATACCGTGCTTCTCATATTATAAGACACGTCTTATATTTATTTTTTCCTCAAAAAAAACACACTATGGCTTATTTTCAAGGGATGTCTTATTTTTTTCCTCCTCCTCCTGCCGCGGCCGGCATTGCTGCTGCGCCTATCACTATGTCTTATTTTCGGGGTATGGCTTATATTACTTGAATGCTTAAAAATCCTGCTGTGGCTTATTTTATGGGTATGTCTTAAAATATGAGAAACACGGTAGTGAATGCAGAGGGGTGTGTGTGCGATTAATGGCAGCAGCAAACAGGAGATAGTCGGGTTATTGGTGGCTGTGGCAATTGGGCAGGCGAATGGCAGCTGCGGCAAGTGGGCTGTTAGTGGTGGTGAGCGGGCAGACAATTGGCGGCTGTGACGAGGTCTGTGATTGGCAGTGGCTGTGGCAAGTGATCATTGGTGGGCAGGCGGGTGAGCAACTGGCGGAAGTGAACCTCCTCTATGCCCACAAGCTAAACAACTTAATTTCTTAATTTTGGGTTTAAAAATTAGGGCTCGTCTTATACACTGAAAAATACGGTATTCCTAATCTCGGAAGAAAGCAGGGGACTGAAATCTGCCATCTCCCTGAGTACCAAGCTGAATGAGTAGTCCTACTGAACAGTACAATGTAAGGCATCATGCTGTTGTATAGCAAGATACTCTTGTGCTGCATTACTGTAAAGGGGGGGGAGGTAAAGTTTTATCACTCTATATGATCTATTAAAGATTTCTATCTATGCTTAATTGGGTTTTTATTTCTATTTTTCCTTATGTTTGCAGCTGTTTCTATTTTAGCTGTAGGGCACCCTGAATCCGTCAGGGAAAAACGTGGGATATAAATAAATATAATCATAAGTCATGCCTCTCCAAGTAACTGAAGATTTTTAAAGAGATAGTGGAGCTAATTAACATAGCCAAAGAGAGCATTATGACGATCTTTTATACTCACTAAAACTCATTAGAAAAAGTAGCTGTTTGGTGACCCTGGAATGGAAAACAAACACAAAATGAAACCATTCTCGTTTTGCTTCCACATGGGCCTAGTCCTCAAGAACAGCAGATGAGGCAATAAACATCACTGTGCCACTCCAGGCAGAAGACATACAAGAGGCTTGAGTACAATGATCTATTCCAAATATTTAGCTTTCGGTGTGCAGCGATACTTTTTTTTTGTATAGAGGACCATTCAGTCATTTCAAAGGCGGCATACACACAGGTTGCCTCTTAGCCCAATTTTTCATTCTTTGAAGAACAGTTTAAATAATGTAAGCAACCAGGAATCTTGCTAGAGTACATAATACTGAAAATGCAAAAGGACATTTGTCTTGACAAGTAACATTTTTAGCACACTTATCCTGCCATTACATCATCATATCGTGCATCTCCCAGTTCTCTGGTCCACATGTGGTTGCCATTAGTAGAAATAGCCTCAAGGCAGAAACAAGAGTGTGCAAATTGCATGGTCTTTTGAGGTTTTTATTTTTATACATTTTTGTATTAAAAAGGAAAAAGCATAATTACCACAAATTACAAAGGACTAAAGCACTACTAGAATAATGAGTCACATCAGCCTAGAAAGCAGATACTCTGAATAATATTACTGTTTATAATACAGGCTCTCATTCAAGTATTTTACAATTTGTTTCCTCTTCCTTCCCCTGTCCCCCCTCCCCCTCCCCCAATGTGATGATGATCCTAGCACATGGGTTAAGATTTACATACTATTAACAGATGGGATTGTGTATGGTGGGCCATATTAACAAGATCTTTTCCTCCCAGGTGATAAACGGTAACAGTTGGTTTAAAAGTTATCTCAATAATAAATACAGCTGAAAGTGATTACAAACACTTCTGGGGTTTTGTTTTAGCAGAAGGGGCATGGTTGGAGCATGTATACATACAAGCCTGCTCAGGCAGAGCAAGCAAACCTAACAAACTGATGGTTCTTTTCCTACTGTGATGGCGTTATCAGACATCTATAAAAAACAATCATTGCATCTTTTTGCAGGTTCCTCATCTGAAGGGTTGGGGTTGTTGTTGTTTTTTTTAGCAGCTTAACACAACTTCACACTAAGGAAGCTCCAACCACCACCATTTAAAGCTCAGTGTTGACTTCTGAGTCACAGTTTCATAGGCTGGGAATCCCAACCACCACGGTAGTGCACCACTGCAAGGGCAAAGCCAACGATGATAGGAGGAGAATTCAGCCATTCCTGTTCCATAGCCACATGGCAATGCTACAGCAGGAAGGCTCCGGTGGGCAAAAGCTTCTGCCAAGGACATTGAAATCTATTTTCCAAAGGATATCAGTGACCCAGGCCACCCTGTTGTACCAAGATCTATATTCTGGGAAGGAGGACAAATAGATACAGGAACAATACCATTGAGGAAATAAAAAAGAAGGGCAACAGAAGGCCAGACTTGGAAGAACAAAGTCTGTAAAACCAAAAAAAGGATGGTTAAACCCATGCCCTTTCGATGCTTCCAACCATAGGGTGTCCTCATCACAGATACATCGGTCCTATGTTCAAGTGTCTTCAGAAAGTTAAAATGTAAACTAACAGAAATGTTATCCTTAGAATTTTTTAATTAAAAAAACCACTTTGTCCAAACCCATGTTGCTGAGATGAAATTTCCCGCCACCCCCCATAAAACCACTCATATATGAAATTTGATTAAAAAAACATAACTGAGGCATTTAACAATGTAGCTACCCATCCCTTCTAAAAACCTAGCTGATTTTTAAAAAGTTATTGACAAATCCAAGTTTCAGAAGAGGATCCATATGGAGAGATAATAGAGCACGGCAGAGTTTGCTGCGTTAACAGATTTGATTGTTTTTGCTTAAAAGGAAAATGAGCAAGGCATGAAAGATGGCTCCCATCCCATTACTCTATTAAAAACAACAACACAAATGTTATGGCAGAGTACTGAGGTTACTGTGTCATGTGTTAACGGTACATTCAACTAACCAACTAGAAGCAAGATGGACAAGTACAGAACTGGAGCAACCCAGCAGCTGCAAAAGTGGGAGGAGGAGCAGAAAGGGGCTAAGGACAGACTGAGCACCAACACTTAATAAAGGTCACTTACTTTCACTGTCAGTCCTAAACCAGATTTCAGACCCCCACCCTATTACCCTGCCCAGAGGTCAGCTACCCAGGATGACACTTCTTTAAAGATACTGCTTACCTATAAAGACTGCTTGAGTTCCCACTGGAAAACACTCTCTCTGTTTTAACCAAAGTCTCATACATTGGGCAATAGCTGGTGGCTTCCTAAACACAACACAACTGGATATTACCATTGCATATGTTTGAGGGACAGGATACCAGTGTCCATTGACTTGGTCTGCTTTAAAAACCAAGACACAACATTGAAACAAAATCGTTACTATACTCTCTTCCCAAAGTGTTGGGAAAATTCAAAGCAGGGTGGTGAAAACTTAGGGTACCAATACCCATACAGAAAGCTGGATACCATCTTTATAGGAATAATGCTATGACTTTCTGGCACTGAACAGCCAAGGCACTGGATGTGCATACAAACAGTAACGTGTCTACAAACACATGCAGTCATCGTCATGTCAAGATGATGCAGGAGACTGACCAATCAAGGTTCCAAAAGGCTACGCTTCCTTCAAGTAAACAAGTACCTTCAGCATGTCCCTTGAATGGTAGGTAAGAATTTTGTGGTTCAATTTCATGGGACATCCACAGAGGAATCAATATGTGATTCTTATATCCTTGTGCCAATCTCCTCTTTCCAAAAACTAGCCCTACATCCTTAACTGATCTCCTATACCACACCAGAATGCTTTTCTACACCACCAGCAGTTGTTTGCCTTCAGTTCTTCATCAGCAAAGGCAAGCAGCTTATCACTGAAATGAAAGACAAACCATTTTTAGAGCAAGACTTCAGCACTAATCACCACTCAGATGAAAGTTCAAAGGCCATTTCCTTTCAAAGATGAAACCTTTAAACAAAAATGATCTGGTTAATCTCACTGTGTCATCAAGTCTGAACACATACTCCTGTCTCACAAGCAGCAGTTCCCCAATGCATGCTTTGCCTTATTCAAAAATGAATTGTGATGAAGATACAAAAGTTAGGGTTTCAGCCCATTACCAATTGAAATCCTGCCAAACAAGAAAAGCAGCTTCATTGCACCATGTCATACTAGCGAAATTAGAAGACAGCGGCAGTTCTGACTGCCAATTCCATGTTAACATGGTTCTGCTCTGCAACACACCCAGCGAAGTTCACAGTGGGTATTCTGCCACACCTGGTGAAATGCTCATGTCTTTTAATGGTACCACAATGAAAGGCTGAGGGTTTGATATAATACAGGATCACAACTTAGGCAGCAAAAAACTAGAACCACAGGGCACAAGTTAACTGCATGGTCACCCAAGACTGCTCCATAACAAACTCCCATTAATAGCATGCTTGACACAGCTAAAATGAAATAACATTAGCTAGACACAACAAGCTCTCCTAAGGCAGTAAGGCCCATGTCCTCAATTATCTACCAACATCCTAGAAGAGGAGTGACAGAAATCAACCAACCGCCCTACCATCACATCCCCTGCATTCCTAAAGTAAAAAAGTGTTGCTCCAGCGACTGGGAATAAAAACATCCTTACCTGACACAGGCCTCATTGCCACACTCTTTGCAGCATGTTAAAAATCTGAGAAACAGGCCTAGAACATAACCTCTAAAACATGTGTTGATGCCACACCTCTCTTCCTCTCCTCACCCCTAACAATGGTCTAGGATCCAAAGTAGCCTAAGGGTGCTCCTTCTCACCCTTTATGGCAATAGTCTCCACACCCAGAAAAGGCTGTGGGATCCTCCAGAGCAGAGCATGTGAGCAGCTGCAGATAGGAAGGTATCAGCCTCCAGCATAATGGAAGTGCCTCCAGCATCATGCATTACTGGGGAAGAAGGGAGGAGACTGTTTGGAGCCAGGCCATTATTGTGTGTAGAACCACATAGAAATATTGCCACCACCATTCATCCCTCTTTAGAGTCACAGGGCAAGCTTGGATGGCATAATGACCAAGCAATCTCAGATCTTCCACCTCCTACTAAAATCTCTGGATTGCAGAACAGGGACAGTACATTAGGAAATATAACAAAATGTAGGAAACAATAAAGCATGTTGTCAGAAATAAGTTATCTGTACACATATGCTTCCATCTTCTCTGAAGTTCACTTCTATAGCTCCAGTACCAGCTGCTTTTAAGATGTCAAGAGCCATGCAGTCACAAACTGCCAATAGTCTCAGACTTAGTTCCAAGCAGTTAACCCAAGAGGAGTTAAGTCAATCATGGTGCTTTGTATAAAGTTCTATGACACAGGATGAGTGGACATGGTTCCAATACATGAAGTGATTTCATGATGCAAGACAGCCAAGGTGTTGGTAGCTAGAGAAGAGTCTAAACACAGCTGGGTCCTCCGTGGCTACATGGTCAACCCAGGGAAGGAAGGCAGGCAGGCAGGCAGGCTAGCATGCCAGTAATTCAAGAGTCTACAGAAAGGGAGGGCCTGCATAGGGAAGTTAACTTAGCAAGCCACCTCTTATTTGGAAACCACCACACACAAAAATCCCACCTTGTTTGCTTTAAAGCTCATTTCTCTGTACACACATTCTTCAACCATATATATTAAAGAGCAAGGATGTGTGCCAGTGGATCTTCTCTGTGCAATTACCTATTCCTGGCACATCTGCCTGCCTACCGTGGGATAGGAAGAGTTCATGAGATCAACAGGCTAGTTCCTGGCCTGGCCTGCCCTGGTGGGAGAGGGAGGAAAATGGCAGTGCACCTGGAGGTCTGAGTGAGGCAATAGCATGTGTAGTTGCTGTAGCAGGAAGGGCACTAGAAAAGTTGACACATTTACATCAGCACCAACCACACAATAGCAGAAGTCTTAGACTTTAGTGCTCCAGTACCCCCTTCTCCAGAGATAAACTGTCTAGGTGGCTTGAGACAACATTCACCTAGAAATTAACAGTACTGTTCCAGTCGATGCAAATCACAGCTGGGTCAGAGGGGAGATCACCAGCCATTGCAGACAAGAGTGACTCCTGGACAGGGAAACAGTAGATATTCTCACAGCCCGGCTGAGTCTCAAGCAGATGCCATGCTCCAAATTTGCTCAGAGAAGTCAGGGATGCCTCCAATTTCCCAACTCCACAATAAGGCAACTTATTATTTTCAAGGAAGGAAGCAAAGATAGACTTTTTTAAAAACAAGTTTTTTTGTGGTTTTTTTGTTTTTGTTTTGTTTTGTAAGAGAAAGCTGTTTTAGCGAAGTCTCATCATGAGAGTAGCATTCCTATGTGAGGGGAGACACTGTGCGAGTTTATGTTCTACCCATCACACAAAAGGAACTGGGCGAGCCCAATGCGAGGTGGGCCCATGTTCAGTTAGGGTCCTTTGGTTGACTTCCAGTAGTCGAGTCTGTGATGGAAAAGGTGAGCAGCATGGAAGGGAAGCCATAACAGAAGTGATACTTGTGATGGTGGCAAAGGGACTCCTTGTGCATTGTCATATCCAGAATGACAGGCGCCTGGTGGACTTAGAAAGCCGAAGGCCAATTCCAAATGGAACCACACTGTCCGGCCCACCGCCTCCAGCTTCTTTCAAGTGGGCTGCATAGTTGATCGGTGGGATGAGGAGGAGCTGGATCATGTCGCCGCATGATACAGAATTGTTTTGGTTTATCCAAACAAACTTCTATCAATAATTTAAAACTTGATATAGATATATATATATTTATATTTATAAAAATCTCCCCCTTCCCAACCCTACCCCAGAAAGGCGCTAAGACGTGAAAATGTGAGGATCTGGCTCCAATCAGTAACTTAATCACAGCGAAGAAAAGGATGCTTTCAGCTTGCTTCGTCTTGTTTTCCCAGCCAACAAGAGAAATTTGTGTGCGTTGTAGTCCCCACCTCTGGTAAGCAGCCTGGTTTTGGACGCCCACATTTCAACTCCCTCAAGTATCCCTGCCCCCTTTCCATTGGAAGTTCTGATGTGTCTTATTTCCCTATTGTTTGCGTTTCCACAGTCGCTGTAGAAACTGCATGTGGCTGGCTCAGGTTTTTGGCATCCTCCTGCACAGGCTGGCTAGATGAGGTGGGGACTTGGTTGGATGAGACAGAGACTTGATGGGATGGGGTCTGGGTGACAGGTTTGCTGGAAGACTGAGATGGGTATCGCTTCCTTCCATCGACTCCCAATGCTGCTGGGTATCTCTTGTGGCCACCTTCTTCCCCTATAGGAGGCTGAAACACAAAATAAATAAATAAATAAATATGTAGCACTTGGGCATCCCTCTCAAGCATGCTTCATTTAAAGTAAAGGTTCCCCAAATCCTGGTTGTCCACCAATACCATAATATCTGATAGCAAACAAGTGGGAATTGAACGAAAAGTAACACACACAATGTGGATAGCAACTAAAGTAAAGATGCAAAAGTACCATACAATTTGGGTTGGGGGTAAGTACAGGAGATGAAAGATTTTACCATACGGAGATAGAGCGGGATATAAAAGGGAGTGAAGGTAAGCAAGTGAGAATACCAAATACAATTAGCTCCAGTTGTGTCAGCTGAATACAAGGCTTTGAAGAACACCTCTTTGAGTAACAAGACTGCCCTGTGTGTTCTTTTAGGAAGGCTTTTTGGAGATTCTAAAACAAAGTTTATATAAGGCAATGGACAATATGAAGATATTAGAGGTGAATTTTTGTGTGTGTGTGTGTGTGTGTAAAATATGATGAATGTGCGAGGTGACTGAAATGCATTGGACTGTGCCTCTCAAGAGAGCTGTAATCAGTCCCTGTGCCAGTGGGTGCTGCTGCCACTTCAATTAATCTGACCAACTACTTCTAGCCACAGACTACAGAATTAAGTCGGGTTCAGATAGCATTGACAAGTTATGGTTTGTCCTTGTGAACTGTGCTTTGGACTTATGCATTCTTTGCACTATGATTTTCTACCTCACCAGTTTGCAGCAAAGAGATTTTGCTGTGGTGTCTGAATTGGACAAACTACAGTTATCATAAACCACAATTTACATTCAAGCCAGAATCACCACTTTTATTTCTAGTGTGGAGGTGAACTATGACCAAATAATAAGATGGTCACAATGCTAAAGCTGGGCAAATGGAGGGGGGTATGAGAGCACATGGGTCCAGAGAAGATTTCTTAATCAGTAAGACAGCAAGGAGATGGCTCAAGCAGTAATTTCCCCCCCTTCAGTGCAATACCACAGGGAGAGACTTGGGTGCTGTTCAATGATGCACAATCGCCTGAAGATCACAACACTGAATGCCAACTTTCATATAGGAATAAGCCACCAGAGATATAAAGTTATACGGAAGTCTGTTACCTCAAACACAATGTTTTAGTAGTGTCCGCTCATTAAGGTTGGATGAGAATTTTGTTCCATTTTAAAGAGAACTGATCTCATTCACACCTCCTAGATCATTATACTGATTAAAACACAAATATCCTTCAAATTTCACACTTAATTTTATAATGAGTTGTACAGTGGTGCCTCGCTAGACGAATGCCCTGCTAGACAAAAATTTCGTTTAACGAAAGGATTTTCTGATCGGAGATTGCCTCGCTATACAACGAGGTTTTCTATGGCCACCGCTTTGTCGTGCAAAGCGTGGCCATAAAAACCTCTAATCAGAAAATCAGGGCATTCATCTAGCGAAAGGGGAACCAGCTGTAGCAAGGGAAGAAGGCAAAGGAAGATCAGCCTCTGCCTTCTTCCCTTGCTGCAGCTGGTTCTCCTTTGTGTTCCGTTGGTCTCTGCCCCGGAAGAGACCAGCGGAACACAAAGAGGAACTAGCAGGAGAGAAGCGGAGGAAGGGGGGAAAGAGCAACGAAGGAAGCGAAAGAAGCCCTTTCTCTTCCTTCCTTCCTCTCCCCCTGCCGCCGACAGAAAGGACAAATCCCGGGGTTCGGACAAGCTGCAAGTGCTTCCCTGAACCCCGGGATCTGTGCAGGCTCAGCAGCAGGGGGAGAGGAACGATTTTGTTCCTCTCCCCCTGCCGCGGACAGCTTCGTCTGATCCCCGCTGTGTCGGGCGGAGTGAGGGGAAAGCGGAGTCCGCTTCTCCCTCCCTCCGCCCGACAGAGCCGGCATTAGGCTGCAATGGTGCCTTCTCGGCGAAGGCAAGCGGGCGGGCTAGGTGTCCCCCGCTTGCCTTTGCCGAGGAAGCCTAAGCGCAGGCGGGATGGGGGGGAAGCGGAGAATCTTTCCTCCGCTTCCCCCCATTCTGCCCGACACATCGGGGATCGTATGGGGCTTCTCAAGCCCCCTACGATCCCTGCTGTGTGACAGGCGGGATGGGGGGGGAAGCGCAGGATCTTTCCTCTGCTTCCCCCCCATCCCGCCCGACACATCGGGGATCGGTGGGCGCTGCTTGGGGAAGGCAGGCAGGTGGCAACAGCAGGCAGCGACAGCCCTGAAGCGCTTCAGCTCGGGGAAGCAGGCAGCGAGATGGCAGGAAGCATGCCGGCTTTGCGCTGCGAGAGGCGGCGGTGGGGGAAGAGCTTCTCCCGCTGCCGCCTCCCGCCTGCCTCCCCCAACATGGAGCTCAGTTTCGGAGGTCTCCGACACTGCGCTCCATGCCGGCTTTGCGCTGCGAGAGGCGGCGGCGGGGGGGGGGGGGCTTTTCGCCGTTTGCCTTCCCCGAGCTAAGGGGGAGGCAAACGGCGAAGACCCCCCCACGCCGCTATTCGGCTCTGTCCCCCGGGCGCTTCAGCTTGGGGAAGCAGGCAGGGAGACGGCAGCAGCCTGCAACTTCCTGTCTGCTTCCCCGAGCTGAAGCGCCGGCATGGAGCGCAGTTTCGGAGACCTCCGAAACTGCACTCCATGTCGGGGGAGGCAGGCGGGAGGCAGCAGCGGGAGAAGCTCTTCCCCCGCCGCCGCCTCTGGCAGAGCAAAGCCGGCATGGAGCGCAGTTTTGGAGGTCTCCGAAGCTGCGCTCCATGTCGGGGGAGGCAGGCAACGTGGTGGCTGGGAGAAGAGAGCTTCTCCCGCCGCCGCCTTGCACACAGCTGGCATTGGACGGGGCTTCGGAGACCTTCTCCGAAGCCCCGTTGCATGCCTCCGCCAGTCCCCCAGAGCCTATAGGAACGCATTGATTAAGTTTCAATGCATTCCTATGGGAAACTGGGACTCGCTAGACAAAAAATTCGTTACACGAATTGACCCGTGGAACGAATTAATTTCGTCTAACGAGGCACCACTGTAAAATGTGTGCATTTAAATAAGCATTCTGTGCTAAAGTATAGGCACCAATGAACTATTTGATACATTATTTAAATATAAAAATGGAGGGTTCAGAAAATGTTTATTAACTGACAAACTAACTTTTAAGCAAAATAAAAAAAATCCTTCAGTAGCACCTTAAAGACCAACTAAGTTTATATTTTGGTATGAGCTTTCGTGTGCATGCACACTTCTTCAGATACAGTATCTGAAGAAGTGTGCATGCACACGAAAGCTCATACCAAAATATAAACTTAGTTGGTCTTTAAGGTGCTACTGAAGGAATTTTTTTATTTTGCTTCGACTCAGACCAACACGGCTACCTACCTGTAACTATAACTTTTAAGCAGATTTAAATAAGTGCCTTACTGAGAAACTGCATTGTTTATCAGATGTGATTATAAAAGTTGAGATTATATTTTTTTTGTACACCTGAATTTAAGATAAACTTTTGTTTAAAAGATACATTCACCATGGACCTCTGCAGGTCTACAAGATGCATCCATTACAAGTGTCTAGTAGAAAACTACTTACATCCACTCGGAAGTCTTCAAGGCGTCGGAATTTGCTGAGGTATTCTTGCAGTTTGCAATCAATGTCCAAGTTTTTGGCTTTGGAATATTTTAAGAAGGCCCAAAACTTTTCAAGCCCATAAAGCTGCCCTATTAAGACAAGGAGCAAAACAGACACAAGTCAGCCCCTGTCATCAAAGAAGTTTCCAAAAACTGTCATTCAGCAACAATGGAAGGGAAAAGGAGGAAAGCTGCAACTATCAAGTTTTGGTAAAAAGCTAGAATGAATAAACAACAGCAATCTAGCCAAATGTCAGAATAGAACTCTTCTGCAACTACAAATTTCTGCACGTTAACAGTATCTAAACAGTGATAGAAGCAGTGGTGCCGAAGGGAAGAGGGTCAAGAAATGTGCCATTGGAAGGGAGACTTCTCTAAAAGCAAGAAGGCTGATCATGTCCCCACAAGATAGGCTGCTCTAACATGTCCCCTTTAATAAAGATTTGGATACCATGCAATATCCTCATAACCCCCATTATACTAGGGGTCTGGAATCACAGAATTAATGTTTTTAGTCAAAAGATAGGCTGAATGATTCAAGGCATCATTCCTCACAGATCACTGGCACCGCAATGACACACAAGGAAGCCCCTGGAATACCGGGCAGTCAGACCCCCACTTACCAGCTTCATAATCCTTTATAGTTTCTTCTTGGAAATCCTTAAATATGTCAAGTCGGAATTTCTTCTCCAGTCCATAGCTATAATATCTGAAAAGGCACTCCAGTCCATACCTGTAAGACCATGACATCCACCTCATCAACATTTGCCTCCAACCATACCCTTTTCCTCCCCCAAGAGCCTTCCATGCTACATTTCTCTTCCTGATTAAGTCCAGATAAATTATGCATCTCATGTTTCCTTCAGAAGACAAGGGCTCCCCCATATTCACCAATTTAAGCTAACCCACATTTCTCCTTTCCAGCCTTTAAAATGCAAGGCACCTTATGGTGGTGCTGTGTAGACACAAGGACTTACCTGTACCCTTCCTTTGCATCTTCCAAGGCCAACTGCTTGAACTCTTCATACATTTTCTTGTTGAAATGATCACGAAGGAAAAACGACCAGAATCTGAAGAGCGTATTCATCTCCTGGGACTGACCAATGCCCAGTCGCTTCCGCTCTGTTCAAGGGGAAAGAGGCAAACCACATAAGAACCAGCTTATGGTACACCCAAATTAAAACATTGCATCCTGTCCTGAAAGTGGGGATCACAAAATCCCGATTCTCCACGATTCCATCGTAGTATCTCCCTTTTAAAGCAAAAACCCACTGGTATTCTATTTATTCCTTAGCACAGGGAATGCCCAGTCCTTTTCCATATTGGAGTCAAGTATATGTAGACATTCCTTTAGTCTACGTCATCATCCTGCAAGCAGCAAAGACTAGCAACCTTTGAAACTATCCTATGACTACTGGAAATAGAATGGCTTTAAAATTAAGGGGAAACTAGATTTGCAAGGCTTCAAACATCATATAATATAACCAACTCAGTCACATTCTTGTCATCTGTGTAGAACACAAATGTCCTTCCTCCAGATTACTAGAGCCCATGCCTGCTGTAGATCATGCAGATGTGCTGCTCACAGTTCACTAAACTTCTTCAGAAATGCTGAAAAGCTAAATTCAGCACCGGACAGTGTGATGCAAAACAGACCCAAGAATGCAAGTTTTGGATGCTGTCTGATTATCTGCTCACATTCTGCTAGAGGATCACCAGCTATTCCTGCTCTGGTGAGTCTATCATTCCCATTCAGGAAGCATACTATATCATAAACATACAGTTCTTACAGTCAACTTGCATCTTACGCATGGGTTACGTTCTGGGGGTAGTGGGCATAGTGAGAACAACCCCTTTAAATCGCTCCTGCATAAGCAATCTTACCTTCTGGAGCTGGCATGCCAAACAGGTCATCCTCCCTGCCCCCAGCCCTTCTGGGCTCCGGGAGGCTCTCAGAAGATCTTGGACAGCCACGCAAGATCTCACGAGAGCCTCCCAGAGCCTAGTAAGCAAGAGAGAGAGCTTAAAAGTTCCTTTCACATTAGGAAACCCTGAACAAAAAGCTTTCAAGCTCTCTGCCTTCCATGCATTTAATTTGTGTGATTTTTTTTAATTATATGTTTTGTTTTATTTTCACACAAAATACAAAAAAGAAAAACCAAGCACAAAGAAAAAAACAAAACACAAACATAAGAAAACATAAATTTAGCAAATATAAATATATTTATATGTGACATTTCCCACATTTGTGTGATTTCAACTGGCTGGCCTCCAGCTGCATAAAGTTGAAATTGCAGCAGTTAAGTTACAAGTTGACTGTACTAAGAAAAATGATTGCCGACTTCAGCACCAGCTTGACTGCTATCAAGGCCTGCATAAAAGCCAAGTATCTAGACAACATCAACTGTATCTATACAACTCACCATTAAGGCAGCGCCGGCGATACTTGTGGTAGACATGTTGCGTGAAGCCATTCTCCTTGAGGAGTTCATGGGAGGGGTGCTGGAACTTGGGCAACGATTGTGGAGTGCAGCCATAGCTGCCAATGGCTGGCGTGCCTTCTGAGGGGCTGGAACTGAGCAAGGAGAAAACACTTGAGTCAGTGAAGCACTCAGAAGCATTACTGAAGTATTCAGAAAGATACAGAAATGACATGAGGTTCAGCTATACTTCAAAAGGGGATTTTCTCTGACTGCAAGCGTGTTTCTGAGAAAATGCTGAAAACTAAATCAATATGGAGAAGAGGGGGTGAAAAAAACAGAGAACTCTTGCAAAAAAAAATGTTTTCATCTGGATCTAATTTTAATGCCCCTTGCCACCTGTTTTAAAACTTCACTGAGAATTATCAACTGTCTGTCTTTATAGTACCTTATGGATGCAGTTCGAGGCCTATGCTCCCGGGAATCCATCACCCAACCAACATGACATTCCATTGGAGGATTTGAACTGTGCCGTGTTTTCCTCTTCCGGGGCGTCTGCAAGAAGCAAGGGTTCAGTTGAGATAATGAAGACTGGTATTTCTTCCGGTATCCAAGTCAAGAAGAATCTCAAATACATTGAGCATAATCACATGCATTTGGCATAGGCAAAGCTTTTGGTATGCAAGACTTACCTTGGCATCTATCAACCTGCCTTCCTTAACCACTGGGTAAAAACGGGGCGTCTGTGTTGGGTCTTTCAGTTGAGGTGTGCGAGGAGTCCTGGGCGTTCTGGCATTGCGATAGTTTGGGGATTCTGGCACAGTTGTTGGCAAAGATCGGGCAATGGTTGAAGGCTCTGGCACACCAAATAGCTTATTTGCCAGAGCATCTGTAGGAACTAAAAAAACACACCAAAATCTCTATAGCTTCTCCTGCATATATGTAATTGTAATTGTCCAACATCCACATAAACACACTTCTTTCTGACTCTTAATAACCTGTCACAAGGGAAAACAAATTACAGTATAGTCAGGGCTATTTTTCAGCCGGAATTCACTGGAACTCAGTTCCGGCACCTCTCAGGTGAGTGCTATTGCCATTGTAAGAGAACAAGGGAGGAAGTTCATGGTGAGTTCCGGCACCTCTTTTTCTAGAATAATAGCACTGATTATAGTGAATAAATTTCCAGGGGATGGGGACAGGGACGGGGGATGGGACAGGGACGATGGATAAGGACTGTAAAGATAATAAATAGAGTAAATTCCTATTTATCAGCATAGTCATATGAACCACTGAAAACACACACACACACACACACCCTGTACAATATATACATAGATACATTAAAACACAGTATCAACCAACACACACACACAAACGAATACAAACAGGTTTTTATAGTTAATTCCCAATTAAATCTTTACAGTCCACCATGTTATCCTCAATAAATGTTCCCCTCAATTTTTGGGCAGCAACTGCAAATCTCACAACTCTGAAGTAATTCTTGTTGCTAGACTTAACACGTCCAAACTCTGGAATAACAGAGCAGATAAGAGAATATGGAAATGTAGGCTTCCGGTTCAGCGCCAGCGCCGATCGGCGGGGTCCCGTCTCGTCTCCGAGACGGACCATCTCTGCTAGGAGTGGGGAGGGCAGCGAGAGCGACGCTGCGCCCCTTAGAACCTCGGGAAGAGCGTCCCGGGGCGAATTTTGCTCGGCAGAGCCCCAATCCGGACTCCCCAACTCTCTGGCAAGCTCTAATAAGAGCTCCGGAGCGAGGAGGGTAGAAGTCGCGGGGGCCATCTTGAGCGACAACGTTACCCTAGCGGAGAGAAGCTTCAAGCCGAAGGCGGAGAGCGCTGGATTCTTCCGAAAAAAAACGATTGGAAATAAGAGTGTAAGTAATCTCACGATTTGGATTATAAAATAATTTGGATTTGGGAGAGAGGGGAAAAAAGAGGAAGCCACCCCCCCCAACCGGCAACCTAAGAGACAGTAAATAGAAACCCGAAGCCGTAAATAGAAGATTTCAATTTAAAAGGTTCCCTCAAAGGCATCAAAGAGGATCTCCCCTAGATGCAGGGTAAAAGGGGAGAAAGACTGCGGTTGTGAATACCCTGCAGAAAGAGGTTAAGATCAAGAAAGACCTTTCTTTTCCCCGGGAGCCGGCAGCCCAGACAACCCAGTGAGCTGATCAGGATCTATAAGTGGAATTTTATTTTTATTTCTATTTTTGGAAATCCTTTTTTTTTTTTGGTTTATATGCTTTTGAAATGTGAGTTTGAACTTTATCTCTAATAAGACTTGGAGAATGCAGCCAGCTTGTTAAAATGGAGTCGAGAAAATAAACTGTGACCATTTTCCACCCCATGTGACAAGATTTGACCTTGACACGATTGAACTATGTCAACAAAAAGGTATTCGCCTGAGTTCCAGCGGACTGTTTTGACCATAATGTGGGAAGTAAGAATAGGACTATGTCAAGAGGAGACACAACAGCAAGAGTTAAAGCAACAATTCCAGATGGTGATGGCAGAATATGACTTCTTAGAGGATGAAGCTACTGAAACTGAGGAAGACGAGTGTGAGAATGACAGTGACAGTGATTTGGAGGATTTTGACAATGATGGGGACTGTGATTTGGAACGAAAAGATGAAGATGAGGACTGTGACAATATAATACAAAATGAAGCTCACCACGAAAAAAAAAGATGATTTTACTCTACAAAAAGTCAGGTGGAGTGCCCCTCCTTTGAGGGGGGTACGATTGGATTTACTGGAACTCCAGAATGCCCACAGGGAAGAGGAAAAAAATAAGCAGAGAAGAGAAGAAACTCAGGGGTGCTGTATGGAGGCCTGGATGGCAAAATACTGTAAAAAGGGGGTGGGGTGAAGGGAAAGTGAAGTTGTGATTAATAGGATGGATTATTAGGATTAAAACTGGACTGCTGACTACGGAACTTGCTGGATTGGGGGGTTGGAGCCGGAAATTGGGGATGAAAGGTTAGATTGGGAATAGTTATAGTTTAAAAGTGAATTGATTTTGGAAAAAGGTGAAAATATGGAGGCTTATAGAGGGGGGAAAAATTAGGCACGGGAAGAAAAAATGGGAGTTTGATTTTTCAGTGATTTGGATATTTGGTGAAAATGATAATAGCTAAGTTTTAAAGTAGTATAAGGTATAAAGGTAATTATTTTATAGAATAAGAAACTGTTGAAGAGGATAAAAAAGGGATGAAAACCGGGGAAGGGGGGAGGTTGGGGAAGCCCACAAAATATGGTTTATTAATTATGAATGGAAAAAAGATTATTTTTGTTTTGTTTTTCCTTTTTTGTCTCTTTTTTTTCTTTTTTTCTTTTTTTTTACTCTTTTTTGGTATGAGAATAGATGGTTGGATGGACGTCTTCCTGCGTACTGCCCTGGTTTCCTGGAGCTCTCTGGTGGCAGGGGGGGGCTTTGGGGGCAGGGGAGGGGGAGGAGGACAGAAATCCAACCATAAAATGGACCATCTCTGACTGTTCACCTGCGTGGGATACTTCTGTGGCAGGGGAGGACCCATGGAGGGGGGTGGGAAGAAGGTGGAAAAGGTGTTCATGTATGTACCGTTTTTTGTAATTTGTAAAATCAATAAAAATTATGATTTAAAAAAAAAAGAGAATATGGAAATGTAACTTAAATGGTTGGAGGTGTTATTGGGCGAGACCCTCCTGTAAGTGAAAGGATAAAGCTGAGCATTCTGCAAAGGGTTTGGTCTCCTACCTTGTTGGAACCTTGGTGGTCCTGGAGGAACTTCCTGATTTGGATCAATGGGAGGCTCAGGAGTCAAAGTGTCAAACTGTTCTCGGCTGATCATATTGACCTTCTTGAAGTTCTCTACTTCTTGCTGCATTTGGGGGAGGGGGAATGACAGAGAAATGAAACACTTATATCTGGAGGTTGTATGATACATCATAATAAATAAATAAATAAATAATAATAAAGGTTATTATTCCCTGATTCGTGTTTCTCCCCTCCCCACCCACCCCCCCAGGAAATGGCAAATCACGGGCTACATGTATTAAAGAACAATGCACCAGTTTCAAGTGTGACAAAACCTACAAGTCAGTCCACTAGATGGTTGCAACCCTTAAAAAAAATCTGATGAAACAGCACAAAACTTCTTCTGAGGCAAAGCTTTCTTCATCAGGAGGCAAAGCTTTCATTAACAATCTCTTATTTGTTTGTTTGATTTAAGCTTGTATTTGTACATGCTCTTTTCTTATAATTTCTAACTAAACAAGAGTAAACCAAAGTAAAAAATCCAATAAACTAAATTGCAATAAACTAAATTATATGAAAACAGACTTCCTGTCATTTCCCGATGTACTGGTAAGTTACATTTACAACACTGAATGTACTTATACTTCTTACCTTACTCTTACTACTCTTACACTTTTTGAGACCACTTCTGAGTTGCAGCAACTTGTGCGTGCTTTGAATGAGCACAAAACAAGCCACTGCCTGTAGGAGGATTCATTACAACTCAGAAATACAGGAAACCCCCCCCCCCCAAAAATGTGCAGTTTGGCAAGCACAACCAAGCCAGAACAGGTATGGAGATGGTAGACAGATTTTTATTTTCGTAAAAGGACCACACATCCTAGCCCTCCCTCCCGCTGTTATTTCTACTACTACTACTCTATTTGCAGCTCACTTCCAGTATCACACCCTACATTTAAAGTGCAGTCATACCTTGGGTTGCAAACGTGATCTGCGTGGGAGGCACATTCGCAACCCGCAGAGCTGCGTGTGACGCGATTTGACGCTTCTGCGCATGCATGTGAGGTCATTTTGCACTTCTGCGCGTGCGCCAAAACCTGGAAGTAACCCGTCCCGTTACTTCCAGGTTCGGCACGGTCCACAACCCAAAAACACGCAACCCGCAGCATTCGTAACCCGAGGTATGACTGCACATGGCTTTGCCTAAAGAATCCCAGGAACTATAGCTTACCCCTCCCCCACAGCTCCAATTCCCAGCACCCACAACAAACTGGTTCTCAGGATTCTGCGTGGGAGAAGCCATGTGTTTTAAATGTCTGGTGTGTAGACACAGCCAGAGCCAGAACAGGGAAAGTGGGGCAAGAGCAACCATTTACGGGAAGTTGAGACAGAGGAAGAGAGATGGTTCTGCATATTTCTCTCTCATGCCTTTCATTTATAAGGAGGCCTGTAGTTAATGTGCAATTACAAATTACACTTTAGGAAACACCTTTTAGTAATTTGTAATTGCTCCACAAAGCTTCCTTAGGCTGCCACACCTAACATAATTCCTCTCTGTGAAGCATGTATAGTATGCTTGGTCCTGAACATCTTTTTGTAAAGTAAGCCCTCAGGTAGGAAATACAGATGGAATCTCTGATTTGCTGCAGCCAGCACTGAACAGTTGTAGTCCCTTCAGCAGCAACTCTACCTTCCCATCTCAAACACCTGCCACCAGAACATCCAAAGCCAGCCTTAATAAGGACTGCATATTTAAGTTGTAGGTCTATGTATACTAGCTGATCTTTGCATGCTCTCAAATGCTGCAAGAGCTCCCTCTGGGAAGCAGCTGAGTAATTACCTCTGGCAGCTCTTCATTTCTGAAAATAAGAGGCACCACAATCTGCTAGCTGGCAAGCCTGAAAGCCCTTCTACCTTAACCCCGGATTACTCAGTGGAAAAATGTTTGGCATGTGCTCAGAGGCACTGTTTCACTGAGTGAACAGAGATTCCAGAGCTAGAACGAGCAGGGTTCAAATAAAGTCTTAACAAACAAGTGGCATAAAGCTGAAAGGGGTTAAGGAGACCAAGTCCTCATCCAGTATGTGCCTATGGACTACACTCATAGAATTTTGCACCTAAAAAGTCAGCTTTTCCAAAATTCACCACCCCAAGCAAGGGAGGATGAGACAACAGCACAAGAGAAAGTCTTAAAACCAATTGCTCCAGAGAGGAAGACGAGGCAGCACATGAAAGCATTTATGAGGCATAATAGGCTGCAAGTACAACGACAATATAAAAGCTGAAAACTGGGGGCCAGTTTAAACAATACGTCATAAATGTTAGGGAGGGGAGAATATTACCTGTTTATCGTATATAAATAGAGTATTCCAAAGCATGTTAGTTTGTCAGCGATCAGAAAGCCTGCAATACCAGCATGATAACATGGCATGCAGAAGTACTGTCAATTAAGATTGTCAAAACTGCACATGTATTATTTTTCAGCAAGTCCAGAATCATGTTTAAAACTAGGCCTAAGTAACAAAAAAGCAAGGCATGGGTGTGATGCAAGGTGGAAGGAAACAATGTAGTGTGAAGACAACTTCTTACAAATAGGTGGTGGTACTTATTGTTTGGAATCCATAACCAGGGTTGTCATATATTATACATATATTGAAAAAGATACAAGAAAAGAAACTGAACAATACTTTCATAATCAAGATACAAGCATACAGGAACATAGTTAAAGACTGCTGGTTCCAATTCTATCTTCTTTCATCCGTCACTTCCACACAAAGGAAGCAGAAAAAGGTAGTACAGTGGTACCTTGGTTTACAAACACAAATGGTTCCGGAAGTCTGTACTTAACCTGAAGCGTACTTAACCTGAAGCGAACTTTCCCATTGAAAGTAATGGAAAGTGGATTAATCCGTTCCAGACAGGTCCGCGGAGTACTTAAACTGAAAATACTCAAACCGAGGCGTACTTAAACTGAGGTATGACTGTAGAGACAACTTGCATGTGAGTCATGTTCCCAGGGCAAACAAAAGCTTGTCAGATCCACTGCTTGCAATGCTCCCAACTCAGTTACATATAGGTGGGTTGGCAAGTGATTTAATACTTTTTGCGCAAGGCACAAGTAATATTATCTCATGAATTGTGAAAATGAAATCACTGTTGAACTAAAAATATGATCCGAGACACAGTACACACAACTCCTTTTCCTACCCCCTCTCAAAACACAACCAATTTTGTTTGCACTAAGGTGGTGCACCCCTGGTTCTCACCTTTATCTGAGAGTACTCCGGCTCAAACTGCTCTGTCCACAGGTCCTGCTCATAGTAGTAGAGCCCATCATTGATCACCTTAGCCAACTCTGAGCTCATCTTCGCCCTGGATGTGTGGTTGCCTGTTCTATCTCCCCCTGGATGCCGGCGCAGATAAGGGGGTGTCTGTGTTACAATCAAAATCTTATTCACGTCTCTGTCATCAATTTCGTAGTCTGAATCCTCATCTGACCAATCTGTAAAGGTGTTTTTTCGGCCATCCATCTGTTCCATCTCCTCATCAAACATGAAGTCCAGCTCCTCAGGCTCATCCTGCTCTTTCTGCTTCACTGGTGTTTTGGATTCTTCTGGTTTCTGGTATCAAAATAGATAACGCTGTTAAGACAGAAGCTGCTAGGACATTGATCACAGAAGACTTAGTCAGGGGTTCCTATGCAGCAAAACAGACAGGCAAAGGTTCAACCTCAAAACAAAGGGCAATGCCTATCAAACCAAACACACCCTGATCACATAAAGTCCAGCCCACCATAAGACCATCTTCCACCCATCATGATCCTCCAAACACAGCAACCTTTCCATCGATGCTCATCCTTCAAGCATAGCATACCAGCCTTGGGGCCTTAAAGTAGAACCTTGTACAGCTATTGAAGTTATCTTCAAGAGACATGAACCAACATCTAAACCTCACGTAATTCAATAGTACAAGTTACAGAAAAAGGATGGATGGAATTATGACGAAGTTTGTGTGCAGGAATAACTCTTTTGGGAAAGAGCAGAAACACTATCTCCCTACCCAGCATGCTTGACACAACTAAGGGGAGAAAGTGCCACACAAACGTTCTAGAACCTCTTATGTCTTCTGCCCAGCATTAAATGTGTCCATTTGTAGGTCTGACATACATGAGGATGTCAGCTAATGCAATTCACCAACTACCTTGGGTCTGATTGGAGAAGGCCTAGGCCTCTTCTTCACTTCAATCCATGCTTCAGAGTCCAAGTCTGGCAGGCTGGCAGAAAGGCCTTTGGGCATTGTCTTCAGATTACTAACTTCCTCAGTCTTCGTTGGCACAGGACTAGCAGAGCGGGGAGACCCAGGAGCAGATTCTGTAACATGGTATTTTAGTAAAAGATAAATATCTGTACATGCAGGCAACAGCCCTTTACAAAACACCCACAAGGATAAGTCCGGTGTTGTGAATAACATGTGCTTTGCAACCGAGTAGGGGTGGCAACTTTCCCCTCCCTTTACAGAGCTATCATGAACATCTGAGATGAGTGGAAGAGCTTTGACTATTTACATACTTTCTACTTAATTTGTATTAAGCACTCATGAAAAATTGGTTCTATTATATGAACCTTAGAAATTTTGCCTGAGCCTTACATAGCCCTGACTAATTATGATATTCAGTGGCTTTCCTTTCACCAGCCGAGACTCCCATTTTTCTACAGGAAAGAATGCTGGATATATAAAAAATGTTTTCACTAGCTGCCTAAAGCACAACACAGAAGGGGCCAGTCCAACCATCCTTGGGAGGGAGTTCCAAAATGAGAGTGCTACAACAACAATCAAAATGCTTGTATCTCCACCTAGCGCAGCTGCCTTGGTGCAATACACGGAAGAGACGTGCTAAAGATTACTGTAACTGATGGGCAGGTTCATACAGAAGCTGTTGAAATATCCTGGCCCCAAGCTACTTAGGGTGTTATAGTTATTAGCCAGCACCTTTAACTGGACCTAGAAATCAATTGAAAGGAAGTGCAATTTTAAAGGTTGGGAACTGCTGAGCTATAAATTCAGCTCAGATATAAGCAATTTTATTGGCAAATTATTTTGTCAACTGGCCACAGCAAGCTGCCTAAGGCTCCTCCTTATTACCTTGGGGACTAGTATTTAACATTCCCTTCACCATTTAGAACAGCTGTGCTGGCCAGTACTGTGCTCATCAGGCATACACCAAGAACAAAACAGAACACAATACCTGCTCAGCAACACACAACACACTCAATAATAAGAATGGATTTTTATTTGTACCCCACCCTCCCCGGCCGGTTAAGTGTGCAGCAACAAAAGTGTGAGGCACTTTCAAGACCTTGATCAATTATGTTTCCAAAAAACTCTCAAAGCCAGCACAAAGGGAACCAGGCATTATTTTTCTTTTAAGAATCTTTCTCCTAATGGATTGAGATCACCCATTATCTACATGACTGGATAGCAATACAGTCGTACCTTGAAAGTCAAACGGAATCAGTTCCGAAGTCCGTTTGGCTTCCAGAGCGCGGTTTCTGATTGGCTGCAGCCAATCGGAAGCTGTGGAAGCCCCGTCGGATGTTCAGCTTCCAAAAGAACGTTCGAAAACCGGAACTTCTGGGTTTCAATCGTTCAGGAGCCAAAACATTTGAGAACTAGGCTGTTTGAAACCCAAGGTACGAATGTACGCTCATTTCTGATATTATGCAGCAACAGATGTGCATGACTGAAGGCTGCAAGTTGTCTGGCTGCTTTTTATGGCACATTTTAGTATTACAGGATTACAAGAGCATATAAAAGCACTGCTTAGACCTATCTGCTACAGAACACCAACATAAAAACCAGGATGTACATATTACATGTTCAAGAAAGTCTTGATAGAATAGTGGTCAGCTTTGTGTGTACGCATTAGTTAAGTAAAGCTGAAGTTTTGCTAACCTTCAACAAGATACATAACGGTGTCCTGGTCTCAAATTCATCACCACCAACACAAATAAAACTGCTTGGATAGTTTCTAAAACACTACCAACAGACCTGTTTCCTTTTGGAAGCTTTGCCTGGGCACAAACTCTGGGCAGT
The DNA here is from genome assembly GCF_965207765.1 of Zootoca vivipara. Taxonomy (NCBI): domain Eukaryota; kingdom Metazoa; phylum Chordata; class Lepidosauria; order Squamata; family Lacertidae; genus Zootoca; species Zootoca vivipara. Next base: position 62,584,815 of record NC_142584.1, on the reverse strand, counting down.
TGATGAGCTGAGAGAAGTCAGTTTGTGCATAGTCTGTCATGGGAGGGCCAGGTAAAGGCCATTTCTCTGGTTCTTCCTTTCTCCTGATTTTCTGGTCCACAATCTCTACCACTTTGCTGTCTTTCAATGCCTGAAAAACAATCACTTTCAGCATTAATACTAAAGTAAGATACCCTTCTCTCTCTCTTCCTCCCACATACCCTCTCCCTACTCCCCACAGAAACATATTTAATACTGAGAATAAAGGTTCACCTTCCCTTTTCTCCAGACCATTGTTGGTTTACAAAAAAAGTTCTCCAACACCCTTGATTGTGCAGACAAAGAGAAATCCCAGCAGAAGTATGCAAATAATATCAATGCCGAACTGAACTGCAAGCCCTGTCTTACAGCTATTTAAAGCCTCAGTCTTCAAAATGCAACTGCATCCTGAAAACTGCAAGCATGCAGTTGGCAGAATGCATGAACTACCTTTTGCATAACTGCAAAGAACCCAAGTCTGCTAAGACATTTGCCACTCTGATTTGATCATCTTGCTCAGAGATATATCAGGACATGCCCAAGGGTTTGAACAGGGCATTTCATTCTTGATTGCCCAGCACTCCACTCACAAGTGGCCCAAATAAGAAACACAGGGTAATTTTTTACCTTAATTATGAGGCCAACATCTGTGGTCAAGGCCTGCACCCGATGGAAACTAGCAATTAGAGTGATGGGAAGAAAGCCTTCTGCGTCCATTTTCCGTCTCAGGAAAAAATCTCGTTCCAAGTTGTCAACACTGAAGTAGTACTCTCTGAAAACAGTAAATAGTAGACGATGAAACACACACACACACACACACACACACACACACACCAGGTAACACTTAGCAGAATAAATACCTCTGACCTCCTGAAAAGTCCACCTCTTTCTGTTTACTAATGCTTTACAAAAATAGGTAAATACCAACATTCTCTTTCAGCACTGGATGCTATGGGGAAAATTCTAGGGCCATAGCTCAAGACATGTCCACATGAATAAGTATATATTTTTATACTATATTTTCCAATATTCTTAGGCCCCTTTTCAGGATTATTTTTCCCAATATGAAATACAATAATTAAAACCACTTGAACAACAAACCAACATTTAACATAATCTAACACACATTAATACATGTATCATTTTAAAAGGTTCTAACAGAATCCTTTAATATCAACAATAAAATATAAAACAAGCAGCAGAATACTAATAAAAATATTGATTCAGCCCTGCAGAATGTAATCATTTGGGCAGAAGAAAACTCATCATTTCCTCCTTTCTTCTCTAGTTTAAACTAAAACTAGCCAAAACTAAGCTAATTCTGCATACATGAGTAGACGAAGCTGAATGACATTCTAATAAAAAATAAATAAAAACTGAAGGATGCAAATCCTGAATTCAGCTGCTTCAGGATTTGGTAAGTAGTCCAGCTTGCATGTCATGCTAACGGGCTGCCAACTTCTGAGGTCTGTGGGACATTTCTGTTTAGCTATGCAGTGCCCAGGGAGTCCAGGCTACTCCTTGAAGCAAAGCTACCAGTCTCCTCAGGAGAGTCAATCTCAATTCTACCAGGTCTCAACACATGAAAAAGAAGGTGATTCATTCTCTTCCTCTGCACATCAGGACAGCGTGCAGATACTGAAGGTGTAGGGTGCAACTTCCACCAAAAGGCAAGCTTTCCTTTTCCAGGAAGCAGGCACTACCACCACTGATTCAACAGAGGCATAAGCTGGCATAAAGTACAATGATATGTTTCTAGAGAGGCAATTTATGTCAGAGGCTGCTCACTTTTCCTGCTAGAATCTTAACTGTAAGATTAGGTGGCTATGGGGACTGCCACCACTGATTCAGAGGCCAGCAAAAATCTTGCATATTTCCAATGGGCCACCCTGTTATAAACAGTTGTGCCAGTGTACCCACTGGCACATATTTACAGGCTGTGATGAAGGTGCAAGAATCCCAATTCTATCTACTTTTACTTTGTAGAACAGCAAGAATCAGGATGAAGACCATTGTCTTTGCAAGCACAACTCCCAACTTTTAATCTAGTACAAAAAGGTATAAAACGAGCTACAACTCGTCAAAAGGCAAATACTGTTTGGTAAGCTACTCCTAGAATCAAAACCAACACTTACATCTGCCGTTTGATATAGTCCTTGAGCAACTCCTGGTCAACACTGTACAGCTCAGTGCTACTGATGTTGTCAAAATAGTAAGTGATATTACTGGTGTATTTCTGAGCACGTGAGCCATCAGAGCCATCAAATTTCCGGTAACCGTACTGATAATCAAAGTGAGCTGCAGGGGGAAAGAAGTAAAAGGTAATTTCTTAAGACCTCAACTTTTCTAAGACCATTTTTCACTCTACGCTGTCAATATCCACAGATTAGGAGAACCAGGCTTGCAGCAGCCTAATTTAGGAATTGGAAAAGGCATTGACATTTTAGTTTGGAAAGACCATTTTAAACAGAATTGCAATGCAAGATCCACAGAAAATGTGCATCTAGCACAGGTCAAGCAAAACAAAATTGCACTATACGTATAATAACAGAGGTTCACAACTGGCCACTTCTTGAATGACCACCATATTATATTTGCATTACATATTTAAGAATCTACAAAAAGTCTGCTTTCTTAGTGTAGTAGCTTTTTAGTTCAAAATACTCAGTTTACTAGTATGGTTGCATTTCCAGTGGCAATAAGTTTACACCAAAATTACATAAACAAGAACAATGCTCTTTAATGGTACATTTATTTTAGTGCATCTACTCAAACTGTGCTGAGTCTAGCCAAAACATGTGCAAGTTGTCCCCTAGCAATTGATATTCCAAGTGGGAGAAGAAATAACTATAGCATCAACCACATCCTATACACAAAGCCACAATTATGAAAAATATTACAGTCTTATACGTACAGCGAGTACCTCCTCTTCCTCGCCCTCTCCCTCGTCCCCGACCACGGCCTCTGCCCCGGAAGGAACCACGCACAGTGGCTCCCTCACTCTTAACACTAGAGGTTTCATCCTGGTCAGGCCAGTTTCGTTCATGTTTGTTATCCAGATGCCAACCTGCAAGAGAATGTTAGAGATGAGCATACCCCTAAGAGCTGTGAAATAAGCAGATGTCAAGGAAATAAGCAGCTATCTTATTTTTAAACGACATCTGAAGGCAGCCCTGTTTAGGGAAGTTTTAAATATTTAATGCTGTATTGTTTTAACACTCGATTGGGAGCCGCCCAGAGTGGCTGGAGAGACTCAGCCGGATGGGCGGGGTACAAATAAGTTGTTGTTGTTGTTGTTGTTGTTGTTGTTGTTGTTGTTAATAATGATATACTTGGGAGATGTTGGTTGAATCATGGAGGGCTGGTGGATTCTATCTCCCTCATACACATTATGCAGACAATGACAGAGGCTTAGCCAGAGAACAAACCAGTTCCTTGCATGAAGTACACAAGAATTCAGCTGGGATATTATTTTGATTTTTTAAAAAGAGGCAACTCCACCACTCAGAAGTATCAGTAGCATGCATGCATCTACTTGTAAGGGAACTCCCAGTCAAACTGCTAAGCCTTTGAGACTATGCTGCAGCCCACATGGAAATTAGAAGCCTACCCAATGAAAGAGCTGAAGGAACATGACAGCCTGAGCATTATGAAAAATACAATAAAAAAATACATTACCAAAAATACCTTTTGAGTCACTTCGGTTGTTGGAAGGGTGCCGGTGCTGCTCATTCTGTCTGTTGTTGCGAGAAGCTGTTTTGTCTCTTGGTACCTCAGACTTCATGTCTATTTGCAGAGGGACCCATTTGTGTCTGCTGCCTGCAAGGCATCAAGGAACGACTGTTACAAATCTTTACGAGGAAGTACAAAACATCTCACCCAGGAAGGCACAAGGAGAGAAGGCACATCATTCAGGTCTTCGTAACTGACCTTAACTAGCAAAAAGTGTTAAGAATATAATAGAAGCACGGCCAGATCATACCTTGGACATACCATAGATCAGCCTTTACCAACATGGTGCTCTTCAGAAGTTGGGACCACAACTCCCATCAGTCCCAGTTAGCACAGCTGTGCTGGCTGGGCCTGATAACAGTTGTAATCCAAAGCATCTGGAGGGCACCAGCTTGATGAAGTCCCCGAGATCCCAGACCACCGTGCTTCAGCACTTTCAAATAGTTTCTTCTCACCCTTCTTCTTCTGAGCTGATTTCTGGTTGTCATCATCGCCATTCTTCTCCTCCCCCGATTCATCTGACCGGGCTTTCATGTTCTCTTTACCATCGCTCCCTTCCCCTTTCTCCTGCTCCTTCATGTTTTTCTTAATAGGAAGCTTCCGAAGAGATTGAGGCTTGTGTGGCAGCTGCTGAAAATGACAATCAGACATGCAAGCTGAGAATCAAAATGGCGGTTTAGCAAAGGTGGATCACAACTGACACAGCAAGTTCATTCAGCTGCCTTATGCGCTCATAATCACACTTGCATTCACAATCAGTCTTATGAGCCCACCTGAAGAGTCTAGAAACCAAGAACAACTGCTTACCCTCAAGAGAGAGCTCTGATTCATGAGCAGTAACTTCTTGATAAAGCACTTCAAGCCAAAGTAGTTATTACATAGTTATACAGGAGCAGCATGTTCCGAAGTTAATAAGGTTACAAGAGCAAGACTTTAGTCAAATTAGAAGGCAAGTGTGTACTTCAGGCACATGCACTGCAGAATGAGTCCCAATGATTTCTGAATCTACAGAAACCAGACATGGTATATTTGGTGAATGAAGACAGGGCAGGACACCAGACCCAGAGAAGGGGCTAGCTGACAAGAGGTAATGATGCTGGAAAGCTATTGCCAAAGGGGAGGGAAGCCCCAAAATAGAAGTATGCTTTAAGCATTTCTGCATCTGCGCTGTGAACGTATTTGAGTGCTTATTCCACCCACCATAAAGCCATACAGCAGACAAGGCACTGGCTCTAGAAGCCTGGCTTGGTGCTAACCAGCCCACCTGCTTCACCCCCTTGTAAGAACAATCCCAGGTTTGCCTGAGGACTTGGTAAATTTACCTTCTCTGTTGTGGCCAGATTTTAGAATGGGCTCCAAGCTGATGTCCCAGAATAGCACCGCTGAGCTAGGGAGCATAGTGGGCAGGGAAACCCTAAAAGGAAATCATCTGCTTGGGATCTGTAATGAGCTATTTCTGGCTTTCTCCTAAGCAGAGATTTAGCACCCCCAAAAAGTGTTGCTCAAACTGAACTCTCAGCAATATGGTGGGAAACAACAGACTCTGTGTTGCAGTATGAATTATCTTGTTTCCACACTTCTTCACCCCTTCAAACACTCACCCATGCATACATCTTTAGGCATATTTGACCAAATACACTCATGGTAGGGAATATCACTTTAATTTATGACATCATTGTACACCACATGAAAGTAACAGTAAGAATGTAGACAGGTAAAATTGAACATAAACACATTTTTGCATATGTGTGCACGTGTGGAGTTTTTTTTGTTTTGTAAAAGTAAGTATATTCTTGTCTTCCTTCAATTTAATCTTTAAAAATATAGCACTTTTTTCTTTTAAAGGAGATGAACTTCAATATTTTTAGTAAGTATACTTTGTGGTTGCTCAAATAGCTCAATGCTGTAGGGTTTGCGACAATAAGGAAGCACTCAGCAGGAAGAGTGCAACTAAGAAGGGGATGGAATGTGACTCCTAGAAAATCCTAGCTTACCTGATAGGTAAACTAATTCTTCTCTCTTTTTTAACTGTATCAGTGGCAGGTGAATTGGAATTTATACCACAATTTGCACCCTACTTCCTCCCTGATGCTTCCATTTTGTTTTTAAACAAATTGTTAGGAATATTTATATGCCACCCAATAACCAAGTTATCTGGGCAGCTTATCAGCACCAAACTAAAGTTCAAGGAGAAAATGCAGAAAATTGGTCCACCTGCAAAACCAAACTGAAAATCATTTTCAAGGACTAAGAAGAACTAGATAAATAAATCCTGTGGAAAGAATGGGAAGTACCCTGGGGGGGGGGCCACACCCTTTAATCTTTGTCATTTTATACAAAGCACCATTTTGCAATTCTGCTATCACAACACCAGCCAAAGGACAGTTGGCTTTCTCTGCTTAATAGAAGCAGAGACAGTGGTAAATTCCCAGCAATTGAGAATCTGGTATTGAAAAGTGACACTTTGCCCACTAACAAAGGGTTATTCTTTAACCTGTTTTGTAACTGATTTGCTGCAATTTTTTAATTAAAAAAACCAAAACCTTCAGTGAGTAGGCATAAATACCTCTACAATCAACAGAGCAATTGGAATGAATTCAAAATGTTCTCTTTTCCTTCTTTTAAGTTAAAAACACAGGTCATTTCTCTAACCATTAAAAAAACCAAACCCATCAAGTTCAAGGCATTCAACCTCATCCTCAGTCACTACAGGATTTGAAAGAAGAAAAAAACTAGGATGTTTACACAGGCCATGTTTCACCTTGCATCACCTGTGCACTTCAGGAAAAAATTCTGATCTGTTTCCATTGTATTTTTTCTTCAATCCACGTCTGAGTTTCCAAGTCACTCCATATAAAATGAAGCTCTGTAGGCCAATTAACTATCATGGGAAATCTAAACATGGAAATACCCCCCCCTTTTGACCAAGTTGATGAAATTTACAGATGCAAGAGCTCCTCCAGTGCAGATTAGGCCTGCTAAGTTGCAGACAAACAGGTCCACAGCCTGGGGGGGGGGGAGGAGGCTCTACAAGGTAGTCATAATCCTTTAAGAGGGAGTAGGGAAGTTTGTTTCTTGCTCTTTCTTATCTTAAAATAATTAAGAAGTGTTTGAGTGGTATATATTCTTCCTTGTACATTTTTTTTAAAAAAACATTTGCAGCTTCCCACTGGCCTTAGGCTTTACTACCCTGGCCTGGGTAACAAATATCAAACATGTTTGATGGTGCGCCTCACAGTTCTATCCTGTCTTTCATGCTATCTAATGTCTGTATAAAGCAATGGGTGAGTGGGGGGGAGCCATTCAGAAGTTTGGGCTGAGTTGTCATTTGTTTGTGGAGTAATATGACGCTCCACTTTCTTTTCCATCTATCCAACCTAGGGAGGTTGTGGAACTTCTGAGCCAATGCTTGAAGACCTTTTGAGGATGGATGAGGAAGAAGACTGAGCAGCAGCTTAATCCAAACAAGATGGAGGTCTTATGGGTAGGAGATCTGGCAATCTTGAATAGAGGTGTTCAACCTGTCCATGATGAGATTGCACTCCTCCTAAAGAATCAAGTTCCCAGCTTGGGGGTGGTGCTGGATTCCTTTCTGAAGGCGAGGTATAGGTCCTGATGGTACTCAGGAATACCTTTCACCAGCTTAGTCCGGTACACCAACTGTGGCCCTATATGGAGAGATCAGACTTCACCTCATTTATCCACCCATATGATATATGGGTTGGACTACTGTAATGTGTCCTACATACAGAAGTGCCTTTGAAGACAGCACAGGTGCTTCAACTAGTATGGGATGTGGTTGTCCAGGGGGGTCAGAAAACCAGAACCCATTATACCAATTTTGTATTAGATGAACTGGTTACCAGTGCATTTCCAGCCCCAATAAAAAATGCTAGCCACCACCTTAAAGCCCTGAATGACTTAGGTTCAGGTTACATAAACAATTGCCTTTACCTCCCAGGAACTGTTGGTTACTGAAATAATTTTGTATTAGTATAAAGCCCGCTTCCACAATGCTAATTCATTTTAAGCACAACAATGTAATCTGCTTTACATACTTCTACCTCTTTCCATCAACTCTGGATATTGTATGTGTTTATCTATCTGTCTGTACATTAAATCACCATTTTAATTGAGCTTTCATAACTATGTGATTTATTGTGTCCAATAAACACTCTCAAACAGGAAATTGAGGGAACACCTATCTTTGGAGGCAATTAAGGTACCATTCCCCCCCAAACCCCGATTTTTCTCAATTTTCATTGTATTAGGTGTAAGGGGACATAGTTCTTACCACCGTGTTACTTCCCTTTCAACACACACACATATAAAATAATCTTAAGGGATCCCTTACTCTATATATACTTTTTTTAAAAAATTCTCAGCTTTTATTTAACTGGCAGGATTTAAGGAGACTAAATAGAAACTACATTTATAGAAGGGTGCAAATGTTAACCTGATGCACTGCAAAAATTTAAGCCTAAAGTTATTCTGGGTTGTATCCCACTAAATCACTGCAACACAAATTTCCCTTCCTCTCCTCCCCCTGCATCATCCCCAAATCTGTTCTAGAGGGATGAGGGAACCACCAAGAGTAGTTTTGGGGCTGTGTGAACACACAGAGAATAGGAGGTTCCACTGTGCAAGAAGTTGTTCTGCTCACACAATCACTTAGTTGGATATAACTCTGACTCTAAAAACCTTTTTTTAAAAAACCTTACTTCTAAACTAGACAAACTTTCACAGTGGTGCCTAGGCATAAGAAAAATATATATCAAGGCTGCAATTCAACACAGTTACCTAAAGTAGGTCTCATTTAACTTAATGGGACTTCCTGCTCAGTAGACATGAATAGGATTGTAATGCTACCATCATAGCAAGCCACTTCACTACAAGGAAAATTCTGTGCTTCTGCACAGAACACTATTTGCTCAGAAACCCTAGTCATCCACAATCATGCCAAAGAACAGAAGCACCTTCCTTCTCAAGTCAGAATGGGTGTTTTACCTGGACACTCTTGTGAGCTATTTCTCCTGGCGTTGGCCAGTTTGTGGCATCCCCAAAGTCACCAACCTAGTAAGACAAGCAAGAGATATCAAATCAACAGAGTATCATATAGGAAGGAGTTCCCCTTTGTAAAACTGCAATATTTCTCCAGTAGAACTTTTCACCTCTTTTAAAAATCCACATTAAGCACCTACTATTTCTGTCCTTTTTCATGATGAACAACATTTCAGATTTCAAATGCCATGACAGAGTACAGTAAATGGGCAGCGCCTAATCTTACATTCACTAGAGCAGGGGTAGCTAGCATGAAGCTCTTGAGGCGTTGTTGGACTACAGCTCCCCCCATCCCTGACAATTGGTTATGTTGGCTGGGCTGATGGAAGCTGCAATCCATCTTTGGAAGGCAACCCATTCTCTAGAGGCCCATTCATCTTTGACTTTGTTACCCTGTGACACCAATTGGCAGAGAGAGTAATTCTTAAGACTATTTATATCAAGTGTTTTGTGCAATACAAATGTACACAAGCATTTAGAATTAAAACTGCAAAACACCTTTTAAAAAGAGCATTGCTGGGTACATTTAACCTGCTTTCTTTAAATTCTTGTTCTCGTCTTCTGAACTGTTCCTGACACATTTCAATGCTGCAATTTCCACAGTCTTGTGATGCACCACTGATTTGTTCCTCCTTAAAATGCAATGGAAGGAGGGGCTTCAACTCAGTTTCAGCAATTAAGACATGACTAAATGTTGTCATTGCAAACACAGTGCCACCTAGTGAACATTGTTTACACTAGCAACACAGTGCTACGAAAGGTTGGGGCGATAATTAATTCTGGGGGTGTGGCTAGCCATTCTCATAAAACACATACAGTATTTTGAAACAACTGCATTGGTTGCTGATTATCTTCTGGGCCTAATTTAAGGTGCTTATGGCAAGATTCAAAGTTCTAAATGACTTGGGCTCAAATGATCTGAAAATACACTTCATCTCATACCAACTGGCTTGGTCCTTAAAAGCTTCTGGGGGACCCTTTTGGGAGCTTCCACACCCAATGAGGTCTATGGTAACCAATATGTATGGAATTACATCCTCTCTGAGTTGTGTCTCACCTCAACACAGTTTTCTTTTAAATGGCAACTGAAGATGCACCTTTTCATCCTGGCCTTTGGGGAGAGATGAGGTGCATTTGGTATTGCTAGCACTTCATTTTTCTGTTGTTGCTGCTCCGTGGCTTTATTGCTCTGTGACTGTAGTCCAGATTATATGGTTGTTGCTGTATTTTATGTTAAATTTTGTTTTCATATGCATTTTTCACACCTTTAAAACTCAGTGGAGGGCATATTTTCAAATGTTGAAAATAAACAAAAAAAATTAAATAAATGAACAGAAATAGTGATGTTTGGGGTTTAAATGGCAAGAATATCATACATACAATAAGGGGAAATCTCAAAAGCTAATCCTGATCGATTTGGCCCACATTTCTTGCCTTGTAAGGATACTTCAGTTGGGGCCTAAAAGCAGTTTCACATATTTTAAAGGTAAAAATAAAGGGACCCCTGACCATTGTCCAGTCGCTGAGGACTCTAGGGTTGCGGCGCTCATCTCGCTTTACTGGCCAAGGGAACCGGCGTACAGCTTCCACGTCATGTGGCCAGCATGACTAAGCCGCTTCTAGTGAACCAGAGCAGCGCACAGAAACAGTTTACCTTTCCGCCGGAGCGGTACCTATTTATCTACTTGCACTTTGACATGCTTTCGAACTGCGAGGTTGGCAGGAGCAGGGGCTGAGCAACGGAAGCTCACCCCGTCGCGGAGATTCGAACTGCCGACCTTCTGATCGGTAAGCCCTAGGCTCTGTGGTTTAATCCACAGTGCCACCTGTGATGCCAAAAGCAGATATGCAAGTGCCTCACACATATCCCTTTGTGTGCATTTCAGCAAATACACACAAGCTCAACAGATGCACATGCAAGGAGCATTTGTATCTTCTCCTGGAACAATACCAGCTGCCCTGGAATAATTAAGTGGATCTCCAAGTCATTTGCGCATCTGTTTCTCCGCACTGTCTGCAACATGCAACATCACCTTAAGATAAAACAGACTTATGCAACAGGTTTGCTTTTTTAAAAAGGGTTGACTTTATTCTTCTTATGTGGGTGGGGGTATGTGATGTGGAAAGAGAAGCAGGTTTGAGCAAGGACAGATGCTGCTTCCGAAGTAAGTATGGGAAGAAGGAATTCAGGCACCAGAAAAAGGAGGAAATAGCAAACAGTGATATCCTTAGAAGATAGGGGAAGTTGCATGACACTGTACAATGGATTAATCTTACATGGGGAAGATTTTGCTATCCTTACACATGACACGGCAATTTTTTGTTTTGTAAAATTGGCTGCATAAAGTTAACCATCCAGCTCTCTCCCTTACTGAGCCAAGGTTGCTTGCTGCATTACTGCCATTATGTTTTCAAACAGTAATATTTTATTCATTAAACATCACAGTCTATACCTAGGAATACCGGGTGGCACATAAATGTTATGTTATAATTCAATGAACTTTGCCATGACTGACTGATCTTCAATTAGCAGAGCCTTTTGATTTGCAAGCACATCTTGAGCTTTGCCCTCTAGCAGAGCCTGTGACTGCAGATCAAATCAATGGCATATCCTGCTTCCAGCTATTTTCATTTTCTAACCCTTGATATTCCATTGAGATTTCTTCTGATCTAGCCTGAAGTATATCACCTTAAAGACCTCTCTAAAGTTTGGAACAGAACCTGCATGTAAGGTGTCAAGTCCCCTAAAAAACTACATATAAAGTAAGCAAAAAGGTTGCAGAGAGGGCAAATGAAGCTGGACAAGAACAACACAAGAGCACACTTTTAGGAAGGAAGGCATTTCATTAATAATGAAACTTTATTGCCTACAACCCATAGCAAACATACACAGGAAACTACTTTTGTTATACAAGGGAAACTATTTTTGTTATTAATTTGTTATCACAAAGAGTGCCCCCTGCAACAAAATGTTGCACGGCATCTCTGGTGTGTGTGCCTGAGGGAACAATTTAAGTAGTCACACCCCATCTTTTGCTTTAATGGGGAATTGGATAAATTAATGGTGGGATGAAGTTAAACATAGCTACTAGTGTTGTTGGCCTCCAGGACCAAACATTGCATTCAACACCAGGAATGTGCTATTGCCCTCACATCTTGCTTGTGAACATACCATAAACATCTAGTTTGCCATTGTGCAGAACAGGATGAGTCTCTGGTCTGATTCAACAGGTCTGTTCTTATGATGCAGTCTCTAGTGCCCAGAAAAAAATAGCGCATAAACCCAAGCCTACTTGGTACAGGTATAGTAGCTAAAACCAGACATGCAACTTCAGTTTTTCTGCAAACATCAGTTTTTCTGATGTGCAGCATTGCAGACTGAAGCATTTTTACCATGGACTAAAACTGCTCCATGGGCACCAAGTGTAGCAGAAGGCAACCTATTATATTCAAGGAATAAACAGCAGAGAAGCCCAGAGGGTTAAAGAAACCAGCCAATGATGGAGGGTGGGAAGGATATGGGCATAACTTCCCAAAAAGAGTTAACAGGAGTTGTTTGTTACCAAACCAGTAACAGGCAAATTGAGTCAAAGCTGAAAAAGTATTTGCAAAAGGCTTTCCAGATAAATCTCCTATCGTACGACAGAATCATCCATTCAACCAGCAGCTGCACACAGATTAAGCCATGTACTTGCAGACCACTGAGTGCCACAAGCACAGAACAGGTGCACATGTACTGATGGTGCAGGAGCAAGGAAAGCCGAAGAACAGATATACTAAAAAGGTGCTGATCATGAAAGTTAGAACTGGAAACAAAAAATAAAGACCCCTAAACCTACCTTCAAGTTTTGTCAAGAAACCACAAGTAAGACAGCTCTGAGAACCACCGTTAACCCACATAATAAAGCTGAAACAGTCCCACAAATTCATTCTGATACACAACTTTGGAGTATTCACAAATATGAACACTAGTACTTGCCTTGCTTCCTTTACGTTGCCTTGGATTTGCAGCTTTCACCACCTTGGCTGGGGTTGAATGCTCTAGTGAGAGGGAAGAAAAGCCAAAAAATTAATATTCTAAGTTGGTCACTGAAGCGGTTTTTAGTCCCTATTGTATCACTCCATGCAATCACACTTAACATTCATCTACCTTCCAAGGAACGACCAGGTCAGTCTCTTAAGAAAATCAAGTCTCTTTTCCATAACTACTGGGAAGATCAGTAGATTGAAACATGATATTCAAGTTCAATATGTAGAGCCATGACTCTACTGAGATTTCCCCCCTTCTTAATAGATTGCTCTAAGCACTCTGTACCCAGAAAATGCATAATGTTCCATCTGAGAGTAAATGGACAGCATTTATCTTCAAATAGTTCTCACCCACCCATGGGCAATATCTTAGTTTTCAAGCCTGGCATGAAGAGAAGTTATTACCGGCTAGAACTGGCTCCCAAGGCCAGGCTGTGAACCTGCTGTGTCCATTCACTGCAAAGGAAGGAAAATGCCAACTCTTGGGAGGAAGTACTGTCTACTACCTAGGAGTGGGCAGGAGTAGGCAGTGCTTCCTACTTTCTCTTAATTCTTTCTTCAGAGGAGCCTGCCCCCTAGTGGAGGGTGTGACAGAGCATCCCAGTGGCTGGACAATGCCAAATTGGGAGGTTACCTTTATTTCACTAGTAAAATAACCCATGAGACCAAGAATTTAAATCCCCTAAAGATGCCGAATACCACAGCAGCAACAACAAAATGTACCAGAAGCAACTAACTATAAATCAAAATCTCAAAATAAGAAGGCTTCCCCACCAAAGCAGGGCAAAAGCTAGCTGTGTAGTAGCAAGAAAACAGCAAGTTGCAGAGTACTCTCCCAAACTCTGCTGCCAGCTTCTATTGTATTCCCTTAGTACAGTATGGTTTTCCCAGTATTTGGGTTGTGTATGGATCTACAGAACTACACCCTTATGCAGGGAGCATACAGTTTTGCTTTGTTCATCCAACCGGGGGGGGGGGGGAAGGTTGGTAAGCAGCTTACTGTGGGCCCACCACTTTTTTGTGGATTGGCAACCAATGCTGAGAAAGATTTTAGGCACAATAATACGAGAGAGTCTCTCCTGAACTTTGCTAGTAGCACAAAATCACCATTGCTGTAAGAATCCTAGTACGGTATGCAACATGTGCTAATGAAGGGATAGCGTATAGACTGCCAACATTATCCATAATATGCACCTCATGGATGGAAGGCAATTTTTTAAAGTGAAAAAAGGAACACACTTCCAGGCTTTTCAAAAGCAGGGTGTCAGCTAAAAGATCTGAATAAGCATAGATACTTAACGCTACTAAAAATTACATTGTTGAGCAGAAATGATTCTATTATTGTATGCATGAAATGAGACCATAGCTGAGGAACATCACTCCTGTGTTTCTTAGTGATTGGTTATGGCCCTGGAACTGGAAGCAGGGAAGGCAAATTTGAGAAGGGCATGCAAGTGGGGAGGCTGGCACTGGCTTTTTGTTCAGTATCCTGATACCCTTCAAAGCACTCAAATTAAAGCCAGCTCTATTGCTATATCCAGCACATCCAACCATAAAGGGATTTTTTTTTGGCCAGGGGGTGTATGGTGATTAAAATGTCCACACAGCAGATTTCAGCAACCCCATGTAACATGGACAACTCCCGCCAATTTTAACCTGCAACAAATCAACTAAATCAGAAAAGACCAGTGCATGAAAAATAAATTGTTATTTTGACTTTGTACCATACAAAAGTCTCTGGTTACAGATCAGGAACAGCTATATGCAGTACTGCTACTGGGAGAACCTTACTGTAGAGGGAGAAAGAATGCTAAAACCCACAGCTGAACAATTCCTTCAATGGAGCAATAAAAGTACTGCCCAACTATGGATTTTGGAGGGTTTGTTTCTTACAGACTAACACCGCTACCGTTGCTCATTTTTTTCACTGCAGTGTTACTGTTCATTTAAAAGTTGTTTACAACATAAAACTTGATACTGTAGTAATTTTCATGGCTTTGTTTTATACAAATTCAGCATACCGTATATAGCTTTTCCTTCCACGACATGTTTATGTGGATTTTCATAGGTAGCTAGGAAAGTGCTACTCTACACATGCAGACACAGTTATACTAATTAAAGTTCATTAACATTTCCACTGTCAATACTGTCTTCCTGCCACATGTGCCTGTTTCTAAACTATGTGAGTATCTCTGAAGGTTAAAGTACAGAGCAAATCAATCCACCTCATGGATTACAGAAAAAAAGTTCACGATTGAAGGAAAATCTGCTTTTTGATCCCAAAGAACACAGAACCCTGAGAGCTAGCGAAGGAGCAAACCTCCAATTAACATGCCACAAAGTGACCTAGAGGAACAACTAATTTCCCTTAAAAATGAAAAGGCTAAGTAACAGTCCCGGTTCAAAACAAGAGAAAAAGCAGAAGGCACTCAGAACCAGCCACAGTCATCCTGGCAAACTATTTCACAAAAATAGAACGGGGCACTGCCACACGAGACTCTGGATGATCCTAAATGATATTTTAACATGCAGGGATTTATTCACAACAAGCTGAGGCAGCAAAAATTCAAACATGATGGCATTGCTGGGTGGATGGAAAAAACGTTCCAAAGGTTGGTTTCTAAGGGTGGCCACTTCCAACAACACTGCTGAGGATCACTTTCTAGGAAGTGTTAAAAAAAATGGGCAAGTTTTCCTAGTCTGTCAAGAACAATGTAGAGCTTCTTTCCAAAAGCAGACCAAGCTGAAGCGGCAATGACAGGAGCAATCAACCATCCACCCTCAAAAATCATAGAATTAAACAGTCTTCTGCTAAAGTGCATACAATCTTTAATATCACTTGGCTTAGTAAGATAAAGGCTGTGATAGTCACAAGGACCTATTGCTCCCTGAGCTTTCTTTCCCCTTCCATTCATTCTGAATTTCCCCCAAGGGAGGGGAGAGGGAAGCCATAGCTTGAAAACCACTGGGCTAAACATAAAACTGCAACAACCAACAACGGTAGAAAAGACTGCCATTCACCCCTCTGAACAGGTTTGAATTTGAAAAGAACCAAAGTAAATAAGAAAGCCAAGTAACTTCTACCACATCAAAAGCCTAGCAACTTTTAATTAAGACTTACTTTTTAATTTAGGGAATGATATTGCATTCGCCAATTTTGTATGGTTATGTAAATGTCACATGATAACATTAGCAATAAGCAAAATACAGTGATTAGTACTGCATTAACAATAGTATACCAACTCCTGTTTGGCATGCAACTCTCTGCTGAGATTCCAGGAACCAAATCCACTTAGTGTGGTAAAAGCCTTCCAGCAACTACTATCCATAGCTGCCAAGTTTTCCCTTTTCTCACGAGGAAGCCTATTCAGCATAAGGGAATTTCCCTTTAAAAAGGGATAACTTGGCAGCTATGCTACTATCAGGCACCACATTGGGAACTTATGCTCTAGCCCAGGCACCCCCAAACTGCGGCCCTCCAGATGTTTTGGCCTACAACTCCCATGATCCCTAGCTAACAGGACCAGTGGTTGGGGAAGATGGGAATTGTAGTCCAAAACATCTGGAGGGCTGAAGTTTGGGGATGCCTGCTCTAGCCAGTGTTTCCCAACCTTGGGTCTCAAGCTGTTTTTTGACTACAATTCCCATCATCCCTAACCACTGGTCTCGCTAGCTAGGGATGATGGGAGTTGTAATCCAAAAACAGCTGGAGACTCAAGGTTAGGAAACACTCTGCTCTAGAGAAAAGAGCACATTATTGCTGGAGAACTCACAACTTTCATAACCAGTTCATGGCACTTGATTTCAGAAGCAGAGAACAATTTGCATGTGTGAATGAGCAATTGCATATACAAGCGTACAGACGGAACTTTTCATATTGTTTCAAATCAGTGTAGATAATCAAAGTGTTATGCAATCAAGTGATGCAAATGTCTGTGTGAGCCATTATGTGGGATTCTATTACCTAAAAAGAGTACACAGAGCTGTAACAATTCGTCTCCAGTTACATTCCCTCAGGGGGAGCATGTTTAGGGCCACATGCCAGCAATGAGTAGATGAGTAGAGCCAGAATAAATGTTCAATGCTGCAGGATAACATCCTCTATTTGTGTTCCCATTGTCTCCATTTTTATATCTGGTTCACGCTTCACACTAAGTGATTCCCAGAAGGGCTGTTTGAAGACCAACATTGGACTGCAACAACTGTATCATCAAATGAAAGTAGGCCAGGGGGTGGGGAAAACTGGTTCCCCACCACTACCTATAAATTATAGTTTATGTTCATTTATATTGTGCTTGTTTATAACAAAGCACCTAAAAACTTAGGGACTTCTTTACTACTGGTCCAATACTTTATCTTTACTACTTTTTTACTGGTCCAATAATTTCATGTTTTCATATCTCCACCAAGGAAGAGATGGTTCAGGTCCATCTTTTCTGCCCATGCTCTCCTATAGTAGAAGTTTTGTGCAATGGTGGACTCTATTTCATTTCATTATGTTTATACACCATTTGATTGTAAAAAACAAACAAACGCCACACACAGCCCAAATCCAAAGTGGATTTTTTTATTATGTTTTTAGTTTCACTTTTAATTTAATTCTCAAAGCATGATGTGCTGTTGATGAAATGAGAGATTAGAGCATAAGGCAAAGGAGTAAAATTAGGCAGATGAGTGGAAGCTGTAGCCCCATCCTTAAGCCTCAAGGAAAAACAACTATCATCTGGCAGTAACCATTCCATCAGACTGCAGCAGCCGAACTCCCACCAATTCTGCTGGAAGACCAATTCTATTTGGTTTCTCCTCTTCCTTCAACTGTTTCTCCCCCAGTTTCTCATTGTAAGAACTACGTAACATTATAAAGAACTGATACCTGAGTTTGCTTGCTTTCCTGTTCCTTCTCCATCACTTCTTCCATCTTTTGGACTATAAGTGAGAAGGGGCAGGAGCTGTCTCACTTTTGACTTAAGGCTGCATTACTATAGCTCAGTCGGTAAAGCATGAGACTCAATCTCAAGGTCATGAGATCGAGCCCCACATTTGGACAAAAAGATTACTGCATTGGAGGTGGTTGGACTAGATAACCCTTGTGGTCTTCTTTAAACTCTGTAATTCTATGATTCTACTAACCCAACCCCACTCCATAGCTTTGCTGCTTGCTCACACCAGATAGGGCAGAAAGGGAGGGGTTAAGAAATGCCCCTTTGTCACACCTGCTTCCAAGCTGACGTAGCAAAGTGTAAACAAACATAACCTTAAAAAAAACTTTTAAAAAGTTGACATAATGGCATCTAGTAAAGCACCTTACAGGGTATTAGTATCCTGCAACTGCTGTGTAGTGTAATGTGGTGTTTTTTTTGCCATAGCCGTTTGCTTTAGATGTTGTGAAAGCCATATTGATAGCATCCCCAATGCTAGAATACTCATGAATGTATTGTAATGGATTTCCGATCTGCAATGGTTAACAATTGTAAGAAAAAAGAAAGCTTCTCTGCCACCCCATACCAGGATCTGTAGTAACTCCCAGTGTAGATTTTTAGTGGTAAATGCAGATCATCCCAATGCAGGTAGGCAGCAGGTTCTCCCCTGAGCCATCACTTTGCCTCTGGCTCCACCCCAGCCACTATGTTGCACCTGGCTGCAGGTGGTGGATTCCCAGGAATCCAGTTAACAGAATAGATTCTGAAAGTCTGACGCCTGCCCACCTCTATTGTGAATTATTCTAATGTTCTAATGCCATCAAAATAACTCACAAAAAGCATCTATAGACCTTTTATCACCAGATGGCAGCATACTGTAAATGTACTACCAGCCCTTTAAGTCCCGCACTAACAAGGCAGACCTACTAAAAAAACACCAGTTCCAGAAAGATACAGAGGGGACGCTTATAAAAACCAGTCTGATGTTAGCAGCAAATGCATATTTAGCACACATGCATGGACAGAGACACACACACAGCGCCTTTGAGCTAAAAGCGAGGGAAGGCAAATAATATCCATGCTCAAGGTCATTTGCTCAAAGGATTTCACTCCCATTCTAATTCAAAGGGCACCTCCCTCCCACCTTTTTAAAATCAGCTAGGCTAGGTCACTATGTCTTTTCAAAGGCTAGAGACGGAAAGACAGAGAAAAAATAACAGCTTTTTGACAAATGTACCTCTTCACTTGCAGCATATTAAACTGGAAAACAACAATTCAGTGAGAAATCTGTTATAAGAATTTTGAGGTCATATATATATATATAATAATTGTTCATAAAACATGTACATGAATGTACAGAAACATGTCTGAAGCAGCACAGGAAAACAGGCCTGACTGACACCATTTTGACTCTCTCTGACCAGGTGTTCCTCTGCAAAGAAGAAGGGGGGTGGGGGGAACCTTCTCATTGTCTCAGGAATTAAAGTGATAATCCCTGGCATCCTGATACCTGACTGCCAGACAAAAGGGTGTGATTAACTTGGCTGGGAAACAGGGAAATGTAAATATCTCTCAATTTTGTTGATTAGGTTCTGGGGGCAGGGGGCAGGGTCCAGGGTGCTCAGATTACTGCCACCAGACCTCCCCTTTCATGATGTACCTATGATGAATCTAGGGAGGGGGGGTCTTGGGCTACACCCCTTCTGTGACATATGGATGATGCTTCTGGGGGGTGGGCTGAAACCAATTTCAAATCTCTTTTTAAGGGCAAGACATCTTTGTTTGGGGTTCCTTCCTTGTTCTCCTGTGTGAGAGGAAGGACCCTGTTGCAACAGCAAAAATAAAAGTGCCTTGCTTCGCACGTCCTGGTTTGGTCTCTGTTATTTGGTGGGCAGGAGACGCTTAAACTTTGTCTGCTTGCCAGGATACCTGGACTCTTCCTGGGTCAAGGATCCACTTAATTCTAGGGCCGTGTAGCTCTGCAAAATTTTTACAACAAATCCAAAGGTTGATTGCCTTTGTCACTATAGTCAAATCTGGAAGCACACACTCAAGGTAAGAGAAGCTGTTAACATAGGAAAGAGGGAGGGGGGAATGCAAGAGTGGGCTGGTTTTTGTCACTTCCGGAAGAGAGCTGCAACCCAGCTGAATGCCACGTTAGTCCTTCCACCTGTGCCTGTCTATCATGACCATTGGCCGGGACTGTACGACATTTCTTGGGAAAAGCTACATATTTTTCAGCTGTCACAATGCACCTCCATGAACACAAGCTGCTGGCTTCTAACAACTATCCTCACTTGGGCAACTTCAGAGTTCACCCAACAGCTACAGCAGCTTTACAAGTCAGCAGCAAAAAAGTAATCAAAAGTTATGTGGGTCAGACTTTCTTTATACTCAGAATGAATAGCACCTCTTACAATCAACGTCTTTCTTAAGCCAAGAAGTTTCGCTGTCGAGAAATTGGTACCTCAAAACAGTGTTGCAGTATGGGAGTGTTATAAGAATTTTGAGGTCATATATATATATATAATAATTGTTCATAAAACATGTACATGAATGTACAGAAACATGTCTGAAGCAGCACAGGAAAACAGGCCTGACTGACACCATTTTGACTCTCTCTGACCAGGTGTTCCTCTGCAAAGAAGAAGGGGGGTGGGGGGAACCTTCTCATTGTCTCAGGAATTAAAGTGATAATCCCTGGCATCCTGATACCTGACTGCCAGACAAAAGGGTGTGATTAACTTGGCTGGGAAACAGGGAAATGTAAATATCTCTCAATTTTGTTGATTAGGTTCTGGGGGCAGGGGGCAGGGTCCAGGGTGCTCAGATTACTGCCACCAGACCTCCCCTTTCATGATGTACCTATGATGAATCTAGGGAGGGGGGGTCTTGGGCTACACCCCTTCTGTGACATATGGATGATGCTTCTGGGGGGTGGGCTGAAACCAATTTCAAATCTCTTTTTAAGGGCAAGACATCTTTGTTTGGGGTTCCTTCCTTGTTCTCCTGTGTGAGAGGAAGGACCCTGTTGCAACAGCAAAAATAAAAGTGCCTTGCTTCGCACGTCCTGGTTTGGTCTCTGTTATTTGGTGGGCAGGAGACGCTTAAACTTTGTCTGCTTGCCAGGATACCTGGACTCTTCCTGGGTCAAGGATCCACTTAATTCTAGGGCCGTGTAGCTCTGCAAAATTTTTACAACAGTTTGGCGACCACTTCGGGGACCCAGTTTTGCCTTGAGCTCCGGGTTCACTGAGGAAGGGGAGCCCAGCGCGCCCTTGCCTCTTTTGCAGGGGGGTAAACCAACCTCAGGACCCGAGGCACTTGGTAGTAATTGAGAGTCCAAGCGGGACCCCCAGGACG
This sequence comes from Zootoca vivipara, assembly GCF_965207765.1. Lineage (NCBI taxonomy): Eukaryota > Metazoa > Chordata > Lepidosauria > Squamata > Lacertidae > Zootoca > Zootoca vivipara. The sequence goes on along the minus strand of NC_142584.1, from coordinate 62,563,693 downwards.
AAGCAACGTTTAAAGGGACAAGGCTGTTTTTTTTTAGGAACCAGTTGGAAGCTGGAGACAACGGGATTCGACTGAAAGGATCGGTCGTGAGTATTAAAAGGGGACACCTTGGGTGAGCTAAGAACCACAGCAACTAAAAATCTATTTCTCCACTTGGACTATCCTTTTCTACTCTCCTCTTTGGACTTTAGTTGCAGCAAGGCTGCCAGGCACAGTTACAGAGTAGAACTGAGGTCCCGGGCAACAGTCTTTACGTTAAACGCAGAGCTTAGAAAGACTGTCCCAGCTCCCTTCTGCCAAACTGAGCAGAAGTCTGAGCAAACTGTCGCTTTTCTACCAATCTGGGAATCTGGCTATCCCAGCTCTGTTTCCTATTCCTCTGCTCTTAATCTTCGGGTGAAGACGCCCCCCTGCCACGGCGACCCTTGTTGGGTAGGACCCGTGACCAGGGAATGCAAGTGCGCCTGTTCCTTTCTACTCTGTATTCCTCAGTTCCGACCTGACATTGCGTAGGCAAGCGTTCAGTAGGACCTGAGTCTAGTGTGTAAGAGGCAGGGAAGTTGCTGTGGAACCCTCAGGCAATTGATGACCAGTGGGAGGGTTCCAATAGGGTTTTAGCTGCACCAGGCCGCCTAGTAGTTAGTGCACGCGAACGGCAGGCAGGAACACCACTAGGACGTGGGGGTGAGTCATAGACTCGGGAAGTTAAGAGTGTCCAGGAACAGGGTCGGGGACCCAGAACTGCAGTATAAAAAGACAGAAGTAAAATGGGTGCAACCCACTCTAAGGAATTCCTTTCCCAGACTCCCAACCGAGGCAAAGCACAACTGAGGCTTGGCTCCGGTAAGGACTTTGAGGATGAAAGTCCACTCCAATTCGTTCTCTTAAATCGGCATGAAATCCCCGGGGCGGACAAGCTTGAAGGGAACCAATTGCAAAAACTTTGTAAGAAAAAAACATAGGGTCCGATTTACTATGGACCACCCAGATGAGGGGAAATGGCTACCAGGAGGTTCCTTTAACATACAGTGAATCTCCGCTTTAAAATTAACCCTGGTGAACTCTGAATGGGAAAAGTTTTGTGAGGAATCCTGCAAAGTATGTTATGGTATAAAATTATATATGTTTGCATGTTACATGTTGTCTGTGTTGTCTGTTACGTGTATGTGCGTCTGTTCCTTGTGTCTGCTATAGATAGTTGTTTCCTTTAAAGTAAATGAGAGATATAATCCAGGTTTAGGAAATTAGGGGTTTGTGTTTAAAATTTGGCCATGACACCCACAGACTGCCTTTTTTAAAGCATGCATAGTTTAAAATAATATAAAAATTAAGGCAAGCTTGCTTAAATAATCTTATGTAAGGGCTTGATCAACCCAAAAACATGGCAAATATTTAAAAGAGTGGAGGTAGTGTGTAAAGGTTTGTTTTAAAGAGGCTGTAGAAGGCCATTGTTTCCTCTCCAAAAGTAAAAAGAGGGGGCAGGATGAAGGAAAATAACGAGCTGTAAGTTTAAAAATGCTTGCTCAATGCTTTGAAAATATTTTAAACTTGAAAATGTTCATAAACTCCAGCTATAAGTGGATAAGAGATGTACTCAAGGTTTAGAATGTTATGGGGTGTGTTTAAATTGGCTACAACATCCATAGACTGCCTTCTTAAGTGTGCATAGTTAAAACTGCCAACTTGTTTAAATTTCTAGTATAGAAACAATGTTGAACCGATCAATCTTAAACATTATAAATATGAGAATGAGGTGTGCAAATGTTTGTTATTGAGAGAGGCTCCAAAGGGGAGTCTTTCTCCAAGTGACTAGATGAATATTGACTAAAGGAAAATTGAACAGCTATTCCAATAAAGGTGATTTGTTTGTCAAAGGTAGAGCTTCCATAGCCAGGAATTGTCTATCTGAGTCTAGTTTTAACTTCAATTGTGTTGGACAGAAGGGTTATTGTTGGGCTCCTAATATCAGTCTCTTAAGAAAAAAACAACTCATCTGCTCAAGGGTTCTGTATAAAGTTGGTATTTTCATTCAAATCTTGTGAATCCTGTATCTTAGAGGGTTAGACTAAATGACCTCAGGGTCCCTTCTAACCCCCATTTTAGAGCTATGTGAAAGGCAATGTGTCTGATGTGGTGATGGGTTGAAATTCAGCCCAGCTCTGCTTTCTGGCAAGGAAAGATTATTGGTTTTCAGAGTTGGAACAAGAGTGTAATTGTTTTTTTTTATGGAGTGATTATATAAGTTTTTATCACGTTGTCTATTAAGGTTTAAAGTTTAAGCACATATGAAAGTCTTGAACATTTCCCAATCTTTATCCAATCTTAAGGTTTGCTAAAGGCTTCTATATAACGTTGGTACTTTTAATCTTCCCCTTCCTTATTTTTCCCTTAGTACACACATGTGCTTCCGTGATAGGGCATAGCCTGTGTTTCCTTCCCAGTCAGGCGTCTGTACTCAAATGTATGTGTATCCTAAGGGCAGTGATAGTGTTGAGATCCCCATATTTCAGAAGGGGGGGACTAGATTACTCAAGATCCCTTCCAACCCTTTCCAAACTTAGAAAAAGGAGGGAGAGAAAATGTGTTTGTAAGCACTGAAAAGTGAGTTTAAACCCTGGTGGTATAAAAAAAAAAAAAAAGGGTATAATAGACTGCCGAATCATGAACTCTGTACATGCACAGAGGCTATGTCAGCTTGAAGAGGAAAATAGAGGAGAAAAAGGAGGTTTAAACTAAGGGGCGAAAAGGTTATAATCTGCTCATGAAATATTATTCAAATTTCTTAATGTAAAGCTTTGAACCACTGAGGGAAAACAACCTCATGTATGTTACTGGTCCATCAAAGTTAAATGGTTGCCAAGTTTCAAAATCTTAACATGCCAGATTCTTTCCACAGGTATAAATAGCAGAGTACTACTATAAGTCTGTCTCTTGAGTAGTTTATAAATTAATTAAGAGGTTCAAGGTTATGCTTTGCACATGAAACTTAAATTTAAATTTCTTTATGTAAAAATAAATAAATAGATAAAGAACCATTGAGAACCATCAACTGTTTAGAAGCTGCCAATTCCAGTTCAACATGCAAAACTCTGTACATTTTAGGAACATTTCCTGACTGATTTTCACATGAAATAATTTTCCCTTTCCAGCAGGATACTGAGATTCAGTGTGCAGAGAAATTCTTTCAGAACCTTAATGCAAAATTATCTCCCAATGGGGGGGGGGGGGACGCCACCTAAACAAGCCCCCTCCACACTTGGAAATTCATAGAAAATTGCTGTCTACCAGTTGACAGACTATGCAAACAAAAGGCTCCATTTCTTTCCTAGCAGGTACTCAGGATGGATACTTATCTCTCATTTGCATTTCACCCCGAAGCATTACCCTATGTTAATATAACCCTCCCTTTTCTAATGTAGCAATGATTGAGTGTTTTGCCAATTTTTTTCTTCCACAGCACAAAAAAAAAAAGAAAGAAAAAGTGAGGAGTGAGGAGATACAAACAGTAATTTCATTTCTCTTTGGCGCTTCTCTTTAGCTTATAAATAATCTGCTTCCATTTATTAAATCAGTTTTTCCATTATGTCTATGAAATTATTCTAACAATAACCAGGTATTGTTTTGTGACTGTATTTTGTCAGGTAGTCTTGCCTGAGTATTTCTTATTATGATGAATTTCAAAGCTTTTTCCGTTATTTTACCATTTTTCCATCTTAATTGGATATTTCACCTTCAGATCTTTAAGGTTCCTCTCCAATTTATAATGTCTTTGTATTATTTAATGATAATTCTTTTTTTAAAAAAATCTGATATCTTTGTGTCAAGTCCAATTTCATTTGAAAAATTGTTGTGTGAGTGGTAATCTAAATTTTATTGTTTTATTTTTGTATCTTTTTTTTGGTATTTCTACTTTTTCTTTCTGTACATACAAATGTAGCATCTAACTCATTCTTTCCTGTAAATAATAATAATAATAATATTAATCCCTTTCAAACAAGATACGTGAACCTCAAAGAGAATTCAGAACCACATAAGGAAAATGTTAATAACTTATCGATTGTGTCCTAATTAACAAAATTTTTGTCCTTTGTTTCCTCCACAGCCAAACTAGGTGAAGTAAATTAAACTGACTGAGCAGACAATAACAGCAGTAATTAAATATGAATGATAATAATAATATTTAGATGAATAAAATGCTTAACTATGATCTTATATTCTTTGCAGCTTCCCAAGAAGAAATTTCTAGAATATTCTCCCCTTTCTTGACTTTATCATTATTATACTATTTATTATTATTATTTTTTAACTAATTATATCTTCAGACCCCAACCCCCTGCAGGCCTATTTTCAAAAGGATGTTTTACAGGAAACCAAATTGACATTTTATCTCTTTGATCACAACCTAAGAAGGAGGACCTAGAAAGCTATAACGTTTCAGCAAGGTTTAGAAGTGCTGGCATAGAAGTACTGTTAACTTCCTCCCAGTGACTCGAAGGCAGACAAGAAAACCCCCTTGTTGGAGATACATGCAAAAGCAGCAAGAATTATCTCAAGTTCACCTGATTGCCTCAAGATATACAAGTGGCGTATAATTAATAATTTGAAGGTTTTGTGCATTATGTGTTATATAGGAACACTGAAATGTGTCAAATGACTTTGGGACAAAGGGGGAAAGTGAATTGCAAGGACATTCTCTCTCCTTGACCTCAAGACTCTGTGCCCTAGGATTTAAAAGCAGCCGGAATTGTCTCAAGATCATGATGGCCTCAAGACATACAACTGATATATGATTATGTTTTATGTTGTGTGATATTCGACAGAAACATTGAACTATGTCTGACAGTATGTTATTTCCACAAGGAGGGGGGGGTGAACCAATTTTGTGTTTAATTGTTTTTTTTTGTTTAATGTATAGTGTCCCAATGATTTTTTTTGTATTATTGTATGCCTTTTAAAGGATCAGGATATTGCATAGTCCAGTATTTAGATTAGATCAACTTATGACCACGTTTTCTTGTCCCACCTGGCACTCTGCAGTGTGCCAGCCTTCTTACACAATTTTAGATTGTTTTAAATCATTTTACCAAGAATAAGCCCCAAGATCCATGAAACACCAGATAAATGAAGGTATTTATGTCTTGATTTAACAGGAATGATCCCTTTTAGAGTTAAATTTGACTAATTTGGACATGTTTTATGGGGCTGTATAAATTCTAATTGGGTCAGTTCTAATTGGGCAAGTGTATCCAAGGTGCAAGTAGCTTTCTTCCTTTAAGAGCAACTGGGCAACTCCCTACAGTGCAAGGCCAGAGCCTATAATAAAGGCCCATAGGAAGCCCAAGGCAAAGGCATCTCTCTCATGACATGTCCAAACCTGTGGCAGCTATGGGGGGTGCCAGGCGACATGGTCAATATGAAAGCCCTAAGGGGATTCACCAGGGATTGTTGCTGTTGTGCCACGATGGAGGTGTGCAACCAGAGGAGAGCTAGCTTTTGACACCTGAAGAACACACAAAAGGGTAAACAAACAAACTGCACTTTCCAGTCAATATTGGTGGACCATCCTGTTAAATGAAATACGTAGACCATTTTTGAGAAATGCTTCTCCCAAAGTACTAAAACAACACATCTGGTTATTCTTTTGTGGGGCAACAATTTTTAAGAAAAATTATAGCCCCAAATGGGGGATATTGTTATAAGAATTTTGAGGTCATATATATATATATAATAATTGTTCATAAAACATGTACATGAATGTACAGAAACATGTCTGAAGCAGCACAGGAAAACAGGCCTGACTGACACCATTTTGACTCTCTCTGACCAGGTGTTCCTCTGCAAAGAAGAAGGGGGGTGGGGGGAACCTTCTCATTGTCTCAGGAATTAAAGTGATAATCCCTGGCATCCTGATACCTGACTGCCAGACAAAAGGGTGTGATTAACTTGGCTGGGAAACAGGGAAATGTAAATATCTCTCAATTTTGTTGATTAGGTTCTGGGGGCAGGGGGCAGGGTCCAGGGTGCTCAGATTACTGCCACCAGACCTCCCCTTTCATGATGTACCTATGATGAATCTAGGGAGGGGGGGTCTTGGGCTACACCCCTTCTGTGACATATGGATGATGCTTCTGGGGGGTGGGCTGAAACCAATTTCAAATCTCTTTTTAAGGGCAAGACATCTTTGTTTGGGGTTCCTTCCTTGTTCTCCTGTGTGAGAGGAAGGACCCTGTTGCAACAGCAAAAATAAAAGTGCCTTGCTTCGCACGTCCTGGTTTGGTCTCTGTTATTTGGTGGGCAGGAGACGCTTAAACTTTGTCTGCTTGCCAGGATACCTGGACTCTTCCTGGGTCAAGGATCCACTTAATTCTAGGGCCGTGTAGCTCTGCAAAATTTTTACAACAGGAGTAACTGCCACACAAGTTATTCAGGGAATGAACGCTAGTGAGCATTCAAAGAGGGGACACCAGCCTAAAAGCACTGCAACCTTGTCCTGAGAGAGAAAGCAGGTTTTTCCACAAAGCCTTGGCTCTGCCTCCCTGTGCATACACAGTCAGGCCTCTAATGAAAAGCTCGTTAACAGTTAATTATTACCTATTCAGATACATGAGCTCAGCACAGACCAGCAGCCAAGGAAGGAGGAAAATGGTCACATGACCCAAATCTTGTTCTATGAAAGCAGAGTCAACTATATTTAGTGCTATAAATAATGCCTACATTCCCACCCTCAACCCTCCATGACAACCCAAAGAGGCCACCTATCTCTGTCCCATGCCAAAAGGAAAGCCAATCTCCTCCCCCTTGTCAGATAGCTTTCATCCCCTTCTGCCAAGGTAACTGGCTTGTGCCCAAGTCTGCAGAGAATGGTGCGCTCTGCATATGAGTGACAGGCTGCAATCCAGCAATACAGGGCGATCTGTTCTACTTCTTGGCCCATGCAAATGAGAGCAACGAGTTCTGCAGCAGCCACCAGCCACCGTGACAAGGAGAGCAAAAAGCACAGAGGAGTTGGCAGCCGAATTCCAGAATCTAATTTAAAATGCTTGCAGTTCCCTTCAGAGCCTCAGAGTGACCACTCTGCCTTTTGAAATGTAGTAGCAGTGCCTTAGCTGCTTGTCTGAGCACAGATCCTTGTAGCAGAGGGACTCAGTTTTGATGCAGGTTCATTTTCTTCAGATAGATAGCATTCCATACCAGACACAATCCTACTTGCTGCTGGAAGGTGAAAACCTAATACACAAAAACAAGCAGTTCCCGTTCAGGAAGGGTACCTTAAAACTGTACAAAAATCAAGAACTCAAGCAGAAAAGCGTAACTTACATTAGTCACAGATAAATTTTTAAAATCCCATGAGGGCTGTCCAAAGATCAGCCATACTTGGAAAGAAACAGAGATGAAACCCCTGGATGCATTATTACAACCTTCTTTTTGAACAGTTGCCATTAGGGCATTTAAACGAGCAAAACAATTCTGAAGCATCCTAAAATGGCTTAGGTGTAAGCAAGTATTAACGACGCAAGACATGACTCACTCAAATATCTGAATGATATAACCAGTGTAGAAACCTATACTGCTCAATAATATATGTTTCTAATTTTAAACACTGGATTAACAACAAAAAAGTAAAACAGAAGAAAGCACCAAAGCCTGAGAAAGTTGCATTCTTTTGACATGTGAAAGAGATCTTCTGTGCCTGTAGCTCAAGTACTACCTAGTATGTGTCCTAGAATTAAAAAGGGAAATTCAATAAAATAATGATTTCTTCTTCTTCTTCTTCTTCTTCTTCTTCTTCTTCTTCTTCTTCTTCTTCTTCTTCTTCTTCTTCTTCTTCTTCGTACCCCACCCATCTGGCTGGGTTTCCCCAGCTAATCTGGGCGGCTTCCAACAAAAATTTAAAATACCGTACATTAAAATGTCACACATTAAAAACTTCTCTGAACAGGGCTGCCTTCAGATGTCTTCTAAATGTCAGGTAGTTATTTATTTCTTTGACATCTGATGGGAGGGCGTTTCACAGGGTGGGTGCCACTACTGAGAAGGCCCTCTGCCTGGTTCCCTGTAGCTTTGCTTCTCGCAGTGAGGGAACCGCCAGAAGGGCCTTGATGCTGGACCTCAGTGTCCTGACAGAACAATGGGGTTGGAGACGCTCCTTCAGGTATACTGGGCCAAGGCTCCTTCAGGTATACTCAGGTATACTTCAGGTATACTCTGCAACCGGCAGAGACCAGCGGAACACAAAGGCTGTAGCGTGGGAAGAAGGGGGGGAGAAGTGGATTCTTCCCCCCGCCGCCAAGCCAGTCCGCGGCGGGAGCTTTTCGGATCCTCCACTTCCCCCCCCCCACTACCCGACAAGGCGGGGATGGGACGAGGCTACTCCAGCCTCGTCAGATCCCCAGGCAGTGTGTGTGTGGGAAAGCGGAGGATCCTGCGTTTCCTCCCCACACCGCCCGACACTGCGGGGACGGGACGAGGCTGGAGAAGCCTTGTCCGATCCCGGGCAGTGTGTGGTGGGGGAAAGCGGAGGATTCTCTGCTCCCCCCTCCGCCCGACACTGCGTCACCCGGAGCCGAAGCGCGCCGGTGCAGGGACGTTTTCGCTGGCTGCCTTCCCCAAACCATGGGGAAGGCAGCCGGCAAAACACCCCCGCATCGGCGCACTTCGGCCCCATCACCCGGTGCCGAAGTGCGCTGGTGCGGGGACTTTTCGCCGGCTGCCGAAAGCCCCGCTTTCCCTTCACCCTGGCTGAAGCACCTGGCTTAATTCTCTGCTCATTTACAGGTTCACTTAATTGTTCTGGACAATTTCCACTCTTGCCTTCAACACCCAAATAGTAAAACACAGTTGATCAACCACTTTTGTCATCCAACCTCCATGCCTCATTACAATTCTGCCTCAAGCATACTGAGCGAGAGATCTGACTGCAACGTGGCAAGCATATTGGATGGACTCTTATGCCAGAGGCAGCCCCTTCTGCTCCTGTGTGCAATAAAGAACTGCTGGCTGTCCCACAGGCTGGCCACCCAGGCTGCAAAAGATGACCTACCAGTTTAATACCAGGTAAATTATAACTAAACTATTATTCATTATTTATTCTTGAAGGAAGGGAACTCTCTTAGCTACATCCACTTGCCGTATTGATGTAGCACCAAAATTGGTCTGGGGCAGGGCAACTTACTATGGTGTATCACTACAGACCTAGAGTTCTCAACTGCACTGTGCTGTGGTGGATTTTTCCGTACCTCTCCAGTCACATTCAGACCACTTCCTGCTAGTTTTGGCCAGTGAATCCTGTAGGGGCAGTGAATCCATTACGACAGTCCAGAAATGAACTGAATTCAGTGGTTTCCAAAATGTCCTCAAGGAATTTCCTGTTGGCATGTCCAGCACACCAAGCCTTAGTCTCAATTGCTCAGGAGGTTAGCACAATTGTTCCTAAGGGTTCTCTCTCACAGGGCATAGCCTGGTCCCTGGTTTACCTAGTAACTTAGCTAGGGAAGCAGGTAGCAAGACTACTAGAATGCAGGTGGTAGAAGGATCACATCAAATATGACTAGACACAGGTAAAAGTTCACTACTGAGCCTACTCTGTGGCCGTAACAGCAAGGAAACATTTCTCTGCTAACCACCACATACTTGGGAGTGGTGTCCAGCAGAGATATTCCAAGTAGCTCATGGCTTAGTACCACATGAAAGGATTAAAAAAACCTTCAGCGCCTGCTGTAACATGTTTGCTAAACATGTTGTCAAGACAAAATCATTTACCTTCACCTTCATCAGTCTAAATGCCACAATTATGGCAGTTCTGTCCGAGGATGTGTCAAAAGCACTGTCTGATGTAGCATTGTGGGATGAATTTCAGTTGATGCAGCTTGAAAATTCAAGACAAGGTGCTTGGGGCTATGTAACCTACTTTTTGTTCACTTGATCTTTACCACTCATCGCTAATTACTAGAGATGGGGAAGATCTCACAAGCTTTCCTCGGATTAGCATGGAAATTACCAGGGTTTTAAAGAGAGAAATGGAAGAACTCTGATGAACCTGGACACAGACAGTCTAGCCAGCTATCCATACTTTGCTGCAATGTGTTATAAGAGACCTGAACAGATTTTGCAAGCTGCAGTTAGAATTCTAGCAGCCACATTTTAGAAAAACTAGGATCTCTAATTAGAAATATGATTTTTTAAAAAATAAAAAAATCCTTCCAGTAGCACCTTAGAGACCAACTAAGTTTGTCATTGGTATGAGCTTTCATGTGCATGCACGCTTATTCAGATACAAATCGTTCATTATATAAATTATTTTAATTCCCTGTCAATTTATGATAGCACCTCATGGATCAGATGAAGAAGGCTTTACTCTATGAAAGCTTAAGCCACAACAAATTTGTTAGTTTTTAAGTCTGTTTTATTTGATGCCATAGACTAAAACAGCAATCTTTCTGGCCATTATTTTTGTAAGGCTTGCAATGTTTTATCTGCAACAAACAATGTATTATGAAAGGAGCTTAATGCAAGTTTTCAAAACAGCCCATTATACTGATAGAGGGAGAACCTTGCACATTTTTGCTGAGTCAGCCTACATTGCTAATCGTGGTTTAAAACCATGTGGCACTTTATAGCATTTGGCTTGTCTCTCTCCATACACACCAGCTGCAGCTTTAGGAGCTATGAGCCAAAACCATAATACAAGCTTAGTTTTGTTTGTTTACAAGAGCGTAAATATTTCTAACAGCATTTATGTGCAAGCAAAAGTAACTGAATTTAGGTATAGCTCAAATGAACATCTCTTTATCTCCACTTTGAAAAAGCTAACATCTTTTGAAATGTATTTTAAAGCAGGGTTGCAGCCCTCCACATGTTGCTGGATTGCTACTTGCATCAGTCCCAACCAGCACTGCCAATGATCAGGAATTGTGGGAGCTGTAGTCCAACAATATCTGGAAGACTATTGGTTTCTCCACCTGTTTTAAGGAACCATTCACACCCCTTCTCCTTTTAACAGACTTTAACAACCCTTTTAATACTGTGTCACTTAGTAAGTATTCATCAGCATCAGCAACCTATTCCTCAAATTCACTAACATTTGAGATGGATACTATTCAACCAGGCTAAACACAAAAAACTGCATCAGAGCAGTTTGTCAGTGAGGCAGCTTTAATGTTACCAAGATAATGAACATGAAATAAACTCTTAAATTTTGCAAAGACAGGCAAAAGAAATGCTCAGAACTGCTGCTTGCTTTCTGGCTCATGCAAGCAGCAGCAAACTCAAAAGGGACAATTACCATAAGCAAGGACGACCAACAGGGTCTAGAGTTATTGCCCAGCCAGAAATAATCCCAATCCTTACTTCCTTCAAAGCCAAAGGATATCTAGCATACTCTCTAAGTAAAGAGTGCATCATCCCTATCCACACGATCAGACCGACCATGTGGATCTTTCCCACCTGACCAGCTCTCTGCCATGAGAAAGATTAGCAAGCAGGTGAGCAAAATCCATGTGGTCAGCTTGCAATAGCTATGCAAACTATGGCTGGACTGATTTTCAATATCGTGATATATTACCAGCTAAACATCGCAATAGGGACGCTGGTGGTGCTGTGGGTTAAACCACAGAGCCTAGGGCTTGCCGATCAGAAGGTCGGCGGTTCGAATCCCCGCAACGGGGTGAATTCCCGTTGCTCAGTCCCTGCTCCTGCCCACCTAGCAGTTCAAAAGCACATCGAAGTGCAAGTAGATAAATAGGTACTGCTCCGGCAGGAAGGTAAACGGCGTTTCTGTGCGCTGCTCTGGTTCGCCAGAAGTGGCTTAGTTATGCTGGCCACATGACCTGGAAGCTGTACGCTGTACGCTGGCTCCCTCGGCCAATAAAGCGAGATGAGCGCCACAACCCCAGAGTCATCCGCGACTGGATCTAATTTACCTTTTAAATATCGCAATATTATCAAGATATCTGAAATAAAGAAGGAACCATACTGAGGCGAACAGGACAATGTCCTTGCATCTGTAACTACTTAAGGGTCTAAAACTGATATTATCAATCACCTCATGCTCACTTTCATCAGCAGGCAAGCCAAAAGGCATCCAAATGAGACTTTTGGTTTTGGACTTGCCTACCAAATTGTAGTATTCAGGACAATCCAGAGTATGGTGATGAGTCATAATGTATAAAAATAATCTGGGACTGCCAGACTGCCAGCAGCCTGGCGGCGGCAAAATCCACATTATCATTGCCGCAAGTCCTCACAGGCCGCCACCATTACTACTGCTACTTTTTGCTACCGCCACGAGGCCTCACTGGCCGCCACCTCCCATTACTGCAAAATCTTGCAGGGTGCTGCCGTTACTGTCACCCTTTTTGTCACCACCACAAGGCCTTGCAGGCCGCCACTACTGCCCCCACCTCCTGCCGCCCCCGAAAGGCCTTGCATGCCGCCGTCACTACCGTCATTACTCTCTATTGCTGCCACTGTTTGTGCCACCACCGCAAAGCCTCACAGCCTGTCACCACTTGTGTCACCAGCTCCTGTTGCCACCACAAGTACTCACTGGCTACCACTGATTGTGCCACCAGCACAAGGCCTTGCAGGTTGTTGCCACTCCTGCAGACATGTACCACAGTCAGGGCAAGCTGTTTTTGCCATTGCTGCTTCTGCCTCCTAGCAGGCCTGCTGGCAGTCCCCGATTATTTGTATTCACTATGACATTATGATGTTTAGCTGGTGAGCTATCGTGATGTTGAAAACCAGATATCACCTAGCCTTTACAAATGTTGTGATTCGCAATATATTGCCAGATAATTATGAAATAATTATCATATGAACAATTATGATATATCAATATACTGCCCAGCCCGAATGCACACTTTTATTCCAGAGATAATGTCTCCAACACAAGAGGGGAGGGGAGAGGAAGAGGGGGGCATTAGATTTGGCATCAAGGTTACACAAGTATTCCAAGTTGACCTTCAAGGATGTGTACAAATAAAGCCACAAAATACAGAGGTTAAGGCAAAGGCTTTCACAACTCTGCAATCCAAGATCCTTTTAACTACAGATGCCTGGAATTTAACCAACGGCTTTCTGTACATGGTGCACATGTGCTACACAACCAAGTTCTACACCCCTGAAGGCCACAACTTTTATTCTGCAGAAAGCATGCAGGTATTTTAATATAAAAAATAAGCGAACATCTATGTGTACACACACCCTACCTAGGATTTATTGAACAGACAACCACTTTTGGAAAAGGGTTAAGTAACGTGTTCAAGGTGACAAAAACAGTCTAAATACAGTGGAACCTCTACTTACGAATTTAATCCGTTCTGAATGCACATTCGTATGTAGAAACATTTGTAAGTCAAAATGCTCCGCCGGCGTCTCCGCAGCTGGCCCAGCACAGGCAGCACCACACAGGGCCGGGCGCAAAAGAGCCCAACGAGGCCGCCTCTCATGCCCTTGACTTCTCTGCTCAGAGCGCAGCCGGAGCCAGCGCCCTCCGCCCCTCGCCGCTGCCCCGGCCTAGGCGCCCACCCGGTACTGCTAGCCCCGCCGGGAGAGGCTCCGCATCGCCGCCGCCCCATATCCGCGCAAACCCAAGTCCCACACGGCCGCCCGCAGGTGCCCTGGCTCGGCCTCCGACGTCGCCAGGACTGCAACTCCCCTCACCCCGCCGGTGATCGCCGCCACCTCTCCTGGTGGCGGGGTGATGGGAGTTGCAGTCCTGGCGATATCAGAGGCTGAGCCAGGGCACCTGCGGGCAGCCGTGTGGGACTTGGGCTCGCATGGACATGGTGCGGGTGGCGGTGAGGGGCGCTTCCTCCGCATGGCGGCTTCGGCTGCGCTCTGAGCGGAGAAGCCGAGGGCAGGAGAGGCGGCCATGGAGGCCTCGTTGGGCTCTTCGGCGCCCAGCCCTGTGCGGTGCTGCCTGCGCTGGGCCAGCTGCGGAGACGCCGGTGGAGGTCACATCGCCCTCAAGGAGATGCCGCTCGTGCAGCTGGACACACACAGGATGGGTAAGTGGCGGTGGCGAGGCAGGCGAAGGGGCTCCGGAGCACGAAGAAAGAAGCCACGCAGCTGTGGTGGGCAAGGAAGGTCCCGCCGCCGTGGACTTGAGGCAGCGGTGGTGGCAAGTGCAGGGCAGCGAGGTTGTTCGGATGTCAAAAATTTCGTAAGCGCGCCACCATTTTTTACTATTTTTTCTCTTTGTAAGTAGAAAATTTCGTAAGTAGAGTCATTCGTAAGTAGAGGTACCACTGTACTGTACATTTAAACTTCTGCTCTTTGTTATATTTGGCTACACAAGTAGCATTTGTGAAGGGTAATAAAACCTTTGAAAGCCTGCCTTAGGAAGTTCAAAAGAATATGGGAGAGGTGCTTGACATACAGCCAGAGGTCCTTTGGCAACAGAGCACAGATAGCCCAAGCTTATCAGCACCTTTAAGCAAACAGCAACTTCAAATGTCAGCCCGCAGAATATCCCTGTTGTGTTTTTCCCCCTTTCTTGAACAGAATATTCCAACCAGGACCTAGCACTTTTTAAATGATAGCCACCTATTTTAAAACATTATCTGCAAAGTAGCTCTGTTAGGGGAGTTCTTACAGTTGAACACTGAAAAGTTAAACCAGTCAGCACCAGAGGTCAATCTCCAGGAACTTGATTCACCTGATTCACCCAGCAGCACAGGGGGTATGCAGGATAGCATGGCTGCAAAAGATGCAAATCAGGTCTTTGGCGGCATAGCACGGTAGCAAAAGAAGTGTCTCTTTTGCTGCCGCTGTGCCTAGCAGACCAGCTGACTGCAATCAGGCAGGGGGAGATGCTAGGCACCAAGGGTGACATCCAGACATCTCCATCCAGTTGCAAAATGCTGGTTGGCAGTCACAAATTGTGAATGGTGCCTGGCTAATTTCGAACACTGCTGGTGCAGTATCACTTTTAAACATATACAGATCAAAAGATGCCTCACAATCCTTCCTTATTTTGTGTTAGGCAATAAAGTGCATTAAGATTCAGTTTATAATCAAGTGATATGACATTCACGCATGCTGCAATTCAAGTATGTGTTTTTGCCTATGCGTTTTACGTAACCTTGGTTTGTTATTGATTAGGCAATTCAAGTAAAGGTGAGGAAATGTACCTGCAAGCAAACATTTAAAAACACAATGAAACAGTAAACCATAAAGATGCTACAGTTTTAACCTGACCCAACCTGCAACAAAAGCCAAACTGCTGAACTTG
Source organism: Zootoca vivipara (assembly GCF_965207765.1). Taxonomy (NCBI): domain Eukaryota; kingdom Metazoa; phylum Chordata; class Lepidosauria; order Squamata; family Lacertidae; genus Zootoca; species Zootoca vivipara. Next base: position 62,548,458 of record NC_142584.1, on the reverse strand, counting down.
GCTCCAAGATTTGAAAAAAAATATGAAAAGATTTATTCCAACAATTACTACTGCGATAAAACATATAAACCAGTCTTGCATTTAACCACTCATCTGGATGCCACTGGCGACCAGAGAGAAAACGTGGAATCCTGCCTCCACACCCCAGTGTGTGGTCTGGCAAAGGAGGAGCAGAGCAATCTGTCCATCTTTCACAAGTCCACTTGGATTCCACCCAGGCCACAAAGGAAGAAAAGCGGAAGCACAACACTCAAGATATGGAGGAATGGAGCAATCCACCAGCCAGCTGTGCTTCTAAGCTGGGCATACAGGAAGCAAAGCCCTTTCTTGCACGTCCAATTTGAAATCAAGCAGGCTGTTTGGGAGGCAGACAGGTAGCAATCCATGCCTCCTCCACCAACCTGCTGCATTTCCAGACCAGCCTGGGGGGAGGGGAATTCACCAGCCTGATTTTTAGGGAGATTCCCCATTTGAGGTAAAACAGACAAATAAAAAGAAAATACAGGCTGGTAACTTTAGGGAACTTACTAAGATGGCTAACATATATACAGGTATATATTACAAAAATAAAAAGTCACAGCTGCTTTTTCTCTCAGCGACTTATCTGTACCTGGAGAGAACGGGGACATTCCCTATCGTAGCCCCCACCCGCCTGATAACTGTGCAAATTGGATAAGTAGCAAAATCCTTGCCTGATCCACAAGACCAAGTGCCCCACTGTCAGTGTGGAGAAAGTACAAGATGGATTAAGAATGAACAAGAGAAAAGTAATGCCCATTTATCAGTCCAGTGAAGCAGCTGGTGACCCAGCTCCTGTGCTCTGCCTTTTAATCACCAGTAAGCCTTAAGTGATACTGTTAGACACACAGATCCATGGGGAGGGAGATACAATGAGCCAGGTATTACTTGCCTCACTGCCCTTCCGCCAGCAAATGAAGGAAACCTGTCACCTGTAGGCACTACAGGATATACAGAGGCCAACAGACTTGACACTCAGTTTAGGCTAAGCCTTTCAATGGTCATTCCAGTTAAAAAGAAGGCACTGCAATCAAACAAGGAAATGTATTTTTCATTTGCACAACACCTGTCACTAACTACAAGGAGAACTTTCAATATTGTACAAATCAGTTATCTGTAAAGAAGAAAGAGGCAGCATTTTTGTACTGCAGCAGTCATATTGAATGTTCTCATCATATAGCCATGCGTCATATAAAAGTACCACTGGGAGGACAAACTGGGACAAGATAGATTATGCTAAGAATATCCTACAGCACCTGAGCACCATCCAGTTTTGATGCTGGTCAAACATGGAGTGTTTGTAGTACTTTATTGTTCCAATAATGGTTCTGCTAGATGTTTTCCCCTCATATAACAAATATTGTGAGAGAATTCAATGTCATCAATGACTGGGCCAGATGTGCTACTTCACAACAACTGTTTGGCTAAAGACAGCATTAAAACTTCTTCCAGTCAGTATCACTTTTAATCATGTGCTTTTTTTATGCTTCTTCCAAAACTGTTGAAAAATGTAGAACTTCTCTCCAAAACATACAAAGATACTTCTCAAGAGTTCTACCTACTACTAGAATGGCTGAATTATTAATATTCTCCAAGAGTGTGCCATTACTGTGACCACAGGAGATAACTTCTGAATGGTAATTTAGAGCAACCTTTTAATTTGGGCATTTGCGGCAAGTAAAAGTGACCTCCAGCCCCCTGTACTCTTCTCACTCCCCACCCAAAAAATATTGGGGGGGGGGGAGAGAGTACATCCACACAAACCACAGATCTTGAGATAAAGCAGAGGAACATTCCAACTGCCTCTGTATCTAACTGCACTCATACTCTCTCTCTCCTGGCAGGCACAAAAGGAAACAGTACCCACTGTGCTCATGGGTGTGGCTTTTTTTATCCCATCCCAGCTGGCCTTGACTATTGCAGGTGCCAGCTTCCAACAGGCTAAGTGGGAACAGGGTAAGCAATCACACCTGCAATACTTATTTTCAATGCTCTTTATGAATAGCATTCTAGAATAGCAGCTCCTTCAAATTAAGGGCAAGAGTATTTTAATTGCTTCCTTAAGAGGCTCATTTTTGTGCTGTTTTCCTAGTGGTATCACAGTCACTGGGTAAATTAGGTGGCAAGATTATTGCTTACTTGTGTAATTAATAAAAATAAGGGAATCTTATAGCTGAGCTGCTCTAATATTCAAACTTCAATACTATTCAATAAGGAGTAAGGCACCACTGCTGCATGGAAAAAATGGTTATGGTGCCACCATTAAACTACAGTACCGGTAGCTACAGTACCATAGCAACACTAGCAAGCTAAGTCCAATTTGACAGTTTAGGGCAGTGTGTTATCAGTTACAATAGCCAGGTCAGAGGAGTTATACAAGTTCCACATCTTGTCTCAACATGGAACTAATGGGAGAAGCTGTCTAGAAACTGAGTAAGCTGCCATCAGAATGCAGACATCCAACTCTATTTCCCCCAATATCAGCCAGGTATGGTGGTTAATGATTCCTTGAAATCACTAATGCACTTGATAAGGGCGCATGGACTCAATCTTTACAAGATGGATACTGATAGTTATCCTGAGTGAGCTTTGGGGGACAGAATGCGACTTTGCCCAGGACCTCCTTCACACTTTGGTCTACCCTACAAAGCTAGTACAGCCTACAGCAGGCATCCCCAAACTGCGGCCCTCCAGATGTTTTGGCCTACAACTCACATGATCCCTAGCTAGCAGGACCAGTGGTCAGGGAAGATGGGAATTGTAGTCCAAAACATCTGGAGGGCATAGGTTTGGGGGTGCCTGGCCTACAGACTCTAAAAGAGGTTTTAATTCCACCCAATCAATGACATTTTCTTCCTTCACAGATTTAGGACTGCAAGAATTGACAGCTTTGCTCCCTGAATAATTAGAATGTCCATCCTACCATACCAGCTCATGTCCAGACACTTTATCACAAGCACGACAAATGCTTAGAAAGCCCCACAGATACATTTGTTGAATACAAAGTATCAGTCCTATAATGCTACAAGAACTCACACTAGTTTAAAGCGCCCTCTCCTCACATCCTACAGAGGGCATGTTGTTGTTTAGTCGTTTAGTCGTGTCCGACTCTTCGTGACCCCATGGACCAGAGCACGCCAGGCACTCCTGTCTTGCACTGCCTCCCGCAGTTTGGTCAAACTCATGTTGGTAGCTTCGAGAACACTGTCCAACCATCTTGTCCTCTGTCGTCCCCTTCTCCTAGTGCCCTCAATCTTTCCCAACATCAGGGTCTTTTCCAAGGATTCTTCTCTTCTCATGAGGTGGCCAAAGTATTGGAGCCTCAGCTTCACGATCTGTCCTTCCAGGGAGCACTCAGGGCTGATTTCCTTAAGAATGGATAGGTTTGATCTTCTTGCAGTCCATGGGACTCTCAAGAGTCTCCTCCAGCACCATAATTCAAAAGCATCAATTCTTCGGCGATCAGCCTTCTTTATGGTCCAACTCTCACTTCCATACATCACTACTGGGAAAACCATAGCTTTAACTATACGGACCTTTGTCGGCAAGGTGATGTCTCTGCTTTTTAAGATGCTGTCTAGGTTTGTCATTGCTTTTCTCCCAAGAAGCAGGCGTCTTTTAATTTCGTGACTGCTGTCACCATCTGCAGTGATCAAGGAGCCCAAGAAAGTAAAATCTCTCACTGCCTCCATTTCTTCCCCTTCTATTTGCCAGGAGGTGATGGGACCAGTGGCCATGATCTTGGTTTTTTTGATGTTGAGCTTCAGACCATATTTTGCGCTCTCCTCTTTCACCCTCATTAAAAGGTTCTTTAATTCCTCCTCGCTTTCTGCCATCAAGGTTGTGTCATCTGCATATCTGAGGTTGTTGATATTTCTTCCGGCAATCTTAATTCCGGCTTGGGATTCATCTAGTCCAGCCTTTCGCATGATGAATTCTGCATATAAGTTAAATAAGCAGGGAGACAATATACAACCTTGTCGTACTCCTTTCCCAATTTTGAACCAATCAGTTGTTCCATATCCAGTTCTAACTGTAGCTTCTTGTCCCACATAGAGATTTCTCAGGAGACAGATGAGGTGATCAGGCACTCCCATTTCTTTAAGAACTTGCCATAGTTTGCTGTGGTCGACACAGTCAAAGGCTTTTGCATAGTCAATGAAGCAAAAGTAGACGTTTTTCTGGAACTCTCTAGCTTTCTCCATAATCCAGCGCATGTTTGCTATTTGGTCTCTGGTTCCTCTGCCCTTTCGAAATCCAGCTTGCACTTCTGGGAGTTCTCGGTCCACATACTGCCTAAGCCTGCCTTGTAGAATTTTAAGCATAACCTTGCTAGCGTGTGAAATGAGCGCAATTGTGCGGTAGTTGCAGCATTCTTTGGCACTGCCCTTCTTTGGAATTGGGATGTAGACTGATCTTCTCCAATCCTCTGGCCATTGCTGAGTTTTCCAAACTTGCTGGCATATTGGGTGTAGCACCTTAACAGCATCATCTTTTAAAATTTTAAACAGTTCAGCTGGAATATCATCACTTCCACTGGCCTTGTTATTAGCAATGCTTTCTAAGGCCCATTTGACTTCACTCTCCAAGATGTCTGGCTCAAGGTCAGCAACCACACTACCTGAGGTGTACGAGATCTCCATATCTTTCTGGTATAATTCCTCTGTGTATTCTTGCCACCTCTTCTTGATGTCTTCTGCTTCTGTTAGGTCCTTACCACTTTTGTCCTTGATTATGGTAATCTTTGTACGAAATGTTCCTTTCATATCTCCAATTTTCTTGAACAGATCTCTGGTTTTCCCCATTCTATTGTTTTCCTCTATTTCTTTGCATTGCTCATTTAAGAAGACCCTCTTGTCTCTCCTTGCTGTTTTTTGGAAATCTGCATTCAGTTTCCTGTATCTTTCCCTATCTCCCTTGCATTTTGCTTGCCTCCTCTCCTCCGCTATTTGTAAGGCCTCGTTGGACAGCCATTTTGCTTTCTTGCATTTCCTTTTCCTTGGGATGGTTTTCATTGCTGCCTCCTGTATAATGTTACGAGCCTCCATCCATAGTTCTTCAGGCACTCTGTCCACCAAATCTAAATCCTTAAACCTGTTCCTCACTTCCACTGTGTATTCATAAGGGATTTGATTCAGATTGTATCTTACTGGCCCAGTGGTTTTTCCTACTTTCTTCAGTTTAAGCTGGAATTTTGCTATAAGAAGCTGATGATCTGAGTTACAGTCAGCTCCAGGTCTTGTTTTTGCTGACTGTATAGAGCTTCTCCATCTTTGGCTGCAGAGAATATAATCAATCTGATTTTGATGCTGTCCATTTGGTGATATCCATGTGTAGAGTCGTCTCTTGTGTTGTTGGAATAGAGTGTTTGTGATGACCAGCTTGTTCTCTTGACAGAACTCTATTAGCCTTTGCCCTGCTTCATTTTGAACTCCAAGGCCAAACTTGCCAGTTGTTCCTTTTATCTCTTGATTCCCTACTTTAGCATTCCAGTCCCCTGTAATGAGAAGAACATCCTTCTTTGGTGTCATTTCTAGAAGGTGTTGTAGGTCTTCATAGAATTGGTCAATTTCACTTTCTTCAGCACCGGTAGTTGGTGCATAAACTTGGATTACTGTGATGTTAAAAGGTCTGCCTTGGATTCGTATCGAGATCATTCTGTCATTTTTGAGATTGCATCCCATTACAGCTTTTGCCACTCTTTTGTTGACTATGAGGGCCACTCCATTTCTGCTACAGGATTCTTGCCCACAGTAGTAGATATGATAGTCATCCGAACTGAATTCGCCCATTCCCTTCCATTTTAGTTCACTGATGCCCAGGATGTCGATATTTATTCTTGTCATCTCATTTTTGACCACATCCAGCTTACCTCTATTCATGGTTCTTACATTCCAGGTTCCTATGCAATATTTTTCTTTACAGCATCGGACTTTCCTTTCGCTTCCAGGCATATCCGCAACTGAGCGTCCTTTCGGCTTTGGCCCAGCCGCTTCATCAGCTCTGAATCTACTTGTACTTGTCCTCCGCTCTTCCTCAGTAGCATGTTGGACGCCTTCCGACCTGAGGGGCTCATCTTCCAGCGTCATAACTTTTATATGCCTGTTGTCTTTGTCCATGGAGTTTTCTTGGCAGGGATACTGGAGTGGCTTGCCAGTTCCTTCTCCAGGTGGATCACGTTTAGTCAAAACTCTCCACTATGACCTGTCCATCTTGGGTGGCCCTGCATGGCATAGCTCATAGCTTCTCTGAGTTATTCAAGCCCCTTCGCCACGACAAGGCATTGATCCATGAAGGGGACAGAGGGCATACTAAGTTGTCAAGTGCCATATGTCAGGCATAGGGCAAGCTCGGCCCTCCAGATGTTTTGGGATTACAGGTCCTATCATCCCTAGCTAACAGGACCAGTGGTCAGGGATTATGGGAATTGTAGTCTCAAAACATCTGGAGGGCTGTTTGCCTATGCCTGCCATATGTATTGGGCACTCCAATGGATTTTCACAGGAAGCAGCCATTCTGCTATACACCTTCTCACACAGACTGCATCACAAATATTAGTAAGACTGGGGCTATTTTGCAGCAAGATGTCAGCCCTTGTTCCTCTTCAAAAGTTGCGACATTCATAGACAATGAAGTCCCACACCTAGCCAAAGATTATCTTGCTCTTTCACCGGCAAATATCTCCAAAGAGACAAGCCTTCACCTGTGACAGAAACTGCAAGTGAAGCTCTGTTATGCCATTTAATGTGGACCTTGTTCTTAAAAGGAGAATGACTTAGGTTTTAGCCTTTCTAGACTGCCTTATTACACTAAATCAGGCATCCCCAAACTTCGGCCCTCCAGATGTTTTGGACTACAATTCCCATCATCCCTGACCACTGGTCCTGTTAGCTAGGGATCATGGGAGTTGTAGGCCAAAACATCTGGAGGGCCGCAGTTTGGGGATGCCTGCACTAAATGAATGAAATGCAGGCCCATTCTTTACCTAGACTATCTCAGTAACCCTTCCTTAAAGCTCTACAACTCCATCCAGTAAATTCATAACTGAGGAAAATTTTGGGGACATTCTTGGCTATTACTACACACTAACATGGGATTCTGTGCACAAATTCAGAGAGAGAGAGAGAGAGAGAGAGCAGCCTCTATGAAGAGTAAAAGTCAAAGGTGGGTGGGGTTTTTTTTGCACACAACTCTTTCTATCCTCCTATGCAAGCAAGATGCATTATCATAGATAAGAACAGGCTAAAGCACTCAAAGTGAAAGGTAGGGCCTTGAGAGAACCCTGAATTTCAAATACCAAAAGTTCCTCCACCCCTGCCATATAGGAACTTGAAATGCTCAGGATCAGTGTTAGAAATTAGCTAGGTGTGTTTTGCAACTGGCAAAGGTCCAACTGTGACCGTGTGGAGATCTCTGGATGCCAGGTTGATGACTGACATCTCCATCTGTCTGGCCCCTCCATTTTTTTCAAGCAGGTAAGCAGAAGAGCTTATTTATTGCATTTATAGCCCACCTCTTCCTCCAAGGAGTACATGGTTCACACCCATGACGTAGGTTAAATGGCTGTGACTGGCCCAAAGTCACCAGTGCGTTTCATGACTGAGTGGGGATTTGAACTCTGATCTCCCTGGTCTTTGCCTGACACTCTAACCACTACATTACACTGGCTTCCTAGAGTACTTCTGCTACGGGACCACTATATAAATTAAGTAGGTACAGAATATAGGATAAGCAAAATGTCACTTAGAGAAGGATCTGAAATATTTTCCTTGAAGGCTGAATTTGCTTTATGCTGGATTGTTTTATTTGATGTTTTAACGTGTTGTAAACCACTTTGCTATTTGTTCTTTAAAATATAAAGCGGTACAGAAATGAAATAATAATAATAATAATAATAATAATAATAATAATAAACATCAATGCAAAAAGGCACCTAGACATTCTATTGTGGCAACCATAACGCAAGTTTAAGGTGCCATTTGAGAATTTGCTTACATATGTTTGAGTCTCTAACACTGAGAGCCATTTGTTTTAGGTACAAGCCACATATAAAATATTACATATAAAGTAGGCAACGTTTATTCAGAGAACTTTATATGCAAGTGAACTAACTAACAAAACTAAAGTCTGAAGTAACTTGATGTGCTTCACTGACACTACTGAATACAGTACACAGAAAATAACTAAGACAAAAATGCCTATGGCTACAAGTTGAATGACCTTTGCCCGTTTAGAGTGCCAAACAATACAGTTTTTCAAAAAGCAAAGTGTAAGAAAGGTCAGCTGCAGCTCAACAGATTAACACTGATTATCTATGCAACTGCACCCTCTTTACCATTATTGTTGTCCAATCCCTCTTCCATACTATCAAATTCTCACCAAGGATACTGCCCATATAGCTTAAAAACACCAGCTAGCCCAATGGATTCAAGAACAAGCCTACAGTATTAGGTTTTAAGACATGCAGTTCTAACCACCACCCACACAAGATCACCCTATTAAAACAGACTGCACACACTAGATGGGACAACTGGCAGCTGCTTTGGGAAACCATCCTTTGTTGAAAATATTTTAAATGTAGCCAATTGCCATGTAAACTCACTAGCATACTCACTAGTCTCACACAAAGGGAACTATGACTGACACAACTAAATCCCCCTAATGATTCAAAGTTGAGTCCCCTCTTCCTGGTGAAAAATCCTACGCCTCCCTCCATGCACTTCAAAATATATTCCTATGCAATTAACCATTAATACCACAATGCTAAGCTAATCAATTCATTCAACAGTAAAATTCACAGCTCCCAGGTCCTATCAGCTATTGTCTCTGCTCAGACCAGAGAAACTGCTGGTTAAACAAGTGCACTGCAGGGCCACAATAGAAAGCAGTTTTTCACTATTAATCCCTTCATTACTCAATAAAATGTGGGTCTCTATCATTTGCATGAAGCCAATCACCAGGATTTCAGTTATTTCCCTGTTAAAAGATACATTATACCAGGATTCCTAAGCCAGTGGTTTAATTACTGAATTCTGCTCTCCCCAACATAAGACTTATCTATAAAAACATACAAGTAGCCCAAGAGACAAGGAGCAATCTTGTGCCAAGATAAAATATTGACTAGGAGCATTCAGAGTAGGGAGATGTGTTGAAGTCAAGTCTGCAAGGTCTCAGTCAGGTCTTCTACAAACTCACTATAAAATTTCTGATTCCTATGTCACTTTTAGTCTGCAAGACACACAAAATTATCTTCACCTCACATGCTTCCTCAAAATGCCACACCTTAATATTGTTGTCCTGCTGACTAGAACCAAAGCAGAGAGATATTTATTAGCATGTACACAAATCCAACTTGCATAGCACATGCTACGGCTTCATGAGTCACCAACTCCACTAATCCTGCCAAAGGCCAATCAGAAAATACAGGGGTGAGTGTGAAAGTAAAATCCAGTTTACTGGTCTATCCTGCTCCTTCAAAGACATGGTGAAGTGAAAAGCTGATCCACAGCAATTGAAATTTCAACTCAAGTATTTTTAGGTAAACAACTATGGGAGATATCCAACTAATGTATCTCATCAGTGCAAGGATTTTCTCTTGTGCTATTGAACTTCTCTCCTCCCTCTGCACATCCCTAAGTCTATTCTAGGGGTTCTCCTAACCTTTAAAGGAAATTTGGGGAGGGTGAGGGAAGAGGAGGGGGAATTTCCATTGTGCAGATGTAAATGCATGTGCTGACAGGATGTGTTAGTTGGATACACCCTATTTCAGCGATCACCCTACACCAGCAAAATGGAGATATTGGACTATCTACAGGTGTTACAAGAATTACTAAAAAGGGGCCTATGACACACTTTTATTTAGCAACAAGTGCCATATAACTATTAATAAAATTCTCAACTTATAATGCGAGAGACTGAATCTTGAGTCTCATACAGGTGCAGCTAATGAAGAATTCCTATTCTTAAAGAAGACAATTACTGTGTTTATGTCACTGTGTTTATTCCACCTAGTGGAATAACTACTTTAAAGAAAAATGCATCTTACACCATCTAATGTCAAAAAACCTGTCAATTCTTACCATGTAAAATACCACCAACAGAACATGTAATGATCAGTTTGTTTACATTCAAAGTAATTTAAGTTTGAAATTTGAAGAGGGCTTGCAGAAGTCACAATCCACCCTGATTATCACTAAGATTCAATGTAAAAATGTTTTCTAAACTGGGAACATCCTTCAATTCCCTCCTTTTAAAATAACATTAAGCACCCTTGCATACTGTTCTTGGGAAACATATTCATACATTAATCTTAAAATGACCATAAGATTAAAACCCTAAACATAGCTAGTACTGTACTTTAGAAGGCAATCACACAGAAATGAATGTACTCACTTCCAAACAAACATTTAGGCTTGGGATGCAAGTGCCCAGACAGTTCCAGCTAAAACAAACCAAAGAACAGGGTAGAAAACTTGAATGAGAGGCAATTAGAGCCTTTACAGTTGGAAATCCTATAGATTTAGGATTATTCTAGGGAGTACCAGACAATGTGCCGTGAATCAGTTTTCACTCAAACATTACATTCCACAGCTTCTCTTGAACAAACAGTGCACAGAGCAAAGGGCTAGAATAAAACTGAAGGGCATAGTGAAGGGAATAAATGACCTTTGATGCACTTCAAAAGGAGAAATTCCACCCAAATGACTTCTGTCAAACATTAAGAAGAAAAACCATTCCTGAGTAGTAGATCATAATTAAAACCAACTTTTTAAATAACATATCATTTAATTTTCAGAGTAAGCAGCGAGTACATTTGTTTTTAGCATGTACATTTGGTGATGAATTCCAACACTGAAATTCTGCCCTTACTCTAAAACCGTCTTTCCCTACCTGGTGCCCTCTAGATCAGGCTTCATCAACCTCGGCCCTCCAGATGTTTTGGCCTACAACTCCCATGTTCCCTAGCTAGCAGGACCAGTGGTCAGGGATGCTGGGAATTGTAGTCTCAAAACATCTGGAGGACTGAGGTTGAGGAAGCCTGTTGTTGTTTAGTCGTTTAGTCGTGTCCGACTCTTCGTGACCCCATGGACCATAGCACGCCAGGCACTCCTGTCTTCCACTGCCTCCCGCAGTTTGGTCAAACTCATGTTCGTAGCTTCGAGAACACTGTCCAACCATCTCGTCCTCTGCCGTCCCCTTCTCCTAGTGCCCTCCATCTTTCCCAACATCAAGGTCTTTTCCAAGGATTCTTCTCTTCTCATGAGATGGCCAAAGTATTGGAGCCTCAGCTTCACGATCTGTCCTTCCAGTGAGCACTCAGGGCTGATTTCCTTAAGAATGGATAGGTTTGATCTTCTTGCAGTCCATGGGACTCTCAAGAGTCTCCTCCAGCACCATAATTCAAAGCCTACTCTAGATGTTTTAAGACCACAATTTCCCTCAGCCCCAGCCAGCATGGCCAATAAGTCAGGGATAATGGATGTTGCAGCCCCACGATTTCTGGAGAGTTAATCAAAGCCAACAATACTGCAGTGTGTCACAGAAAGGGGCAAAACATGCTGCTGATACGTTATCTAGTCCCATCCACAATGCTGTGACATGTTGCAGAAAAAAGTTTGGAACCATGCTGCTGTCAGCTCTCTCACAACTAGCAAAATTAGTTTCATGATTGAACTGAAGTAAGTGCACTTCAGCTCTCACTTTTCTGCAGCAGTCAGCTGAGTCACATGTTATTTTAATAACCATTTCAAACAGAAAACAATTAGTATGGAAACTTTTAAGATTAGGGTGAATAAAGGTGTGTCCCTGTGGAGGAACACCTTATCCTACAAAATCATACAGAAGTGGGTGGAGAATAAAACACTTGGCTACTTTCTCAAGAAGTATACTTCATATATTAATTTATAAGACCACAAGACACAAAAATGTGTTTGTTCAACTCATGGAAAACCATAAGGTGATTTTAAAATTCGTGGCCAATTGACTGAGCAACTGTGACATATCACGATTCATACACCAGGCAACCTCAGAGGCAACACAATGGCTCTTCTCAGAAATATAGAATCCAAAATTGTGCAGTTTCTTTTATACCAGTTGCACTAGTAGTAAAGTGTACATAAACCTCCTCTGTGCGGTCTACTGTTTTCCAGACTAGAAGATCCAAATACTCTATTATTTATTTAGTCCTCCTGTTTATAGGCCAGCTTTCATCACATCAACATGAAACAAGGGTGATTTCCAACAAAGCACAAAATCTAACCATAAAAACAGCCCAATAATAAAATAATTAATTGAGAAACAGCATGAGAATTAAACCAGAGAGTACTTACTGATTTCCTGCAAATGCATGGGGAAAGCAGGTTATTTCTACAAGTCAGTGGAAACTACCAGAACTTCAGTGAGAAAGACATTCCAGATTTGGGGGACCACAACACAGAAGACCATCTCGCATATTGGGATGGAACAGCAATTAAAGCATTACTAAGTGAACCTGCAACTACCTCACAAGTCAAACAATGATTCATCACACTATCCTATCCCAGTGATCACATTCTGATCATTAGCATGTTTGTGAACAAGCTCTGTTCACCGACTATTGAATAACCATGCATTGGCATTCCACTTTAATCTGCTGTAATTTAATCTGTAGTGGTCAACCAAATGTAGAACTATGAAAGTTCCAGAAATTATAGACACACACATTTCCAGGACTTGTTGGGGAAAACCACAATACTCAATCACTTTCTGAATTTATGTTACTTTTGTATTACCATAAAACAAAGCATGGATGTACAAAAAGCAATGGCTGCTTTCTCAACTTTTTCTCGAAAACCAAGCTCCCAGACAGGCCTATATCCCATTACTGTGCAGCTCAGATATAAGACAACTTCCTCCTAGCTAATCAAACTCTGACATGCAGCACCTTTGCTTGTCCTAGCTGCATGCAGAAAATTGCTTTTTAAAATCAAAATACTTTCAGTGTTTGAGAGTCACCAGTCTACTTGCCACCAGCCTTAATAGCTAGTCCATTACTATGCTCTTTGGATGTTGATCCCACTGAAAACATTGTTCCTGGTAATCAAGAATTCTGCATACACAAGGCTGGTTCACACATAATGCCAAACAATGGTTTGGTATTCCATGCATTGAGCCTTGTGCTAGCACACTTCCCCTCCCCCCTATATGTGCTAAGTCAATGTGACTTTCTTTTTATCACAAACCATTATTTGTAATTATGTGGGAGCTGGAAAATTATGCTTTGCGCTTGTCTTGAAACCAGGATTACAAGTCTGCTTTGAGGTTTGCAATCTGGATTCAAGTCAAGCAAAATTCTTGTGGCACCAAACCAGGAATTGGTGTTATGGCTACACTGACACATAGCCTCAGGCATGGTCCAGAGGGGCATGATGCAGCAACCTTGTTGGAACTAAACAGGTCTGGACCAAGTCAATGCCAAAACCAGAAGTTGCTGAAAATTATACATATATATTTATACATTAGCACAGGGTTCCCAAACTAAGGCCCGGGGGCCGGATGCGGCCCAATCACCTTCTAAATCCGGCCCATGGACGGTCCAGGAATCAGTATGTTTTACATGAGTAGAATGTGTTCTTTTATTTAAAATGCATCTCTGGATTATTTGTGGGGCATAGGAATTCATTCATATATATTTTTCAAAATATAGTCCGGCCCCCCACAAGGTTTGAGGGACAGTGGACCAGCCCCCTGCTGAAAAAGTTTGCTGACCCCTGCGAGTTTAATACAAGTTATAGACTTCTTTGCAAGTACCATTTCCCCCCAAATCAGTTGTGGGCAAATTTCCCAAATATAGAAAAACAGCTGCCACATCACCTTTGCCAATATTAAGCTTTAGAAATCATTACTACAACGCACAAAGCTTTTTCTTATCAGAGGAACTTCAGGATTCTTACACATACATTTTCAGGCAGAAAGTACTAAACAGAGAAAACTCCCATATTAAGTTTTTAAATTTGTGCAACATGCTATAAAAGAAAGCCACCTTAAACCAAAGCCTATCACAGGCATCCCCAAACTGCGGCCCTCCAGATGTTTTGGCCTACAACTCCCATGATCCCTAGCTAACAGGACCAGTGCTCGGGGAAGATGGGAATTGTAGTCCAAAACATCTGGAGGGCCGAAGTTTGGGGGTGCCTGGCCTATCACATAGGTCTCAATCACTGCATGGTCCAATCTGGTATTCTCAGACTATCATGTTTATATTGCAAATTATATATAAAAAAACAAGCAGCAGAAAAAACAGTACCACAAGAGCGGAATGATTTGCCAAAGCTAGTGTTGTACAAATTATGGCCACTGCTGCCAAGAAGCAGAAATCTTAGCAGCATTTGCTTTACCAGGGGGCTTTTTAGACAGCCCTACAAAAGGTGGATTACTGAAACACTATGGGTATGATCCACTTGCACCATGAGATCACTTGTGAACAAGTCAATTGGGTGGGGGGAGATTTGCAAGTACTTCCAATATCCCTGTCCAGTCCTTCCTCTCCATGCATTGCAAGTTAGCTGTGCTTGCATCAGGCGATGATAGAATATCAGTATGGGGAGATGTGGTGGCTACCTACCTGTGTGCACACCACCTACCTGTGTGCACACAAAGGTAAGAAGAGAAGGGCATAAGAGAACAAAACTGTTAATCACTACTGGAATCTTCCGTTTGTAGGTAAAGTGCCCACCATACAAGTGCATTGTGCCCTATACATCTGATACATGTTTCTTTCACGGAAGTGACATTTCTTATTTAGGGACAAAGTCTATTTGTACTATTGTACTGTTATGGGCTTCCTCATAAAGTTTTACATATGTCCACCTACATAAAAGGTTCATCAAAAAATAATGTTTAAATAATGAATTTCAGTTATGGTATCTTACCAGCAAAAGTAAAGCAAAAAAGTAATTTACCCAGCTTTTTTAACACATGAAGTATCCCAAGTGTTCCAAGTACACTCAATATTATACAAAGCATGCTAGAAACTATCTACGTACTGCACTGGAACTTTACCCTCTGGAAGACTCATTCGTAAATATGTCCCAACAAGCCAGTATTATCATACTTCTAACCTGATACAGTTGAACAGACTGGGTATTATTAATACTATTCTTATGAGCTTGCATTTATGATAAGCACTACCACTCCCTGATTTTGAAGGGAGAAAAATAGCATTTGAACTAGGTGCTGCACACAGTGCGTCTTACAGAAGTGTGCATGCACACGAAAGCTCATACCAAAATATAAACTTAGTTGGTCTTTAAGGTGCTACTGAAGGAATTTTTTTATTTTGCTTCGACTCAGACCAACACGGCTACCTACCTGTTACAGGAGTCAGTAAAACTTGATGATTCATCATATAATATAGTACAAGCATTCATGAGCAATCTAGTATTACGTTTGGCAATAATCTAAACAATTCTGAAGACTTGGACTCAATAAAGCTAGCAGTTTTAAACTGCTCCGTTTGTTGTTGTTTCTTCAAAAACCAGTTCAGATTTCACCTTCATAAGCTAAACATGAGCGTAGCTATCTCTCCTGAAATAAGTTAGGCCTGCCCTCCCTGCATATCATCCAGGAGCATATGGAAGGGGCATATAAGAAATAGCTTTCTGGTAGTGGTCTGATTATGCAATACTCTCTTGAATTTCTCCAAGGCCATCTATATACAGTATGTCAAAAGGTGGGGAGAAAGTTGCTGTAACATTCCAAGCGACTGCCTCAGTGTAGCAGGCAAGTCTCCAGCCTCTCTATTCCAATCTTTCTCCCAGTTTCAAAGCTAGAAATAGAGGGCTAGAGCATGTCATCTGAATTCCAACTATGAACACACTGAGAATCCAGACCGAAGGTTTAAATGTCAACAGTACTGGCCCAGTTCAGACGCCAAAGGGTGAAAAGGCCCAGCAGCATTAACCTACAAAGGAAATAAGCCCACGTGGACTTTTGGAAGACCTTTGTCCCACATCCACTAACATATGGATCCTCCAGTAGCGTTGTAACACGTGTCCGCGAGTGTTTCGGGGTTACTGAAAGGGAGGCGGCGGTACTGCAGAGGACGGGGCCGCACATGGGAAACCCAGCTTCCATGTGCGAGGCCTAGCTCATCTTTTCCTGCTCTCACCCGCTTGACTGGGGGGGGGGGAGGAGGGAGAGCGGGTTTCACTGTCACCCTCGGAAAAATACGCGCTGAGGCCCTGAAAGGGGGTGGGGGTGTTTCTTCGGAGGGTTGTTGGACTGGCGGGGTGGGGGGGAGTGAGAGGAAGCGCGGTTCAAACGGGAAGGCCCCACGGCGAGCTCAGGAGAAATCACATGCTCTCCGCGACAGAAAAACCACGTTGCCTTTGCTGCAGCGGAATGCTGGGAAAGGGAGGAAGCGCCGAGCACGGCGGCGCACAGAGTCACACACACCCACGCCCGGCCATTGGGCGGCGGGGCGCTGAGCGACGGGAGCTTTCAAACCGTCGCCAGAGGCACGTTTGCACCGGGGCCTAGAGCGGCGCGGCGAGGAACCTTCGGAAACGCACCGCCTCCCGCTCCCCACTTCACAGCGCGGCCGCAGCCACACTGCCGGGCCGCGTCCAGCCTTTGGGGCCTTCCCTTTCCTATGCCTATTTGCATACAACATGCTCTCCTCAGGGGTCTCTCTCCAAAGGGGCCCCCAGCTGTCGCCCCCCCCATAAGACAAACGTTCGACAGTTTTAAACAACAACAGCCAACCTGCATTTTTAAATCCTCTCTCCGGCTAATTTGAAAGGTCACAGTCACACTCCCCAAATATGCCGGGCTTCCCTGCCGACTTTCGATCGGGGTTACGTCTAAGCCTCACGAGCTCCTCTCCCCCTCAGCCAACCAACCACCACGCCATTTAAAAAGCGAGGCTATTCGGGGAAAGGAAGCGGGGGGGGGAAGGGGGAGATCGCTCCTGAAACATTCACGATCCGATCAATGCTGCAACGGCGGGGGTGCCTTCCGTGCCCGCGCGCCGCGGGATTTAAGTCTTAAAAGGTTTATTCACTTCAGTTTCCGCAGGAAAAGCCCGATTCCCTGAGCACGCACGCGGGAAAGTGGGAGGCACGCGGGGGTGGCACCTTTTCCCCCTCTCCCCCCTTCTTTTCTTTCCCTTCAATAAAGGTAGTTCCACCCATGCCCAGCACGGGCGTGTTTCCCAGCGAGCAAGGCCTTGGACGTCTCACGCTCGATTTCGAAAGACCCGTCCCACCATGCTTGCATCCACCCTCCATTTGCCTGCCATCGATCCCGCGCTCGCTCGCTCTCCCCCCCTTTATTTTTTTTTTTATAACGAAGCGGATCAAGGAGCGGAGGGCGAGGTGAGGTACAAGCAGGGTGGATGCAGATGGACAAAGACGGGGTGGAGTTCCACCGTCAGTGGGGGGAGGCGGGTGTGTGTGTGGAGAAGAGAAAATGTCACCATATTGCGGAGGGAAGATCGCCCTCCGCCAGCGGCCGCGACGCTCTTCCTTCGCCGATTGCCCAAAACGAGACCACCATCACCGAAAGCACCACCCCTCCCTCCCTCCCTCGCCCGAGTCCCTTGCTGCTACCCACCTGGGGGCGACTGTCCGTTGAGGGTGACCAGCGCCACCGGGGCGTTCTTAGTCCAAGGGTTCACCTTGGGCGGGGGGGCCTCGATGAATTCCTTGCGCCCAACGCCTCCTTGCTCGCCGCCCTCCTCACCGCCGCTGCTGCTGCTGCCGGCCTCGCTGGGCAGCCGCGTCGAGTCGGTGCCGCCGCCGCCGCTCCTCTGGTGCAGCAGGTTCTCCTTCTCCTGGTTGTTACTGTCCTCCTTCTGCTGCTTGATGCTGGGGGGCTTGAGCAGCGCCCCGTTTCGGCGCAGATGCTGCTCCCCCACGTTGCCGCCGCCGCCTTCCTTGCTGCAGCTGTCGGGGCCGCCCCCCTTGCCCTCATCGGCGTTGGCCTTCTCTCCTTGGTGCAGGAGGTGCTGCTCCCCTTTCTCCTGAGGCTTCTTCATCATCAGCCCGTGCTCCTCGGAGGGCAACAGGGGTTTCGCGGGCAGGAGAGCCTCCACCTGGGTAGCCATCTGCACCCCCGCGGAGCCGCCTCGTGCCCCCGGCTCCAGGCTCTCCCCGGACAACACGCGCCCGCCCCAAACTTTGCCGACTTCCCCCTCCCACCCCCGAAAACCGCCTCGCCTCGCCCGGAGCTCTCGCCTTTCTCTCTCTTTCTGCGCCCCCGAACCCCTTCCTCAGTCAGATGCGCACCCCGGAGCCACGGGGTGGGGGCTCGAGTCACCGGCTTCCTCCCCCCACCCTTGAAACCCAACCCCGGCGTGCCCCCTCCCCGTCTCCTCTAATGCCGCCGCAGCAATATGGAGAAGCAAGGAGACCACGCGACTGGCCGGGCGGGAGCGCGCGCCCTTCAGCCAGCTCCGCCTTAGAGAGGCCCCCGGGAGCGCGCACGCCGGTCCCGGCCGCGAGCGCGCCTAGGAAGTTGGGGAAGGCGAGCGAGCGGGCAGGTAGCCCGAGCTCGGGGCGGTGGGTGCGCCGGGGACGGGACGCGCGCGTGCGTGCCTGATGCAACTCGGCGAGAAAGAGGAGACGCTCCTTAAAGGGACCGAAGCAGGCGCGGTTGCCGACTTGGGGCCTCTCCGCGCAGGCGCCGCCACCCTGCTTCCCGGCTCCGGCTAGCCCTCGGAAGGCAGAGCACGGCCTGCTCGGCTCCGGCGAACCTTCCAGCTGTTTGCTTCTGGGAGTAACTAAATAACGTAGCCTGCCGAATGGCCCGATCCTATGGATACAGTACTTGCTTTTGGGAGTAGATCCCGCTAAATGCAAAAGCGTGTGCATAGGATTGTATTTCTTTCTCTTCTCAGTAGCAGCCTACAGAACCATTTAAGGCTCTGAGCAGGTAGCCGTCAGCCACAGAGGGGAATCTACTGACTACCACTTTCCTTTCCTTCTCTAATTGGCACCTTCCCCTCTTCTGTACATTCTAACTTCCAGTTGCAAAACTAGCTGGATCTATCAGCCTATGCTGGGAACTGTAGTTCTGTGACAGGCAAACTACAATGTGTGGGATTCTTCAGGGGAAGTCATGTGTTTTAATTGTTTGTTTTGTACACAGCCTGACATTCTTCATGGATGAATGGGGATGTGAGCCTGAGTCTCCCCAGTCCTAGTCTAACACTAAATCATAATTCTAACTTGCCCTACTGGATTTTTGTCCATCAATGGAACTTAGGCAGATAACCTACTAGAGGTGGTGGAGGGGGAGTGAGATCCTCAGAATCTGGTTTCCAGGATTACACCTATCCCATGAATGACAAGAACAATTTTTTAGCGAAAATCTGGAAGAAAAGTGATAAAGATAAAAAGGGAAATCACCTTTTCCAAGGTGCAATACTACAAATTTACAGTGCAATTTTGTCTCAGTGAATTTCTGGCCTCCATTTTTATTCCCCAAACTATTATAAGGTACTTAGTAGCACATAACAATGCCAGAACCACATGTATTAGTTTGCCAAATGGATCTTTGTGCTGTATTCGAGAGAAAAAAATTTTTGTTCTTTTTTTAAAATAAAAGAGTAACATAATGTGAAATTTCTGCTTCACCCTGCAGTGGTACCACAAAGACATGGATTTACCGCATCAGTAAGAACTACAGTAGGTGTAAATTACACAGTTTAGGTAAGCCAGTTGACCACAGCCATTTCAAACTGGAGACTTTTAATCCCAGTCTACAACATAGCTCCTACTTTTCACTTTTTAACTGTGTTTGTTTTTCTTTCTGCTTTAACGGCCAACTTGATAGATTATGACTTTTGCATTTAATATCAATATGCTAGTCTAACCAGTCAGTTCCCTAAATAAGGGAGGCAATATGGATTCGACACACAATATTGCATAATGTCTCAGCGTAAAGGTGAACCAAACATACAGATGCAGTTTTCAGTAGGTGCTTAGACCAAACCACCTTGTAGCCTAAATGAAAACTCAGTGGGCTGTGTAATGAAGGAGGAGCATCAAACAGCAATTTTTGACAAGCAATACCTACATTTTGATACCTATACAAACAGCTCGTATTTTAAAATCTGATTGGGATAAAAACTAGACTGTTGAAGACATCCATCAGAAGATAACTACAAAACTGAAAAATGCCTGCAGCATTTACAAATTATTCTAGTTGCTTTCTGAGCACAATTCTGGCATTTCACTTGTCATGTACATACCATCTCTAGTCTGGTAACAAGAATAATCTGTCAGTCGCAGTAATTAGGCCCCATAGAAACCCACCTTTGGGAAGAAAAGGATGTCATCAAATGACTATTTCCTGATGTGGAGTAACTGACAAGCATCATACAAACTTGCTTTACATGTGCTACCAGCAACAATAGTAAATGAAACATTTGTAAACTGTGGGTCAGTACAGGTAGGTAGCCATGTTGGTCTGTCGTAGTCGAAACAAAATAAAATAAAATCCTTCCACTAGCACCCTAGAGACCAACTAAGTTTGTCATTGGTATGAGCTTTCGTGTGCATGCACACTTCAACTCTGAAAACAAGGTTGCTGATGAATTGTTTAGCCATTTAGTCATGTCCGACTCTTCAAGACCCCATGGACCAGAGCACGCCAGGCACTCCTGTCTTCCACTGCCTCCCGCAGTTTCGTCAGACTCATGTTCATAGCTTCATAGCTTCAAGAACACTGTCCAACCATCTCGTCCTCTGTCGTCCCCTTCTCCTTGTACCCTCCATCTTTCCCAACATCAGGGTCTTTTCCAGGGAGTCTTCTATTCTCATGAGGTGGCCAAAGTATTGGAGCCTCAGCTTCAGGATCTGTCCTTCCAGGGCTGATTTCCTTCAGAATGGGTAGGTTTGATCTTCTTGCAGTCCATGGGACTCTCAAAAGTCTCCTCCAGCACCATAATTCAAAAGCATCAATTCAATGCTGATGAATAGCTACATATTAATACTTTAACATTCAGAAAGCTGTAAAACAAGAGATGCATATGTTACAGGTTGCTTTTCCACAACCTCAATGTGGTTTTCAATGAATAAATTGACACTTAAAATAGCATTTAAAACTGCAAAATAAAATAACAAAGCCTGCAAGACTTATGTAAGACAACAAAAGATAACAGACTCCACCGGCTTCCGACTGAATCGGCTGAAATCACACCCTTATCAGACTGTTAAAAAGTCATTGGGAATCAGCATGTATTCCTAAATCCAGCTACATACAACCTTGTAATCTGGGATTGAAATAATTCCACAGCATCAAAACCACCATTGTGAAGGCCCTGCTCGCAGCAGCCAAAGGTCTCACTTACTAATGGAATACAAAGCAGACCCTCATTTGATCTACACATTTGGTGTGGAATTGACACAGGAGAGGTGGTCTCTTAAGGTGTATAAGTCCCAGACCCTGAAAGGCTTTAAAGGTTTACACCAGAAACAAACTGGCAGCAAGTGTGGATGATATAGGTGAAAGATGTTCATATCTCCCCAAATTCGTATTGTTTTGGCTGAAAACACACTAGCAGCCAATGCAGATAATATAATGCAAGCTGAACATATTCACACCTCCCAGTAATCAATGAGCCAGGCAGCTGCATTTTCTATCCACTGAAGCCTTCAAGAGCACAAAGTGCATTCAAGCAGTCGAGCCTAGAAGTTGAACACAAAGTCAGATCCCCTCTGTCCAAGAAGAGGCAGAACCTACATGATAAAATGCATCTGGTGAGATGCATCTCTGGCCAGCATAACTATCTGCTTATCAGAAATCTGGGAGTTGAGAAAAGTTTCATACCTGCTCTAAGAGGAAGAGCAGTTTTTCAGGGTCTGAGGATGACTCGCCCACATTATTTGTATTCTGTTTCAACCTGATTGCCTCATCCATCTGACAAAGCACTGGTTTGAGGCAGAAATGGCAGATCCCAGAAATCTAGAACTGGTTGTCATGAGCATACTGTTGACACCTCACTACAACCCCCCAGATTAGCTTTATGACTTGATATATAGATGCGAGTGGGAAGACCTTTTTCAGCCCAGCACCATGTTCCCTGATGGACAATCTTCTGGTGGGTGGGGCCAGAGGCAAAAGTGGGTGGAGCAAAGTATGGCCACTACTGTTGTACAGTAAACTACATTTCAGTCACACATAAGTATCGCCATTCAGGCAAGCAAAAGGCATTTAAGGCACACTTCAACCAGGAAAAAGCAATAATTGGATAAGTATGCCAGTGGTGAGGGGTGTGGTCTGGGGATAGAGGGTGTGGCCTGGTGAGAGTTGCTAGGGCCAGATGAAGATGTCTAGAGGGCCATATACAGCCCTCCATCCAAGCCTGAGGGTTCTCACCCATATTATAGATATCATATAGCCTCTGTGACAATAAGGAGCTCTGCAGACAAAAGGGAATTAAACCATCTAAGAGACAGCACTAATATTACAAATAGATGATATTCCTATGTCTTTCCATTGTAGAACAATCAGAAGTAGCCTTGAATGCTCTTATTTAGACATATGAATTGATTTTGGGTTTTTTTAAAGCTAATTTGGATTAGGGAAAACAGAAGTAATAGGTAACAAAAAAAATTAATCCCAAGTTTTATTTATTTATTTATTTATTTAGGTTAGTTCAGCCAGACAGAACGACCTGTTCAATTTTTAGGTGTATATTTAACAAAAGAAGATAAGGATCTGTTCCAGAACAACTTGATCACTGTACAGTAGTTTGAAAAGGAGGAGGGGGGAACCCAAAAGTGACATTTTGATATGGCCAGCTCTGAATCTATATTTTATAGGATGAATTCAAATATCCATTTCATCAAACCTGAACTTTATGCTGTCAGATGCTAATGCTGATGATTTATAGGGGGTGGGGGTAGGATATGAGTATCTGCATGTATTTCACTCCCTCCCCATTCCTTGCACACACACATGCAATGCAAGTAAGCCAGTTTTGGATTGTGCTTTTCAGCAGAAAACTTGACAGAGGACCATTTTTATTTTATTTTAGATTTAGATTTAGATTTTAGATTAGATTTAGATTTTAGATTTAGATTTAGATTCCCTTCCCTTCTGTGAATGTTCTATTTCAGATGCCAGAGTCTGGTCAATTTTTGTCTTGAGATTTGCCAATGGTCCATTCCCCGAACTGCACTGACTCTAGTTCCACAGTGAACATATTGCAGTTGCCATTCCTCAAGAAAATAAAAGCCCTGGGCCCATATTTTAATGCTTGTGTGCTATTGAGACATATCTGTAATTATAAAGGAGAAAGTTTGAACTAGAACCTTTTCCACCCCAATAGTCATATTCCCTTAGGGGCAACCTTCCAGGGCCTGTATTGTGGGGGTCTCAGCTACCCCGTCCTATTCCTCTCCCTTTGGTTTTCCATTCCCTCCTCCCAAAGTTAGTCAGCATTCTATGGCCATTGAGCCCAGTCTTGGTTTTGGATAACACCCCCTTCTTTTCCTTACTTAAATATTGTTGTACTTCTTCAAACCTTGCGATTCCCCCAAGCTTCACTCTTGAGGAGACGTTTTCTTCAGAGGAGTCCTTGCCTGTGGCCAGGCTCCTGTTTGAATTGGCCAGGTTTCCTTTTGGCACTTAAGGTCCTTCCCTTCCCTTGGGACCCATTCAGCCTTAAGGTCAGAGGCTGAACTCATCCTGGGTGCGGATGGCGCCTCCTCAGCATCATCACAGGATCCTGGCCCTCAGACAGAGAGCCTGACCCAGGGCTTGGGGAAAGGGCGGGTCTTCTGATGAGAAGTCCCCTGGCTAAGGCATGGCAATCTCCCATCACCCCTGACCATTGGCCATCAGACAGGGGCTGATGGGAGCTGGAGTCCAACAACACCTGGAGGTCACAAGTCACACACACACACACACACACACACACACACACACACACACACACACACACCAGGTATACAGTGTACAGTATAATACGCGCAAACATTTCAACCAACTCATGCACGCCATATAACAACAATGGGAATAAATCAAGAATTACAAATGCACAGTACCTTGTAATTTAGTTGATTGCATGTTAGCACAATGGTTCTGTCACCAATTTGCATCTCCACACTTAATAGGGCAATAATAAAAGGGAAAGTCAAACGGGCTGAGTCCAAGTTGAAAGAATCAGTGGTCCCCATGAACTAGTTTGACAGGCTGATCAGGACATGTCTACATTTCTCCTAACGTCTTGAGACTATATTTCCCTTCAAGTTCCTCATACAATTATTACTGTCGATTCAGCTGACTTCATCCTTGCAGAAACCTCCTGGAATGCAGCTAAACGTACAGACCAAGGTTATTAAACTTCTCTGTTGCTGTGGCTTCTTACTTGTTTCTGTATGCTTTAGCTCTTTTGAATGGCTAGTTTAAAAAACTTTTTTCATTCCAAGCCATTTTGAGAATTCTCAGGGAGGGGGGGGATAGCATATAGTATTAATGACTATACAAACAACAAGAGGAATACAGGAAAAGAAAGAGCAATTTGTTAGAGCAACCTGCAGATCTTTTAGCTCCATAGACAAAAAGAAGAGAATAAACAAAATGCATTTCAAAGAGCTCTATCAGAGCTTTCTTCCTAATGACTGGAAACCATAAAGGTAAGGCAAGGTGTAGAGATGTACACCACAGAAATAAAGGTGAGATAATGGCGGAATCCAGTGCTTCACAACTATATACTGTACATGCACTCTTGAGAGTAAGATTTCTTCAAGGTTGTGGAACTTATTTCACAGGATCTAACTACCCATCTTCATACAATTTTTGAGTGCCCAGACAAGTGTATGCATGTTTACTTGAAAGTAAATCCCATGGGGTTGGTTCTAGACTACTTAGTTGCATTCGGTTTCTCCTTCAGGTGTCCTCCTTACTGAAGGACAGTAAGTCTTGCTGAATTCAATGGAGCTTACTCTCAGAGATGGAAAAGTTTGTTGATTTCGGTTCCCTCATTTCCTTATTTCCCCCCATCTTAAATTCAGCTCTTCATATTACAGGATTTTTTCTAAACAAAAATCTTCATGAAAATTCTCCAGCATTTTAATATGAATTTCTCCTAACAAACACATTTTTTTTGCAAAAGAAAAATTCCCCTACTATGATATTGTAATATAATGCACATTTGTATGTTATTTTCACTAATATATTCATTTTTATGTGCACTTTCCTCTAACACAGGGGTCCTCAAACTTACGTCACCGAGGGCCAGTGCCACCGGCGCTGATTGTGCTGCGGGCCGGAGCGTGCGGGAGCACACACCCATACGCATGCTCACACGTGATTTCCGGCGCACTTCCGGGTCGCCAGAACACTGGAAATAGCTTGTGCGCATGGGCCTCCTCCGGCCCGGAAGTGCTCAGGAAATGACGCTTGTGCATGCACACAAGCTGTTTCTGATGCTCCAGTGACCTGGAAGTGGGCAGCCGTGCCACACCGTTAACAGTGGGGGTCTCTGCGGGCCGCATAAAAGAGCCTTGCGGGCCACATCCAGCCCCCGGGCCTTAGTTTGGGGAAGCCTGCTCTAACACATGCATTTTGTAAACACTGGTTGATTGGAGAACTGCATTGCAAAATTTGAATAAATGTGCATTTTGAAGGACGGCTGTGTCTCAGTTCTCACATTGTGTTTGGAAAGTTTAAATTTGGTAGATTTTCCTTTAAATGTTAATGGATTCGCATTTCTCCATCATTCCTACCTCCAGGTAAGAGTGTATACAACTGCAGACTTAGGGTTGTATCCAACTTAGGTAGAGCAGACCCACTGAAATTAATGGGCCTAAATTTGTCATGTTCATTATTTTCAGTGGGTTTATTATGAGTCAGACTAATATTAGATACAACTCATAGAATTTAAGTGGGTTTGACTCCCAGGTATGTTTGCAAAGGATTGCATACTTACTGCAAGTGCTATTGTCTAAAGCAGGCATGTCCAACAGGTAGATTGTGATCTACCAGTAGATCACTGGACGTCTGTGGTAGATCACTGGTAGATCACTGGCTCCCCCCAAAGAAGCTCAACAACTTTGGCTCCCCTAAAAAAAGCTCAACATTTTTGTCCTGCACCGCAAAGAAATGGGGCTTTCCTCCCCCCCCAAAAGCCCTACAACTTTGACCTGAACCCCCCCAAATGGGGTAGATCACCACCAGTTTTTAACTCTGTGAGTAGATCACAGTCTCTTGGGAGTTGGCCATCCCTGGTCTAAAGCATCACTGTTTGTTTGTTTTTAAGGGGGGGGATGTTTACTAATCACAAACACTGTCCAGGTTGTACTTATTTGCAAGAAGGCGGCACTGACAAAAGATAAAGGCAGATTGTAGTATAAACACTCTTGGTGCTTAGCAACCTACATACTAACTCAACCTCTTTCCTTCCCACATTCTCCTCTCCATGCACGTTTCTCGGCTGAAAATTGATAAAATTACACAACTGGAATCAGTAACACAGAGTTACTGTGTGCTATGTCCATGAGGCAAAATGGGGTGTTTTAAAAGTTTTACAGACTTTGCCTCCCTTTCAGATTTCCTTGAGATGCCTGGGACCAAGACAGTACAATGCATTCGTGTATTGAATTCTCTAATCATGATGATTCGTTGTCAGATTGCTTTGTGAAGAAATGTTAAGCACATTGTAGTCAATCTGAATTTTCACACAGAGGGGAAAAAAAGTTTCAGGGTTGGTTTCAATTGTTACTTTCTGAACAAGTGTCTTGTACATAATCCTCATATAGAAGATAAGTGATACAGAAGCCGCTAGAATGGAGGTTAAATATGCAAATCGGATCAGTTAACCAAACATTGCCCTGAGGTAGTGTGACTAGCTATTAGAGAGATGGCCTTCTTAGTGGCAGTGTCCCAGCTGTGGAAGATTTTCCTCAGAGGTTGTGGGCCACGGATGTATTTTACCACAGCACAAAAATCCAGGGGTCCGTCAGGGTTTAGTCCTGGAACCTGTAGTCTCCTTGGGGGAGCTGGAGTCCATAAGCAAACCTGCAAACTGGTGGACCATTGGACCTGGACATCCCTGTCCTGAGACTAGAGGTTGGAGCAGGACTTGTAGCCCATCCAGTTGAACCTCTTGCTTAATGCAAGAAATCAAGAGCTACAGTCTACAACAGCTGATGGCTGCTAGCTCTTGGAAAACCCTCAGCTACAACTAAACAGCGGTATTTCCAACAGACAAAAATGAGTGGTGAACAGTAGTGGCAGATTCACAATAATCCTACCCACCTTTGTGACTTTTAATAACAGTCTTGCGAAAATTGTCTAAAAGGATGGCCTTCAGATTCTTTAACAAATCCCATGAAGGATTCTAAATATTAACAATGGTGCATCTCACTATTGGATTTTTAAAAATCTAATATTGCAACACAAGACAGTAAACTGGACTTTCACTTGGAAGAACCCTATATTCCCCAGATCCTTGACATCTGCTCCATTATTAAAATAATCTTCATTAATGTTACACTTCTAGCAAAATAGATGAACTCCGAAAGTGACCTCCTTGTTCAACAATGATGCTCCTAGGCACTTGATCTAATCTTTCTGGTAAACCAACGCCCTCTTACTGAGAATATTCTCTTTTGTTCCAGAAGTTTTGATGTACTAATAATTAACCCACACAACCTGGCACAGTCCATGTTCTTTGTATTTTGTTCTGATCATTTCGCCTAATGAAGAAGTGCGTGAAGTTGACTTCGTGTCCACGGATCGTTTGGGCCAATGCAAGATATCATCTCAACCTAGTTATATTGACTATACAAGTCTGTCAAGCTCATCTGCCCTATGAATTCAGACCACATTGTTCCAGTCAACAGAACACATTAACAACGGTTGAAGCATCCTTGCTTCTATTGTGCTTTATGTGAGCCTGCTATTGACTATCGTTCGGAAAATATAGCAGGTTTGAAACGTGCTGCCTCACTTCTAAGAGAAGGGATTGCTGGGGAAATGCTGTAGTATTATTGTGTAATCTCCTTTGACGTCTAATACATTCCAGCACTCAATTTAAGGTCCTGATATGTGAAGTTTCTGGGAACTTAAACCGGGGATTGGCAAGTCTTCTTCTTCTTCTTCTTCTTCTTCTTCTTCTTCTTCTTCTTCTTCTTCTTCTTCTTCTTCTTCTTCTTCTTCTTGACAAAGAGCTCCTAGGTTTTGTTCAATCTATCATGTGGTGTAATGGGTCAGTGCATCTACCAGGGGCGGCTGTGGGCAGGATTCCTGCATTGCATGGGGCTGGACTAGATGACCATCCGACTCCCTTCCAAGACTACAATTCTATAAACTATTGCAGACAGCAGTTGAATAGTGCCCATCACATTACTGGGGGGTAAACACCAACTCCATTGCTTTCCTCATGCCATCTTCTTATTTTGTATGAGAAACACTCCCAAAACATTTTTTAAAGTCTCCACCCCCCCCAAAGAGTGTTATCAATCCCTTGCCACAGCCATGCCCTACCCATTTTTGAAAACATCTCATTTTTCCTTCCTTCATTTCGTTTTTCAGAGGCTTTGTCTTCCTCTGTGTCTCTCTTCTCACAACGACTTACGTAAGGCAGAATTTTGCACTACTGGTGTTGGATTGGCACACAGCACTCAGAGGAAAGCTCTTCTGTTCTTGGAAAAGCTCTAAGATACAGTTTTGATCTGTTATTCATTACAACAGGGTCAGGGATGTGTGTGGGGATCTCAGTATTCTTTTCAGTACTGTTTTTATTGCATTTATTCATTGCTTTTTACACTTACGAGTGTCTCAGAACAACTTACGAAAGCGAGACAATAGAAATAACATAAGAAACTTTAAAAATCAAATATAAAAACACAGATAAGACAGCGAGCAAAGTTTTAGTGTTCTAACACAAAAACCCTATTTCTGGTCCATCCCTCGCTCCTTCCAAGTGTTATTTATCTCAGTAGTCTAATTATTTTGGGGTGGGGGGAAGGGGCAGAAAACTTTCTGTTGCTGGTGTTGCTAATCAGTTGTTTGTCAGAATCTTTGCATATTTGCTGCAAAACACTGGATCAATCTTCTGCCCACCCCTGCATTAGAAAGTTTTCTGGCCGCACCAGAATTCAGATGCCAGCAACTTGCCTAACAACAAACACCTAATTCAGGAACTGCTGAGGCTGCTCCACGGAGATCTCTGGGGGCTACAATTCTGAGAACACTAACTAGGAAGGAAACCCTGTTGCGGAATAGGTTGTATTGATCATTCCTCCTGATTTGCTTGCAGTGAGATCAGAAGATGCTGGCTATTTAATGAGCATTCAATCTGATTTATTTGCAGGATGCAAATGTTATCCTATGCTTTCCAGTATATTTTCACATCACTTTGCATTGTGAAAAGCCCGATCTTTTGGGGAAGTAGGTGTGTTGCAGAAGACCTCCTAATGAACTATAAATGTGCAGCCTAAATTTGCCAGAATGTGAAAATAGTGGCAACCCGGAAGTGCCCTAAATCCTATGTCCTTCTGCATAGGATTGCCTGTAAATTCTCTTAACCTAGAAGTTCTATTGATAGGGCAGTGATCAGTTCATGGTTATTCTAAAACTGTGAAAATCCTCTTTGGATATAACCAGAAAAGGCTGAATTAGAAGAAAACATAAATTTGGCAGCTCTCCTTGTTTCCTTTGTGGTCCTGAGCCTCTGTACAAGGGATATGGTTGAGTTATGAAACAAACAAACAAACAAACAAACAAACAAACAAACAGAATTTTCTCCATTTCTGTACCAAAGCATTAATTTCAATTACAGGCAACTCCCCATTTACATGGGGGTTATGTTCTGAGGCCCTGCACATTTAAGTGAAATCGTGTATATTAGGAACACCATTGAAAAAGCCTGCAAACACCTACCAAACCTCCCTGCTCAAACTCCTCCAACTCTCCACAGGCCTCAAAGGTCGGTACAAGGGCTCTTGGGACTATACTTGCAAAGGCTCATTGGATTGCTAGGTGCTGTTTTCACACATTTTTTGCTGCTTTTGTGCTCTTTTACAGCTGTTTTTGCCCCTTTTTGTGCACTTCCAAGTTCGCAGTGATGTGTGCATGTGCAGACGCCAGTGCCTTGAATGTGTGTAAATGGGGAGTTGCCTGTATAGCCCTTGGTTTGGTTCACTTTTTGGTGCAAATCACTTAGCATGTGGTATATATGCTAAGGAACTCCTATACACTATTTATACCTATTTATCTACTTGCACTGGCATGCTTTTGAACTGCCAGGTTGGCAGAAGCTGGGACACAGAAACAGGAGCTCACCCCATCATGCGGATTTGAACCGCCGACTTTCCAATTAGCAAGTCCAGGAGGCTCAGTGGCTTAGACCACAGCACCACCAGCATCCCTATACACTCTACCATGGGGAGACACTCCAGGGCCGGCCCACTCATGAGGCCAAGCACAGCAACTGCCTCAAGCAGTGGGATCCACGAAGGCAACAGATTCCTCCCTTGCTCCTGGCATAGATCTTCACCCACACCTTCTTCCCTGGCAGGGGACAGGCACTGTTTGGTGTGTCACTTCAGGTGCCAAAATGTCTGAGGCCGGTCCTGAGTCACTCATACCTCCTTTAGCGTTACTTTGACCAGATATTCAAGGTGTCTTCCTGCTCAGCCCTGTCTTCTTCTTCTTCTTCTTCGACACCCTCCCTCCTCCTTTGCAGCCTGCATGCAGCACCTTTGTGCAGCATACTTCACCAGTAGTGATATTTCCTTGAGGAATTCAGGCGAAAGGGCAGGCAGATGCCAAATCTGTGAAAACACCAAGCTGCTTCAGCTTCAGCTTCAGCTTCCCAAAGGAAGCCTTTCAGGTGCAATTAGAAATTGGGGGAAAATTCAATTCCATTTCCATCTGAAGGTGAATTTACCAAATTCGCACATTCCAAAACAGTGCGCCAACGGAAACACAGCCATCCTTCATAATTCACACTTACTTAAATCTTGCAGTGTGCTTCTCCAGCTAAGAAATGTGTAAAGAAAAAACACAAATGAGAAATTGAGAGAACTATAAAAATGACAGTTTTCTCCATGCTTAGGTAACAGTCTGGGGTAGTCATCAAATGCTGACGGGAAAGAGAAGGAACTCATTAGATTCCACCGTCATTTGGCAATACAGAAAGAACATGCAGCCACAAAGACACCCTTTGTTGTCCATCCCGTGCCCTGGGCCTTCTCTCTTCCTTTTTGCTGTTCAAGTATTATTTTTTATTTCATTTGTGGAACTGCCAGTTTCTACAATGTACGGCGGGGATAGCCAACTGCACATATTGTTCACCTTCCAACTCCCAAATCCCATTAGCCTCAGAAATCATGGCCATTTATTTATTTAGGGGTATTTATACCCCACCTATTAACCAAAGTTCTTGAGGAGACTTGCAACATATTAAAAACACAATAAAATAGAAATATATATACACAATAGACACTACAGCAGGGCATCTCTCTGACATTCTGCAGAAGTGTTTCCTGGCCTGCAAATAGCTGTTGAAGCAGTTATATGTTAGTCCCACACAGATCAGGACATCATTACTGGGTGCACAGTTCACATTCCCAGCAAAACAACCCTCTGCTTCCCCTGCCAATAACACCCTGTCAGCAACTGGTCAGCGAGTCTGAGGTAAAAGGGGTTTCAGCAGAGAAGTAAAGTGCAATGCCAGCAATAGGACGAGGCCTGCTATTGTACAAGCATGGTCCATGGGACACAGAGAAGGGATTAAGAGATCTGTGTCAACAGCATGCTTGCGTATATAAACAGTGCAGTGGAAAAGAATTCAGGTTCACACATTCATTATCACTGATGAAGTCATCTGCAGTAACAGCCAAGCTCTGCTCAGGCCCGGGCACAGCATTATTTTAATTAGCCGTGGCTATTGTGCTGTTGCTGGGTCTGGGTCTCAGGTTGGGGCTGATCTTTTTTGGTGGGGGTGGGAAGGAGCCACCCAAGAGGTATAATAATAATAATAATAATAATAATAATAATAATAATATATTATTTATACCCCACCCATCTGGTTGGGTTTCCCCAGCCACTCTGGGCGGCTTCCAACAGAAACATTAAAATACACTAATTTCTTAAACATTAAAAGCCTCCCTAAACAGGGCTGCCTTCAGATGTCTTCTAAAAATCTGGTAGCTGTTTTCCTTTTTGACATCTGATGGGAGGGCGTTCCACAGGGCAGGCGCCACCACCGAGAAGGCCCTCTGCCTGGTTCCCTGCAACTTGGCTTCTCGCAACGAGGGAACCGCCAGAAGGCCCTCGGTGCTGGACCTCAGTGTCCGGGCAGAACGATGGGGGTGGAGACTCCATCACATTCAAGAGCTTGTCATCTCACAGAAAAAGAGCCAGGGAATAATGGGAGAGAATAGCACTAGTCTGACGCCTCATCTCCCAACCGAGGAAAGTGCTGACTCTCCAAGTGTCCCTATTTACCAGTGACATTCCCAGATTTGAAATGTTGGAGGGTATGAAAGTGATATAGGGCTGGCCCGATGCTTGTGCCTAGGCTCAAAAGCTCTCCGCAAGTGATCAGTTCATGCCTCTTGGCAAATGTGATCTTTCCCTCCCCCAGCAGCCCACTACATGGGGGGGGGGGAGGAAGAGAGGGGGAGTAACAGAAAGAGGGAGAAAAAAAAGTGGCTCCACCCAGTTTTGGCTCCAACACCACCGACAATTGTAGTTAGCCACACTGTCAGCATGTGGCTAACAGTGACACATGTGACACATGTGACACATTACCTCTGAGAGAGCATGGCCTGGGAAGAAAAAGGATTGCCCACGAAGGAAATCAAGTTGTTAGTGTGGCACACAAGGCATTTTGATACTCTGGTAAGAGCAATGTTAGGAAGCTGTTTGTTCCTTCACCAGGCCCTCTTCTCAGTTAAAAACGTAAAAAACATGGAATTAGCATGCTCAAACCAGAAGCATAAGCAGCCCTGCACAAATTGTGACCTTCTGAGTCAAACCCAAACTTACAGCCATGTAAAGCTGCTTGACAGTCCCATTTTATTTTATTTTTTAGAGTTCCAGGCAAGCGCCATAAACAGCAACTTCATCAGGCTCCAAACAGGCTGCCATATATAACTGGTGAGCTCTTCTTCTGCACAGTGGACCATGCAGTGTGTAGGAAGGAGTCAAACTATCTGTCTACAAGCCCCTCTACAAGGTAGAAAATTCCACAGCACTTTAAATCTTCCTGTACACACTTTGCCAGTCCAAATCGGTTTGATGAATTTGAACCATATATCAGGGCTGGCCCTAGATATCACTCTCTTCCCCCCCACCCCCCTCAATTCCATTTACAGAATCTGTAAAGACTTGCAGCTGAATCTTACTTCAGTCCTGGCAAGGGGACTGCACCTTCCACTTGAGAGCAGCAGGCTCAGCGGTGCATGGCACACACAGTTCTGTTCTCTAAGGAAGCTCAAGGGGAACAGTGGAAGGCGCAGGCTGCTACCACTGCCCACCAGCAGCATTTACTGCCTGAGGCAGCCACCTCATTCTGCCTAATGATAGGACCAGTCCTGCTTCTATTGAGCAATGAACATGAGAAACCACAGAGAACTCTCACAACTTTGATCTCAAACAGGTATAAATCATCCAACTCGGGCAGAGGAGATGTATGGGCTTTCATCATATGCCGAGATTGAAGCAACTTGTAACATCTCTCAGAAAAAGCAACATAAATGCATTTTCTAATGAATAGCTCCCCAAAAAGGACAGCAGTGGCAATTCCCTCTCCCATCGATTATTTTATTAATGAAGGCATCTCCAGTACCAGAAACCACAAAGCCGAGGGTGGATCATAAATCTTGTTACAGATCTAGAGTTAGTGAATGTTAGAAATTAGTAAAATGGCAGAATTTAGATAATTTTGGGAGTATTGAAGAGAAGATTCCAGGCCAGTGGAAAAATACAGGCCAGGGCTTCACGTGGGATAGAGATCATTAACATGATGAAAGGTCTTGGTGGCTCATCACAGAGAAATCCTTGGGCCAGCAGAGGTTGCCAAAGTTACGGTGAATGAATGATGTCATTGGTTTAAAATTCTCACCCTTTAAAACTAGGCTTGGAATAGGGGAGTGAGCAGATGGGGAGGAGTTTCTTGGAGCAAAGTGTTCTGGGAACAAGAAGGGGGAAATAAGTACCGTAGAACTCCATGAAGGTCAGAACCATCTAGGCAGGCTGGGACAGGGCTGAAGGTCAGAACCATCTAGGCAGGCTGGGACAGAGACACAGAGATGTACTGGAATCCGATGCTATGGGGAACAAGCCCTCCGAAATGTGAATGCTGTAAACTCTGCAGCTCTCTATTGAAGACTTTAGGTGTAGATATGTGTAAAGTAAACCATATTTCTTAAAGACACAAGCCTCCGCCGTGCCTTGAATTCCCAATGGAAACACAACCCTGGGTGAGTGTCTGTAACTACCTGGAATTTTGCTACGCTTGGCAGAGATTGGAGGTATCACTATTTGTATAAATTGATAGAAGCTCTTGGAGGAAACAGGACACATCTTCTGGAATTTTTACTCTAAAAAGATCAGAGGTCTAAGGGGTGTTCAAACGACCCGTCCCCATACATGCAACAAGGACAACGTGATCATGACTACTGGCCACAACCCAAAAGGGGCCCTTCTGCTCCTGTGGCTGTACCTTCTGCATTGGTATGAAGGGACACCGCACACAACGATATGCATACAGAGTTTCCTCCATGCAAGCAGAAACTCTGGCCCATCCTGGTTCCCATTCACATACAGCAGCCACTACACATATCCGTATGCATGTAGGACCCTTTCACATTAATGCTGAATGTGTAGCTACTGGCCAGCAGATAGCAGATAAATGCAAAGCTGCTCCCTCTCACACATTAAGCAGAAGCAGGGGGATGATGTTGTCTTATGAATTCCTGCCAATGACACCAGAATATGCTTGCTGGTTCCACCTGCACACACCTGCTACACATCCCACAAGCTCTGAAACCCAACTCAGATATAAGGCAAAGGACGAACACGCTGCTAAGAATGAACTGCTGCAGTGGCTATTTGCAGACTGAGAGATATGTTACTGTCACTGAAAATAAACATCCCTGCAGTACAGTATTCCCTAGACGCTGTATGTGTAATGGAACCAGGCTGAGAAGTTTGTCTTCAGAGCTGCACAAACATTAATCTGATGACACTGTTCTAGTTGTGCGTGCATTTTGTAGCACACAGTGATCTGGTTTGCACTAATACTAAGCCAAATGATGGCTTAGCACGAATGAGCAAATGTGCAGGTTCAATGTTTGTCCCTTGGTTTTGCTGTTGCTGAGCTACCCAAGGTTAAACCATGGTTTGGATTCGTGTTACATCTGAACCTAGGCTTGTGGTTTATCTCACTCCAAATGTTGAGCTGTAACCAAGGTTTGTTTTTTTGTATACCACTTGTGGTTTGTCTAGGGGAGACAAACCACAAGCTTGGGCTCAGACATAATGCTAAGCCAAACCATCATTTATTCATAGCAATCTATAATCCATTTATTGCAGAGTTACCCTGCTAATTAATAAATTGGATTGCTCTGGAATCAATATGTTGCAGATTGACTGTCTGTAGTAACCACCTGTTGTTTCTACGTGGAAGCTTAAAGGCCTACCCATTTCAACAGAACTTGCATTGTTTGTGCCCAGAATTGTTACTTCTAGATTGGGGAAGCAGCCAATGTTTAGTTACATATTTATAAAGTGCCAATTGATACACTGAATCCTTTGTTGTTGCTCTTTTACTTGGGGATGCCAAACACCATGATCACAGAAAGAAAAATGACAGATGCATGTCACAGTTAAAGCGAATTTTGAAACATGCAGCATTTATTGCTCATCATGTTTATTGCTCCGGATTTGACAATCATTATGTTTCACTATCAAGCTGCAGTATGATTCTCCTGTGGAGAATTGCTCTAAGACATGCACATATACTGTAATATACCGACTGAGAACTTATCAAACAAGCCCAGCACCTGCAATTCTCATTTCAGAAGGATGAAGAATTCTTGTAGATAGGTAGCTCAGGAGACATTTAAACACAGCTTCCCTTTGTTGATAAGGATGCAGTGACTTTTCTGGCTTGGATCCTTTACCTGTCATCATATGCCCTCATTCAAAATTTAATAATTTACAGTTTAAGACTAAATGGTGATGATCATCTTATTGTCGTTAACAAGTGCCTTGACATTTGATAAAACTATCCCTTAACAGCTGCATCTTGTTGTTAACTACTCAGTGAACACACTGTGTGAATTTAGCTTTCACAGAATCCTGCTTTTTAAGATCCCCATCACAGGAATCCACTATTCCACTTTCCTCTTCTGATGCAGGAGAGGTAGAGGAAAAGAAAACCTAACAGATTTCTCTTGGCTTCCTCTGATGCGTTCAAACAGTTTTGTTACTTACTTCATTACATGTTACTGGGGAGAGTGTTCAGCATTCTGGAGATATGTGTGGATGCCAGCCTAAGTTTCATTACTATAATCTAAGCAACTAGAATGGGAAACATGTTATTGGTTCATATTATTGTTATTCTGCTGCGATTTCCCCACAAAACCTTTTGAGCTTTCTGAGGTTCATGGATAAATGATTAAACAAAGTAGTTTTGCAATTTAATTTTATTCCGTAGATTGGACTTGCACCTTTGACTTAGATGTTTTTATCTTGCTGGGGAAACTGCTGCCAACATTTGTGCAGGCTGCTGGAGAGAGAGAGACAAAGAGAGGGAGAGACAGGGAGAGAGAGGGAGAGAGGGGGGGAAAGAGGGAGAGGGAGAGGGAGAGAGAGGGAGAGAGGAGAGGAGAGGAATGGAGAGGAAAGGAGGAGCAAAACCCAGGGCTTAACACAGGTGATCTCACATCTCCATACCACTGTTAAAGGGTCTGTGTGGGCCAAAGATGTTCCTACAAAGAAGTGGGCATCAGCTGTAAACAATGATTGGGATTCTCCTAGTGGTCCTTAAACTGTGATTGTCCCTTCAGCCTCACAATGTAGAGGTCTGGTACAGATAGTGCCACTGCCACATCTTTGTAACGCTGCTCCATCTCTTTCCCATGTAGACCTTGCACCAGTTCCACCATTCTCCAAAAGATCAGTTTACATGGACAGGAAAGATGGCAGACATGTTTATATATCCCTGGGATAGAAAAGAGTATACAGGAAACCCTCCTCAGAAGCATCAGCACATAAAAATGGATACAGAGTCAGTCATGGCCATTGACTGAAATATTTTCCTTATACTCTTTCAGAATCCTGTAAAATGTCTATACATGGGGAATATATAACATGACCGTTGTATCTGCCATATTTCCTTTCCCAGGAAAACTACATATTTCTTGGAGAACGATGTACTTAAAGTGGATGTACTTAAAGTACAACTAGCCATCTGGACCATACCCATTACTTTAAACACAGGATCATCATAGGTATTTACAGATACTAATACACTAGTAGAGTTTAGCACATGTACCCATAGATAGGGTTGCCAGACGCAATAGTGGACAGGACTTCTGTGCCTGTAATTGCCCTGCTCTCTTTTGAGTCTGGAAACCTTAAAGAGAAACCAGCAGACCCTTTGTTTAATTTCCAAGCAAAGGGTTAGTGGTTTCTCTTTAAGGTTTCCAGACTCAAAAGAGAGCAGAGCAATGAAAGGCACAGAAGTCCAGAAAGTGTGATGCTGGTGGTCAACAAAAGAGGTTTAAAGACTGTCTCAAGGCAAATCTAAAAAAATGTAGTATAAACACCCAAAACTTGGAAACACTGGGCTGCAAGCGATCCAATTGGAGAACAGCCTTTACCAAAGGTGTCATGGGCTTTGAAGATGCTTGAACTCAGGATGAAAGGGAGAAACGTGCTAAGAGGAAGGCACGTGATCAATTCCCGCCCAGAAACCTATGTCCCCACTGTGGAAGGTCGTGTAGATCCAGAATTGGCCTCCACAGTCACTTACGGATTCACTGTTAAAACCGTGTTTATGGAAAACAATCTTACATGGCTACAAGTGATCGCCAAAGAAGCAGCTGCTGCATATATTAGAGTAGGGGTGTGTTGTGATGGGGCCTACATAGACAAACCACTGCACTTTGGCTGTCACTTCTGACTGGAATAGGGCTGAAAAATCCTTTCCTCTCCTGCTGTTTCTTCCTGCTCTAAATCAGCTACGTTTCTACTAAAAGGGTCCTGTTTCCTTTGGAACAGGAAAAGAAAAAAAATCTCCAGAAGGGTAAGGGTAAGCAGACTCTCTCTCCCCCCCCCCTGCACTCAAGACTGAAGCCTGCCATATTATTTTGTTGTTGTGGTTTGTTTAAAATAGCCACTGAGAGAAGCATGCCCAGCAATGTTTGCCATGTACACTTTTCAACCTTCATGTTCTAAATCATGGGGTGAGTGCCCAAGGGCAAGTGATACGGTATGACCTTAAATAACATCTGGCTTGGGAAATCAATGAACACAAATAGTGCTTGAATGTGGCCAGGCACAAAGGAGCTTGTCCATGAGGTGGCGGGAAAGGGCGAGGTGGAGAGCAAATTTGGGCTACAAACACTGCACTCCTGACCTCTGTGGGGACAACAAACACACATACCAATGTGTGTTTTGCTTGTGTTGTGCTTGGTTCCTCAGATGTTGTGCTTGGTTCCTCAGATACAAGCCAAAGCAAGGTAAGTCAGCCTTGCATTTGGCAGTCAGAGAGTCTCTGTGTGTACAGTTCTGGTTGCCTCACCTCAAAAAGGATATTACTGTATAAGGTGAAGTTCAAGGGTACAAGGTTGCAGAAGGGTACAAGGGGATGAGGAAAGGTTGCAGCATTTGGGACTTTTCGGTTCAGAGAAAAGCAGGAGTGACATGATTGAAGTTTATAAAAATATGCATGGGATGGGATGGAGGAAGTGGTTTTTTTCTGCCCCTCTCATAACACTAGAACTCATAGCCCTCCAATGAAGCAGAATGTTGGAAGATAATTCAAGACAGATAAAAGAAAGCAACTATGGAACTCGCTCCCATAGGAGGCAGTGATGCTGCTAACATAGATGGCTTTAAAAGAAGATTAGACAATTTCATAGAGAAGGCTCTCAATGGGTATTAGGTAGAGGCAATAATGCTTCCAAATCCCAGTTGCTGGAGGCCACAGGCAGGGAGAGTGCTCTTGTGCACAGACCCTGCTTGCGGGTTTCCCGCAGGCATTTGCTTGACCACTGTGGGAATAGGATGCTGGACTAGATGGGCCCATTGGTCAGATCCAGCAGGCTTGTCTTAGGTTCTAATATATTAAGGCCAAACTACATGTTACACACTAGCTAATGCATATCACTGAACTCAGAACCCTCCTTCTTTCCCTCCATGAAAGTCTGCTCTGAGAGCGCCAGAGAAGGTGGGCAAAATAGGTGCCCATTATTTCCCTGATCCAAATTGCCCCCCCCCAGCTTCTTTTCCCTTTCATGGGGTTCTATTTCCCCAAACATGTTTTACAAGAGCTCCAAAGAGCTCAGTCTTCTAGAAAGTGCCTGTCCTGTTTATAATTCCTCCTTTTCATTGAGATTTTAAGCTCCCTGTTGATTCTTCAAGATATCTGTCTGGTTATTTTGCCATGGAAACAGCCATTGCCTTGCCTTGAAAGTCTTCCATTCCCCTCCCCTCTCCCCCGGCCATCATTCTCCATCCTTTCACCTTGCAACTGATAGCCATAATTCCAGGCAAGACAATGCTGAGCTTAGCTGAAATTATCAGCTATTGTCCTAAATAATTATCCTCTACAGTTCTCATCGCCATCAACAGATAAACTCCAGGCCCTCCATAGTTCAGAGCTGGACTCTAGTTATCAGACAGCATTAAACATACTGAGTCACTGCAGGGAGACAAAATAACTTTTCATTAAATTACCTAAGGCAATCATTTTCAGGGAAGGTGAAGAGGAGCAAGGGGCATCCTTTATCTACGCTCTTGTGGCATGTTATAATGGGCTGCTAATATCACACACTGCCTGATTGGTTTTCTCAGCTAGTCTGCTGACTCATGTGAGTTAGCTATCAATCCTAAATATATGATATTTTTCATTACTTACGTAGTCTAGGAGTAGCTAACCTGTGGCCCTCCCAAAGTTGTTGGACTACAATTCCCATCATCCCTGTCAATTGGCAATGCTGACTGAGGCTGATGGGAGTTGGAATTCAATATTGTCAGGAAGGTCAGAGATCCCCAAACCGTGGCCCACTATCTGGCAGGGGGATTGCTAGACCTCATTGCCTAACACACTTCAGAGGAACTAATATACCCCAATGCCCAATGTCTTTCCTTGGTTACCAACAACAGTGGTATATTTCATCCAGAGTTGGCAGGAGCTAAATTTTAGTCATTTAATATTAGGTACATGGGTGGCGCTGTGGTCTAAACCACTGAGCCTAGGGCTTGTTGATCAGAAGGTCGGCGGTTCGAATCCCCGCAGCTGGGTGAGCTCCTGATGTTCAGTCCCAGCTCCTGCCCACCTAGCAGTTCGAAAGCACGTCAAAGTGTAAGTAGATAAATATTGGTAGGTACTGCTCCGGCAGGAAGGTAAATGGTTTCCATGTGCTGCTCTGGTTCGCCAGAAGTGGCTTAGTCATGCTGGCCACATGACCTGGAAGCTGTCTGTGGACAAAGACCAGCTCCCTCGGCCTATAGAGCGAGATGAGCACCGCAATCCCAGAGTCGTCCGCGACTGGACCTAACGGTCAGGGGTACCTTTACCTTGACCTTTTACATGATATGTGTACCTAGCAAGGTACCTGAAGTTTCTTTATTTATTTAAATGCAGGTTGAATCTGTGATGCTCAGCTAGAGATTTCATCTAATCTGCAGATGGGTATGCTTTTATCCTCATGTTAGGTAATTTCACTGAACTGATAAGAACATGAAACAAGAATATGTCAATTGAGAAACAAGCTCAAGGGACTGCTCCTTCTTCCTATTTTTATAGAAGGTTCTATCCATCTACAGACTTGAAAAAGAGTTAGAGTTGGGGGTTAGAGTGTTGGACAAGGACCAGGGAGACCAGGGTTCAAATCCCCACTCAGTCATGAAGACTTACTGGGTGACTTTGGGCCCATCGTGGTCTCTCAGCTTAACCTTCTGATTAATGGTTGTTGTGAGGAGAAAATGGGGAAGGAAAAAACCTTGAGCCCCTTGGAGGAGAGGTGGGATATAAATGCAATAACAGATAAAACAAAGCTCGCTTTTGATCACCAAGACAGACTTCTGCCCGAGCTTTCCAAAAAAGAGCAAGAGCCACACAGAATGCTTTGAGCTGTGTTGCAGGAAGGCCAAACAAAGTTCCACTGATGATGAATGAATGAGCCAGCAGTACTCTGTCCATGATAAGGAGCCATCTCTGTGAAATTATGTACCCAGGCATGTAATCAGGACAGGGCAGGCACTGTTAACTTCATCTTAGGCTGATCAGGCTGGGTGGGGTTCCTGAGACAGTCAACATCCAATGCCTTAGAGATAGCTCAGAGCAGGGCAGAGTTGGGAGGAGGACAATGACAGTGCATGCAACAGGCATTGATGGAACCTGACAGTGGAGGGACATTGGGGGCCCAGCAGCTATCACACTGCAAGATCAGGGCCACTGGAGTAGCCAGTAGGATGTACATGCAGTTTTCCCAGGTGGCTGTGATCATCCGTGAAACTATGAGAGGAACACAGGAAGCTGTCTTATACTGAATCAGGCCATTGGTCTACCTAGCTCAATATTTTTTTTGCATTTGACTGACAAGTGTCTCTACAGTATTTCAGACAGGGAATCTTTCCCAGCCCTACTTGGAGATGCCGAGGATTGAACCAGGAACCTTCTCATGCAAAACATGAGTTACCTCCGAGGATGTGGACAGGCTGCTTGGACGAGTGAAAGCAACCACCTGTCTCCTTGACCCTTGCCCATCCTGGCTTATAAAAGCTAGCCGGGAAGGGCTGGGCGATGGGCTTCGCGGGTTGGTGAATGCTTCTCTCTGTGAGGGAGCCTTCCCAGACCCGCTGAAAGAGGCGGTTATCAAACCACTTTTTTAAAAAAACTGTCTTTAGATGCGGCCAATATGGCCAACTATCGCCCAGTCTCAAATCTTCCATTTCTGGGCAAGGTGATTGAGCGAGTGGTTGCTGAACAACTCCAGGCACGCCTGGAAGAAGCGGACCATTTGGATCCCTTCCAGTCGGGATTCAGGCCTCATCATGGGAATGAAACTGCCTTGGTCGCACTGGTTTATGATCTCCGGCAGGCTAGAGACAAAGGTGAGAGCTGTTTCCTAGTTCTGCTGGATCTCTCAGCGGCTTTTGACACCATCGACCATAACATCCTTCTGGACCATCTAGAGCAGTGGTCCTCAACCCCCGGGCCACGGACCGGTACCGGTCCGTGGATCAATTGGTACCGGGCCGCCCAAGGAACATTAAATACAATTAAATTAAGATTATTAAATCAAAACAATCTAAATAAAATAGAAACAATCAATGTCCACTCCTCAGTGGGCCGCAAAACAATCAACGTCCCCCCCTCAGCGGGCCGCAGTAAAATTATCAAACGCTGACTGGTCTGCGGCGATAAAAAGGTTGGGGAGCACTGGTCTAGAGGGCTTGGGAGCTAGGGGCACTGTCATACAGTGGTTCCGCTCCTTCCTCCTGGGCTGTGTTCAGAAAGTGGTGGTGGGGGATGAGTGTTCAGAGCCCTGGGGCTCTCACTTGTGGGGTGCCTCAGGGTTCTGTCCTCTCCCCCATGCTTTTTAACATCTATATGCAGCCGTTTCCGAGCACAATTCAAAGTGTTGGTGTTGACCTTTAAAGCCCTAAAAGGCCTCGGTCCAGTATACCTGAAGGAGCGTCTCCACCCCCATTGTTCTGCCAGGACACTGAGGTCCAGCGCCGAGGGTCTTCTGGTGGTTCCCTCGCTACGAGAAGCCAAGTTACAGGGGACCAGGCAGTGGGCCTTCTCGGTAGTGGCACCCACCCTGTGGAACGCCCTCCCACCAGAGGTCAAAGAGAACAACAATTACCAGACCTTTAGAAGGCATCTCAAGGCAGCCTTGTTTAGGGAAGCTTTTAATGTTTGATGGATTTCTGTATTTTAATGTTTTGTTGGAAGCCGCCCAGAGTGGCTGGGGGAACCCGGCCAGATGGGCGGGGTATAAATAATAAACTATTATTATTATTATTAATTATTATTATATAAACAGACACTCTACCACTGAGCCTTTCCATTAACTTGTCCCTGCTTGATTACTTTGAATGAAGGAAAGGGGTTGGTGAGAGGCAAAAAGAGGTTGAGTGGTTCTTCATTTGGTGAGCCTGGAATGCTAAGGAAGAGATGTGTTCAGAAGAGGAAGGCAAGCTGTGCACAAATGTTGTCCAAGCAGGCAGTTTTCAAAATTCGGAAAGGAGGGGATGTCTAGAGAAGCACCGTTATCAGACTATAAGCACTTTGTGCATTCATTTTGAGGCTCGAGTTATCTCTGTGATGGTGTGCACTGCCAAGCAGGATATCAGGCTTTTTCTTTTTTTTGGGGGGGGGTAACAGCACACACTTCAAATGACAACACTGAGTTTCATGCTAAAATATTCAGACCTCTGTGAAAATTCAGATGGTCCAGCCAGGACGCACTAAAGAGTAGCGAATCTGCAGCCCTCCCAATGTTGTCAGGCTAAAACTCCTATCAATCCTGACCATTGGGCATGCTGGCTGGAGCTGATGGGACTTGGAGCCATCAAGTTCCCCGTCCCCATATTATGCAAATAAAGTAAACATATGCATATTTGTAATGCTTGGGCTTATTCATTATGAAAGCAAAAACCAGGATTTTTGACAGTGGCTGATAGGGTTTTATACTGAACCTTAATGGCTGATGTAAATTTTTATTGATTTCATATTGTTGCTTTTTTTTGCTCACTGTTTGATGTGTATTTATCCTTTTTGTACATCACTGAATTATTATTATTATTATTATTATTATTATTATTATTATTATTATTACATTTATATTCCATCTGTCCTGCAAGTAGCTGAAGGTTCCCTTCTCTGTTTCATCCTCACAACAACATTGGGAGGGAGGTTAGCTGAGAGACAATGACTGGCCTAAGGTTGCCTAGTGGTCTTCATGGCTGAGTGGGGATTTGAACCCTGGTCAGAAATCAGAAAAGTGACTTGGAGGAATATAACTTACTAAATAAAGCCTACAAGAAAATATACTTGCCTAGAATCTCAGCAGGCACAGGCTGTACAAATGATGTTCCTAGAACTATGCTTTACCCAGACATATGCTATCGCCAGCAGCAAGGACTAGCATGCATTGTCTTTTTTTAATGACAAGAGCCAGTACTAGGCAAACTTCCATTTGTCTGCTACATTAGGCTCCTGCACATAAATCCTTTGAAACCTTGACTTTCAGTGGAGCTTTTTGTGAGAGCTGAACAGAGAGAATCCATGACTTGGCAGAAAAGAAGAGTCTTATTCAGCATGCC
This sequence comes from Zootoca vivipara, assembly GCF_965207765.1. Lineage (NCBI taxonomy): Eukaryota > Metazoa > Chordata > Lepidosauria > Squamata > Lacertidae > Zootoca > Zootoca vivipara. The sequence goes on along the minus strand of NC_142584.1, from coordinate 62,503,923 downwards.
AGTGAGGCTTCCCTTCCCCTTATCTACAGCTGCTCTGCCAAAATCTTCAGTGCTGTCTGCCACTATGTGGAAAAAAATGGGGACACATGAGAAAGATCATATATTCATTTGAAGACCTCATCACTTTGGAAATGTAGTGGGCAGGTGGCATAAACACAGTTCCGTGCCTCTGTTATCATATTCACCATGGAGATTATCTGCAGGTTAAACTATGGCAGAAAGGTGATTGTTATGCATAGATGTAATTTACCGATAGGGTGCTGTAAAACACACTGTACTTTCCCGAGGATATTTCCTTTTGCCATATGGAACTGTATCTGCATCTGTATGAGGTCTCACCACATAGTATTTCCGCTCCTGCGAACATGAGCTTGCCAATGACCTGGCATCACCTCTATATTGAACAAGAACAGCTACAGGAAAACAAACAGACTCGTGCATTTTGTGAACCATGCCTGCTAGACATAGCCAGCACTTCCAATTTCTCTGCATTATGGTGCATCAGCCTGAACCAAATGGATCCACACAAGTGGATGAGGGAACTTATGACCTTCCAGATATTGCTGTACCCCAATTCCCATCAGCCCTAGTCAGCACGGCCAATCGTTGGGGATGATGGGATTTCTAGTCCAGGAACATCTGGAAGAGAGCCACGACTTCTCACCCTTGGTGCAAATCCCCTGAGATACCCATTGTACTGTTCAAAGTTTATTTCATTGTGTTTCCCCTCATGTATGAAGTTAGTGGTGTGGATTTCATTCTGACTAGAGCAAAGCAAACTATGAAGTGGTACAAGTGATCTTCTGAGGGTCAGTATAAGAATTCTGGCATTAACTATTCAACAATGGCAGTGGATAGGAATATAGAAAGCTGTCTGATATGAAGCTAAGACTGACCACTTAGCTCAATATTGCCTACTCTGGGTGGCATCATCGGTCTCCAGAATGTCATGTGGAAGTCTTCGCCATCACCTAGTTCTTTTAAATGTAGACGCATGAAATAGAACTTGGGGTTTTCTGCTTGCAAAATACATCCTCCTGAGCTTTGTTCCCTCCCCATAATCAGTGTGCACAGAAACAGGGTAGATGGATCCATTGGTATGGATCAGTATAAGACAGCTCCTTCCGTGTTATTGTCATTGTTGCCATATTAATAGCCCATCGCCAAATTATGTTAAGTTGCCAGGCTGACTTGCTCAACACAGGGTGGCTATGTCTGCTAAATAGTCTTAATAATGTAACATATGGTCAGCGGCAAATCATGGCCTTAACTGTTCTGCAACAAGTTTCAGAAAACACTTGAGATTGGCTTTGCTGCCGCCTACTGACAGTAGTGAAGCAAAGCAGCTTTGCAAACTTTTTTTTTTTGCAAATATACCGGTATGCACACACAAGAGCTGGCTCGGGAGATGCAATTTTTTTGTTCGCGCACAGCAACAAGGATAATAGAATCATTGACGCACAGAGTTGGAAGGGACCCCAAGCGACATCTAGTCCAGCCCCCTGCAAGGCAGGAATATTTTGCGCAACCCACGGCCCTGAGATTAAGAGTCTCATGCTCTACCGACTGAGCTACAAGGCTACAAGGCAGCAAACACTTTGGGACCAGGAATTTAGTAGAGTGCTGTCTGTGATTTTATGCCTCTCAAAAGCACTGTAGATCTCATTCAGTTTTGAGGGCTTGTTGATAAAGCTAACTTCCATTCAGCCCAATATTTTCCAAATACAAAATGTGGCTTAGCTTTAACCCTGAAGCAAAGGGGGCGGGGGGCAGGCAGGACAAAGACCAGGATACTTGCCACCTGCCTTCATCAGTGTACTCAGAGGCACACAGTACAGGTTGAAATGCCCTGATTTTGTCCAGTACTGACCTTACTCTTAACATAAAACAGATCTCAAACTGCAATTACAACTGAACAAAAGAAATGCAAATATACACCCTCAATAGGATGCTTGGGAGCACTGAAATATGAAGCTGAGGGTGGAGGCCGTTGCTTCTGTGGTTAGATTTTTCTGCACACCTGAAAACAATCTTTATCCACTTGAAAAAAAAGCCACTTTACATGCTACACCCAAATATACTCTAGAGTTATATATGTACTCCACACCCAGAAACCTTATTGCATAAGCATAGGCAGAGCTACAATTCCCAGGGTTCCCTGTGAAGAGGAATTGACTGTTACACCACGTGAAGGCAATAATAATAATAATAATAATAATAATAATAATAATAATATATCATTTATACCCCGCCCATCTGGCCGGGTCTCCCCAGCCACTCTGGGCGGCTTCCAACAGAAGAATAAAACACAATAATCTATTAAACATTAAAAGCCTCCCTGAACAGGGCTGCCTTCAGATGTCTTCTAAAAGTCTGGTAGTTGTTTTCCTCTTTGACATCTGTTGGGAGGGCATTCCACAGGGCAGGCGCCACCACCGAGAAGGCCCTCTGCCTAGTTCCCTGCAACTTGGCTTCTCGCAACGAGGGAACCGCCAGAAGGCCCTCAGTGCTGGACCTCAGTGTCCGGGCAGAATGATGGAGGTGGAGACGTTGTTAGGGTTTCCTAACAACACACTTAACAAACTACAGTTCCCATAATACTTTGGGGGGGGGAGGGATGGCTGTTTAAAGTGGCATCATAGCGTTTTGAATCTATTATTGAGCATTTCTTCTCATTAGTTTGCAGGGTGGTTCAATGGCAATGACCATGCATCCTGCACTCATTCTGATTTGCTTGCAGGCAAGATGTTTACATGCCTTCACACTAATCATCCTTTCACCCCACCTTTTCCAATGTAATTTCGCCATCTCTTTCCAACCTGTAAAAAGTCCACTTTTTAAAAAGTGGATCTGCTGCACTAGGGCAGCCTTTCTCAACCTTGGGGTCCCAGAAGTTGTTGAACTACAACTCCCACCATCCCTAACCACTGGTCCTGGTAACTAGGGATGATGGGAGTTGTAATTCAACAACATCTGGGGACCCAAGGTTGAGAAAGGCTGCACTAGGGTGACAAAGCACTTGAATCACTTTCGATGTGCGAAAGAACCTTGAACCCCTCTCACAAAATATTACTGACAGCCTGCAGCCACCCAAGGAGCCAGCCCTACCATTTGCAATCCTCCCTTAGTGATGAGACATCTCAACAGATTAGAGAACCACCCTGATCCACTGAGGCCCAACAGTGTGCAGATTTGCCTCCAATATAGTTAGGTCCCATTTGCAAAGCATCCGTAAAATAACAGTGGGATGGGACATCACAAATGGGAGGAGCTGTGGGGTAGCACCATTGGGAAGAGGGGCTTCATTTCTGCAGCAAACTATGTACACACAGAGTAACATTGGTGCATGATACGAGCATAGCTGCCAAGTTATCCCTTTTTTTAAGGGAAATTCCATTATGCTGAATAGGCTTCCTCGCGAGAAAAGGGAAAACTTGGCAGCTATGGATAAGAGGCCACAGATTTACACCCACTCTTGGGCACGATCAGAGGTGTCAGCTTGAATAATATACTGGGGGAGAAGGTAAGCCCCACCCCTCACAATTGATCACATGACTTGCTGCACACACACTATTTGAATGGCAGTGTCCATCAACTTTGGGGGGCCCCAGCCTCCTTAAATATTTTATTGAGGGAGCCAAAGAGACCTCAGCCCCTAGGAGTTGGCTCCTATGGGCACAATAGTAGAACCAACTGTGTAGAAAGCAGGTTGGGTCCCAAACTGGTATAAAACTGGTATAAACCTCGGACAGGAAGGGGTGTTGAAACCTCACCATCACACACCATCGTTTGCAAGCAAAAGGTCCCAAATGCAACCCCTGAACATTCCCATTTGAAGAGAAACCAGTATTATGTAGCAGGCAAATATAAAAACTTTCCAGCTAACACTCTGAAGCAGGAGTGGGCAACTTTTGCAGCCCGAGGGCCACATTCCCTTTCTGGCAACTTTCTGGGGGCCACATGGCAGTGGTGGGACAGTGAATGTAGGTATATTTTATCTTTGGCTACTTGGATCGTCAGGGCCGTCTTTAGCATATGCGCCGCCAGGATGCAAAGATCCGCCCAGCGCCCCCAAATTTAATTTAGCTGCCCCCAGATTTTTTGGGGGGGAGCCTCAAAGTTGTTGAGCTTTTGGGGGGGAGGGGGAAGCCAAAGTTGCTGTCGCCCCTCCCCCGACTCGTCAGGAATATTTGACGCTACGAAGTAACAGAGCGACGGAGGGGTGGGGGGTGGGGACTTTCACTCCATTGCTTTTCACTGTCCCTGATTGAGAGGGGGCTTGATATACAGTAGGTATACATTTGGTGCCCCCTGAATACATTTGCCACCCCCCAGAATTTGGAGTCTGGGTGCACCGCACCCCTTGCACCCCTGGGTAAAGACGGCCCTGTGGCTTGTTTCCACACACATGCACACCACCAACTCTTCCATCCAGGCAAGCAAGAGGAATGAGGGCATCAGGCTGGGTCTGTGAGGGGTGTGGCTGGGGAAGAGGTGTGGCCAGGGGAGAGTCCCAAGGACCAGGGAAGGGTGCCACATTTGTCCCCCATGCCGAGGTTCCCCACCCCTGCTCGGAAGAGTCACCGTTTGCTAGTCTAGACAATACTGAGCTACACAGACAGACTACTGGAGCTGCTTTAAGACTGCTTTCTTCAAATGCGGCTTATGTCCTTTGCAAGTCTGGCTTAGCATAAGAGAGAATCCTGAAGTCCAGCATGGGAGAAAATAAAGTCAAAGAGCAGTATGGATCGGGGAAAGGATCCAGCACATCTTCTGCACATGAGACCCTCCAAGTCCATTTGCCATAAACCTAGAGCTGTGCTATCTAAAAAAATTCCTTCAGTAGCACCTTAAAGACCAACTAAGTTTTTATTTTGGTATGAGCTTTCGTGTGCATGCACACGAAAAGCTCATACCAAAATAAAAACTTAGTTGGTCTTTAAGGTGCTACTGAAGGAATTTTTTTATTTTGCTTCGACTCAGACCAACACGGCTACCTACCTGTAACTGTCCTATCTAGTTAGTCTTGACTTTTCAAATTAAAATTCTGCTTCATGTGAGAATTGAAATCTGCTTCATGATGCCCACAAGGTGGCGTACTGGGACTTCTCAACAGGCTTACCGGTACAGTAGTTCTACAATTCTACAAAATAAATAAATAAATCACCTACTATTATCAGAGCCCTCTTAAACGTGCTCAGGTTAAAACAAACAAACAAAAAACAACCAGGAGAGATTTTTATTCATATCAAAGGAACAAAGGATTCCCTGCCTGAATCTTCTAACCAATGGGGGATGGGCTTAGCAGAAACAGAATGCAAAAAGTAAGTCATCAAATATCAACCGCTTTGAGGGTTTTTCTAACAACAAGTGGTGTAGAGATATTGTGAAAAAAGAAATAAAATACACAAATAAGTGTTTTGCTTCATGGACATAGCCGCATAATATTTTTGAAGTCAGAAAGTACATAATTTGGGGGCTATGTACAAGAGTATCTACCTTACATGGGGAAAGTCCCAGGTTTAATCTCCAGCATTTCCCAGAAGGGTTGGGAATGTCCCTGTCTGAAACCTTGGAGAGACAACAGTCAGCTAGATGTCCAATAGGCTGGCTTAATGTTCTTGTGTCTCCCACAGGGATGTGCCATGTACTTAGATGGGTCAAGGTGAGAGGGCCTTAGTGAGTCGGAGAGGGAGTGCCCAGGGTTTGCAGGGAAATTATTGTTTGTAAATTTGCTCCTCCAGCTACACATACACACTTTAAACTAATAGTTGCACTTGAAGATAAGAAAAACATGCACAATCAAGGAACTTCAGGATCAGGGGGTGGCTGAGCCAAAAATACTTCCTGTAAAAAAATAAAGTGGGGAGAAAGTGGGGTACATCTCTATTTGCTCTGTTGCAGGATTGGCACCCTGTGTGTGGCATGGTGTTCACATTTCCTAAAGTGTTTGCTGATTTATTTATTTTTAAGGGCTGGGCAGAACAGACATGGTGAGGACACAAGCTGCATGGACATGTGTATTTCTGAATGTGTGCATAAGGATAAATGGACATAAAGTGACACAAGTATGGACATGAGCAGAAAGCAAATGGGTGGCCGAGAGGTTTGGGCAGATGCCAGAATGTTTAAAATACTGTACTGCTAAAATAGATAGATGCTGTTTTTGAAAGCAGGCCGAATGGACAAGATGAGATGGGCAGTGTAATGGGGCTTGGAATAAGGTTACAAACCTATGCTGGGAAGGGAGTCTAATTGAAAAAAAGTGTGAGTTACTTCCAAGTAAGTATCAGCTTTGTTAGAATTAAGGGCTATAATAAGAACATGGTGGAACTACATAGGAACTGCTTGATTTGTTCCCACCAGCCAAGTCTTGCTTGCTCTGCCTGATAGCAGCTCCCAGGCAGTAGTTTCGCCCCATCACTTCCTACCTGAAACTTTGGACTCTAGTAGCGCTAGGGATTGAACCTGGGACATTCAGCATGTAAAGAGCTGTGCCCCTTCCCCCAGCCAATGAGGTCATCAGCACCACTGGTTAATCAAGCGGTTAATCAGGATCCTTCCCTATGCATCCTAGAACCCGTCATAGAAAAACAAGCATGTTGCATCCTGATTTCACTCACATCTAAGACAGGAAATGGTACTCACTTTTTAAGGCCTCTTATTGGGTAGTTCTCCCTGGGTAGCCATTGAATTAAACTCCCAAGTCCCTTTCTGGTTCAACATGGTCAGCAAAGAAATTTAGGCACGTTTAGACATCTCTACCGGCATCAGTCCTGGCAGGAAGTCTCTCTCTTTTTGCTTCTTTGTATTATTATCGGCACCTAGTCTCCTGAAATAGATTTCTTGGCAGCCCCTAGGGAAGCAGGGACTGCCCTAGCGTCCTCAAGAGGGCCTGGCTAGCAAGTACACAGTGCAACTGTAACCTGGATACTCTCTCTTGTGCTGCTAAGTGAAACACAGATCAAGAAAGCAGCAGCAGCCTGAAGCAATGGCAAGAGATTTCTTTCTTTTTACCGTGGAATGAGTGGGGGAAAGTATGACCATAGAAACTACTCACTCTGCTGACTTGGACAATGAAGTCCCTAATAGGTCACGTCTATATAGCTGGTAATATACAAAATAGAGTATTCACAGAGAAGGCTGCAGTTCAGCCTTCACTGACCTGGTGCCTTCCAGAAGTTTGGACTACAACTCCCATCAGGCCCAGCCAGGGCAGCTCTAGTCCAATACATCTGAAGGGAAATATGCTCACTTTCATTATGGTTCAAGTACTTGATACAGTGATGTTGAATCTTTACATTAAATAATCTAGATTACAAAGGGTATTTGCTTAAATGTGCCACTCTAAACTGATAAACTGTGTTACATTTTGACCCAATAAGTACAAACGTGCATGCTATTTTTTTCCGCAAGTGTCTAAATTTGAGCCCCACTTTGACCTTGGTTGGGGCCAAATGGCCCTCATCCCCACCCCCACGGCTCTGCTCAGATCCTGAGATATATTCACTTACTCATATAGCTGTGTGTTAAGGAACTGTGCACCAGGAACGATGGACCAACTTCATTCTGTAAATTTCATCACCTCCTGTTGTCCTTCAATTCCTCTTCAGGATTTGAAGGGTTGCCAGCTTTCTCCCCATTACAAGACCCTTGTGTGTTCAACAGCTGTGTGACCTGCAGAAATTCAGCATGTCAACCCCCCCCCCCACCAGCAGTGCTTTCAAACAAGTGACTCGGTATGTGAAACTGAAGTGGGAAAATAACTGGGTGAGATAATTTACCAACACAGAAATGACCTTTCTGTTCTGCCCTATCTTTGGCAGCTACTCCTTTGGAATTTGTCTCTTTTGCCAAGCGTATTGGACTTCCCTTATGAAAACGATGCTCAAGTCTTTTATCAGCAGGGCAAGTGTGAGAAGGTAGGCTGTATTTTGAGGGACAGCTGCCATTTTAGAACACCAGCTGCAGTGGAAAGAACTCCACAGTTTCAGAAGGCCTTCATTTCCCCCACCAAACCTGATAAGCCCACCCGCTTGCCCTTATGACTGTGGTCCTGTGGACACTCACTTAAGAGCAGATCCCATCAAACACAATGGGAATTATTTCTGAGAAAGCATGAAGCGGTCTCTGCATTACATGATGTCTTCAAGCACATCTAACTTTGAAAGGACAACCATTTATGTGAGGGGGGGGAGTCATTATACAACTGCAAATCGCTTTGGGATGCCTCATGGGAAGTGATTCATCAATGAAATCAATAATAATCAAAAGTAGGGAGTTGTACGTTGAGTCATTGAAGCTGATATACCTCAGTCTTTGGGGCCTTTTGGCTCAGCGTCTGGCCACTCCCCCAATTGCCACTAAATCAATCCCCAATAGGAAGCAAGCTGACCCACAGAATTTGTGGGAAGCCTTTTGGACTTAGGCGGTGGTTCCATAAAGCCAACAGCTTCAAGTTACAGGCCAGGAGTTATAAATATTTCCGCCACGCACTTGACACTGATTAGCCAAAACAATCTGCACATTCACATGTAGCTTTTCCTTGCTGCCATCTGTGCCTCCCCCCCCCCCGCACTGCCCCCCACTCTTCCTGGGGCAGGCTTGATCACTAGGTACAGGGCGGGCGGGCAGCGTATGCCTCAGGCATGGGCTTCAGATAGGATTACCCCCTAGTAATAGCGTGCTCAGATTGCCAGTTTTGACATTTACTAGGTGAGAGTGAAGGGGCGTGCCCCAAAGCCTTTCAGGAATGTTAATTGGCTAAAGCTGTGGCCAATGCAAAGCAGCCTGCAAGAGGACAGGCCACCTTGTCTGTTTGGTATTAACTGTGTTTAGGATTGGATTTTGAATTGAGTTTTACGGAGGCTGCCTGTGACTTCGCTCTTTGGCACTTCTTTGTACGCAGGAAGGATGGCACGAATCACACCAGCTTTTTAGAGGCATTAAAGTTGAGGTCTCCATGCTAAGGCTTGTGCTGGGGATTTGCTACACATCTAAGCCTCACCCTGCCCCACCCCATTGAACTGTTAACTTGACAGCTTCTCCTTTCCCTAGCGCCTCCCCTCTGCAGATCTTTAAAGCACCTGACAAAAAACAAGCTTCATAAGGAACCCGGTGAGAAGGGGAATGAAATGCAAGCAATGATCTGTCCCAGCAAGATGCCTTATCAAAACAAGCCACTCTGGGACCAGTTGGTACAAATGATTGGCTTGATAATCCTACTAAATTGTAACCTTATTCTCTGTTGATTGTGAGGCAAAATGGTGGGAGGTAGAATAGTGTATGTTTGCTCTGGATGAATTGCTTGAACATTGAGCCTTTGAACATGATTCTGGAATAATTACCTCTTTACAGGCCTGATCGTGTGAACATAGCCTTTCGCAGCCTTTCTCGAAAGGCTTTTGATGAGTTGAGTTGCAGCTCAATGTATGAATGTATGAACAACTTTTATTTTAAAAAAGTTTGTGATTATAGTGATAGCATAGTTTTATCTGCAGTGTTGCTTTGGGATGCCTGCTTCACACATGCAATCCATTGCTTGATGATGCAGGTATCACTTGATGAATATACATTTACAAACCAGCTCTCATCTTCTGGTATCCATATCTTATGCCTTGACTACACATTGTTGTTGGCTGGGTCCTTGGTATTTGGAGGCAAATGAGACCCACAGATCTCTGACCAATGTCACTGTCTATTATCTGTATTCAGAGTGCAGGACAGAAGTGAAATTGCAAATAGATACTGAAAAGGCTGTCTGAATCTGGGAGAATACAGTGGTACCTCGCAAGACGAATGCCCTGCAAGATGATTTTTTTGCAAGACGAATGCGTCTTGCGATCTGATGGTGACTCGCAAGACGAATTCATTTTGCGAAAAATTCATCTTGTGAATCACGGTTTCCCATAGGAATGCATTGAAATTTAATTACTGCAATCCTATGGGCAAAAAAGAAAAAAAGAAATTTCAATGCATTCCTATGGGAAACCGCAATTCGCAAGACGAATTTTTCGCAAAACGAATTGACTTATGGAACAAATTAAATTTGTCTTGCGAGGCACCACTGTACTTAGGAACTGACCTCTGCATTTAATTCAATCTGAAATAACTGTCACGGCTATCTTCCACTATAGAAAGTGGAATCTGTCAATTTTAGTTTATCAGTTAAATTTGGCTCTCCACACGCCCACCTTGGTTTGCAATATTTTATATTTAAGTCATTGTGAAAATTCATTGGCATTTTAGTGCTAATTTATCCTAATATAAACACATTTGCATGCCAATTTGCCTGAAACAATTCATTTTTGTGTTTTTTTAAAAAAATGAATGGATACATTTTAGCCAATTCAACCCTGGCGATCAATGGGGTGACAGATGTCGCAGCCAGATCGCCCTCACATCCGAATAGATACATTTTAATGGACACTTTACCTGGCTGGAGTATTGCATTGCAAAATTTGGAGGCGTATGAATTTTGAAGGGTGGCTGTGTTTCAGTTCTCAAAGTGCAAATTCGCTATGTTCCCATTTAAATGTGAACGGAATCAGATTTATCCCCCATTCCTATCCTCCATGCAGGTCCCACAGAATTGTCAGTTTATAAGTGTACAGATAATTTTTTCTTGGAGATCACTAGCCTCTTTCACAGAACTTCCCTTTCTAGTGTTCCTTGGTTAAGTGTCATGAGTTAACCATGTCTGAAACTGGTTTAAAATGGTAGACTCACCCTATGAAAATCTCTTTAGCAACTAAAGCCTGCATTGCAGAAATAAGCCGTCTGAGTAAAACCCAGAGTAAGTAGATTACCTAAATTAGGAAACAAATAAATTAAGAATTGATGGACAAGGTGAAGCTGCAGGTGATAAATAAACCCTTCCCTTTTGTAAACCACTTTGAGGGTTTTAAATAAATTGTTTTTTAAGATCAAGTGGTATTTCATGAAATAAATAAATACAGTGCTAGGTGGTCACTTCAAAAGAGAGGAGCAACAACAAATCCCGAAGTTAGCAAGGAGTAAATTGATGAAAGGGAGAAAAGGAAAAATCCACCTTGCAAAATGAATCGGTTTCACAGATCCAGCTTTGTTGTAATGAAAAAGGAACACAATGATGGGGAAACAGTGAGATGAAAGAGAAGGAGGGATGTGGAATGCATCCATTCATTCATAACCTTGCTTTGCCAAAATACAAATGGCTGAGGTGGTCTCTGCTGCAGGAATGGGGAAGCTTTGGCCCTTCAGATGTTATGGGACTACAACTCGCATCATCCCTGATAACTGGCCATTCTAGCTGAGACTGATGGGAGTTGGAGTCTAACAATGCATGGAGGGCCATAGGTTTTCCAGACCTAGGCTAGAGTCCATGATGTTTGCACACTTGGCAAATCAAAAAGATGAACAAAGGAATATAATAATAATAATAATAATAATAATAATAATAATAATAATAATAAAATTTATACCCCGCCTATCTGGCTGGGTTTCCCCAGCCACTCTGGGCGGCTCCCAACCGAATAATAATAATAATAATAATAATAATAATAATAATAATAAAGCTATAAAATATCAAACATGAAAAACTTCCCCTAAACAGGGCTGCCTTCAGATGTCTTCCAAAAGTCAGGTAGTTGTTTATTTCCTTGACATCTGATGGGAGGGTGCCACTACAGGACGGGCGCCACTACCGAGAAGGCCCTCTGCCTGGTTCCCTGTAACCTCACTTCTCACAGTGAGGGAACCGCCAGAAGGCCCTCGGAGCTGGACCACAGTATCTGGGCTGAACGATGGGGATGGAGACACTCCTTCAGATATACACAGTGCATGAATGCTTCTGCCATAAAAGAAATGCGTTAGTCTGGGGTGTGTTGTTAGATTTTACAGCAGGCTAACACTGCTCTGAAAATTGTTACAAATGAATGATTATGATGCAAGGTTTTGGTCCATGGTTCATCCACTAAAAACCACCACCCCACCTAAAGTCCTTCATTGCACATATTTGCAATACATAGCTATGGCCCCAGGGCACAGACCAATGACTTGCTGCGTATCCCATAGCAAAGTCAGTAGCAGAGCTAGAACCCAGAAATGTACTCCAGGAATTCCATTTCGGGGCTTTGGCCATTTGAAGTCCGGTTTGCCGCTGCCTCTTGGTAAAATGGTGGATCAAGATGAAACAAAACAATTGGGATAATTGTTTCCTACGACCTCCTTGCGCATTATGGTTTTCATTTGGGTCATTAGCTCCTCATTGGCCGAGGGCAGCGACTTCTCCTCAACAGGACGCCGAGGGGTTAAAAGGCTCCTAAGTGCCTGCCCAGGTACTAAAGAGCTCTTGTGCTGTTGAAAAATTGAGTGTGCACACAACCAGTCAGCAGAGCAGCGTATGGCATTATATTATAATGTGCCATGGCTCGAATTGTGCTGATTAGCGCTTGAAAAACAATCCCGGCAAGTAAGGAATGCCAGTAACTACAACAAAGCGGGAAGGCGGGGGGGGGGGGGGAAGAAGGGAGGGTTATAAAATAAGGGAGGCAGAAGGAGAAATATAAAGCTTGCGATTTGTTTGGTGAAAAATTTACAGCCAGCGAGTTCATAAAATCATTTGACTGCTGGGTCTGTCACTGCAGGGTGCCTCTTTTTATAGGGCTCGGTTTCATTTTTATAATTGAGGAGGGCTTCAAAAGAATCGTCGGCAATTAGGGCCCGCTAGGGGGATGGAAACCAGATGCGGAGGCTTGTAGTCTGTATGGGCAGCCATGTGGAGGGCCATAAAATAAAGGCAGGAGGGAAGGGAGGGTGGGGCCTCGCAGCTACAGAGCCCAGGCCTCTCGGCTTAGGCAGCCTTTGCCTCCCTGAAGCCTCTGCTTGCCTGTCCCTTAATGTCCAGAGCAGCTTGCAGCCTTGCCAGTTCTGTCCCTGTCTCACTCTGCAGAAGAGAACTGGAGCACCCCGGTTTCTCCCATGAAAACAGGGACATCCTATTCAACAACAACAACATTTATCCCCTGTCCATCTGACTGGGTTGCCCCAGCTGCTCTGGGTGGCTTCCAACATATACAAAGGCATAATAAAGAAGCTTCCCTATAGAGGGCTGCCTTCAGGTGTCTCCCAAAGGTTGTAGAGCTACTTGTCTCCTTGGCTCGGGGTTTGCATAACTCCATACCCTCCAACATTTCTCCGATGAAAATAGGGACGTCCTAAGGAAAAGTGGGAGATTCCAGGATCAGATCAGAAACCGGGGTGGCTTCTGTAAATCCAGGACTATCCTCAGAAAGTAGGGACACTTGAAGGGTCTGGGATAATGGCAGACTCTCCTTGAGTGGAGCTGCTTGAGTAGAGGCTTTTAAATAGAGGCTGGATGGTCATCTGTCAGGGATTCTGATGAAAATCTTTGCCCCCTTTTCTGGTGATACGTTTCCTCCCCTATTTTGGCAATGCTATCCAAATATACCTCCTGGTCGTTTGCTTTTTCACAGCTCTAAATTTTCTCAGTAGGGACTTCAGGTGCAACACGTGTCTCAAAAAGGACAATCCTTTTAGGATTTGTGATGTACGCTGCAGAGCTAATATGCTAGAGGAGAAGGAGCTGCAGGAGACCAAGGCTGGATCTGCGCTGACTTGTTCAACATCATTAGAAAGGTATTAGATAGATCATTCTAAAATGCCACAGGGCAGACTTGTAATTTAAATTTTTTTTTGTCCGTAAAAATCCTGTTTCCCTACTGCTAGTTCCTGGTTCCTATGCCACGCCCTCTGTTGTCACATTTTAATAATGCGCTATGAATTTTAAAAAGCAAAACGTAATGTGTCCATCTACATTATGAAAACCATTCCGTAACCCTTCCTTAACGTTATAAATCATGAGTGTAGATCCACCTGTACCTTTAATAATTGTGCAGGAGATAAAATTTCAGCAGGTTCAACTTTTCTGTTCCCTTCAGGCAAGCTCTTACTTCCTAAAACACGTCCCCCCAAAATATTAAAGGTGCAGTGTTCCCTTTCCTTCTTTGTCAGCTGGTATTTTAGGCATGCCACAACACCACCTTAAGGATTCAAAGCAGACAAAGTAAGGCACACTCTGGAGCGTATCTGCTTTCAGAAGCATACCTCTTGAATTCCAACGGGATCTTCCCATGGTCAACTGCAAAAGTGAATATATGCACCACATGCAATAAAACAAATAAATGAGGAGAATGGAGCAAGGGCAGCAAGAGAGAATTTGAGACAATTAATGAACCCTAATTAAAAGAAATATATAGAAGAACTCCCAACAGAAGAGACCTAATGCAGATATAGATGGAGTGTCAAACCTTGCAGTGTTGGGCAGTAATCATCACCTACATATTTACCAGGGATTAAGCCCCATTGAACTCAGTGGAACTTACTGCTCCCTCAAACAAAACAACCCTACAATTCTATGATCCTAGCTACTCTCAACACCTTGACAAACTACAGTTCCCAGAATTCACTGGGGGGAGCCACATCTGCTCAAAGTGTGTCTTTCCGAGCGATGAGTTGCAAACAGCATGTGCCACGCACCTGTCAGAACAGACACAGCCTGCATGCATTTTGTACTAGATCCTTCCAGCATTCAAGATTTAGGTGGCGCCTGAATTTCAAGCAAAGGGGAAGAGTAGGAACTGGAGAAGCGGCTGCTGCTTCTTCCGTGCACCAACAGGTGGCACAATTGGCCAGCTTTGGCATCGGTTAAAAAAATGCTTTAAAAATAATACTGTAATGGCTATAGGATGTTTTATTGGAGCAGCTCATTTATACTTCACTGCGATATGGAGACCTTATCTCATGTGCTTCAGAGGAAGTGTACAAAAAAGGTGCTCATTTTCCTGGTATGATTTAGTTCCCATTGCAGTTTTTATTATTATTATTTTTAAAAAAAACCAAAGACTGTGCAGTTAAACGAAGCTTACCAGAACAGACTTTTATTCTTTGTACAATAATCCCACACCCTCTGATTCGGTGCCAATTCCACTTTCACGCAGAAGCAGGAAAACACAGAGCCTCCATCTTATTAAAATGATTGTTAAAACTCCCAAAGGTTTATAAATGGTAGAACTATGGAAAACATAAAGCCCGCTGCTTCCACTTAAGGGGTTGGCGGGTGGGATAGGCACTCCAGCACTATTGTGGCGCGACAGGAGAGTCCATAGCTGCTGAAGAAACACATTGAAATATCTGAATAGTTCATTCACAATATGAAGCACTCCTCTGGAAGCAGAATCCACAAGGGGTGGGGTGGGAGAGTAGACCCTGACCCTCTGCTCCCCATAGGGATTCTTCCTAAAACTAGTTGCTGAGCAGGTGATATTCTGTCTGAGGATGTATTGATGTCTCTGCTCAAGTCATGACCTGGAAAGGCCCATGAGCATAACCAGGATATTTTTGGGGGGAGGGTTATGTTAGGGACCCAGGTGGCGCTGTGGTTAAACCACAGAGCCTAGGGCTTGCTGATCAGAAGGTCGGCGGTTCAAATCCCTGTGACGGGGTGAGCTCCCGTTGCTTGGTCCCAGCTCCTGCCAACCTAGCAGTTCGAAAGCACATCAAAGTGCAAGTAGATAAATAGGTACTGCTCCAAGCGGGAAGGTAGACAGCGTTTCCGTGTGCTGCTCTGGTTTGCCAGAAGCAGCTTTGTCATGCTGGCCACATGACCTGGAAGCTATACGCCGGCTCCCTCGGCCAATAATGCGAGATGAGCGCGCAACCCCAGAGTTGGTATGGGGTCCCTTTACCTTTACCTTTATGTTAGGGGAGGGCAGAACATAGTTATCTGTGACACAATTGGTCATTTAGTTAAGTATTTCTATTCATTTACTTGAGGGGGGGGAAGCTGCACCTCCTTGGCTATGCCCATGGAAAGGCCTTATTATTAATTATAGCAAGTGAGAAGCAGAATGACACCCACATTCAGGAGGAAATAGATTCTGGGCAATGGAATCATGAGGCGGCATAGTGTATTTTATATATCTATTTGTTTATACAATTTTAAACCCTCCCTTCATCGTGGTGTGATTCCGGTGGAGGGCACATGAAACCAGAAGCTGCAGCCATAATACCAAACAGATAAAACCAAACATAGTCAGTCACAGCATTAATACTCCAAGTCCAGCCAAGGCAATTCTCCTAAAGCACTGCTGGAAACTCAGTGACAAAATGCTGTCCGGTGTCAAATACCATAGGCCTAAAATGGTAACCTTTCAAATATACCATCAAATGTCAAATACTGAAATCAGTCATCATATGTATGTTGAACACTGGCCAGGAATACGAGATTTATTTGGAAAACTTGTGATATGAACTTTCGCAGAGGAAGATGAACTGAGAGGGGCAAATTAATTTCTGCCATTCAGTGCTACAGCACCAGTGCCACTGACGCTACCAGGATAAGCACTGGCAATAACATAGAATCATAGAATCATAGAGTTGGAAGAGACCACAAGGGCCATCCAGTCCAACCCCCTGCCAAGCAGGAAACACCATCAAAGCATTCCTGACATATGGCTGTCAAGCCTCCTCTTAAAGACCTCCAAAGAAGGAGACTCCACCACACTCCTTGGTAGCAAATTCCACTGCCGAAAAGCTCTTACTGTCAGGAAGTTCTTCCTAATGTTTAGGTGGAATCTTCTTTCTTGTAGTTTGAATCCATTGCTCCATGTCTGCTTCTCTGGAGCAGCAGAAAACAATCTTTCTCCCTCCTCTATATGACATCCTTTTATATATTTGAACATGGCTATCATATCACCCCTTAACTTTCTCTTCTCCAGGCTAAACATACCCAGCTCCCTAAGCTGTTCCTCATAAGGCATCGTTTCCAAGCCTTTGACCATTTTGGTTGCCCTCTTCTGGACACGTTCCAGCTTGTCAGTATCCTTCTTGAACTGTGGTGCCCAGAACATAACTAAGCCCACCTCTGGAAATAGTGGTGTGACCAAGGAATGCAAAGACTGCTCGCTTAAGCTATACCAGTGTCCTTCTTTCGTAGCTTTGCCAAGAAGTTCCTTTGGCCCAGCCAAAAACCTTTACCTCCCCTACATTGATGTGGGGGACTGTGGCTTGGCCAAAATGGCCTCACAGGTCAAATGGCGAGGCATTGCAGGCCTCCCCCAGGAGGTTCCTCACCATGGGTCCAAATATTAGGCAGCGATATCTTTGAGGCAAAGAAACTTCAGTCACATTTGAGGTATTTTAGAACTGGGCTGACAAAAAAAAAGATGTACTCTAAGGAACAACACTGACCTGTCCTGTCACAAGGTTGAACTGTTCAAAGTGGGCCTTTTCCCTCTGTGTCCAGTTCTGGTTCCCTTATGATTAACCGTTGCATTATACAGTAGATTATCAGTTGGTATGTTGCTTTTGATGTATCTGGCAGGAGGCTGTAGGGGGATTTTCTTCCTTCTCCGGGGTTAATCCTGCCTTCCCTATCACAGTTCTTTGATTATAGAGTCCTGCCACTCTGGCAGATAAAACGTTTTATTCATGAGGAGCTGGCAAGCATGAATCGGAGAATGGCAGACAAGAGGGCAATCTTGCGGGGTGTGTGTGTGATAAATGGGGAATTTCCATGCGAAATCAAATAGATCAGGAGAGAGAGTTAGGCTATTCAAACACACATGTGAAACGGATCTCCTAGCTAACACTCTCTAGTTATGGCCACGTTCTTGTATTTTTAAAAATACAAATCAGGGATTCGGGGCAACTGTTTGTTACATCTGAAAGCACTACATGCTATTGCAGCATGGAATGAGAGCCCTGGAATTTGGAAAGAACCATCCATTGAGACACAGCATGGTAGCTATGGCAGCCGCTATTCCCCAAGACTCTAACTTCTGCTTTAAATGCTCCACCCAGCGTTTGAAACAAGCTACCATTTTTTCTTGGTCTTAAAATTATACTTCCAGACTTAAAGAGCACTTAGCGAATCATTAGTGAGCCTGTGAACATGAGGTTTGGCTATGGGGAGAACCACACGTTCTAAGCATTCAGTGAAGTTTTATCACATATGCACAATTGCAGCCATAAAAGCAAGGCTGGAAGAAGAAATGGTGCTTTTGTAGCAGCCATTGATTTTCAGATTTTAATAAGCTTCAGCCTCCCCCTTCATTTTCTCTCTCTTTGAAATGCCAAAAGGCCCCAGAACAAAATTAAACTTAGAAAGCTTCTATAAAAGAGCTTGTAAGTTTCTTAAATGCAACTGAGCTTCAGTCTGCTGCCGTTAAAGGGCTGGCTCCTGAGTTGATCTGGCAAGGAGGAACCATTCAGCAGACTTGCCTAGTCTCTCTACTCCAGGGGTATCCAACGTGGTGCCCTCCAGGATGTTGTGGGCTACGGCTCCCATCAGCCCCAGCCACCATGGCCAGCAGTCCCAGATGATGGGATTTGTAATCCCAAGCATTTCAAGGCATCATGTTGCCTGTCATGCTCTAGTCGGATTTGAAATAAAGTATTTGTCCTGGAGGACAGGGCTTTCCGACGCTCACAAGTTATGCATTTTGCTTGCCCAATGGAAAGGAGGTTGGATGCAAATGTATCTTTTTGCTTATTCTCACACCCCAACAACTTGATGTGCAAGTATGTGATGATGGCGGATCAGTCCCTTATGCATGTTTGCATGTGTTGGCACTAGGCAAACGTTGAGCTTTGCGCTTTCCATGTGTCTCATTCCATTTCTGTGTTAACTGTGCAGCATTACAAAGTACAAATATTTTATATGGAAATTTAATCTCTTGCATCTGGCCATCCTAGGTGTCATCTGCACAAATTGAAGCAGATCAGACCTGTGCAAATTGTCACGGGACCTTTTGCTGTCTCCTCCCTCCCCGCCAATGAAATTGGAATCTGGTCAGGCAGAATCTAGTCAATCTTATGCATATCTGCTTAGAAGTCCCAATGTGACTCTCCCCAGTGTGTAGCAAAGGTGCAGGACATCCAGCCCATGGGACCCAATGCAGGCCTCTGTATCCAGACCACGAGACTCTTTCCAGACCACCAGACCACTCTTCCAGGCCAAACCCCTCAAGGGCCTGCTGTACACCATCCTTGAGTGCTTTTCCCCAGCAGAAATGTGTTCCTGGATAGAGGATGGTGGTGGGTTTAGAAAGCCCATGTTTTTGCATGGCTGGAATGAAGCCTCTTGTAAAAAAAGTTTCAAGTCCCTTCGATTCCCCTGCCCATTTTTGCCTCCACTGGCCCAAGGCGCTTCAAAGGTTGCCCAGGAGAAAATCTGACCCTCGGGCTGAAAAATGTTCCCCGTCCCTGGTGTACAAGCCTGCAGCCTTCAGCAATTTCAGGTCCTGTCGATACGAATGGCGGGAATTCTGTGTATGAAAATGCTGGTGGAGATGCAGAGCAGGGCCTCTGCTAATGAGCTAAGGGAGTGATAGGTCAATGCATGGCTTTGAGCCTGTTGTCAGTTCTCACCACACCAATAGCGGTTCATGTGCTGGGGTGGAGCTGTCTTTCTGACACTGGCATCACTGTCATTTACCGGGGATGTGTGTGGCATGGTGGCAGCAAGATCAGGGAAGCACAGAAGCCCTGGCAGATCGAATTCAGAGTTCCCGTTGCGTGGCGAGGCCCCGGACCCCCTAGCTCCCTTCAAACACAAGTATATTGGGTTAATGGGATAAATAAGGTCACAACTTTATTGGTTACAGATGTGAGCGGCTTGGCTTCGGCAATTGGGTGAAGCAAGACTATATCCTGACTCCTGCCCAACTCCAGAAAGTCTCATAACGGTCAACCACCAGAAGGGGGAGCCCTATGATGTACATCAAATGAGCCCCCTCCCCGGGTCACCATTGGGGTTGTGGCATGGCCCTAGCCCACGCCCAGGCTTCGGACGGGAACCACACCTCCAGATCCCTTTAACGGGATACCCTTAACATGGAGGGGCAGGCGGAGGCAACAACCTCCCCTCCCATAATAAGGCTTAAATATAAAGATAAAGGTACCCCTGACTGTTAGGTCCAGTCGCGGACAACTCTGGGGTTGCGCTCTCATTTTGCTCTGTAGGCTGAGGGAGCCGGTGTTTGTCCGCAGACAGCTTGCAGGTCATGTGGCCAGCATGACTAAGCCGCTTCTTGCAAAACCAGAGCAGCACACAGAAACACTGTTTACCTTCCCGCCAGAGCGGTACCTATTTATCTACTTACACTTGACGTGCTTTCGAACTGCTAAGTGGGCAGGAATAATAAGGCTTACCCAATGCCTAACCTTACAAAGTTGTGACCATTGCTACTAGGTAGGCAAAAACCAAACAGCTAGTGCCAATTTTGCCAAGTGGAAAAATTCCTACCCGGCCCTGACAACCAGACGACCGACATAAGTCATAGCAAGGCCATAGTCAATCCACGGAAGAAAAGAGGGTGGGTGGACTGGGAGATCCTGAGAATGGAGACAAAGGAGGCTGCCTCCCTGGCTGTGTCGCAATGTAAACTGATGTAGCCACGCCCCCAGGCAAACCCGACTGGCTGGCCAGGATGTGTGACGTGGCCAGGGATGCTGCTGACGTGAGCTACGTTCCTCTGCCCACTACTGGGTCACTGTGAGGACCTGGATTCCCACCTGCAAAGCAGCCCTCCAAAAAGGTAGAGCTGACCTGGTGTACCTATTCATGTCCCATCTAAGTAAATGGCAGCAATGCCAGAGTTGAGAGAATTGCTCTGCTATAGCTATTGCTATTGCTATTGCACTACACATGCTATTGCACCACACTGAATGACTGCATAGAGATGAAACAGCGACATGGAGCCTGTGGCCTTCCGTATGTTGTTGCACTCCAGCTCCCATCAGCTTCAGCCAGCCTCGCTAATGGTCAGGAACTGTAATGCAGCAGCATCTAGAGTGCCACAGGTTCCCTACCCCTGAGTTATAAGATGCTTCCTTTCTCCTGCGCCCACTGTAGAAAGCACTTTTAACACAGCAGCAAGATTCCTGAGAGTTCTTTTAAGTGAAACTGGCAATTGTAGCTGTCCTGATATTACTCGAAAGATGCTGGCTCCGGAGAGGTAAAGTTACAAGGAAACAGGTTAATTCATTCTTTTTTAACTCCATGAAATTCCTGTACCGATGTTATACAGTGCATTCGTATTCCTGATCATGGACTTCATACAGGCACAGTGAATTTGTGGGTGAGTGGGGGTTTTCACACAAATGATGCTGATGTCTCTATTATTATTTTTTAAAGTAATCATGTTGGTAAAAGGAAAGCGTTTCTTTATTGAAATATACGTATTTCCACCAATAAACTGTTGTGAATGGGATTGGCTTTCCTCCTGTGTTTCTCCACACTCCCGGCCAGTCGTTTCATTTAAACAGGAAGCAAGAGGGAGGACCCTTCCACCATATAAAATTCTTGCACATGAGTTACTGTCTCTCCTATGCCAGACAGACATGGGCTTCTTTAAAAAGCAACTAGATATACCGGTACACACACACTCTCTCTCCCCCTCCCTCCCTCCCTCCCTCTCTCTCTCTCTCTCTCTCTCTCTCTCTCTCTCTCTCTCTCTCTCTCTTACACACACATGGCTCAATAAGGGTACTGTACAGTATATCCAGACTGCTAACCGTGCAAAATCTAGCCAAGAGGAATCTAGCCAAGGCAGCATAATTTGGTAGCTGTTGGTTTCATGGCTTTATATGGAGATACACAGTTTTGAAACAGGCAACATTTTGGTTACACCAGAACCAAGAACCGCAACCTAATTTCAGACTAACCATGAGATATGCAGCATGGAAATGTGTCTCTGAATACATGTAACCTTCTTGTCTTTCACCACTGAGCAATCAAAATCAGACAGCTCACATACTCATGGGTAAGAGCGCCTCAGACAATGCATAAGACTATATAAAGGGAGGGGGGAACATATATAAAGAGCTCTGCTGGATCAGGCCAAAGGCCAAAGGATGTGGACAAAGAGGTTTAGCATTTCATCAGCAGCTCCCTCTCCTCCCACACTCTGTTTGCTCATAATAGCCCTCTTCAGGCATTTCCAAGGGTTGTGTACACACGGTGTGACAATGTGCATTCAGTGCTGAACGCAGGCGCCTTTTTGAGGTGCTGTACGCAGAGCATCCTCCTCCTGCCAGCCCTGACCCACACGGTTTGTGAATTCTGCTGGGACAATCATAATCCCTTTTGTACTACTGAGAATGCATCTCTCAAGTGCTTGCTGCCGACATGTGTACTCAGAGAGCGCTTTCTACTGGGGCAGATCTACTGGCATTGCAGGGCTGTGCCACTGTCTCTCACTATGTTTAACTTGTCTACGAATGAAATAGGCAGAATAGGAAGCAGCGCAGTAACGTAGCCACCTCCTTCTGTATTCTCTCTCTCTGTCTGTCTATATTCTGTATAACAGTATGCTAACACGGCAGCTTCCAATTTCCTGCTTTTGAAAGGTTTTTAGCTGGCGCAATCAGAATAAGATCCACTATTTGACTATTGATTCAAAACCCTAAAATGTATTTCATGTAATTGACTTTTTATTTCTATTCTTTGTACTATATCGTATTGTTGTTTTATTGCTATGGCCGATGGCTGACGCAAATAAAGATTCATTCATCCATCCATTCATTCCCCTGCTTTTGAAAGACTAAGGATAATTTTTTTTTTAAGAAGTTCTGTGGAGACATCAATGGGGAATGGGAATAGAGAACACCATTGCACACTAGTCTGAAAACATGCCCCCCTATGTGTACAGCCAAGACAGATAGTACCGGTAGCTACCGTTTTAGGTGACAGTGCCCCTAATTCAAGGCAGCTGAAATAACCCTCCAAATTAAGTCCCAACTATTGTTTAGGTCAAGTTTGTTACAGCCTCAACCTTGATGAATGACATAGCCCCTTTCCCATGATGGAATCACTAGTTTTATGGCAGCCACAGTGCTCTGGTAATGTAACATGTACTTCGTGCCTAAGTGGTTGTTCCTCAGCATCTTTCGTGACATCTAGGCTCATGCGACAAACTTCTACGCAACACCGTCTACCCATAAATAAATGGTCTTTGCTCTTCCCTGTTATCCCTCTGCACCTATGTACTACAAAACATGGAAAGAGCAGCACAGGAAGAAAGGAGGGATAAGACCTGCTGTGGAGAGGGAGCGGCTTGGTCAGTGGGGCGAAGCCATAACCACATCCTCCTGGCAGCAATGCCACAGCCACTGACCATGAGGGAGAGGGGCAAGTCGACTGAGTGGTCTGGGCTGCTTAAAACCTGGATGCCCAATGGACATTGCTTATCCATTTGTTTCCCAGATCCTGCTATAAGGCAAATTCTTGATTTTGCCTACGATTCCATGCTTTCACGGGGCCATGGTATGGGTTCTGGAATGTTCTGTGCTGCACACGGCTTACTTGATATAAGTACAGATGGCAATTTCTTTGTCTTGCTCAACTATTTCCTTGTCTGCACTCCCCCCCCCCAATATTTTTTTTAAATGCACAACCTTCTTCATTCTCCATCATCCCGGAAAGAAGAATGAGAGAGGGTGGTAGCCAGGGGTGCACCGGCAAAAGTGTGCCGTGCCAGGCAGTAGACTCCTTGTCACCAATCTGATTGGTAGACTAAACAGCCAGGACCCAGACTGATCTTTCTCTCATTCCCTCTCCTGTGCAAGCCAAACTGCCACAGAAGGAGACAACTCTGGCTATCGAGGAGAAATAACTGTGACAGCATTCCTGCTAACAAGAGGGTTCTTTTCTTTTTTTTCTTTTTCTTTTTCGGAATGCAATGGTTTGCATCAAAACTGGCAGCAGCTCACCACCAGGGAGGCTTGGAGGTGGGGGGTGGGGACAGCCGAATCCATTACAGCGGTGTGATTGGTGGCAGGGGATGCTGTGAGCCTGAGAGACCAGAGGAAACAGGCCTCGGCGGTTGTGCTGTGTGGGAAGTGTGTACGGGAATCCTACATGCTCCACCCCACTATGATAGATGTTGCTGTCTTGTGCAGAATGTCTGGGAGGAAGGCCCACAGAACACTCCCTTTAATTCATTCATACGGCTCCTTTGCCATTCCCATTTGGTCAGGAGTTATACATAATCCACAGCTAGAGGCTTTCCTTGTAGGGATTTTAGGGTCCGTTGCCCCTTTAAATTCTTACATTGCATTTGCAATCTCCTTATTATGACACAAGGAGAGCCTGGGAGCATCCTGCCACTATAAATGCCCTTATTGGGGCAGACAAACAATCTAGCTTACAGTATCTTCTTTCAGGAAGTGGCAAGTCCCAGATACTCAGTGGGGCAAGCAAGGGACAAGATTACCCAGTATTCTCCCAGTACACCTTTGGCTTTTATCCCCAGTCCTTATTCCCAACTAGAACAGAATTTAAGCACATTTAACTGCATGCTGCAACCCTACCTAGAGAGAGAGTGGACCTTGCCTTGATTATACCTAGGCTAGACTATTGTCATGCACTCTGTGTGGGGCTGCCCTTGAAGACAGTTTAGAACTTTCAGCTGGTACAGAACACAGTGTCCCAAATGCCATTTTATAAGATTATTGATGTTTTAATACAATGTCAAATGCTTCGGAAATCTTTAGCTTTGAGAGGTGGTATGCAAATATTGAAAAAAGATAAGTGCATCAATCTGCTTAAATTCTTACAGGGAATTTTACTACACCTTTCCAATAATAATAATTTTGCAAGATGATTCTTCCCTTTTCCATTCTGCTTCCTTCTGCAATGCGTCCCCCCTCCCCCCCCATTCCTGTGTTGTCACTAAGGATGGAGTGACATCCTTACTAAGAATGGAGAAATTTGGTTCAACTCAGAGTTAAATCTACCTAAACGTCACTTTCTGAAATAATGCGCAAACCGGAACATAGCCATCCTTTGGAATATTTACTTCTCCAAATCATGCATTGCAGTGTACAAAAAATGTAATGTGTGCATAAAAATGCATATATTAGTAAAATTAGCATACACAAAAATATATTATACTAGGGGAAATTGTTTGGCAAAAATGTATAATATACACAATTAGGCAAAATGACATACAAAAGATGTGAATATTAGGAGACATTCACAGTAAAAGGCTAATGATTTTCCAAACATAATTTGCAAACGGAGAACTTGAGAGAAAGCAAAAGCAACCAATTTGCCCTGCCCTTATTGTCCCACATTGCCCTGTGTTTGCTAGGCTAGCTCCTTTGGTCACAGACCTGCCTGTGTTTGCTTTTGTTACTCGGTAAACACTATACGCATTGGTGGTGCTATTAATTAAACAATCACTCACTCCATCACTCAGCAACTTCAAACTTTTAATGATGATAACAGTATTTATATAGTACTTTCCCTAAGCACCGCATGTGCTTCAAATACATTATCAGAGCAATCTATGTGACAGTCCTTGTGGAAGGCTCATAGGAAGAAGAGAAGGCTGAGAGTTGCTTTCCTAGGGCTACCTAGTATGTTCAAGATTTCAACTTTAAAAATGTCCTAACAGTATGAAACTACTGAGCAGATCTCCAGGGATATGTTTTTTATTCACCATTGAACATTGCCAAAAAAGAAAGAAAGAAAAATTCCTTTCCAATCTTATATTTCCATATATTGCACTCTAATCATTAACAAAGCAAGTCCATTTCTCAGCCAGATTAATGCTTGGCAATGTACCTTCTCTCTTATGGATAAGGAAAGCTACGTAATTTATCCTTATCTGCCAATTCTAGGCATTTCAATAGCCAGCCCCAATCAGCTGGACCTTGGCACTTTCATTTTCTAGCCTATCCAACTGAAGCTGCTATAACAAAGTCCTCACTAGTAGTTTCAAATCTATGGGTATATTGTCTTTGGTCAAGTTAAACAAAATCAGTTTAGGTGCAAGGCTCGAGGTGGCCCCGATCATGTCAGAAATATAATCTGTAACAGGGCAGTATATGATTCTTAACCAGTTTACTGGTACTGTATAGCTAACCATCATGTATATTGATTTAATCTGTAGAGTTATTAGAGCTCTTTCAAATTTGGCCATGTAGCCCAAGGCCCCATTGGGACTATATTTGAAGGCCAGATTAAACTTCTCTATGTCCAAGGAATTAGTCAAATTAATAAATGGATCCATGAATGGGTATTTCACCCATTTCTAAATATACATGGACTTTCAAGGTCTTTTTCCATATTATAATGAACTATTTTACTGTTAAATGTTCACCAGTGTTCTGGTTGCTCTTGTGGTAAGCTACAGCATATGCAGCTAGCATTTTTAGAGAGCAATTCAGTTATTTCAAATTTTCTTTCCTGGGAGAACCAATCCACAAACAATACATACAATTTGGGGGTTGTTGTTCTCAATGTGCATCACTTCGCTCTGTCATCCTGTCTATCTGTATACATTTTTCAAGCTTATTTGTGAGGCGGCTCCTCATGAACTAAAGAAACCAACTACAGTAAAGAAACAGCTGGTTGCTGTTGTCTGGAAGTGGATGTCTTATCAGCTTCATTTCACAAGGAAGGAACAGATATCAGGTGAGGAAGGTTTGTTTACCATTTGAGCCTTCAAAAGAAGATCAGCAGGGGGCCTTATCTGTTTGGGCACCTTCTTGTCTAGAGGAAAACACCAGAGATCTGGACATCTATTTCCTATCCTATGAATAAACATTGGCCCATGCTGTGATGGTGTCAGACTACAACTTTCTCTGCCCCGCCCCCACCCCCAAAATGTTGGCACTATCCAGTCAAAGTTGAGAAGTTGAAATTTTTATGGGAGCTGATCCTAGTTTCAGACCTGAGTTAGTAAGCAGGGAACCTATTGACATGCAAAATTCTGGAAGAGGAAATGAAGGGAATTTCTGATATAACAGCAAGGATTAATCCACAGTTTCACATTGCAGATGTTACAGGAAACAAGTGATTTGCTCTTGGACTCATGAACCATGGTTTATTGTCCTGAGATCATTGCATCTGAGCTGGGTCATAATCTGCTCACAGGTTTCCTGGCAAAGCAGCAGCCAGGATGGCTATGTATCTTTTACAGGAGAGGGTCTTGTCTTTGAAAAGTCCTCTATTTGATGGGCTGTCTGATCCATGTCTTTAAAGATTAAAAAATGACCATTAGAAGGGAGACCTTTAAATTTCCCATCAACCATTAGCACCTGAACAGCATGACTGTGCAGGCAGTAGATCACTTGGTCACAGGGTTCCCCACTATGGTGCAATGTTTCACTTTGGATTAAAGCAATTACCTCTAAATTCAGATTGATACTTTAGTTGCTTGAAATAGGCTGCACCCTCTAGAGACCCTGGGGTTTGTTCGGAAATATGAGTCTAAGGGCCCCTCCATATCTCGGCTTAGTGTGGGCTCACTAAGGCAGTGTTTCTCAACCTTTTTTGGGCCAAGGCACACTTGTTCCATGAAAAAAATCACGAGGCACACCACCATTAAAAAAGTTTAAAAAAATTAACTTAACTCTGTGCCACCCTATATTGACTATATAATTATGACTGTAAGAAACACTTGCCAATTGCTGTGTTGGTTGCAATCTCCTGTAATAAGGCTTCACAAGCCGCTGATTTCTCTGCCAGCACAATCCTTTGCTCAGCAAGTTTCAGGTTGAGCTCATCCAGCCAGCTTCTTTAAGTTTAAAACCACCCTCCCGTGGTGGTGGCTGTTGAGAGCTGCGCTCGCCCCGCGTCGTGACCCGGCCGGCTTCCTTTCCGGCGGGTTAGTGTTGAATATTGGCGGCCGCCAGGCACGTGACAATGCAAATCGCCCTTCTCGTCGCTGCACGTCGCGGCACACCAGCCAGCGTCTCGCGGCACACTAGTGTGCCGCGGAACAGCGGTTGAGAAACGCTGCACTAAGGAATCAAAGGGCTCTCCTCCTTCTCCATGCAGCATTATCCTTGAACTCAAGGGATGTGGGTGGCACTGTGGTCTCTAAACCACTAAGCTTCTTGGGCTTGCCAATCAGAAGGTAGGCAGTTCAAATCCGCGCAACAGGGTGAGCTCCCGTTGCTCTGTCCCAGCTTCTGCCAACCTAGCCAGTGCAAGTACTGTAGACTGCGGTGGGAAGGTAAACAGCGTTTCCGTGCACTCTGGCACTCATCATGATGTTCCATGTGCCAGAAGTGGTTTAGTCATGCTGTCCACATGACCCAGAAAGCTGTCTGTGGACAAACACTGTCCCCCTCGGCCTGAAGCAAGATGAACACCGCAATCCCATAGTTGCCTTTGACTGGACTTAACTGTTCAGGGGTCCTTTCCCTTTACCTCTCCTTGAACTGCTGCTGTCCCATACTTTCTCCTCCCTAAATCTGGAGATTCCCAATGCTTTGAAAATCCTAATAGGGGAGCTGTATTCTGCTGTGACTTTTGGCTTAAAAGGTAAAGGTTAAGTCCAGTCACGGACGACTCTGGGGTTGCTTTACTGGCCGAGGGAGCCGACGTTTGTCCGCAGACAGTTTTTCCAGGTCATGTGGCCAGCATGACTAAGCCGCTTCTGGCGAAACCAGAGCAGCGCACGGAAACACCATTTACCTTCCCGCCGGAGCGGTACCTGTTTATCTACTTGCTTTCAAACTGCTAGGTTATTTCGATCCATTCCTTTAGCTTCTCCGTGTAGCAGCTCAGCTGCCTCCCATCACTTTCCTACCTGTTCTCCTTTTTCTGGAACAGCCTCTGTCGTGCTGCATACAGCTGATATTAACTTGCCTATTAACAGCCAATATTTCAGCTCCCTAATTTCACCCTCAATTAACCTGCTACCACTTGAGGTCTGAACTATGCATTAATAGGCCAGCACCATATTGGTGTTTCCCTCATCCCTCACCCACCAGTTCTCCCTTGCAAACGTCACCTTCCTTCCCCGCCCCCCCCCCGGCATCTGTAGCCAAGTTCCTCCCTATGCTGGACTCTGAGTGTGAAAGCCAGCCCAGCCTCAGGAGGGACCAAGTAGGCCTAGCTTCTCCTCCACATGGGCCTAGCCAGATTCCCCTCTGATGCTGTAGGTTGGGTGTTCAGTCCTGAGGCTATATATGGCCAACGCAGCTCACAGCCGAGGCTTAAGGCCATCTCTAGTTTGCTAGTTATCTGTTCCATTTGATAAATAATCACCCCGTGGCTGCTCTGCCTATTATGGCATGCTTGGTTCTGCTGTGCTATTAAGAGACAGTAATATGGCCGAGAGATACACAGGGCCCGTTGCTCTTAACCCCTTCTCTCCCCACCCCCCCAAAGAAAATGGTTTCTATAAAAGCTTTCTGTGTGTGGGGACATTGTGCGCACTCTCTGGGCAAATGTGTTTGCCCATAAATCACGCTGCCGCTGATTTATACATAGGCTCACAGGTTAGGTAATTGCAGTAAACAGAATAAACAGAGCTCACTCCTGCTGGATTTATGGGTGGAAGAGTGGACTCTTTAACCAGTAAAGAAAGCCACTTTGCCATCCCTTTTGTGTTCCACTCAATCTTTCAAAAATGATGGCTTAAATATTTATTTCCAAACTGGACATAGTAGCAGTAACTATGTCAGTCCTAAGTGCTGTCTGAGTAACCACATCTTGGGGGGGGGGGACTTAAGAATTCACCATTGAATTACTGGTGTCCCATAAGTGATTTTCACATTGTCCCCATGGCAGAAGAGCCTGTGGTGTTCCCAGAACGTTACATACTAATTTGTGGTATCTGTTCAGGGTGTCTTTAAATTTGATTGCAATATCGTGACCTTTCCAACAAATCCATTCCCAGCCTCTCATGTTAGTTAACTGTGTACAACACTATTCCTTAAAAGCACATTTGAAGCACATTCTTTCCCCCAAAGAATTCTGGGCACTGTAGTTTGTCCCTCAGAGAGCTACAATTCTCAGGAATCCTTAGCAAACTACAGTACCCAGAATTCTTTAAGGAAAAGAAGGTGCTTCAATTTGAGTGTGCACACAGCAAAAGGAAATTCACTTTCCTAGTACTGCAATATTCTTTCCTCCCACACAATGGAGGTGGGTGGCAGAGGGCAATCATGCTGGGCTATGGAGAATTTATCTGTTCCTCATCTTTTTAGTAGGAGGAAGAGGAGGAGAAGCATAGCTGCCAAGTTTTCCCTTTTCTCGCGAGGAAGCCTATTCAGCATAAGGGAAAATCCCTTAAAATAAGGGATAACTTGGCAGCTATGAGGAGAAGCAGCAGGACAGGTGTACACTATAAACTGGAGTGGGGAAACACACTGTTTAGAGCTAAATTTGTAAGAAGGACAGTGCTGGATTTATGTATAAGCTAAACAAGCTATAGCTTAGGGTCCCACTATCTTGGGCCCCCCCAAAAAATTTAAATAAAAAAAACCTGGATGTACATTTCCAAAATATAAGATAAAAAGCTAATAAAATAAACAGATGGTGCCATTGCTACAGCTTTTCACCTTGCAGCGAGTCATCTGGAGAGACCAGGGAATTATGTCAGAATGCTGTTTATTGATTATAGCTCAGCTTTCAATACCATCCTTACGGACATTCCCATCGGAAAGTTAAGGGACATGGACCTTTCTTCTAACACCTGTGATTGGATTAAAGACTTTCTGAGAGATCGGACACAAAGAGTGAGGATTGGACCTGTTACATCTACCTTCCTGAAGCTCAGCACTGGCACTCCACAGGGATGCGTGCTAAGTCCTTACCTGTATTCGTTGTATACATATGATTGCATTTCGTCTGACCCATCTACTGCAATTGCTAAGTTTGCTGATGACACCACCATAATTGGTTTAATTACAGGCAGCGATGAATCTGCGTACAGGGGGGAGGTTCAAAAGGTATCCACATGGTGCTTAGAGAACAATCTGCACCTAAACATTGGCAAGACAAAGGAGATGGTGTTGGACTTTCGGAGGAAGACAGGGGAGCTAGCCTTGTTGTATATCGGGGGGGGGGGCTGTGTGGAGAGAGTCTCTTCCTTTAAATATCTGGGAGTCCATCTTAGTGAAGACCTAACTTGGAAGGTCAATACAGCCCAGGTGGTTAGGAAGGCCCAACAGAGACTTCATTTCCTTAGGCTCTTGCGAAAGAACAAGGTTGGACAGCAACTGATGATTTCCTTCTATCGGTCCATGATAGAAAGTGTTCTCTCATACTGCATTACGGTGTGGTATGCTGGTTTGACAGCCATGGACAGAGAGTCCCTAGCCTCAGAAGAGCAAGGAACATTCTCAGGGATGACTCACACCCTGGCCAGCACCTTTTTAATCTCCAGGAGATATAGAAGCATGATAAGACGCAACAACAGGTTAAAGAACAGTTTTTACCCATGGGCCGTGAGGCTACTGAATGGAAGACATCAACATTGCAGCTGACGTTCGGGGTTGGTGGTCGTAGGACAGCACCCAGAGTGAAACAAGGACTGAGAGATTGCAGGGGGGGGGATGTGGGGCTCGTTTAATCTCACTGTAAACAAGTGGTACAGTGACAATAAAGTATTTATTATTTTATTATTATTTATTAATTTATTATAAAACCTACAAACAGCAACAGCGTTTTGTGTTGTGTAGGCTCCTATGATGTAAGTATTGGGCCCCGCCTGCTAGCCTGCTCCCGAAAATATCACTGGTTTGCTCATTTCTATATATAGGGTGCCTACATTCTGCATGGACTGGTTGCACGGCAACACGTGCAAATGGCTTTAGATACCTATTAGGTCCATAAATTAATGGACCCAGGTGGCGCTGTGGGTTAAACCACAGAGTCTAGGGCTTGCTGATCAGAAGGTCAGCGGTTCGATTCCCTGCAACGGGGTGAGCTCCCATTGCTCAGTCCCAGCTCCTGCCCACCTAGTAGTTTGAAAGCACATCAAAGTGCAAGTAGATAAATAGGGAACGCTCCGGCTGGAAGGTAAACGGCGTTTCCGTGCGCTGCTCTGGTTCGCCAGAAGCAGCTTTGTCATGCTGGCCACATGACCCGGAAGCTGTCTGCGGACAAACGCCGGCTTCCTCGGCCTATAGAGCAGGATGAGCGTCGCAACCCCAGAGTCGGACACAACTGGACCTGATGGTCAGGGGCCCCTTTACCTTTAGGTCCATAAATTACCATACAGCATATATTCAACACAGAAAACAGCAACAATTTGTTGTTGACAGCTAGACATATAAAGGGCCCCATTACCTTCAGTAGCTTGGGACCTCATCAAACCTAAATCCTGCCCTGAAGAAGGACATCCCCCTCCTAAAAAGGGGGCTAATAGAAAGGAGAGTTTAGCCTTGCTGGTACCAACTGTAAGAACATATGAACAAGCCTGCTTGATCTGGCCAGTGGCCCTTTTAGTCCAATGGACGACCAGATGCCTGTGGGAAACCTGCAAGGTAGACATGAGCACAACAGCCCTCTCCCAACCCACAGTTCTCAGCAGCTGGTATTCAGAGGTGCACTCTTTGTTCTGGACTGCACTGCTCATCCTGCAAATCCGTAGTCTGCCATCACCCATCAGGATTAGCAGGGATCAAGCACGGCATTACCGGTATCTTAAGTGCTGAATTGGCATGGCTGGCCCTCAACACCCTCTTTGTCCAGAGGACTCTTCTCCAAAATACTCTTGTGAACATCCATTTAGATTTGGGTGCGTATATTAAATTTGATTTTATTAACAAAAACTCAAAGAGCTTTGGGAATGACGAAATATTACATGATCTCCTGTCCGGATCTGTATGCCTGCAACTGAAGGCATGCTGCATTATTGCTCCAGGCAGGCATCCCCAAACTTTGGCCCTCCAGATGTTTTGGACTACAATTCCCATCATCCCTGACCACTGGTCCTGTTAGCTAGGGATCATGGGAGTTGTAGGCCAAAACATCTGGAGGGCCACAGTTTGGGGATGCCAGCTCCTGAGCAACTGCAATCTATGGACAGAGGAACTTTAAAGAAATAAGTTGCCTCTTGAATCATGTGACACAGAGTGTGTGTTCTTAAGGTGAGGGTATTCTAGACTTATTTCATCGGTTTGCACCTAATCGCTTGGTAGTTACCCATGGAAAATGGAACTTTGTTCAATGTAGCCCTTTCTGCTACGACAGAAGCAGAAAGTTAAATTGAAAATCGACCCTCAAACGATTATGCATTGCACAGCTATGTTATTCATTACGTTCTGCTAGCTATTGACCAAGAAAGATGCCATTTTGCTAATCTGCCACTATAGAGGAACATCTCTGTTTCCACATAAGGACTGGCATTGCTGGCCTGGAATGTTAGTGTGCAAAGATCTGAAGGTACAACATTGCACATACAAAATCAGAAATGATGTTGCAGTGTCATGGACAAAATTGCCAACTTTGGGATTTGTGAGTCCTTGAATATTGCATAAAACACACTTAAAGAATTATTTCTTGGAACTGAACATTGTTAACATTTCCCCCATATCAGGAAGCTTTTTTTCCTTGGAGGGAAATTGGAACAGTCAGCCTTCAATCCATTCTGCACATCTTTATTTGATTCTAAAAGCAAAAGTGACATATTTAAAACTCTACCATTTAAATTCACAAATTGTTCTACGTTCAGGACAACTGCCAAAACCATTGCTTTTAAAATGTTTTAAAATTTCCTTTCATCCCATCCCTGAGAGCCAATATACTTATTTCATTACAGCCTTTCCCCCCAAAAAAGAAACATTTAAAACCCAGTAGAAACCCATTCAAGTTTCTCATAGTCTGAATGAGACTCTCCAATTAATATTTGTTATATGGTGGCGCTAGCAAAAAAAAAAAAGTTATTGAAGCTTTTTGGGAAATGGGCAAATGCTGCCGAAGAAAGCTATAAACTCTGGGCTCAATCCATTCACAGTAGTGTGCTATGCCTTCCATCAAAAGGCTGAAGTCTGGCCTCATGTACTTGGAAACAGGACAAATTCAGTTCCTGGCTCTGTATGCTGGCAGAAAAAGAACTGCAGAACAGGAAGGAGAGAAAACTAGAGTGAGAGACGTTTCACAGCCAATGTAGATATCACAAATGAGTGAGACTGTGTACACAACAAACATTTAAAGCACATCCCCTGCAAAAAGAAAAAAGTATCATGGGAACTGTCATTGACCCCTCAGAGAGCTACAATTCCCAGCACCCTTAGCAAACTACAATTCCTATGATTCTTTCCCCGGTTCCCGGGTGATGTGCTTTAAAAACAGAACTGAAGAAGAGAGTTAACCCCGCCCCCGCCCCCCAGTGCTGCAGTCTTAATTTAAATTGGGAGCCCAATTGGCCACATTTGCTATTTTAAATAACTGCAGGAGATCCAGCTACAGATCTCCTGCCATTGCATCTAGCTGCAACTTAAATTTAGAAGTGGAGGCAAATGTTCAAAATATCTGAAAAATGCTGCCATAGCAGAAGCAAGCAGAAAGCGGGGGAGGGGAGAATGTGCAAACCAGAAAGCAGAAGAGACAAGGAGTCACTAGCCCTACCAAGGCAATCATACGCATACTCAGAAGTCAGCCCTGCTGACTTCAGTAGATCTTAATCCTAGTTTTGTGGGTTTAGGGTTGCAGCCTGCAGACCCTCCAAGTGCCCCTATTTTCCAGGGACATCCCTGATTTAGAGAAGCCGATCTTGGAACGTCCCACTTTTGGTATGGTAGGATGTCCCTATTTTCACTGGAGGGTATGGGGTTATCTGACCCCCGAGTCGTCTGAAGGCAAATTTTTAAAAAATGTTTAATGTTTTGTTATGTTTTTATATACGTTGGAAGCTGCCCAGAGAGGCTGGGGCAACCCAGAAAGATGTGTGGGGTATAAATAGTAAAATTATCATTATGGAATAGGACGTTCCTGTTTTCATCGGAGAAATGTCGGAGGCTATGAGCCTGCAGTCCGGTTACCTGCTGAACTCACCGAAAGTGTGGTTCCTTTTGGCACGCAAAGGCAGCAAGAGCACATATGGGTGCAATTTTAAGAAAGTAAGCCTGTGTGTGGCTAATTCTGCTTAGCTCAAAATACCGTACTTAGTTTAAGCTGCTTGCCAGCCAATTAAGCTCCTCTGAATCCAGTACATGACAGGTTAAGGGTCTCTCCTGCTCCTGCGAGGCTCTCCACACATAGCCTTGCACTCTCTTCAGCTATCAGGCAAAATGATAGCCACCGCAGGGCAAACACGTCATCACTTCAGGCAACACACCTCTTACCTGTCAGGAACACAGGGCTTTGCAGCATGTCACAGGGAACAGCTGATGAAAGTCCCTGCCCTTCCTCATTCCACTGCAAGAGGCAGGAGCAGAGCTAGAGGCATTCAGAGATTTCCAGAGATTTCAGACGCAAGAACTGTGGTTCTACTAATGGGACTTTGGTGTCTTATCCCACCCTCTCCCCCATCCCAAACATAGGCATAAAAGACGGCAGGGCGTGGATTGTGATAAATGTATGCCTCTTTAAAAAAATACATGCAAATAAAATAATGAAAGCTTTTCTGCTTTTATTTTATTCTATCACCTTCCTTTTCAGCTTTGGAAATAAAGATATGATGTGTTTATTTAGTCAGCCGGATTTCGATGTTTCTGATTAAGCTGTGATTAAAGAAACACAAACTGATAAAACTAAGAGGAGACTGAGAGGGTTAATAGCAGGACTCCTTGTTTACCTTCAGCAACTACAGCAGAACTGGAGGACCTGACCCCCTGTAGATGTTGCTGGACTCCAGCTCCTCAGCTCCAGCCAGCATGGCCAATGGTTAGGGATGATGAAGGGTCGTTCGTAGCTTCTCCAATCCTGATCCACAGAGGTGGTCTAAAATATTTTGGTGCCTAGGGCAGCAAATCCAACTGACAATCCCCACGCTTCCTTGGTGGTAAACACATAGTAAAAAAATAAAATAATTATATGTTGCCTGGTGATTTGGTTGGCCCCTTCATTGTACAGTGTATCATTATAGTTGAAAGATACTTGACATGAAATGGGCTATAACTGGTGCTTCAATAAAAGTAAATAGTCCTGATCAAAATACTGGAAGCAGCACAAATAGATATGTGCATAAATCTATCTCCTGGAGTCAAATGGATTTTTAAAATGCTTTACTTTGTTGGGGATATTATTGTTGTTGTTGTTGTTGTTGTTGTTGTTGTTGTTGTTGTTGTTGTTATTCTGTTAGTCACTTTATCTTGGCAAAGGCAACCCAAAGCGACTTACAAGCAAACAAAAATAATAAGATCCCACATAGATACATTAAAACCAAGAAGGGAAAACACACACAATACATTAAAAACATCCCACACAACTTCTGTTCCGCTTCTCTACAATCACAAGGCCCCATTGCTTCAGTCCCCAAATATAGTCATTTATGATGTCTATATATTTTTTTAAAAAATGTGTGTACATCTGTCTATCTCTTTAAAAAATCAGAGTGATTTCCAGGTCAGCCAACAGAAATGACATCGGACCGAAATGACATCAGATATAAAGCAGCACTGACGTGTTCCACCGCACTGTGTGCTTGCGCGTTTAACTATGTCATATGCAGTGAAACAGCCAAGACGGAGGCAGTACGGCTTGCCAAGAGTTGTGTGAGCAGAGACTGGGTCACCATGCTGAAAGGGCACCTTGTCAACCTTTGAGCAAATCTCCGCCGCCGAAGGGTGCTGAAATCCCCAATCAAAGATGGGCCGAGCCTCCATCTGGGTTTCATCTATAGAGGGAGAGAGATGCATCTTCTTACCCCCCCCACCTCCCCCTCCTCCTTGCTGCTCGCCAACTTCTAAACAAGCATTCCGATGGGCTTTGGAACAGAGAGACTGTCTCAAACTCCCAGGAAGCCATTGGGCCATAGTGGAGCCAGCCTCCTCCTCATCCATCATCCTTATCAGCATACTCTGGCAGGGCTATGGTCCCTGGCAGCCAGGCCTGCTAGGACAGAGAAAGTAGGCTCGGTTGAGAAGGGAGCCCTCGTGGAGACAAGGAGGGGCGCACCGGGGCGATAAGCCACACCACAAACAAAAACAACTGTCCTCATTTGAAACTTCAAAGCCTATTGGGCTTTAAATTTATGTGGTTTAGAATGAGGCTGTATCAATAGTTTGATAGGAGGACGCTGGGAGAGATGGCTGCAGGTAGGAAGGAGTGAAATTCTGAAACAGTTTGAAGGCAATGGCTTCGTGACACGTACTTCATACATATAGCACAGGGAGCTCAGACAGCTGGCAATCTGATTTCACGTGTCACAAGGCTGAGGTTCTCAAAAGACACTCGATTTCAAAAAGAGAGATCTTGTCTTGTGTGCCATATTCTTGCAGCGCTTAGTAACTAGGTACAAAATAATATTTTTATTACATGAAGATCACACCTTTCCTTCAAAGGTAGATGGCTCTCCCACTCTCCATATCATCATCATCATCATCATCATCATCATCATCATCACAACAACAACCCTGTGAGGTAGGTTAGATTAAGAGCTGGTGACTGGCCCAAAACAAAAGAGCTTCGCCTACTATACCACTGTGGCTCTCAAATGTTAAACACTGGAAAATGTTCTGTGCCCACTAATACAGTTTTGTGTTGTGAGTCCCCAGAGATGTGATGTTCAGCAGCCCAAACCCCTCCAAACCTCAAGACCAGCACAAAAATAATGTTACCGACCTTTGGGGAACTTTCCCAAGTGTGTGTATGTGAGCACAAATGCTTTATGTACATAAACTACAGATTTATATCAAGAGTTGTAACTATAGGCGCAATGCAGGGAGCATTTGCAGGGAAGAACTGATGAGCTGAAACCTCAACCGTTCTTCCCTGCAAATTCCATCACACCTTCCGAGGTGGCTTATTCCCTGCCCTTAAAAATAGCCTAAACAACATTTGAGGAGGGATACATCCATTTTTGTCGCAGGCTTGTGTGTGATAAACATGCCAACATCAAGTGCAGTTCTGTACTGCACAGATGACGGAGAATCGTTGCTATTTTAATTCTATTTTAAATACCTAAAAATGATACAGCCCTTAAGAAGTGTCTCCCCCATTGTTCACTGATGGTCCAGCTCTGAGGGCCTTCTGCATAGCTGTCAAGTTCTCCCTTTTTTAAAGGGAAATTCCCTTATGCTGAATAGGCTTCCTCACGAGAAAAGGGAAATCTTGACAGCTATTGCCTTCTGGCAGTTCTGACACTGCAAGATGTGAAATTACAAGGAACCAGGCAGAGGGCCTTCTCAATAGTTGTACCCACCCTGTGGAACACCCTCCCAGCAGATGTCAAAGAGTTACACAACTGTTTTGGGAAGCTTTTAATGTTTGTTTTCCCACCCCCTGCTCTGTATTTTTCTTGGAAGCCGCCCAGAGTGGCTAGGACAATCCAGTCAGATGGGCAGGGTATAAGAATTATTATTATTATTATTATTATTATTATTATTATTATTATTATGAGAGGCAGAATAATTTCATGCATTTTGATAGGAGAAATAAATAGCATCTATGTTTGTTTTATTTTACAGAAATCCTCAAGACTTCTGATCACACTACTTTTGCACACCATCTACCTCTTTTTCTCCAGACTGCTGTTCAATTTTGTTCACCTGCTATGTATGGAATTACCTGCTAAAGTTCTGTTAAGGAAGGAGCTTCAGGTGCCCCCCCCCACCTTTGCCTTCTTAAAGGGACAGTGCTTTTCAGACCACTCCAAACACTGGTCTTGGGGATATCTCCTATATATATATTGACACACAAGCTTCTTGTCTGTCCCCTCTCCTTCCTTTGTACTGAGGATTCAGAGTGTAAATACACATCTGTGCATATAAATAAAAATATTTGTTATAATTACATTCATGCAAACAGTCCATTCTCCTCTGTGGTTTATATCAGCCCCTTAAGTTTGTAATTTATCTTGGCGCAGTCTAGACTGGAGCCACTTTGAAGCTGCTTCAAACAGGATGAGAACAAACAATTTTTCCAAAGTGGTTGGATTAGAAAAAAGGATTGGTCACTCACTGCACTTTCCAAACTGCAGCTATCCTGGGTTGTTGCTAAATACTGCACAGGAACGAAGGTCTTGCTGTCTCTCACTCTCCAGCTTTCACTTCCAGATAGGAAAGGTGGGAAACCAAATGAGTATGGAAGATCAATCTTAAAAGATGCAGTCTCTCTCTCTCTCTCTCTCTCTCTCTCTCTCTCTCTCTCTCTCTCTCTCTGTGTGTGTGTGTGTGTGTGCGTGCGCGCACACACACAAATGCAAGAAATGTAGTGAATGTAGATATTTTAATCTGTAGTTAACACACACACACACACATATATATATGGATGTAGAATTTGTTCTTGCAGGAAATATATATTCCAGAAAGCTGTTGCATAGCACAGTGGTTAAATTCATTGGATTACCTTAGAAAAAACAGTTCTCAGCATCAACTTCAACCCCAACTAAGGTAGTAATAATATCAGTATATCTTATTGTAAGGTTTTGGGGATAATGTATGTGGAGTGGATTGTGCACTTTGAAAAAAAATGGTGTCTAATTACCAAAGCGCTCTGGATTACTTGCAACTGTGTGAATTTGATAGTCATGAAAGCCAGTTCTGACAAGTAAGTGCGGAGAATGGAACCACTCCAAACATAGCATTTCAAAGGGTGTGGAAGAGGAGGAGGAGGAGGAGGAGGAGTTTGGATTTAATATCCCGCTTTATCACTACCCTAAGGGACTAACAATCTCCTTTCCCTTCCTCTCCCACAACAGACACTCTGTGAGGTGGGTGGGGCTGAGAGACTTCAGAGAAGTGTGACTAGCCCAAGGTCACCCAGCAGGTGCATGTAGAGGAGCGGAGACGCGAACCCGGTTCCCCAGATTACGAGTCTACCACTCTTAACCACTACACCACACTGGCTCTCTGGGGGCAAAGCATTGGTAGATTGGTTCCTGTTCTAAATAAGTCTGCATGCAGGTAGGATGCATCACCGTGTGGAATCAAATGTAGGGTAGGTGGCAGAGGTAGAACAAATGAGAAGGGAAGAGTTTAAGAAAGACACAAGTCTTCCTCTGGACCAGGGGTGGGCAACCTAAGGCCCGGGGGCTGGATGCGGCCCAATTGCCTTCTCAAACCGGCCTGCGGATGGTCTGGGAATCAGCGTGTTTTTACATGAGTAGAGGGTGTCCTTTTATTTAAAATGCATCTCTGGGTTATTTGTGGGGCATAGGAATTCGTTCATCCCCCCCCCAAATATAGTCTGGCCCACCACATGGTCTGCGGGACAGTGGACCAGCCCACGGCTGAAAAAGGTTGCTGACTGATCCACATAAGATTACTGCAGGAAGCACCAGAGAACTGCCATTCTCAAGATTTTATCCACGAAACGGATATAAAACCAACGTAATCTTGTAAAATAGATGGGTACTCAGAATCCGTGTGTTTCAGGGTAGGTCAGTAGATATAACAGAGAATGATGCCTATGTATGTTTGTTGAATGTGTGCATCCAGATAGCTCACCATTTCTCCCAACCACAAAGCTCATTAACCCCCATAGGGTACGGTGAGGGTTGCGGCCAGACCTGGCAGAAATGACTGTGAGTGTGGGGTGTGTGTGTGGGTTTAATCTAATCAGAAGAAGATGATTGGAGGACTGAGTGTCGCTGGGGAGAATTGCATGTATCTAATTCTTGATTGACAAGGGGAATCCTTAAATACTCAGCGTTTTTTGGGTTGAGCTCCTTCCTGCTAGTGATTTCAATCTCCCTCCCGCCCACCTCCTTTTTCTTTGCTGGTTTAGAATGACCTTGCTATGGTGCCGCCTGTATTCAGGGGCCAGTAGGAATTTTTTCCAATTGGCTGATTGGCCGTGCCATTTGGTTTTTCGCCTACTGCTTAGCAATAGTCACAACTTGTTAGGTTGGCAGGTTAGGCTTTGGTTGATTAGTTTGGGAGGGGCATCGCATGGAGGTGCATGCCCCTCAGTGTTGCTCTTATGGAAGTATTCCGTTAAAGGAATCCTGGGGCTCCGGGGCTCTAGTCTTTACACCCCCGCATGGTGCGGGGCTGGGGCCTATACAGAGCACGAGCCTTGGGGAACATTTCTGGTGGGGGAGATTGCCTGGTCTCAGCTATCTCCTCCACCATGCGGTGTTTACTTGACTTTCCTACTGCAGGACGTCAGAGCTGGTCCTGTCCCACCGTGGGGCAGAAGATTAACCAAAGCCTAAGGCCAACACTCAAAATTAATTTGTAATTTTTTGAATAAAGTTGTGGCCAAAATTATGCCAAAAACAAAACCTAAAATAATGTGTCTGTCTGAGTTATTGGTGGGGGATTTCTGGGGGGGTCTTGGCCCGTAAAAGAGAAGAGGAGGTCTTATGGTTGCTAGTCCCACTCCCTTCACTGTGTCCCTGTTCTCTTTCTCCCCCCCCCCCCCCAAATCTATACCTTGGGGAGGAGATCTGAAGAGGGATACTGCTCCTATTTCCTCTGCATCCACTGTGCGTCTGCTGGTGGTTTGGGCAGCAGTGTACAAGCGATCCATGTTTATCCTGCATCAGTCCTGTTTCTCCTGAAGAAAGGCTGCATTTTGATGCCTTTTTAAAAAAATTCTAAGCCAACTTGGATCCGAAGGTGACCTTTTAAGCTGCCTTTTAAGCTGGCGATGTGTGCACAGCCTAAAATTCCCTGCAGGATTGAAAACTACACCATCAGGATTCCAGATCATGCAGGCAGCCTACATGTGCAGAGCAGAGACTCCCCTTTTCAGATCCGCCCCATGTTATGCATTCATGCCGGGTGGGGCAATGGGCCTGGCAAGGCCAGTGATCACAGCCCCACCCCAACTGTAATATGTTGCAGTGAAGAACAGCCGGAAAGGGCTAATCGCTCATCAGTTTAGCAGTGCTGTATAAAACTGTGGTAGAATCAGGTGTACCTTTCTACCTAGGCCATCAGAAGATGGCCTTCTACACAAGTTGTCAATCTGAGCAGCTGGAAGTCTACTTTTATAACAATAGCCTGAAGAGAATTCTGCCATTCCGTAAGCCAATAAACATCTCAGTCTCTATTGGTGCAAATGCTAAGGAGACCATCTGGGAAAACATGTGTTTCCTATATTTTCCACACAAATGCTGCATTTTAAATAGTACAGTCTTTGCCCATTTGAAGTCGCCAGAGTTTATGATCATTGTTTCTTTTCTTTCTTTCTTTTAAGAGTTTGCAATAATGTGCATGCAAGCTCTCCAGGCTGCTAAGGAAATCTGCAAAAATATTTGGTGTCCCCGCCCCCGCTTCTACCTCCAAGGTACACTCATTGGCTCCAGTTGGTCCCCAAACGCGCAAGCTGTTTTAGGAGGGCAGAAATATTCATCTCAAAAGAACCAATGCTCAATTATGATTATGAAGCAACAGGCGGTTAACGTGGCTCCCCCTCTGGAAATTACCCACTAGGTTTTAGAAGATAGCCGATTCGAGACCTAAATAACCTCAGAAAGGGAAAGGAAGTAATTTAGGCAGGTGCCTGCTATCAATGTGGGAAGAGAAGGCAGTTGAAAAGGCAATTGGAAGAGCAAGTTCTGTGGGACAAACACTATCTTGCATAAGGAGGGGGCACTGTGCTTTGTGTTGCATGCTTCTCGGGGCAAATAGTGTTATTTATCAGGGAGAATACCTTTGCCCACTCTTGCGCTCCTGTACCGTTGCCTAAGTTCACAAGGCAGCGCTTTTAGCTGCTAATTTATTGGAAAAAAACAAGGTACTGTACTGTTGACTCATCTTTTTCATCACTCCCATTTAAGAGCAAATTCAGGTAGAAGGGGCCAACAGCCATGGAGCCAAAATGAGGCCAATGTGAAACAGGAAGGGAGCTATCAGCACACTCAACGGAACCTGAGCCTTGCGAAAGGAAATAAATTTATTAAACCCCCACCCATGTAAAGAAAACCAAAAGCAAACCACAGCTCAATATAGACTAAGCATCCTCAGAAGCCACAGACTATTGAATATTATCTAGATTTTTTTTTTAATGTAGAAAAACCATTAGGTTGGCTGGCAGGGAAATGGATTGAGTATCCCGAGGAGGGCATGGCTGGCTGAAAGCCTGAGCAGGAGCACTCTGATAAGAAAGGGAGGATATGCACTATAACCTTTGGTTGTAGTGCTGTGCTTCTTTAAACATTTGCAAGCAAAAACTATTACCTACAGAAGTGAATTTGCAAAATGAAATTATGCAATAACGTTGGGCTTGCCCTGGAGCTTCATTTTTACAAACAACTGATGCACTTGCTTGGTTTAATGTCTAATTATGAATTATCACTGAAAGTAAGGGAAATAATTGATTCTAAGATAGGCTTGTATAGAGACAAATTCAGCTGATTTGATAGGGAGCTGTTTGGAGACAGTCCCTTTACTTCAAATGGGAATTGGAAGTGGAGACGTGATATGTACTTTTCTTTCTTTCTTTCTTTCTTTCTTTCTTTCTTTCTTTGTTACACAAGAAAATCTTTAATAAATACATTATTATTATTATTATTTAAAAAGGGTGAAAAATCCTTGTGATGACAATCTTTGGAGAGAAAGTTGCCTTTATCCTGATTCTCTTTCCATCCAACCATCTGTCTACCCCTCCACTGATTTTTCCACCAGAAAAGAGACGAGTGAGAAATAATGTTTCCAGACACCAGACTAATGAAGTTCTGAGCACTGCCTTATATGTTTATGTTCTTTTGCACTTCACAATTCTATGCATGTCTACCCAGAAGTCCAGTGGGGGGTAGCAGCCTTCTCCAACCTAGTGCCTTTCATGTATTACAGACTACAACTGGCTGGGGCTGATGAGACTCATAGAATCGTAGAGTTGGAAGGGACCCTGAGGATCATCTAGTCCAGCCCCCTGCAATGCAGCTGTCCCATACAGGGATTGAACTGGCAACCTTAGCATTATCAGCACCATACTGCAATCCAGACTGTCTTGAGGACACCAGGGGTGGGAAGGCTGGGGTATAGGACTGCTGTTATAACAGATGGAGAGAAAGTTCTCACTGTCCCCTTTCTCTACTCCATGCATAAGGTTAGATGCCTCTATCATATCTCTCCTTACTTGTCTTCCCTCCACATTAAAAAAACCAACAACCTTCAAATAATGTGCCCTATTATGCTGATGTTTAAAGAGTTGTGCTGGCTGCTAATTTGTTTCCAAGCTGAATTGAGGATACAGTGGTACCTCGGTTCTCAAACGTAATCCATTCTGGAAGCCTGTTCGGCTTCCAAAATATTAAAAAACCGAGGCACGGCTTCCCATTGATTGCAAGAGCTTCTTGCACTCAGTGGAAGCTGTGTCGCACATTTGGGTTCCGAAAAATGTTAGAAAATGGAAGCCTATACTTCCAGGTTTTCGGGATCCGAGAACCAAAATGTATTACAATGGACTCATTCAGGAACTGAGGTACCGCTGTGTTATGTACTGAGCGGAATCCTAGAACAATAGGATTCAGAATCAGCGGGAGCTACCCAATCCAACTCCAGGTGGAAGTGAATCCGCAACCTGATTGGCCTGCTGGAGCAGCCAATCAGGCGGCTGGCAGAAGTGAATCTGCTACCTGATTGGCCTGTAGGAGCAGCCAATCAGGCTGCAGGCAGAAGTCAATCCACAATATAATTGGCCCACAGGTGTAGCCCTGAAGTAGCCAATCACGCAAGGCCCATTGTGTAAATAATGTATA
The DNA here is from genome assembly GCF_965207765.1 of Zootoca vivipara. Lineage (NCBI taxonomy): Eukaryota > Metazoa > Chordata > Lepidosauria > Squamata > Lacertidae > Zootoca > Zootoca vivipara. Next base: position 62,459,353 of record NC_142584.1, on the reverse strand, counting down.
TAAGCAGATGGTTTTGGGAAAAGAGCCATTCGTCTTCTCTTCTCCTCCTTGATGAATATGAGCTGAATAAAGAGCATGAAATTCACTCTCGACTCCGAGTATATTTCACTGGCGACGAAGGTGGGATCCTGCTGAGCTGACCGCCACCACGCACTGCACCGCAGCACCGCCACCTGCTGCACCGCTGCATCGCACCGTGCATCCAGGCTTCAGCTCCAGGACCCAAGGAACCCAGAATGGCAACCGACAGCAGCTTCTCGCCATTCAAACCAGCATCAGGAGACTGGGAAGGGTACGCCGCCCGTTTCAACTTCCTCCTGCAAGCGAAAGAAGTCACCAACGATGCCATGAAGAGGGCGACATTCTTCAGCGTCTGTGGAGAGGAGACGTTTGAAATCGCCCGGGCTCTCCTTGCACCTAGAGATGTCGCTACCGTCTCTTACAAAACAATAATGGAACGGCTGAAGGAGCACTTCTCACCACAGCCCTCGGTGGTAGCTTGCCGAAATGCCTTCTACGCAAAGCGGCAAGCCCCGGGGGAAACCATAACTGGGTTTGTGACCTCCCTCCGCCAAGCCGCCCGGTTATGCAACTTCTCAGAGTTGGAGAACATGCTTCGTGACCGCCTCGTCGGTGGCCTGAGGGACGAGATGTTGCAACGACGCCTCTACGCCAAAAAAGACCTCACGTTCCAGATTGCTCTGGAGGAAGCCCGGGCAACCGAAGCCGCCGAGAGGTCAACGCAAGAGGCACGACCGGCCCCGCCATCCCAACCGAGGGTCTACCACGAAGACCTCACCGACGAATCCGAATCTGACAGGGAGGAAGTACACCGAGTACAGCGGCGCACTCAAGCAGCACACACACCACAGCAGCCTCGACGAGAAGGAGGGAACTGTGCAAGCTGCGGGGAGAACCACGAGAGGAGGACCTGTCGTTTCCGCAACGCAGAATGCAGGCAGTGCAGAAAATTGGGACACATCGCCCGGGTGTGTCGGGCTCGACTCACCCGTCGACAAGCATCAGATGACCGACCCAGGAGCCCCAGGTCACACGGCACCATGCACCAAGGCAACTCGACGGAGATCACGGACTACCAGGTATTCCAGTTGCCCCATCCCAGCACAGAGAAAATTTATATAGAGGTACAGATAGAGGGAGCCCCATGCCGCATGGAGCTGGACACGGGTTCAACTCTATCCATAATCTCGGCCCGAACATTAAGGGAACTGTGCCCTAATGGGGGTCCCAAACTAAGGCCGGCCCCATTCACCCTCCGGGACTTCCAGAAACGTAAGGTCCCTACAATGGGGGTGGGGACCTTCAGGGTGCAATATCGAGGGCGAAAGCAACAATTGGACTTGCTGGTAGTTAAGGGCCCCTACGTTAGCTTACTGGGACTGGCATGGTTTGGACCTCTGGGGCTAGCCGTTACCGGGGTGAACCGCACTAGCTTACAAGTGGACGTGGACGCCATATGCAAAGAGTTTCCAGGGGTTTTCGATGGGGCATTGGGACGATATACAGGACCCCCCATTGCCCTACAGCTAGACCCCGCTGTACGACCCATCAGGCACAAGGCCCGCCGGGTCCCGTTCGCCCTGAAACCCCGCATAGACGAGGAATTGGACCGGCTCGTGGAGCAAGGAGTGCTGGAGCCGGTGCCCAACGCCCCCTGGGAAACTCCAATTGTCACACCCGTCAAGCCTAACGGTTCGGTCCGCATCTGTGCAGACTACAAATGCACCATAAACAAGGCTCTCACGGCTCATGCATACCCAGTGCCAGTGGTCAGCCATGTCCTCGCCACCCTGGCTGGGTCAAAAATCTTTGGCAAACTGGACTTGGCCCAAGCGTATCAACAGTTGCCTGTGGACGAAGCCACAGCAGAGGCTCAGACGATTGTGACGCACAGAGGGGCATTCAGAGTAAAGCGGCTGCAATTTGGCGTTAGCGTGGCACCAGGCATATTCCAGAATCTAATGGACTCTCTCCTTAAAGGGATTCCTGGCGTCACCCCCTTCTTCGATGATGTACTGATCGCCGGGCCCACACCAGAGGAATTTGAGGACCGCCTCCGCTCCGTCCTGCACCGTTTCCAGACGGCGGGCCTCAAGGTGAAGCGGGAAAAGTGTTTACTGGGAGTGCCGCAGGTGGACTTTCTGGGATTTAAGGTGGACGCAGAAGGGGTCCATCCAACCGGTGACAAGGTACGGGCCATTTGTGAGGCCCCAGCGCCCAAGAGCAAGCCCGAACTTCAGTCATTCTTGGGACTATTGAACTTTTACCATGCCTTCCTTCCCCATAAGGCAGCGATAGCGGAGCCCCTACACAGACTCCTAGATAAAAGGGCCCCTTGGGTGTGGGGCCAGCGACAAAGGGCCGCATTCCAGGCAGTCAAGGACTTGCTCGTCTCGAACTCGGTCTTGGCACACTTCGACGAGAGGCTGCCAGTGGTGCTGGCATGCGACGCCTCTCCCTATGGCATCGGCGCTGTCCTGGGACACCAACTCCCGGATGGAAGAGAGGTGCCGGTGGCATACTTCTCCCAGACGCTTGCTGCAGCCGAACGAAACTACTCACAGATTGACAAGGAGGGTCTGGCAATCGTGAAGGGCGTAAAAAAATTCCATGATTTCTTGTACGGGCGGCCCTTTACCATAGTGACTGACCACAAGCCGTTGCTTGGCCTGTTTGCCCCCGAGAAGCAGACCCCCCAAGTGTTGTCTCCACGTGTCCTCAGGTGGTCAATTTTCCTTGCCGGCTACCAGTATGCACTAATCCACCACCCTGGGAAGGCGATGGGCCACGCAGACGCACTCAGCAGGCTACCACTACCAGAAACAGGCCCCGACCCAGCGCCTGCGCAAGAGGTTATGACCCTGGAGCTGCTTCCCGACCGACCCATTCAGGCACAAGAAGTTGCGCACCATTCCACAAAAGATAGGGTCATCTCCCGGGTCCTGGACTGGGTGTGGCGAGGATGGCCCAGCAGCAGCCCCGGGCCAGAATTCGCTGGCTACACAAACCGCAAACATGAACTGTCGGCCCACAAGGGGTGCCTGTTATGGGGAAGCAGGGTTGTTGTTCCCCAGCCCCTCCGCAAAAGGGTCCTCACAGCCCTACACGAGACACACCCAGGGGTAGTGAGGATGAAGGCCCTTGCCAGGAGTTATGTGTGGTGGCCGGGGATTGACAGAGAGATAGAGGCCTGGGTCCAACACTGCCAGACCTGCCAAGAATCCCGCCCGGATCCCCCAAGGGCCCCAGTCCAGCCCTGGGAGTCCGCCCGACATCCATGGTCACGCTTGCACGTGGACTTCGCTGGCCCCTTCCAGGGAAAAACATTCTTCATAGTGGTGGATTCCTACACCAAATGGCTGGAGGTCGCACTGGTACCGTCCACTTCTACGGCGGCAGCCATCCGGGTACTACGTAAGCTGTTTGCAACCCACGGGCTCCCTGACACCCTCGTCTCGGACAATGGAACCGCATTCACGTCAGAGGAGTTCCAGACCTTCACAGCGCAGAACGCCATCCGCCACATCCGCTCAGCACCATTCCACCCTGCCACCAATGGCCAAGCGGAGCGCATGGTGCGGACCACCAAGGACAGCCTCCGCCGCATAACACAAGGGGACTGGGAATACCGCCTTGCCGCATTTCTTCTAGCACAGCACAGCACCCCAAGCACAACGACGGGCCGGAGCCCAGCTGAACTACTCATGGGCCGGCGCCTTGCAACTAGACTGGACCGACTTCACCCCGACAGAGCTCAGGATGAGGTAGTGGTGGGGAAAGGCAGGAACCCCCGGACATTTGTGGCCCAGGACCCAGTGTATGCGAAGAATTTTGGGGCAGGCCCAGCATGGGTACCCGCCACAGTCACCAAGGTGACCGGTCCCGTGTCGTACGAGGTACTAACGGAAGGGGGGGCATTCGTCTTCTCTTCTCCTCCTTGATGAATATGAGCTGAATAAAGAGCATGAAATTCACTCTCGACTCCGAGTATATTTCACGCTGTATTGATTTTTAAAACCTGACAGTGATAGGAACACAGGTACTTTAGAGACCACTGTTTGTAACACAAACCACGTCAAGCTCTTATATTATCTAGTGGGCTTTTCTTTGGGATATCTTCCTTGACTGCAGAGAGATCAGCATTCCCAGTGAGCAGGGCCTTTTCTTTGGTGACACCCCACTTATGAGTTGATTCACACTGCAAGCTCCCTTCTAGCCTTCAGAAAGGAAATAAAAATATTTGTGTTTAAGCAGGCTTTTTTTGGAGTGGGTGTTCCACTTTTAAAGTTTATGCTGTGTGTTTATTTATTTATTTATTTATTTATTTATTTATTTATTTGGGTTGTTACAAAGTGAAATAATGAAAGAAGACCACAAAGACTAACATGTCAATGTGGGAAGTCATCACAGAGATGTCCTTGTTATACAGGTAAGTACACCTGCATTTATACATTTGGAACGTCATTTTAATTAGGAAAACCATATTTCTCACCTTGGTGTGGATACAAAGTTTATGAGTTTCTGCTGTGTATTTATTACATTTTTATTGTGTATTTAGAGCTGGTTTTGAAATGATTTTAAGTGGGGTTTTTTAAAAAAAAATTAATGATTGCATTGTTGCTAGTAACCTTGGAAGCCCAAACTTGGGAAGAAGCATAGGCTAGAGAGGTGAAAGAATGAATAAAAGGAATTGTTTAAATTTGCTTACACTTGAATAAATTATTGTGTACAAAAGAGCTGGAGCAGGGTATATTTTTCTGCATTTGGAGTCTGTCACCCCTAATTTGTGATTCTTTTAAGGGAAAATAGTCTGCTTCTTAGAAGCAATACACACACACACACACACCTTAAAGTTGAGATCAACCATTTCTTAAAACCAGACACTGAAACATTAGTTATACATGCTACCAAGAAAGAAAGAACGAAAGAAAGAAAGAAAGAGAAAAGAAAGAAAGAAAGGAGAGGGCTTCAGCCATTCCATAGTTTGTGGCTTTCAATCTCTTTGACCTTTCCTTCTGGTGCTGAAAATGCTCATCTTGCCTAAAATCCTTGTCATACCGTATAAGCAAGATGCTATTGAATGGATAAGCGGCCTTCAGCACACCTGTGTAGCTCACCGTCGCCCCCTTCAGTGAGACTCTGCCTATGCCACTGTTGATCTGTCAGGTACCTATGAGTGATGGCTCAGGGTGGGAGAGCCTGGCATTACCCTGTAAGCTAGACAACAATCCCCTTTATGTAAGCACAGCTCTTGCGGCTGGGCTCAGTAGCAGCTCTCTGCACCGAGGGGAGCTGTTCCGTGCCCCTGCTCAGGCCGTCACTAACCCACCTCTCGGCTCATTTATCCACCTCTGGGCAGCCTGCTGACAGCACTTCCCTTTACTACCAGCTGCAAAAACCTGGCAGCTGATTTAGGAGAGTTGCTGAGCCCCAAAATGTAAACCGTTTTTTTTCACCAGGAATGTATAAGCAAGCCATAAACTAAAAGATTTGCTTCTGGTCACATGGGACAGGCCCCCCATAAAATTGAAGCATTGATCTCTATTTTAGTTAACGGCCTCTAAGCTGCCCAGATGATTGAGGACCTGAGCGTTAACAAACTTTGTAATCTCCTGCCATACATCTGACATGGCATGTTTGAAGTCCGAGGACGAGTTATTTATATTATTTATATAATAAGCGGTGAAAAGACATTAGCCAAAAGTAAGGCTGAAATAGCTCCCATTGTATGAGAGGTAACAAAAACATGCACATGGATGCTGGATGGTCACATTCCTTGTGGCCTACAATTTTAACACCTTTGTGAAAGGACATTCAGGTATGTGCCCTGCATATTGCATTACAGATGTACAAGCTTTTGTTAAAACACTGCAGTGGAGAAAAATGGGAATGAGATAGCCGATAAATGGGTATATTGATTCCAAGAAGTGGGGGGGGGTGTTGATAACTGTACACAACATGGAATTATCTGCAGGCAGAAATAGTTCTTAGAAGCCAAAATGAAGTAGGCATTTTTGAACACGTCTTCTAAACCTATTATAGGTTCACTTCCAAACCTGCTGTAGTTAAAATGAAGTGTTTTTAATTCCTGGTTTCAGGGGCTTGGCTGGCTCTACTGTCTTCTTCTTTGGTGATCACTCGTAGCCAGGTAAGATTGTCTTCCATAAACACGATTTTAACAATGGGTCCGTAAGTGACTGTGGAGGCCAATTCTGGATCCACACGTCCTTCCACAGTGGGGACATTGGTTTGCAGGCGGGAGTTGATCACGGTGTGGATTTGCCAAGCGTGCCTTCCTCTTAGCACGTTTCTCCCTTGCGTCCTGAGATCGAGTTTCTTCAAAGCCCATGACACCTTTGGTAAAGGCTGTTCTCCAACTGGAGCGCTCGCAGGACCACTGTTTCCCAGTTGTCAGTGTTTATACTACATTTTTAAAGATTTGCCTTGAGACAGTCTTTAAACCTATTTTGTTGACCACCAGCATTACGCTTTCCATTTTTAAGTTCGGAATAGAGTAGTTGCTTTGGAAGATGATCATTAGGCATCCGCACAACATGACCAGACCAACGTAGTTGATGTTGAAGAATCATTGCTTCAACACTGGTGATCTTTGCTTCTTCCAGTACACTGGCTCTACTGAAACCAACGGGGACTACTAACACATCTCACTAGCATTTCTTGGGAATCATAGAATCATTTTCTCTGGAGGAGAAAACAAGCTTGCTGCATCTTCCATGTGACAGCCCTTTCAATATTTGAATCGCTTCTCAGCCTTTTGACTAAGTTCACATGTGTAGATATGTGAAGATGGCTATCATTACTCATCTCAGTCTCCTCTTTTCCAGGCTAAACATACCCAGCTCCTTCAAGCGCTTCTCATAAGGCTTGGATTCTGGCCTTGATCATCTTGGTTGCCCTCATTTGCACACGTTCCAGCTTGTTAATATCCTTCTTAAATTGTGGCACCCAGAACTGGACACAGTATTCTGAGTGTGATCTGACTAAGGCAGAATAAAAGGTAAAGGTAAAGGGACCCCTGACCATTAGGTCCAGTTGCAGACAACTTTGGGGTTGCGGCGCTCATCTCACTTTACTGGCCGAGGGAGCCGGTGTACACCTTCTGGGTCCTGTGGCCAGCATGACAAAGCCGCTTCTGGCAAACTGGAGCAGCGCATGGAAACGGTGTTTACCTTCCCACCAGATCGGTACCTATTTATCTACTTGCACTTTGACATGCTTTCGACCTGCTAGGTTGGCAGGATCTGGGACTGAGCAATGGGAGCTCACCCTGTCGTGGGGATTCGAACCGCCGAACATTTGATCGGCAAGCCTTAGGCTCAGTGGTTTAACCCACAGCACCACCCTCTATTATTCCCTTGATCTGGACACTATACTTCTGTTGATGCATTCTGTTTTTTGCTGCTGCATCACACTACACTATTGACTCATGTTAAGCTTGTGGTCCACTAAGACCCCAGATCATTTTTACATGTACTGCTAGTAAGCCAGGTGTCTCCCCATTTTATATTTGTGCAGCTGGTTCTTCCTTTGCCCCAATTGAAATTCATTTTGCTGGTTTGGGCCCAGTTCTCCAATGTGTTACAGTCATTTTGAATCCCAAATCTGTCTTCTGTGGCATTAGCTGCCCCTCCTAGTTTGGTGTTATCTGCAAGTTTGATGAGCGTCCCCTCAATTCATTCATCCAAGTTGTTTATAAAGATGTTGAACAACAACAGGCCCATTGTTCCCTTGTGATGGTATAATGCACTGCTGCTAGAGTAGGGCTTCAGCAGAAGATCTTAAGACATGGGCCGGATATGCACCATGTGTTTAAAAAATATGACTTTGTCCAAAGAATCCTGGGAACTGTAGTCTTTTAAGGGTGCTGCAAAACTGTAGCTCTGTGAGGGGTAAACTGCAATTCCTATGCTGATATGAGAAGAGGGTACTGTACTTATATAGCCACTGAGCAATTTTTATTGGTAAGCAGATACACGTGGTCATTCAAAAATTCTTTGAGCCCTGGACCCAAGAATTGCTAATCCCTGTAAAATAATAGAGACTATGGGCTTTCCTTCTGACACTGTCAAACAATATTCTTTTGTAAAAATAAAGGACTCTTGTGTTTTTTTTATGCAAGGTGAAATTGCATCGGGAAATCTTCACAAAACTATTTGCTAACTTTGTAGCTTAGATCCCTCCCCCTTTTCTTTTTGCTTAAAGAAAGATCAGCCTTTTTGGTTTTCAATAGCACGCTAAAATGTGTTCCAAATGCTTTGTGAAAATTTTTGGTGGTGGCTTGAGTAGTTATAAAAACCAGGAGCATTCCACTGAAATCAAGGAAGCCAACTCTGCCTTTACTGTAATGTGAGATCACCATGCAGGTCTTGAAGAGCTAGCCAGACAGAAGTCCCTTCACTTGCAGCTTGTTAACTCAGAGACAGTTAGAAACAGTTAACACACTACCTCCTACTATGTCCGGTCCCTTTCATGGGACACCCTGCTTTCGCACCTCCCTACCCTCATGGCAGCCCCTTCATTGCCTCCATTGGTCTAGGTGTTTCTATGCATCACCTTGGCAATTGAATGTTGCGGGTTGTTGTTGTTTTTTTAATCTCTATAAAGCTCAACAGTTGACCTATTAGAATCCTCCAGTGTCCCCCACCTGGAAATCTGGTTTCCAGCGATGCTTCAGCGGTGCTGCAACAACTTATTATTTTAATGTGCTCTCCTCCTCCCCCACCCCCACCTCCCAATACATCTCTTTTTCTCTCAGCCAGGATTGCAGCATGGAAGTCAATGTGTGTCACTTTGACAGCGGTTCGCTTTGCAGCGTAGGGCCGGCGGTGGAGTGGGGGTATCTGTTTTTTCTCAGTGGTGGAGCTCTGAAGTGGAAGAGACAGGGGGAGGCTGTGGAATGGGGAACGCCGACCAAAACAGTCCGGTGGTTGGCTCCTGCCAGATCCCTTGGCAGGCAAGCGAAGTAGGCCCTGGCACCAGGCTGGTGATTAAGAAAGGGGGGAGACGAGTGAGGAGAATTTGATAATGATCACACTAAGAATTGCTTTCTAAAAAAAAAAACCCTCTCCAAACCATGCAACTGGAAAGGTTGGGTAATTAAGTAGGTGCCTCTTAAAAGAACGATTAAGTGTACAAGCCCAGATAAGGGTTTGGGAGGGGATTCCCTCTACCCTAAGCTCACCTTATTGTCAGAGAGGATATCTTACAATCACAAGCCTCGTGGGCTGATTCTGGGAGGTGTTGAATGGAAAAAGTAGAATGGATCCCTTTTAAATATGGTTGTTTCTAGTAAAATAGAAGCGGGGAGTTGAGAATGTATTATATTGTATGGAGAATAAACACTCCGAAAATCAACAAACCTACACAGATATCTGTAATGCTGATGTGTGTTTTAATCTGTTTTTACTTTCTGGCTTTTAATTTTAATTTTTTGAATTCTTTAAATTGTTGTTTTTACTGAAAGTTTTATTGCTTTATTCTTCTTGTAAAGTACTTTGCGGAGTTTTTTTAAACAATCAAACGGTGTATAAATTTCATGAAAATAAAATAAAACAATAAAATCTTCAAGCACAGCGTTTTGTAAGTGTTGAAACTTGTCATTCATAAACCACTTAATAGCATTTACACACACACACACACACACACACACACACACACACACACACACACACATCGATGATGTTAGAAAGTAATTGCACGCCTACACTGAATCTTTATATATAAGCTTCACCTTTATTTTTCTGATTGGAATGTTGTTTCCACATTTAACATACCAGTACATTTGACATGCAAAGAAGAAGAATCAGTATCAAAATGACCTTGTTTTTAATATGTTTGTGATTATATCTCCCATTGAAATAATAGGTCTTAATGGTTACTAATTTTGGTTATTCTCCCAGGCATTTGGACAGCACTAATAGTCTGGCTTTTGGTTGGTTGCTTTGGGTGTTCATTTATGTCGGTGGGATGGCTATTTTACGACATTGGGTGATTTGGGTGGATGAACACTTCGTGTGTTTCCGTTAAATGTGTATTCTGTATATTGCTCTCTGTCAATCACTTCAGAACTCTTTCTGTATGAAGTGATAAATCAACAGAATAAATGGAACTGAACTGAATTGGGTAATGCCCATTCTAAAAAATAACATGATAAGCTACTAAAGAATCACAGTACTTTGCAGGGAAGTGTGGTTTAGCTTAGAATCCAGTCATATTAGTTTAGCTAAAGTGAGTCCAGGATTAGGGCTGCAATCATCTGTGCACTTACCTCAGAGTAAGCCCCTTTGAATTCAGTGGGACTTGCTGCTGAATAAACATGCATAGGGTTGTGCTGGAAGTCAGTCCTGACAACCTTTGGTAGGGTTTAGTCCTCTTACTTTTTAGGAGGGAAAAAGTGTGTCTTATGGAACGAAAAATATGGTAGTTTGTCTCTGGGAGTAGGTTGTGAATGGTAGTGCAGTGGCTCAGAGCTCCAGCTGCAACAATCCACTGAAGGTGGGGCATCTGTGGCTGAGAATAACTCATGAACAGTCAAGGAATTCCCCCACCAATGTCATTGTGACTATTGTGGGTTGAATCTATGACACTTCGCATGAAGCATTGACCATAGCTGTCAAGTCTCCCGTATTCCCTGGGAAACCCCCGTTTTTCCAGCTGTCCCCAGCCGAAAAAACTGATTTTTTTTGTTTTTCCCTGGTTTATTCTGGCACGGCGGCCATTTTGGAACTGGGCGGAGCATGCTCAGATGCGACTTTTGATGCTGCTTTGCCCAGTTCCAAAATGGCTGCAGCGCAACTTCTGGTGCGGTGGCCATTTTGGAACTGGGCAGAGCAGCATCAAAAGTCGTTTCTGAGCATGCTCCACCCAGTTCCAAAATGGCGGCAGCGCTACTTCCGGTCTGCTACTTCTGGTCCAGTCCCTTATTTCTCAGGCCATAACTTGGCAGGTATGGCATTGACTGAGAAGGTCCAAATGCCTTTGTAAGTTGGAAGTGGCAATCTTAACCTGCAGGATAGCTCAGTTTTTAGAGCATGAGACTCTTAATCTCAGGGTTGTGGGTTCAAGCCCCATGTTGGGCAAAAAGATTCCTGCCTTGTAGGGTGATGACCCTTGGGATCCCTTCCAACTCTACAATTTCATCAGTCTGTTATTCAAAACAACTTACTATGGAGTATTTCAGAGTGAAGCAAAGTGTGTGTTCAATTTAATTTTCCATTTTTAAATAACTGTTTCTTTGTGTGTATAACATCATTATATAATTTATCATACCCTTTTTTATCATGCTTATCCCACCCTTCCTCAAAGTAGCTCAAGTTAGCTGCATGAATGGGTTTCTCCTGTGAGATACTCACCAAAGGTTGTCTTGACCCATAACTCAGAGACCTTGGAATGCACAGCAGGTGAGAGGGTGAGAGGGAAGTTCAGGCTACATCCTCAGGGGGGAGAACCACCAGGCCCTCCTGGCCAGAGAACACAACATTTTGACTTAGAGGATGAGTCCCCCTGAAGGACCTCCATCTCCCCAGTGTTGCAGAAGGGATAGACTTCAAAAACAGATGAAACCAGACTATTTATCCAGGGAAGCAGAACCTATCGCATCCCAGGACTCCTCAGCCTACATACGGCTTCAGTTGACTCTAGTTACCTACAGGGGAAATATCACAGGCAGCTGCCTTTGGAGTTTTTCAATGTACCATTCAGGCATGTCCAACAGGTAGATTGTGATCTACCGGTAGATCACTGGACGTCTGTGGTAGATCACAGGTAGATCAGTGGCTCCCCCCAAAGAAGCTAATTTTTTTTGGCTCCCCTAAAAAAACCTCAACATCTTTGCCCTGGACCCCTAAAATGACCCGAACCACCAAAAACAGGGCTTTCCTTCCTAAAAAAAAGCTCAGTGTCAATGTTGCTTTCCTCCTCCCTAAAGAAGCTCAACAACTTTTACGTGAACCCCCCAAAACAGGGCCTTCCTTCCTTAAAAAGCTCAACAACTTTCACCTGAACCCCCCAAAAGGGGGTAGATCAATGCCAGTTTTTAACTCTGTGAGTAGATCACAGTCTCTTGGAAGTTGGCCACCCCTGTACTATATGGACTCTGCTAGCCTGTGAATCTCATGCTGCTACAGAACTGAACAGACAGCACCAAGGCTGTGCAAGGATTTGAACCCATGCCTCCCTGATTCCTGTTCAGTAACCACCATGTCATGTTAGATGTGCTGCTTTGCATTGATGCATCTGCATCTTTCACCATTGTTATTCAGAAGTGACAAGGACAGCAAAGCACATCATTCACATCTCTCACAAGAGGAATGGTGTGTGCGTCTTGCACATCGAATCGTTGTGGTGTGGATCTGCTGGTTGGTTTGATCTGCATGGAGCCCATGTCAAACTCTAGAAAGCTGGATGGGTGGAGAGAATGTACCTTTAGGAAGTCTTGGGGTATCTCCAAATATTATGCTCCTATCTAGTAACAGAATGCATAACCAGGAATTGCCTTGGGCAAAGGCAGGCACTTTTTTTGCAGGTGACATTCCTGCACCTATTGTTTGAAACCTGGTCTATGATCTGCATGGCTTGCCCTGGGCCCCAAGGCTCAGCAGCATCAGACTTCTACTACAGGGTGAAGCATACTACAGGTCTAGACTAGATTCTCTACATATAGCTAATCTTAGGCTTCACAATCACCAAAGGGGTGATTGATTCTTTTGCTACAGCATAAAGGTGGAAGTAGATAACAGAGAAATGCTTTAAACCCAAATAGATGCATAAACAAAAGTTAGAGGCAAAGATCAAGAATCCTGTCCTTTTCTTTGAATGGGTTGTGCAATAAACTCAAATAATTGCAAGAGTCATGTGGTAGCTTCTCCTTATCTGTTTTAGGTGATTGTACAACTCATATAGATCATTCTTTGGCAATTGAAGCCACATTCCATATGTGAGGCATCTTTTTTTCTGAGGTTTTTTTTCTGAATAGAGAAAAGGGCTTGAGTTCTGCACGAAAAGGAAAAACTGTCTACTACTAATGAAGTGGATAGTTAGCATGTGGATGTCCTGGGTGGCAAAACAAGCATGGGAAGAGAGATGGAGGAGGGGAAAATTAATCTCAGAGGTATACAGGAAAACCTCGGGTTTTTTTAATGGACTGATCACATTTACCCCAAAACTAGCATGTGCTGAAGAGTTCACATTTAAATAAGGCTGCACCAATGCGCACTTTCTTGCAAGTTCCACGGAATTCAGTGGGACTTAATTCCAAGTAAATACAGTGGTACCTCGGGTTACAAACGCTTCAGGTTACAAACACTTCAGGTTACAGACTCCACCAACCCAGAAATAGTACCTCAGGTTAAGAACTTTGCTTCAGGATGAGAACAGAAATCGTGCCCAGGTGGTGCAGCGGCAGCAAGAGCCCCCATTACCTAAAGTAGTGTCGCATTTTAAGAACAGTTTCAGGTTAAGAACGGAGCTCCAGAACGAATTAAGTTCTTAACCAGAAGTACCACTGTGTGCAAAGAATTGGGATGGATAGTATAGTAAGGGGTGGGGGGTGGGGAAACCCTACAGTAGGAGTGGGCTGGCTGGTTGCTGGCATCTTTCACACAATCAGTAGCATCCAAGACAAACGCTCTATTCATCCAATGCCTGTTCTGGCTCCGAGCTATTTTTAAAGACTTTTTGCCTTTTCAAACGTTGCCGTTTTACAATCTTGTCTGCATAAATGTCAACAACGATCCCAAATCAGTATACGGACAATCTGCCAACCCTATCATCTCCAATTCCCATAGATTAAAGATCTGAAACCATCACAGTGAGACGTTTTCATTTGTTTACGTCTCTTTCCATTTCAGTATAACAGGGAGATCCTATTAGCAGCAGAAGGTAAAGCACATTCAGTTCACTGGCCTTTTCTGTGCGTCTGGCCATAGCAGAACATGGCTTAGGTCAGCAGCCTTATCAGTAGCAGATCCCTAATTACAGTACTGAAGTATAATACTCCAGTCTTGGGTGGTACCTTTGGGGAATTATTCTACAGCTCTTCAACAGAGCCTGTTATTGTCCAGATCAGAAGAGTCAAAATCTTACAAACACATTTCTCTCTCTCAAAGGGACTGTCTTTTTCTGAAGATTTCTTAGACACCGTAACTATTTTGTGTATGTGTCCAGGGATGATAAAGGCAGCATAGGAAAAAAAACTACTATCAGCTGTTTCTCAATATCAAATGAGATGGAATGGGGTACTATAAATAAATATGATCCTATCTGTGTGGGAATTGAAAAGATAACAGTTGTACATGTTTTTTTCTTCTTCTTCTTCTTCATTAACTTCCCTTTGGGCTTCCGATATACTGGAAATGCTTCATAAAGTATTCTGACTATTGGTGGTTTTACAGTATAGATTTTGTGTGTATTTTGTTTTTGTATTTCACACACACAAATGTCTGTTTTTGTTTTCCATATTTGAGGGGAAATGGGGTATAACTAATAAATGAAGAACAAATGATCATGTATTAAAGGTAAAGGGACCCCTGACCATTAGGTTCAGTCGTGACCGACTCTGGGGTTGCGCGCTCATCTCACATTATTGGCCGAGGGAGCCGGCGTATAGCTTCCAGGTCATGTGGCCAGCATGACAAAGCCGCTTCTGGCAAACCAGAGCAACACATGGAAACGCCGTTTACCTTCCCGCTGTAGCGGTTCCTATTTATCTACTTGCACTTTGAGGTGCTTTCAAACTGCTAGGTTGGCAGGAGCTGGGACCAAGCAACGGGAGCTCACCCCGTCACAGGGATTCGAACCGCCGACCTTCTGATCAGCAAGCCCTAGGCTCAGTGGTTTAACCACAGCGCCACCTGGGTCCCAGGTGTATACCTGTATCACCTGGGTATAACTAATAAATGAAGAACAAATAAATGAAGAACAAATGATCATGTATTAGTTACACATTATTAGTTGTAGTAGTAGTGGAAGTAACAGTAATAGTAGCAGCAGCGTATTTTAGCATAATCTACAAACAAGTCCATTGTTAATTTGAGCTGAAACAGAGGATACCTTGGGAGACCCTGTGGAAAAGTAACATGAAGTTTACTGCGTCATATACAATGAAACAGAACATGCTCAAAATGATGTACTGCTGGTACCTCGCGCCATCCAAACTTTCCAAAATGTACAAAAGTATAGCAGACTTATGTTGGAGGTGTGAGGAGTCAAGAGGAGACATGCTACATATGTGGTGGGGCTGCCGAAAAATAAAAGAATTTTGGAACAGAATATACAAGGAAATGAAAAAGATCATCAAAGTAACTTTTATTTAAAAAAAAAACCAGAGGCATTCCTCCTTGGAATTCTGAGTAAAGACATACCTGTAAATCATAGAGAGATCTTTCTGTATGCAACAGCAGCAGCCCGTTTGCTGATAGCTGCTAACTGGAAAGGGGATAAAATCCCCACAGAGAGTGGCAAATCAAATTGTTAGAGTATGTGGAAATGGCTCAATTAACAGATAATTTAAGGGAAAACTCTAAACAGTCGTTTGTGGAAAAATGGGAAAAGTTCAGAAAATATTTGCAAGAAAATGATAATAATGGTGTACTCTTCATGGCAGCCTTGGAATGATTGGCTTATAACAAAAAAGTAAGATTTATAAGAAATGGTGGTATGATTGGCTTTATGATGTACAAAAGAGATAATAGGAATACGATGAGGAATCAAGGTACATTTGTAATACTGATGAGATGCACTTCGAGAGGTGACGGGAAGTCGATATTATTGATTTAATCAGCTAGGCATGATTATGGTTATATGTTGTATATGTTATGGTTATAGGTTGTGTATCAAGATTTATGTATATATATTTATATTTGTTGTTGTTTAGTCGTTTAGTCGTGTCCGACTCTTCGTGACCCCATGGACCATAGCACGCCAGGCACTCCTGTCTTCCACTGCCTCCCGTAGTTTGGTCAAACTCATGTTCGTAGCTTCGAGAACACTGTCCAACCATCTTGTCCTCTGTCGTCCCCTTCTCCTAGTGCCCTCAATCTTTCCCAACATCAGGGTCTTTTCCAAGGATTCTTCTCTTCTCATGAGGTGGCCAAAGTATTGGAGCCTCAGCTTCACGATCTGTCCTTCCAGGGAGCACTCAGGGCTGATTTCCTTAAGAATGGATAGGTTTGATCTTCTAGCAGTCCATGGGACTCTCAAGAGTCTCCTCCAGCACCATAATTCAAAAGCATCAATTCTTCGGCGATCAGCCTTCTTTATGGTCCAGCTCTCACTTCCATACATCACTACTGGGAAAACCATAGCTTTAACTATACGGACCTTTGTCGGCAAGGTGATGTCTCTGCTTTTTAAGATGCTGTCTAGGTTTGTCATTGCTTTTCTCCCAAGAAGCAGGCGTCTTTTAATTTCGTGACTGCTGTCACCATCTGCAGTGATCAAGGAGCCCAAGAAAGTAAAATCTCTCACTGCCTCCATTTCTTCCCCTTCTATTTGCCAGGAGGTGATGGGACCAGTGGCCATGATCTTGGTTTTTTTGATGTTGAGCTTCAGACCATATTTTGCGCTCTCCTCTTTCACCCTCATTAAAAGGTTCTTTAATTCCTCCTCACTTTCTGCCATCAAGGTTGTGTCATCTGCATATCTGAGGTTGTTGATATTTATATTAGAGTTAACATTTATATTAACTGAGTTAATAGAGTTAATATTTATATTAGAGTTAACATAAATAACTTATGAAGAAGGAAACAAGAAGCAAGAACTTTGGAAAAACCACAAATATATAATTGTTTAATTCTGTAATTTTGAAATAACAACAAAGCATAGGTGTATAAGATTGTGTAAGAAAACATTTAATAAAGAGTACATACGAAAAGGAAAAGAAAAAGAAACAGAGGATACCTCAATTCGCGCGCCCCACTAAACTGAATCGGATAAATAAATAACGTTTCCATTCTATGCTGCTATGCTTTTTCCTTTACAGGGTAACATCTGTTCTGCTGCTGGCTTCCTTTAATTGATGTTTTCAGGCTAGAGATAGATTTGTCAGCTATTTCATGCTACTTGCTGTACAGTACAGTACCCAAAAAGTACAGTTTAGTTATTTACCCATGCTTTTCCTCAAACAACAGAGCGCAAAGCAGCTATCCAATGTTGTTGTTTTTTTAAAAGTAAGATACCAATAAAGACCATTAAACGATTCAGTAAAACATGTATCCAAATAAGGCAGTTTAGTTATTTACCAATGCTTGATTTTTTTGCTTTTCCTCCAACAACAGAGCCCAAAGCTGTCATCCAAGCAGTCAAGTACCAACGAAGACGATTAAACGATACAGTTAAACAGACAGAGTATCAGTCCCTGTGCGTGTAACATTTTGCCTAGTAGAATGGAACCTATAAATTAACAACAGAACCAGCGGTAAATCTAGTCATAGAACTCACGTTCAGATCATGAATGATTCCCTAATGAGGAGCAGGGACAGGGTAGCATAAAATGCTAACCTTAGCCCAGAATCCATGCCTGTTCCAATGCCATTGTTCAAACACCTGGCAACACAGCCAAGAAAAGCAAATGAAAGGAAAGCGTAAAGCTTCTTGGCTTGGGTTGTAGTCCTTGTTCATCATATCATCTGTTTTTAAAGGGAGCACGGACCTCATTGAAGCAAACAGGAAAGCTTCCATTCACTGGTGTGACAGCCAGTTCAGGCCCTAACATCTTACCTTGAGCCGTTATTTCAGTAAGTAATCTGATCATATGTAGCTGGTTATTATAATGGAATCAGTGACTTTAACAAGCTCCTGCAAATACTGGATTACTGTGCTCACTCAACCATAGTTCATTAGGGCTTTAGAAGTGGGATCCAGGAGAGGCCATGAAATATGATCCCCTAATCTCTCCTAAGTACGGAAAGACTGGTTATAAGGCAAGTGCCTTTTTAAAATACCTGTGAAGTGAATAAATCTTGGTCATGCTAAAAAGTAATGAAAAGTCACCTGTTAAGGACATAACTTTGCCAAATCGATACAGAGAGAGAGAGTGTGTGTGCGTGTGTCTGTACCTCTCACAATGTAACAAGATTCTTGAATGAGCAGAGTTAAAGCAACCCAGATGGCTTGCTCTTTAAGCATGCCATTAACTGAGAATAGGCTTCTCGGTTTGGAATAGGTGTTTTGTTTTCCCCTCCAGATTATAGGGAGCGACGCAACCTAGGAGCAATTCTAGATCAGATCAGACTTGATCAGAACCACTATTACGGGGGACAGATAAGGCTCAAAGCAGAGAGTTCTGTACGGGGAAAATAGCTGCAGATATTTATAAAGTTCTGGGTCAAGAAAACCCAAATTTATTGCAAACTGGCAAACACCTACAATAGCAAAACTGAATTCAAAAGTCTAGCTAACAGAACCAGTGGTAAGGGGAAGATGGGAATTGTAGTCCAAAACATCTGGAGGGCCGAAGTTTGGGGATGCCTGGTCTAGAGAATTTTTTTATCTGGCACTGAAAAGATGTAGAGCCACAACTGAAAAGTTATGTCCTTAACAGGTATTCTAGAAGGCCTGGCCAAATTTCCCCCCGGGTGTGTGCTGCTATTAGATTATCCCCTTTATTATTTACGATGAGCTCAGTATTTTATCTAAGCATTTATCTGTTGGTTTGTTTCTGATTTGTTTTCTATGAGTCGAGCATTTCACTTATTCTATTTTCTCCATTGTAAACCAGCTAAACTCTGGTTTACATTCCAGCTCTTTACAGAAAGAACTGCAGCTCAGGGGTACAGCATATGCAGGAAGTCCAAGATGACATTTCTAGCACCTCCCTTTAAAACCATCAAGTTAAGAGACGATGTGAAACGTCTTTGCTTGAGACCGTGACAAGCTGCTTTCCGCCAGAGTAGACCTTATTGGATTAGATTAAGGGTGAGGAACCTTTATTCAGCCTGAGGGCCACATTCTCTCCTGAGCAACCTTCCAAGGGCCACATGCCAGGGAAGGGGCGGGACCAGATGCAGAAGTGTGCGGCACAATGAATGTGACAGGTTATGTTTATATGGTAGGCTAATGTCTATACACTGACACACCTCTTTCTGTCCTTCTTCCAGACAAGGAAGAAACGTTATCAGAGTTCAAGGGCAAAGTCCAGCCAGGCAAAAACACATGGAGTGAAAAGCAGGATCAGTTAGCGTGTGGCCTGGGGAAAGGATGACGTGTGGCAGTGGAAGAGTGCCAAGGGCTAGATGAAGATGCCTGGAAAGCCATATTTGGTCCCGGGGCCTAAAGTTCCCACCCCTGGGTTAGACGAATAAATAGACTGAGTTATTATAAGGCAGCTTGCTCTGTCACATTGATTTAAGACTGCAGCCTTGCACAGAATCAGCTCTTTTCCCTCCCTCACTGCATATAAAGATACAAAGACAGGCCCTCAAGCTATTGCCCTCAATTCCGCTGCAACTCCTTACCTCAAAATCTGTTGTATGTGCACTGGCACACCCAATGTATTTTTATAAGGATGTCCTTCATAATGTAAATAGTTATCCCATATTTCCCCTTTATTTTCAACAGGACGCCAAATCATAGATAAAGAAAGAATACTTACAGCTGAATGGCAGTGGTGATGACTGGTCATAGCAGCAGCAGCAGCAGCAGGAAACATTCATACAATGTTCAGCTCAACATACATTATATCAGCCTTGGCCACTCCCAAAATGTGGCCCCCGAGACATATCTCCTGAAGGAATGCACTCCTTGGCTGAATACATAACATACATTTAAAGCTAAAGCACATGACTTTCACCAAAGAATCCTGGGAGCCGTAGTTTGTTAATGGTGCTGGGAATTGTAGCTCTGTGAGGGGTAAACTGTAAGGATTTTTTTTTGGGGGGGGGGCAAACTATGTGCTTTAAATTTATGCTGTGTAGACTTGACATACAAACAAGTTTTCCATGCCTGTCTTACAACGACTGTGTAAAGCAGGCTGTTATTGTTACCATCATCCCCATAATGTGGATTTGGGGTAGAGTCCCAAAGATGTGACATTTGAACCAGGAACCTCTGAGTCAACTCACACTTTACAATTCTACTCTTCTACAGTTTGCAACACCAATTTACATTACCATCTAACAACTATCATGGCTGAGCCAGTATCTGGACCTGGTTCTTCTTCCTTATCCAGATTTTATTTTTATAGTCCTTGCTTTATAAATCAATTAACTCTAGAACCTTTTCCATTCCATGTAGCTTACAGCCCAAGCCAATGCACAGTTGCTTGGGGGGAAAGCCTCCCTGGATTAAACAGGGTTTACTCCCAAGTATACATAGGGTTACAGGATTAGAAAGTAGTGTTAAAAATGAACACCTCTTTTTCTAAAGTCACATAGAGTATTACTATTGATCCCAAACTTTTTAAATATGATGCAGCATCTTGGAGCGATGTATCATCTTTGTATACACTAGAGTCTAAGGAAGTAACTATCTTGCAAATCCTGTACATATATATACACATTTACACAGCGCACACCAGCTCATCTTTCCCTGAAGATAGTCATATAGGACAGATGACTGTCCAATAGAAGAATCGCTTTTGATCCAGACTCCACTGCAGGCCTTCATACCTCTGGAGAAGCAGGCTAGCGGCAGACTCCAGACTAAGGGAAATGTTTGACAGAGAAGCATACGTATTCCAAACATTGTTTGATTCATGTTTTAAAGTCTCACTTGCAAACATACTTCCGCAGCTCCAACATCAATCACCGGAAATATGTTCTTATAAACAAAGTAATACATGCTGTCTCTTCCAATGATACCATGCACAGGTCATTGGGTAGCACCCCCAGAAAAGGAACTTTCTGGAATTATATATGAATGAAGCCCTAAAAGAAACAAAGAAACACTGCAGAACAAAAAAAAGGTGTAGGGTCTGAAAACAGCCGCTCTGTAACTTTTTATTCTGAAACTTTGTTTTTTTTGCAGAGAAGCATTTGCTGCACACTTTTGAGAAATTACCTAAATCCCACCACTAGTTCTCATGCATGGCTTCATTCAACATGTTGATGAGAATTGTTGTTGTTGTTAGCATCTATCTGTCTCGAGTGACAATGGAGTGCGCCTCTGGGGTGAAGTCAAGCATCGAAGCTACTTCCCTGAGGTGCAAGCCTGGGCAGTGTGCATGGAGGTCCTAGGCTGCCCAAGCAAAAAGCCCTGCCTCTTGGCCTCGCTGATGTAGTCCAAATAATAATAATAATAATAATAATAATAATAATAATAATAATAATAATATTTATACCCCGCCCATCTGGCCGGGTTCCCCCAGCCACTCTGGGCGGCTTCCAACAAAATATTAAAATACAGAAATCCATCAAACATTAAAAGCTTCCCTAAACAGGGCTGCCTTCAGATGCCTTCTAAAGGTCTCGCAATTGTTGTTCTCTTTGACCTCTGGTGGGAGGGCATTCCACAGGGCGGGTGCCACTACCGAGAAGGCCCTCTGCCTGGTTCCCTGTAACTTGGCTTCTCGTAGAGAGGGAACCGCCAGAAGGCCCTCGGCGCTGGACCTCAGAGCAATATGTTTGGCACCAGCCTTGCTTCAGGAGTTCCCAGAATGAGGCGTACAAGGCACCCTCCAACCAGCTTAGCGACTCCACTGTCCTGATGAGGCTGCTACATCAAAAGCCCTTCATGCCCCATTTGTGAGTTTCTACAAGCCATTGGCTGTCCACTGCTGGAGACAGGAAGCTGGTGTAGATGGGCCTTTGGTCTGATACATCTGGCCTCTTTAAATGCTTCCAAAGTTGTAGCACAGGAGAAAACACAAAGGATTTTTCTATATGTTCTATATGTTCATTGTACACTTTTCCTCACAGGCCAAAGAGCAGTAGGTGGAACAGTTTAAATCAGGAACATGTGACATGGTGGAAGAGTTAAACTCCCCTTCCCCCAACATTGTGGGCCTGATCAAAATCAAGGCACCCACAGCTGCTTCAAACTTTGAAAATGTGTGTGTTCTTCTTCATGGATCTCCCCCATCACATCTAACTTGGCTCTTAGGTCCTTTGCAGCTGAATGTGTGAGCTGATCACATAGCAAGCATCACATAACAAGAAGCAAGAAGCAAGCTGCAAGTTTTGTTAGCTGTGTTTGATCTTGCAGAAGGGACCCTACCATTAGGCATGCTGAGGTGACCTGGCAGACTTGAAGGTGCCACCAAAAGGCAGCAAAGTCTCAATTTTTAAAAATGGTTATATTTTTTAGTAAGTGGGTGGGGCCAAATTAGGTATTTTCCATAGGCAACGAGAGGGTTTGAGCCATCATAACCTGGTAATGGTCCTCTCAGGGCAGGCCCACACATGAGGCAAGGTGAGATGACCACCTTGGGTGGCAGGATCCACAGGGGCAGCAGATCTGGCCTTCAAACAATCCATCACCCACTGGTGTTGCTGCTGCAGTAGCAGCTATGACTGCAGTGCACTCCTTGAAAGCAGGATCTGCCATCCCCTTGGAAGCCCCCCCCCATGCTGCTTCTACATCTGCCTCTCAGCAAATAGGAGACACTCCTCCCTGTTAGGATTCATTCCCCGTCTGCAGTCATAGGGTTATTGTGTATCATATGACTGTATGTGTTTTCATTCCCACAGAGTGGAAGTGACGTAGACAGGATGTTTACGTGGGACTGTTGTTCCTTTGTTCTTTCTCTTTACTGGCTGTGATGCCAGAGAGAGGGAGCCATGATGTAGAGCTCCCAGTTTGTTTATATGTAAATAAAGCAGTTTAGCCTTATTTGCTGACTTGTGTGTTGTTCATCACGTTTGTGGGAGCAATCGCATATTTGGCCTGTGGGACAAGTCCAACAGCTGGCCCCCGGGACGGCCGAATTACTGACATCCTTAGGGAAGAAATGGCCAGGGCTACTCTCTGGGGTCTCCAGGGCTCTGCTCCAGCCTAGCATGGTTCAGAGCGGGCCCCTTTTAACCCCCCACCCGCCATGGCCTTTGATTCCCACTTCAACCATTGGGTAAGGTTGATTTGATTCCCCTACCTTGTTCCCAATGTACAGTAAATCTTCACTCACTCCTTTTTCACTGGCCAGGGGTGGGGGCACCATTTTGTGGTTTGCCTCATGTGCCAAAATGTCTTGAACCAGCCCTGACTCCTTTAGCCTAAAAACAGTTAGTAACAACATTTCCCAAATTTAGAACAGATGAAGCTAAAAGAAGGCAAAATGTCTTGGCAAGGCTAAGTCTTTGTTTTCATTGAAATGTTCTTTGATGACTCACCAGGGCAGGGGTGTCCTGTAAGTCAGCATTCTTCATTCTGGTGGACTTTCCTTCCTTGGAGGTTCTTAAGCAGAGGATGGGTGGCCATCTGTCATCCACGATCTAGTTGAGAGTCCTGCATCAAAGGGGGTTGAACTAGATGACCCTTGGGGTCCCTTCCAACTCTACAATTCTATGATTCTATGCTGTGAATCTTTCTTTGCCCCAAACATCAGAGCCTCAGGAACAAAAAGTATAGGTACAGCCTATGGCTGGATTCAGGACTTCCAACTATGTTCGAACTAATTTACAAGACTGCAGCATGTATTTCTGGCTGGAATAAAAATATTTTCCAGCCCAACTGTCCAGAATTAGAAATTACAAACTAGAAAGGTGGTCTTTCTTTGTTTGTTTTGCTTTTGGTACCCTTGGAAATATTGTTTTCCTGGAAATATTCTTTCATCAAAACAAAAAGGAAAGTTGCTTCACAGACTGAGGTGCACCATGTATTGGAAGGTGGGACAACTATAGTGCATTAAATAGGAAATAATGGGGTTGCTTTGCACTTGGGCCCAGTTCTCATGTACATATGCTGGGAACTAGGGCTAGCCTTCAGGGATACTGGCACCTGGCACCATGCAAATGATGCATTTTGCTAGCTTGAACAAAACTGCATGCAATTTGCCTGCAATCCATTCCTGGGGGAAGAATCACACAGACTGGATGAATTGTGCATGCAGTGAAATTTGATGTCCCAGGTGACAGCAGAACGCTTGCACATTTCAAACGCTTGCACATTTGGATGAAAACCACCTATGTTACAGGCAACAGAAGACTGGTTAGGTCTCCCATTTAAAACAATAAGAACAATAAAGGTAAAGATAAAGGGACCCCTGACCATTAGGTCCAGTCACGGACGATTCTGGGGTTGCGCGCTCATCTCGCTTTATTAGCCGAGGGAGCCAGCGTACAGCTTCTGGGTCATGTGGCCAGCATGACTAAGCCGCTTCTGGCGAACCAGAGCAGTGCATGGAAACACCATTTACCTTCCCGCTGGAGCGGTCCCTATTTATCTACTTGCACTTTGGCGTGCTTTTGAACTGCTAGGTTGGCAGGAGCTGGGACCAAGCAACGGGAGCTCACCCCGTCGCAGGCCGACCTTCTGATCGGCAAGCCGTAGGCTCTGTGGTTTAACCCACAGCAGCACCCGCATCCTTAATAAGAACCATATGATCCTCTAAAATGGGAACCCTTTGTCCAATCTCTCTATACATTG
The DNA here is from genome assembly GCF_965207765.1 of Zootoca vivipara. NCBI lineage: Eukaryota > Metazoa > Chordata > Lepidosauria > Squamata > Lacertidae > Zootoca > Zootoca vivipara. The sequence goes on along the minus strand of NC_142584.1, from coordinate 62,434,795 downwards.
GCAGGTCAGATGTCTTGGCGTGAGATAGTAGAACACCTGTGAATTTCATACCATCTGGTTGGGGAAAGATGCAAGGAGCAACTTCTGAAATCAACTAAAAAATGGTAATGAATGAAAAACGCAAATGAAAAATTAAATCAGTTATGACTAATGGGAAACTACGTAAGCAAATGAAACTTTTTAAATGGAAATGAATAGGGAAATGAAATGCTGCCCCCCCATGCACAAGATTGCACCTGATTGACACAAGACATCATTCACATGTCCCACCAATGAGTGTAACTCGCTGTATGGTGACACAAGATGGGGCCGTCTCTATATTGGTTCACTGACTGTGAAACTTTACTCCTTGAAGGCTTATTTGACCCCAACACTCAGCTTCCATGCCTAGTTAAGTCATATCCATTCACCCAGGCCTCAGGTGGAAACTGATTACTTTCTTCAAGGTGTACTGTTACTGTTATGATGAACAGTTGGACCATGTCTTAATATATGTTTACGCTATGTTTTGTGATACATATCATTCTGATGGCATTCTGATTCACTTATTTACTGCTTCGTAAATGGCTCTGGGATCTATTTTGATGAAGTCAAAGGAACGAATGGATGTGCTGCTGAGGTCTGGCCGCCAACTCTTACCCCACAAAGGACATAACCACAAGTCTAAATGTCTGAACTAGGTCTCAGACAGACTTTTGGTTCCATAAAGATACACTGGGAGATGTCAGGAAACATCTGATCTCTCCCCCTGACAACAGCCCACACCACCCTGGAGAGTTCCACCTCACACTTTGAGAACACTTGCTTTAAGACTTTGGATAAATAAAACAAAAATTCGACATGTTCCCCCTCTCCTTGGGAAAACCTAAATGGAAGGAATTCCATTCGGAAAGGATATCCCTTGCTGCTGTAGATGGATCAGCTTTCAAGACTATAGAAAAATTGTTTGATGTGATTGAACCCAGGAGGTTGTCCTGAAACGCTCTGACTCATGTAAGTAAATAACTCCTTTCAAGCGCTGTGACACTCTCCAGTCCTGGATTCATGACACTGGCCAACATAATCACACATTAAGTTTTAATGGGGACGTGGCACTGACTAGGGCTGAGTGCAGGATTTTTTTATATTCATATTCGAATTTCATTATGGAAGTTTGAGACTCTGCCAGTTTGGCAGGAAGAGAAAACAGCTTCTTTGAAAACTTCAGGTAAGCCCATTACCTTTTTTAACAAGTCATGGCCCCAGCCACAAAGTCCCTAAAATGAGGCACAACTACACAACTACAGTGCCATGCATATGACATGGCATCAAATCCGAGGCCAGGTCTATCCTTAGACAGAGTGAGGCAGCTGCCTTAGGCAAGTGATTTTGAGTGTCCTGAAAGGGCAAATAGCTAGTTAACTAACTTTTATTGTATTTCTACTCCTAAAGAGAAGCGCTTGTGAGATTTTCTGTCTCAGGTGCCAGAATAGCTTAGACAGCCTTGGGTACTGTGCCCTTTGACCTGGGATGGGGTGGGTGTGCCTGAGGCAGTCAAATGTCTTGGGCCAGACCTGCCAGCTCTGGTGGTGTTTCTCACTGCAGCTGTTACAGACAACCAACCATACACGCAATGTTTTCTGGACTGTACCTTTTCCCTGAGGCGCTATTTTCTATGTGCAGGGTCTCTTTCTGGGTGGAGAAGCATTTAAACTTAAACCTGCAATCTATCGTGGCACGTCCCAGGAAAAACTCTGTTGCCACAAATCTGCAGCATGTGTAGATTGGCACTAAGATTGGCTGAGTGTTGTTTGGTCGATAGCAACACAGCTGCAATCCTGCATATAGTTACACTGCCTAAATCCTCTTCAAGTCATTGGGAGGCAGACAACCTAACTGCATGCTGGAATGCAGCAATAGGAACATATGTGAAGCTCACCCCCTGAGAAAGAGCTTTGCACTCCTTTGACTTGACCTCTCCAGGGACTATTTGGCTCAGCTCTGATAAGAATAATAATAGACTACCTGGTTGTCTCAATTATGCCTTAAGGTATTTGCCTTTGTTTTGGTAACCAGAAAGGCATCTTACAACTGCGGACTATAATAAACTGTATCTACTAACACAATCCATTACATTTGTGCCTAGAGGAGACAAGGTGCTCAGCTCAGACTCCGTGCTTTGGGGAACCTAAAATAACTTAACCAGTGGGTGACATTATGTAAATTGTAAATTGTTCCTTGCTCCTGAGTACAGGACAACTCGTGCATAAGGGCTGCGTACACAACTGTACCTTTAAAGCACATCCCCCCCCACACACACACCTCAAAGAATTATGGGCACTGTAGTTTGCAAAAGGTTGATGGGAATTGTAACTCTGCAAGGGGTAAACTTGCAGAGAGTTCCAGAGAGTTCCCTGCTTATTCAACTTATATGCAGAATACATCATGCGAAAGGCTGGACTGGATGAATCCCAAGCCAGTATTAAGATTGCCGGAAGAAATATTGACAACCTCAGATATGCAAAGAACACAACTTTGATGGCAGAAAGTGAGGAGGAATTATAGAACCTCTTAATGAGGGTGAAAGAGGAGAGCGCAAAATATGGTCTGAAGCTCAACATCAAAAAAAACTAAAATCAGGGCCACTGGTCCCATCACCTCCTGGCAAACATAAGGGGAAGAATTGGAAGCAGTGACAGATTTTACCTTCTTGGGCTCCATGATCACGGCAGATGGTGACAGCAGTCATGAAATTAAAAGACGCCTGCTTCCTGGGAGAAAAGTGATGATAAACCTAGACAGCATCTCAAAAAGCAGAGACATTACCATGTCAACAAAGGTATGTATAGTTAAAGCTATGGTTTTCCCAGTAGTGATGTATGGAAGTGAGAGCTGGACCATAAAGAAGGCTGATCGCCAAAGAATTGATGCTTTTGAATTGTGGTGCTGGAGGAGACCCCTGAGAGTCCATGGACTGCAAGAAGATCAAACCTATCCATTCTGAAGGAAATCAGCCCTGAGTGCTCACTAGAAGGACAGATCCTGAAGCTGAGGCTTGCTTTGGCCGCCTCATGAGAAGAGAAGACTCTCTAGAAAAAAACTCTGATGATGGGTAAGATTGAGGGCACAAGGAGAAGGGGACGACAGAGGACGAGATGGTTGGACAGTGTTACAGAAGTGACCAACATGAATTTGATGAAACTCTGGGAAGTAGCGGAAGACAGGAGTGCCTGGTGTGCTCTGGTCCATGGGGGTCACAACTAATCGACTAAACAACAAGGGGTAAACTACAGTGCCCAGAATTCTTTGAGGGAAATAATATGAAGAACCCTGCTGGATCAGGCCAAATACTCATCTAGTCCAGCATCCTGTTCTCATAGGGGCCAACTGGATGCCTGTGGAAAGCCTATGAGCTGAACCTGAGAACAGCTGCATTCTCTCCATTTGTGAATCCCAGCAACTGAGGCCCAGTATACCTGAAGGAGCATCTCCACCCTCATCGTTCATCCCAGACACTGAAATCCAGCTCCGAGTCCCTTCTGGCGGTTCCCTCACTGCAAGAAGTGAGGTTACAGGGAATCAGGCACAGGGCCTTCTCAGTGGTGGCGCCTGTCCTGTGGAATGCCCTCCCACCAGATGTCAAGGAAATAAACAACTAACTGACTTTTAGAAGACATCTGAAGGCATCCCTGTTTAGAGAAGTTTTTAATTTCTGATGTTTTAATGTGTTTTTAGTATTCTGTTGGGAGCCACCCAGAGTGGCTGGGGAAACCCAGCCAGAAGGGCGGGGTATAAATAATAAATTATTATTGATTATTCTGCTGCTTCCACCTAGTGGAGCGTGCTTTGAATGTGCTTTAAAGTTATAGCGTCTATGCAGCCAAGAGCTAGCAAATAAAGAGGTGTCTCTACCACAAGGCGGGAGTGCAGTTCTGCTGCCTTCTTTCAGGAGGTACAATTCTGGTGGAACCTTGTCCACACACACTGGTGTCGCCTTCATGACCCATTCAGTTTTTTGCCTCTCTGAGAAGCGGCCTAAAGGGGGAAATGGTACACATCGATAACTGAGGACCAATGTGGTGTAATAATTAAAGTGTTGCTCTAGGACCAGGGAGACCCAGGTTATCAAATCTCACTCTGCCATTAAGCTCCTTGGGTGCCCTTGGGCCAGTCGCTATCTCTTGCCCTAACCTACAACACAGAGTTAGAAAGATAAGGTTTGGGGGTCGGGGGGAAAGAACTATGTGTGCCATTCTAAGCTCCTTGGAGAACAGGCAGGATAAAAATGTAATAATTGAGGTCCTTTGCTCCATGGTATGAGAAGCTTGTTTTGGAGTCATGCTGAATGTGCAGCTAGAAGCCTGCATCTATTGTTGGTAAAAGGCTGTAGTTTTTTTAAAGAGGGTTGAAGATGCTTGTTTGTGCATACACTCAAGTCACTTCTGATAAACAGGTATCTTCTTCAAGTTTTTGACTTGAAGTGACGCATCTCTCAATTTCCCTTGAACACTTGTCTGTTTTCAGACGTTATTCATTACAGTAGTGATTTGCTTAGATCAGTAACCGTCAAGCCCTATGCAGTGTTTTGAACAGTGTCTTCTCATGGTGATGATATGGAATTAGCTGGGAAAACAAGAATAGCTTGAGCTCAGTCTAAGCTAAAAGCCATAGTAAGATTGCCCTTCACCTAAGTCTGCAAACTGAGTATCTAGATAGAGTTGTGGCCATGTATTTATTCCATCTCTCCTACATCTTTCCCCCTCTCTCTCCATTCTTTGTTATCACTGCTCCATTCTTATGCTAAAAAAAAACCCACACAAAAACCCCAAGCCCTTAGTAGTCATTTCTGAATCATTCCAAAATGGGAAACCCTTGGACTGCTTTTCATTCCATTAACTAGCTGGAGGGCAGGAAGACTATGCCTAGACAGGAGACAGATCCTATCTGTTTGCAGATACCACTGAAATCTGGAATGCCTGTTAATGGGAAACAACATGTGTGGGGCAAATCCATGAAGACTCCAAACAACTTTGTGATGACCCTGATGCTCAAGTCTTGAAGGACGCAGCAAAGACACAGGGGGGAAATGAAAAAGTAAATGCCATATGTTTGTTTTGAGGTGTTTTATGTAATGGCCTCAGGAAAAAGCCCACCAAATGGTGGAACTATGGCCATAAAAGTAAGTTCAACCCTTGCAGCCAGCTAACTTTGCCTCTTCTTTCTTTCCCTTGCCCCTGCTTCCTCCCTCTCCAGTCCCTTGAGACCATCACTTCTTTCTGCTGCAAGGTCCCTCCTTCCCATCTTTCGGTCCCAAGCATCTTTTCCCGTCACTAGAAGTATCCACTCTTCAGAGAAAGTGCTTCCCCTAAACTGGTTGATTATCTTCCCAGCTGACACCCATATACCCACCCGCATTCTTAACCCTTCGTTTCTAGGGCTATGAGCACAGCATTCTTTGCCCCCTCTCCTTAGAATGAGGTGTGCTGGTTATTAGACATGCAAATATGAAAGTGGAAAGTGGAGGAATAGCTGCTGATGTCACAAGGTAGTGTGTTCTTGCGGGGAAGGATCATTTAGGGCTCTCTTCCAGGTGGAAGTTTGCAGGCTCCCACAAAGTTTCTTACTACCTACTCTTCCTCAAGTTTCAGACATTACCTCCCCACCACCACCCCAACGGAGTGGTTCAAGAGGACAATGTCCACAAACTGGTCATGGTGATCTAGGGACTTCAGTGGGCAGAGGGAAGCAGGGCTAGCATGGCAACATCATGTTAATTGTTCGTACAACAGAAAATTGGGAAAGGGATCAAGAGTTGTGGCTTCTCCAGAAAGTATGTGCCCCCTATTGATAAGGAAGTCATTTCATCTTCTTGTACCTGTTTTATGTGGGTCCCACTTAGATTTGTAAATACTACCACCATATATACAATGATAGCAGAGTGTCTTTTCCTCCTGCTTCTTATTGTTCCTGTTTTTATTAAGTGTCTAAGATGCAAAATTGCAAGAAACAATGGATCCAAACCAAGTGCTGGTGTATTCACACATTTGCCCTGTCAGCTGATGTTCAAATGAAGAATTCATGAAGGTCAAGAAAGATGGGAGATTACAACATATTTAACACTTCAAAGTACTGTAAGAGTGCCTTTCCAAAATAAGGAATGTGAGGGGGTGTAGGGGGGAGCCCAAGGGTGCCTTCGTGTACCTTGGAGAGAAACAGAATCCGTGCCTCTGTGACAAAATCCTTCTTTGTGACACAGCTAACCAGTTTGCTATGGTGAGTTAGTTTATTAGCCATAGCAATATGCCAAATTCCCCCAAACCATCCTGGGCTAGTATTTGAAGTGAGCAACAAACATCAGTTTTAAAGGATAATAAAATCCAGCATATGTAAAAACTGGCTGAACACTCAAGTCCAACAACAACAGAACAGCTAATATGAATTTCATATTGTAGAACAGTGCATTTTTATTATACAAAAGGACAGGCCTAATAACTTTCATCAGGAAGCAGTAAAAAAAATCAGACTCACCAAGATGGTTCCTCTTACAGGAAGTATTGCTTGGTTACAAAAAAGTGAGGCTATTTTTGATTGCCCTAGATGAAGAGAGATTCCCAGAATGTGCTGATGCATTAAACAGAACAGTAAATATTCCATTTGCACCAGTGCCTCCTGCTAGTTTTCCTTTACATGGATCCCAGTTACTCACAATGCTTATTGCTGTAAATAATGTTAGGTGATTTTCTAGTGTACATGTACCAGTTGTGATGTCTCACCAAACATCATGGATTATTGCAGGAAGCTGAAATCTATAAAGGATTTAGCAATGATTTCTGCAGGCTACAGATAACAACCTTTCAGCAGATGACTCGACTACCACAGGTATGGTGCTATTGTCCAGTGTGAAATTCAGGCTGATGCACTGTTTTTGTCTGATTTCAGTTTTCAGCCTAACTAGCAAATGGTTTTAGGACATGATCTCTTCTTCCTCCAAAGCATACTTTTCCTCCTTGTTAGATGTGTGTGTGTGAGAGAGGTGGGGATTCAATGGGTGGAGGATGCCAGGGCTGGGTGGAGGGACATCTCTGCTCAATCCATTCCCCCTCTCCCCGCCCAGCACAAATGGGGTTTGGTCTGCAGCCCCCTTTTGTATAAACATGCTTAGGATATTGCCAATGGGGACAGACACTGTTGAATTTTCATAGGGGTTGAAGTATCCTGTGGAATCACTGTTTAGTTCCATTTCTGTCTTCATATAGAAGAGGAATAAAACCTGGGCTGTACTAATGTGGAAAGTCCTAGAGAAGGGATTTTTGGGTACTTTTTAAGGGGTTCTGATCCTTTTTTATTTAAAAAACCTGACTTCATTAAATCATATACACATCTATACATAACATAGCAAAATTGTTGTTGTTTAGTCGTTTAGTCGTATCCGACTCTTCGTGACCCCATGGACCAGAGCACGCCAGGCACTCCTGTCTTCCACTGCCTCCCGCAGTTTGGTCAAACTCATGTTCGTAGCTTCGAGAACACTGTCCAACCATCTCGTCCTCTGTCGTCCCCTTCTCCTAGTGCCCTCAATCTTTCCCAACATCAGGGTCTTTTCCAAGGATTCTTCTCTTCTCATGAGGTGGCCAAAGTATTGGAGCCTCAGCTTCACGACATAGCAAAATAGAGGCATGCAATAAATGCATTATAATTATACTTAACATATTACTACACAGAAAAACTATTATATTCATCCATATTTATGTTATATTTATTCTTCATAAATTTAGAAAACCGTTTCCATTTATTTTTACATTTTTCTCTTTCTTGTCTGCTTTCTCTCACTGTAATCAGTTGAGTAAGCTTATGCACCATTGCTGCCATACAAATTTTATTTTAACCATTCCTCTAATTTTGGTGGTGACCTGCTTTCCCTTTTTGGTGCAACAAACATGCAAGCAGCTACTATTATATTCCACATGAACCCCAGTGGCAAAGTGAAAGTTGTTGTTAATGTTATTATATTTACTATCCTCCCCCTAAAGTTTTAAATTATTGGACAAGTCCACAAAATAGGCTCCATATCTGCCATCAGATGTCCACATCTCCAACACTTTCCATCACAGACAGTATAAATTTTGCTAATTCTGTCTGGGGTCATATACAACTGAAATAGCAGTTTGTAATGATTTTCTCTCATGTTAGAGATTGTGCTGGTTCCTGAGTAAAAAAACAAAATCCAATTCTTGTTCGAAAATTGGTCTACCCACATTTTCCCTTAAGGTTTATACCCAAATGTGCTTTCAAAGTATTCAGAAAAAACATATATTTTAGAATCAACCCCCTTCAGATTTTCCTTCTTATAAATTATTTTCTCAAAACTTGGCAGTATTCTCACCATATTATTTTTGGTTATATTTCTTCTTATTGTTATCCCAACCATTGTTCTGCAATGACCATAATTTCTTTATATGTAATTACATCATTATTGATTAGGGGTTTTGGTACTTTTTGAAAATGTTGCAAAGCTTGACCAGTCAAGAAAAATCAATTTCTTAAAACAGGATCCGGGGGAGAGGGAATTCTAAATGTGACTTTAAAAAACAAAAACAAACCTTGACATTTATTTTACTGTAATGTAGAAATCTCTCACATGTTTGCAGTTTGGGCAGATTATTAACTCCCGTTTTATCTAGAGATTGGGGAACATGTAAGGCAATAATTGCACTATCCCCATGAAGAAAATGAAGGCCTAGTGATAGAAACAGATCCACAGTGGCCTTTATCTGCCATAATCAGAGAAACGTCAGCTGGAAAGCGTGAGGGGAATGCGGTTTACACAGGAGACGCCGCCTGTGTAGGGTTTCAGTTCTGGTTAATGACACTGTAAATCAAGCCTGTCATCTTTTCAAATGATTTTTCTTTCAGCGTAGGCTTAAGAAAACAACCACCATCACCTTCCCAACATGAGATTCCACAGGAACCAAACTTCTTTTCAATATAAGGAGAGAGACATTGTGACTGGGCTCGAACCATTAGGAACAGGCCGGGTTTTACCGTTTTCATTACAATGCCCATGATTTTAACACCCAGAAGTAATAATAATAATAATAATAATAATAATAATAATAATAATAATAATAATAGAACTGCAGTACAAAGACTCAACTGTGCATAAAGTCAGTGGAAGGCAAGACGGGCTTCTACCAACGACTTCTCTTCAGAATTATCCTAAGGGCAACAGATTCTATGATTTAGGTAGTTCCATTAAAGACCACTACCCATCCTTTCATAACATGTTATTTTAAAATTTTGATCTGTCACCCTAAATTATTATACTTTCCCCATTTCCTAGGGAAATCATTTCCTAGCTGGCTGTTCCTCTCCACTTGCAAAAACTGGATTGAACCTTGCATTTGATGAAGTGCTCATTTGAATCAATGGTCATTAATCTTTGTGGATCTGGGACCCACCTTTAACTCCAGTCTTAACAATGGACCCACTTTTATTTTAATTTTTAAAAATAATTCTGTTTCTTGCCTCACAACAGTCAGGGTTTCATGAGCAAACAACTAGTGGTACCAGTTTTAGATTTTCATCTTTCCACTTCCTCAAACTTACTATGCATGGATTTCTTTTCTTTTCTTATTTCCACATTTACTTTTTTCTTGCAATCAGTAGCAAAGTGCAAAAAAGAGAGGTTTGTGATGAATGATTCAAATGATATACAGTGGTACCTTGGTTTACATATGTCTTGGTTTGCATACATTTTGGATTACAAACACATCAAACCTGGAAGTGTGTGTCCCAGTTTGCAACTTTTTTTGGATTACAACCCTTTTTTATTATTATTACGAACAAAAAAATTTTGGAGGCCCTGTTGGCGAAAGTGAGCCTTGGGTTACAACCTGTTTTGGTTTACAAACAGACCTCCAGAACAGATTATGGTTGTAAACCAAGGTACCACTGTACTTGATATGTGCTACTGTTCAGTGTAATCCAGACAGTTAAATGCAAACATCTAACAACAGACAGTATAAAATGGTTGTATGTGAATTGGCTTTAAGTACTAAAACCCATAAATACATAGCCTTCTCAGTGGTGGTGTCTCGGAAATGCTCTCCTTAAAGATGCTCACTTGATGCCCATGATAGGAGTGGGTTATTTTTTTATGCCTCATGAAGACCTTTCTCACCTGTTATGTTTTTAAAAGTCCATGGGTGCTACTCAATTAAGTTTTACTCAGAGTAGACTTATTAAAATTAATCCACCGAACATAAACTGCAATCCTAACCAGGTCTACTCAGAAACACTGCACTCTTCAGCATTGGCTGGGTTGGTAAGAACACTTCTGTTCAGGCAAGCCTATTCAGACATGAAGACACCACTATGTGTTTTAATCTTTTAAAAAGCTTTTTATATATTCTTATACATTCTTTGCATTTTTTTAAAAAAAGTTTTAAACTCTGTCTTAAAGTTAATTTTATTTTATTTTTTGTAAACTGCTCGAGAGATTCTATTTACAATCAAGTGCTATATTAAATCTGGTTAAAATAAGAATAAATAATCCTGAAATGAAAGCAGGACCACATGGGAAATAGGAGAGAGATTCCCCTCCCTCCCTTCAGTTGTGTGAAGTCCTTCTGCCACAGCCAGAGGTTATTAGGGCTAAAGTTGTCAGGACCCTGAACTGTTAAGGGACCCTGCCACCAAGAGTCAACGCCATGATTGTAGCCCCTCCTCATGGCATCCAGCCAAACTAGAGTCTACTCACATTATCTCTGACCTGGCCAATACCAAACTAGACCTGGTGTTAATTGCATTAAAACAATTTACATAATATATATATACATATGTATGTAAAATTGCATCCGGACATCCCTAATCAGCGGAATTCAATTCTCTCTCCCCCAGGCACAATCCAGACATCCCCACCCCAGGAAAAAAACCCTCTCTGGACCTTTTAGTTTGCACACCTTTCATCAACCAGATCTTTGTCCTCCACCTCTCATGATTGCTACGGAGCCCTACTAGATCAAAACTCCTGAAGACCCTCAACAGTAGAGCTGAGTCTGCATTCTCCGTTTAAAACTCTGAGCTATCCACCCACTAACATATATTCTTTTCTTTTCTTTCAGATATCTGGGGGCAGGGGGGGGGGGAGAAGAAACACCCTGGCTTTTGATATTTAATCAAGATGACCTTATTGGCTTTTATTTTACCAAAGCAACTAGGTTTGGGACACTTGTGCTGCTAGAGTCTGACAGACAAAAAGAAACAGGGGAGAGTGACAGATAACAGTGTCGTGTTAACTGCCTTATTGTGATGTCTATTTGTACTGTACTGTCATGACTATAATGTGTGTCAGATCGTGGTTTTTCAGAGACACATTCCAGACTAATGTCCAAGTTGCAGGATTTGTAGTGGTAACTGGCAAAGGCAAACTTTATTTCTGAGTGACTGAATGAACTCCTTTAGACCACCAGCCATTCTAGAGATGCATATCTTTTTAATTTCACTTTAAAACAAATGTAGGGGAAAAAACACACCCAGAGGTAATGTTACAGAACACTCTTCAAGCTAGGAACTTATCAGGCTGTTAAGAAACCACACAGGTATACCTACTATTGTGCCACTATTGAAATATGACTGTCCACTCAGATTCAGATCTCTAGTTTGTGTGCATTTGTGTGTGTGCTTGTGTGTACATATGCAAGTGTATTCTACACAAACACACATAGTCCTGCACTAACATCCACACCAGGGTTCTTCTGTTGGAATGGCTTTTGAACAGAGACCCTTTATGTCAATCCAAGATCTAGACAGATCCAGCAGTAGAAGAGCCAACTCTGGATCCGCCCACTTGATCTGCCTGTAACAAAACCCACACATCCTCAGCCCCACCTTGTCTCTTCAAAACCATCAAAACAGAACAGGATGCGGTTTATTCACCTCTAAGGTAACCAAAGTGGCTGTTATTTTCTTGCACAAATACCAGTTTGGCATTCAAGCAGTGAGGAGCAGACACTCTCCATAGCCCATTTCAGGCCACACATTACAGTAGGCTACTAAAAGGCACCTATACCAGTTCTAGAGTCTAGCGCAGGGGTCAGCAAACTTTTTCAGCAGGGGGCTGGTCCACTGTCCCTCAGACCTTGTGGGGGGCCGGACTATATTTTGAAGAAAAATATGAACGAATTCCTATGCCCCACAAATAACCCAGAGATGCATTTTAAATAAAAGGACACATTCTACTCATGTAAAAAATGCTGATTCCAGCACCGTCCATGGGCCGGATTGAAAAGGTGATTGGGCCGCATCCGGCCCCCAGGCCTTAGTTTGGGGACCCCTGGTCTAGTGCCTGACTGAGTGACTATTATAAAAGCATTTCATCAGGATTGCAGGGCTCAGGGCTGAGCTCCATAATAAGCAACTTCAAGAGGTGAAACTTCAAGAAGAGCCTTGGCATCCTACCAACCATGCCTGAAACTGTATTGGTTGAGGGTGCCCGTTGCTGGCATTGCACTCCTGCTCAGTGGGTAGAGCATGAGACGCTTAACCTCGCGGTCGTGGGTTCAAATCCCACGCTGGACAAAAAGATTCTTGCATTGCAAGGGGTTGGACTGGATGCCCTTCGTGGTCCCCCTTCCTACTCTACAGTTCTATGACCATGTGTCTTTTCATAGGAAGCGCTAGGGGCAATCTTCCCGTAAGTCAGGGCCTCCTCTTCCCCGAGCTCGCAGCATAATGGAAACCAATTTGACATTATTTATGCCTCCAAAAATATGTAAGACCTTTAAGCCATTCCTCACGCTGAAGGCCCGTGATTTACGGGATGTTGCAGTGAGACGCTAATACAAAAGACAGGGGAAATAGTTTACGTGGCTGCAATGTAAACATTGCCGCCGCAGAGCCCGCTTTTTTTTATGGAGCCCCTGCAATGGCGCGCGATCAGACAAGTGCCTGATTTACGGCCCTATTTAGATAACGGTGTCCGGAGAAGGGATTGGCGGTGGCGTCAAGGTCGCAGGGCGGGCCAGGGCGGACGTTCCGTCGGACAGCAGCAGCAGCTACGGAGACGCCGTAAACGCCGCCCAAGAATGCCGCCTCCGGCGCAAAAGCACCAGCAATCCCTCCCTTCGGGTCACTCCGCTTACAGCTCTCGGCAGAGGCAGCCAACAGTGTCCCACCGCTACCGGCCACGAGAGGCGCTGCTGAGAAGGAAAAGGAGAAGGCGAAGAAGGGAGGGGAAAGCCCGGTCTCGGCGCTGGAGCCGGCGATTGGTCAAGGTGGGAATGGAGTTTCTCCCTCAAGGCCAATCAAAAGCGACCTCGACAAGGTGCGAGGATGTCTATGGGCTCCTGCGCTTTCCTTTCGCTTTGGGCGGTCGGCTCGATTGCGCAATCTGCCCAGGGGCTCTTCGAGTTTTTCTGTTGCGCGTGAGATTTAGGTCTGGGTGTTGCTTCACTCAGAACCAAACTATCTAGCCGCTTAAGACCTCTGCGTTCCTTTGTGTGACGGAGTGGCTCTCTTTTGAATGTAAATGGGAATGAAGAGGCAAAACCGAGATATGGGTCGGGGTGTTGGAGCATGCTTCTCCTAGGTGTACGACCTGCAACTTAATCAGCAATAAAAAACCCACTTCACTGCTGGGAGCAATCTTTACCATATCCATCAGGGGTACCAACCAACTTGAATTAAATATGGGTGGGAAGTAAGCACCGCTCGACATAATCGATTACATGATGCAGTCCACGCACACCATTCAAATGGCAATGTCCAGTAACTTTGGGAGGGCCTTGACCCCTAAAATATTTTACTTGTGGGGCCAAAGTCCCCACTCCCCCAGGAGTTGACTGCTATGCCTGGTAATGGCATGGGCACATTGGTTACTTGCTTTAAGCCTCCTACAGCTCTCCAGATACAGATTGTATTCCATGTTGTGGTTTTCCTAGGAATCAGGTAGGCTAAAGTATGAAACTCATCTGCAGGTGAAGTCCATACATGTGAGTATAATTACTGTACAAAAAGCCTCATATAAAGCAGCCCAGACTCTGTGTAAATTAATGCTGTTTGTCTATTCCACAAGGATCAAGTGGTAATGTGCAAGTACAAATGAGCCAGCGCAATCCTGTGTCACAGAAAGAATTTGGATATTCGATGCATAACACTGAAATGCCATGTTTGCATTGAAGGCAGTGCACAAAGTCAGCTCCCAGTCACCATGTGTACAGTCCTCAAGTGCAAAGAAATCAAATGATGTCTTTGCATGATTGACCCAGGCCAACGCTGTACTGAGAAGACACATGAAACTCTCCTTAGAAGGATTTGGACAGAAAGCAGGTGTCTGAAGAGAGAGCCCTCCTAAGAGTTCTCTACCCCATAAATTTGCAAGGATAGACTTTTCCAAAGGAGCTTGAAAGGTGCTAAGAAAAGCAAGCCGGCTGGCTGAATTTAGAAGGTGTTGGACCAAAAAAAAAAGTCTGTCTTTGTTGCTAAGTGTAAGTTGGGAAACATGGCTTTCCCTCTGTATTTATTCAGGTGATAGCCTCCAAGGTCACTGAATGGGGCCATGGTTAAGTCATAACAGCTTGGAATTCTGAGACCATAAGATATAAGGATAAATACAATTTTATAAATTAGTAAAATGAATGAGGACTTTTATTAGTAGCAATGGTAATATAAGAATGCGGATATACCCACCTATTGCCAGTGTGTTCAACTAAAGAATGGAAGAAGAGCCTTTACTGGATCAGACCAAAAGCCTAACTAATCTAGCCTCCTGTGTGCAACCACATGCCTTTGGGAAGCCCACGAGCAGGACATCAGCAGAATGGCCTTCCTCTGCTGTTGCTTCCCAGCAATTAGTCTTCAGTGACATGTTGGCTCTGATCCTAGAAAGCAGCATAGAGCCTTGTCTCTGATCAGTGGAGGCTGATCCATTAGAATGAATGGGGCACGGTCTCCTCTTGGCCGGCCTCCTACTTGCCTCTTACTTACAACCAGTCCAGAGGGTAGCACTACTTGTCAACCTCCTCCTCCTCCTCCTCCTCCTCAGCCTGTGCTGTGATGGGGACCAAACCAGAATTAGTTGCCTCTGCCTGTCATTGCCTGTGGCTCCACCAGCCATTGATTCTTACTCTACCTCCTGTTGGTCTCCCTACCTTTCCACCCCACAAAACCCCACAGGAACCAGTCTCCACTGCCTCTGTGTGCTTGCAGTACCAGATGTCATGTCACAGAATCAATTCTGAGTTCTTCCACCACCTCTCACCTTCCTAAAGAGGCAGGTTTGCATGTCTACTTTCTTCATAGCTGTCAAGTTTTCCCTTTTCTCGCAAGGAAGCCTATTCAGCATAAGGGAATTTCCCTTAAAAAGGGGAGAACTTGACAGCTATGACTTTCTTCCTTACCCAATGAGCATGTTACAATTGCTGGGAACTGTAACCTCTGTCTGCATGCTTCTGAACACTCTCAAAGAAGTCTAAAAGATTGTTGAGGCAGGACTTACCTTTGGAGAAGCCATGCTGATTCCTCTTTAGCAAGACTTGTTTTTTTCTGATATACCATCAATGTTAATATAGATTATTTGAATATTGCAAATATGTTAATTTTATGTTTAATAATGTTTTCCATCAGTTGTCCCAGAACAGATGTTCAACCAAACTAACCTAAGAATCAGTCTCTCCTATGACTGATTCATGCACAAAACAACACTTCGACAAAATGTTTGCAGTGGTGATGCTTGAGCTGATGGTGTTCCTTTTATCTATACGATATAGAAAAAGTAAATAAAACATATACAGATTAACATTTCCAGATATGTGCATTTGTGTATAATATATTTTGAATATGTATGTGCAGTTTGTGCAGATGATCCCAGTGTTAGCATTTATCTGTTGCAGGCATGTGGATAATTGCACTTCCTCCTATGTACTAAGTTTGGAAATAGACTCCAGAGAACTCCAGGGCATCAAATTTCTGCAAACGTACAAGGTAGTAAGCCACAATTAACTCTATGAGACTCATCCGAAGTACAGAGGGTTATGCAGCACTCTTCAGAGGTCTCTTCTCAGCTTGTATTCAGTGTAGGGCTCACTGCTGCCTGGAACATGGCAAGTAATAAAAAAAGTGATTCTGACCATGTGCAGAGCAACTTTCCTGCACCACCAAGCAGAGGCGTACCTAGGGATTGGTGAAACTGGCCCCCGCCAAGGGTGAAAGCCCAGGGAGAAGGCACAAATGCCACCTATCGAACTGTGGAGTGCGTGACACAAATCTCTACCCAGTGACAGACATCTACATAAGATCCCAGGTTCTAGCCATGGTCTCTGCAGGGAAGACTTCTGTCTGAAATTCTGGAGAATCACTGCCAGTCTGTGTAGACAATACTGAGCTTGATGGAACAAAGGTCTGGCTCAGAATAAGGCAGTTTCCTGTCTTGCTACAGCCCTTTCCATCTCTCCTTTATTATGGTATTTTCAACCCTGTTATAACTTTATTACTTTGTTTAATCAATTTATGTGCTTTATATCTCACTTATATTTGTTTTATGACTTCTTTTGTACATAAATCATCATTATACTTTTTTTATTGTAAGGCACCCAGAAAAAATTAGGTGAGGGGAGTAACATATAAATGTTGTTAAATAAACAAATGAATGCTGCTGTTCAATATAAAAGCTGCCTTCCCGTGTTCCATATAACCACACGAGATGTAACCGGCTGCACACTTGCAAAATAAAGTATACTATTCACTGTATCTTATAAATTTCAACAGAAATGAGTCATAAAATTCAATGGAACAAGCAGAAGACCCAGTGGACCCAGCTGGGACTTTATGAACTGATACAGGTGGAACAGACACATACCAGCTGCAAGAACACTAATAGCCAAAGTTCGGAAGGGAGAGAATATACCAACGAAAATGAAATGGCAGGCGAAATTATTGGATTATGTAGAACTGGCAAAAATGACCGGGAGAATTAGGAATCAATCTGATCAAAGGTTCAATAGAGGATGGGATAAATACAAATTATATTTAAAAGAACATTGTAATCATATGGAATTTTTGGCATGCTTTGAATGACTCCTGCAAAGTTATGTAAATTAAGATATTTCGGATAAACTTAAGTTAGATAATAAATAATATGCAGTTGATAAAGAAAACTTGGAACCCATGATGGGGAAATCGGAAGTCATAATTTGTTGTTGTTTAGTCATTTAGTCGTGTCCGACTCTTCGTGACCCCATGGACCATAGCACGCCAGGCACTCCTGTCTTGCACTGCCTCCCGCAGTTTGGTCAAACTCATGTTTGTAGCTTCGAGAACACTGTCCAACCATCTCGTCCTCTGTCGTCCCCTTCTCCTAGTGCCCTCCATCTTTCCCAACATCAGGGTCTTTTCCAGGGAGTCTTCTCTTCTCATGAGGTGGCCAAAGTACTGGAGCCTCGGCTTCAGGATCAGGATTGGATAGAAATGTTTTCTTTTATTTATGTTATCTGTTTTGTTATATGGTTGACTGGTGATATTAAAATCAATTAAAAAATAATTGATTTTTTTAAAAAAGAGCACGGTATAATTGACCTCTAAGGTGCCTTCCAAATCTATGAGAAATATATTTAGGACAATCAGAACATTAAAAAAAACAAGAATACAGCGTCAGTAAAGCAGGACTGGAAAGCAGCAGGAAACGTTAACAGCAATCATCCTCATGAGTTAAACGGTAAGAGTAACTGTTTTAAAGGGATATGAACCACCTGGATATGAAGCACCTGGAAAGAAATGTGGGACCCCAGACCCTTTGACATAGTTGCCAAGTTATCCCTTTTTTAAGGGATTTTTCCTTATGCTGAATAGGCTTCCTCGCGAGAAAAGGGAAAACTTGGCAGCTATGCCCTTTGAAGACTGTCTTCTCTCTGACTCAAGAGCTGCTGTGGCTCAGTTTGGAGGTTAAAGCGGTGACGTATTATATAACCTTCCCCCAGCTCAAAAAATGCCCCCCCCCTCATCGGGCCTCCCCCTTCCCGGCAACACGCTGTGTTTTTCTTATCAATGAGATTCCTTAGGCACAGACTCACTGTAGCTTTCTTGGTCTGGGGCCAACGATTACGATTAGATAACTGGACCTGATTCGTTCCCTCCAGAGCCAGCGGCTGACCATTTGCGGGGAAACAAACGGAGCGATGCGGGAAACTCACGGTCGGTTTGCAGGGGGTGGCACCAGGAGGGTGGCATCGCGGTGGGGGGGGACTCGCCCCCAAAAGGGAGAGGGAGGGGGAAAGGGGCCTTTTCGTACATGGATCCGAAAGCACACCTTTACCGTGCAATACTAGACGCCTCTCCTCGAAGTAACCCCACTGAGTTCGTAGGGAGGGGGGGGAAGCGACTACAGGGGTGGGGGTGGGGTACTGCAGCCTTACTTGGAAGTCAGAAATCCCAGAGATTTCAAAAGGGGCTTTTTCTTCCCTGTTTTAAGAGGGAATGCCTCCTAGGGAATGGAATCCGGATGCAGAGCTGCAAGGCGAAGCGCGTTGACTCGGAAGGAAGACCCGGGGACATCTGCGGAACTTGATTCCGAGTAAAAGCTGGGCGCTTACGTTACATGTGAGCCACGGCAGGCAACTTTTCTCGTAGGATCGGCATCCTTTCCGGCGGGGGGCGGGGGCGGCGATAAGTAACTCAATCTTGTATCAAGGCTGAAATCTTGGAGACAGTGTAGACCAGGCATCCCCAAACTGCGGCCCTCCAGATGTTTTGGCCTACAACTCCCATGATCCCTAGCTAACAGGACCAGTGGTCAGGGATGATGGGAATTGTAGTCCTAAACATCTGGAGGGCCGAAGTTTGGGGATGCCTGGTGTAGACAATCCCGAGCTATGGTCTGGTGACTCTTCCTATAGCCACTTCCTGTGTTCCTAAACTGAATATATTGAGAAATAATCATAATCATAGAATCGTAGAGCTGGAAGGGAACCCGAGGGTCATCTAGCCCAACCTCCTGCAATGCAGAAATCTCAGCTAAAGCATCCATGACAGGCGGCCATCCAACCTCTGCTTAAGAACCTCTGGATGCAGAAATCGTGTAATGTGTGTGACCCGTGTTAACTGGCGCTCTGCAAACGCTCGCTTTCGCTCCTTTCTCTGTGAATGGAAAAGGCGGGGGGGGGGAACACACCAGCTGCCTTTCCTCCCTACCTGACTGCCAGATGAAGAAGGAGCCCCGTTGGTGGCAGCGCGCACTGCAGAGCTTTGCCCGGGCGCTCGGCCTCTTCCCTAAGCCAGTTCAGAGCGTTACTGTATTATTTGATGGAAGTCCTCATCCTCGTCTCGAGGAGGGGAGCAGCAGCTTGGCGAGGAGGAGGGAGAGCCCAGATCGCCAGACGTGGGTCTCTCTCGCTCCCCTGGGAAACTCTAATGAGAAACGTGCCTCCCCCTTGGAAAAAGAAAAAGCCTCCTTCGGATGGCGGCAGGTTAACCGTGACAATCCTTAAATGCAGACCTTAATAAAGAGCATATGCCACCCTGACTAGGAAAAGTTTTGGAGGACCTCTCGACATATCCAAAGCGGCGGGGCGGCGCCCAACGTCGAGAGCAGGCTAGAAATTGATCTCCCCGTTCCGCCCCGTCGGATCGATGCCCGGCGCGTCCAGGAGACCGATCAGATATTAATAATCAAGCAGGACGATCATGACGTCAGGATCCAGCCAAAGGGAAGCGCGTTCACGTCCCGCTGGTTTTGGTGAGAAGAGTTAAACCTTGGGTTCCCTTTCACCAGATGAAATCAATGGGACTTAAAAGTGACCGGATGATAAAAGCAAATTTATTTATATTATTTAATGCAGAAGAAAGCGGAATATTCACCCTTCTTCGGTTTAATTCCTCCCCACCCCACTCCACCCCAGTTACCAAATGGAAATGGGCAAGTAATGAATAACAAATGTTTCCACCTCGTTGGTTTAAGGGGGTCGTAATGGGGTGCGGTGGGGTGGGGAGGGTTTAGCACGGCGAGAGAACAAAGGCAAAGGGAGTGCGCTAGAGGGGCGGGGAGGAAAGTCCTATAATACAAACCTGATTCTTGCGCCTCTTTTCTTTAGTCAAAGGCTAGGCTGGAGAGAGAGAGAGAGAGATGCCAAGCCGTAGCGTCGCACGCTGTTCTTTCCGCAGCTTAATGGCCTTTGCGACAGGGAAAATCCGATTGTTCCCGATCAGCTGTTGAGGGAGGTTTAGAGCCGAGTCTTAGTGGCTTTTAAACGCCTTTGGTAACAAATAAGGAGGCAGCTCTCCCGACCTCTAAGTGGCTACCGAATCCGCTGGAGACTTCTGGCGGAGCTGTGATTGAAATAAGTCACATAAAATTTGTCATCTCCAAAATGTAAATGGACATTAATGGACTGTTAGGTTGGATGATTAATATAAGGCGCCTGAGAAACAACCTTGAAACATTTCCACCCTAAACGGCAAGATTAAACCTTTGAAAACGATTTAATCGTTAACATACCTCGCCGCTCAAGAGATTTAATAAGGGCGGGGTGGGTGCGTGTTACAGGCAACCTCGCGGGGTCCCCCCTCCCCTTTGGGGGCTATTTCTGTTTCAAAAGTTGAAAAGAAAGAAAGAAACCCAAAGCACTTAAAAAACCAAACAAACCAGTGTGCAACACTTTGGAGAGAGAACCGCACTTTTTGGCACGGGTCGCGCTGGTTCTGCAACGCCCACACCCTTTAGCAACCAGCACAACTCTTCTTGCCAGAAATGTAGACGCGACACCCGCAGCCATTGTCTCCTGGGCTCACAATTGTCTGTCCTCCGCAAAAAGTGGCGCTTCGGCCCTTTTTGGTGTAAAGGTCTCTTCAGAAATGGGGTAGCTGGCATGTAATTCTACATAATAAAAACAGTCGTGAATGTTCATAAGAGCAATATATTTAATAAATGTAAGTACATTTTAAAATGACATATTGAAAATAAACCTGTCTTTCCTCATACTCTGTGTCTCTCTCTCTCTCACACACACAGTTCTGGAAATAGATCCTTCTAAAACGCCGTTTTTTCTCCGCATTCTTTGTGATTCTGATTTGTTTTATACGAGATTTTTTTAAAAAAAATCTCAGCAGCTATAGAGCGCACATGCACACTAGAGCGGTGCACAATGTTTGCCCATCACAAAAAACATATATAAAACAAAACAACTTATATTGTTTTCCAGTACACCGTCCATTATTTGCAAAGTTATTTTTTAATGCAATCGCTTACGAGAAGCTAGTACCCCAGGCCTAGACATGGCAACCTGGAAGTAAATCCCCATTGCTCGGAATAGGATTTACAACCAGGCAAATTAGCCACAGTAGGCAGCTAATGCAGTGGTACAAACTACAAACGATACCGGCCAAGTTCAACCCAAGTAAGGGCTATACACACGTCCAGTTTCTAAACATATACAAAGCTACATAGATACACGGAAGCATATTCCATTCATTTTACTGACATTTATTTCAACGTTATATATTTAGGTTGCTTTTATCGGCACGCTTAACGTGGAAATAAATTCAACTATGTGTCGGTGAGGTCTATATTTCGAATCCGAGTACTGCGATTCGATAATTTCGATTTAACTGGGCTGTGGATCGGGCTGATGGAGTTAGACATGCCTAATTTTTAAAGACAAAAAAGTAGGCGGTCAGTCTCCTCGTTTATTTGATTTTACATGAAGGAAACAAATGACGGGCATTCTGCGCCTAGAGCAAACGTAATTGCTATAAAGTTAAACGGCACTCAGTGCAGGCTGTTTTGCCTTCTGCAAATTCCACAGGAGTTTGGGGAACCAAAAACATCCTGGCAGGAAACGAGGAATTTATTCAATATCTCTTTGCGGTTCCTGCGAACCGGAATTCCCTTCTGGATACTAAACGGGAATGCCTTGCCAGTCTAAGGGAGATCTCTCTTGTCCCGGAGCGCTTCGCCGCATCTATCTTAGAAATGTCATGTACAGAGCAATCAGGTGCATTACTTTTATCATCGTCGTCGTCATCATCATCATTAATTTACTCAGAAGCAAGTCCCGCTGTGCTCAGTGAGGTTTACTCCCGGGTAAGCGTCCTCCAGATCGCAGCCTTCGCTTGCTACCCAATTCTTCTAACGCGCCGCGTCAATTTTTGCAGAAGTCACTCTGAATGACTGGCTGAGACCATTCGGTCTCCGACCTCCGAAGCTCCTCGGGACAACCGGAGAGATTGAAACAACCACCGGCCGATTTCAGTGGGGAAGGGAGGAGGGCAACAATGCAAGGCGAGAATTCCGATCCGGATCCCATCGAAGCCGGCGTGGCCACCAAGTAGGCGCCGAAGCTCTTGGATGTAGAGGCGACGGTATTGTGCTTTTTGCGAGGTGGGGGGTA
Source organism: Zootoca vivipara (assembly GCF_965207765.1). NCBI lineage: Eukaryota > Metazoa > Chordata > Lepidosauria > Squamata > Lacertidae > Zootoca > Zootoca vivipara. The sequence goes on along the minus strand of NC_142584.1, from coordinate 62,412,440 downwards.
AACAGGAACACTTATTATTTGGGTTATATATTATAGGACTGAAAAGTGTTTGAGAGTCCGGCTGCCCCCGCCCCGGTGGATATTATTCTAGTGGGACTAACTTCCAACCAGTCCCTAACTGTCAATCCGATGCGCACTTAAGAGTTAAGTCCCGCTGTATTCTATGGAACTTACTTGGGCGCAGAGGAGCGTAACCTTAGAGCAAGACAATTTGCCAACTTCACTTGGTTCTGGATCCAGAGATTCGTTTCTAAGCCGCCTTACAGGTAAGTCCCAGATAGTTCATCATTCAATGGAGCCATCCCGTCATGAAAGTGAATGACTGCTGGCCACGATGGCGAGATAGTCACTCCATTCTCGGAAGCAGAACGATTACCAGTCGCTCACGGACACGTGTGGGGAGACAGTCGTTGCCACAATGCTCGGGGCTTCCCGGAGCTATCTGGTTAGCCAAAGCCACAACAGGATCAGAGGCTTAGATAGGTCTTTTAGTCTGCCCACCCCAGTAGGGCTTTTCTTAGTTTCTTACGCACGTAATAATAACAATTTGTGTCTTAATTCAGGTGAAACTGACGAGGAAAACGACAGGTGCAGTGTGTCTTTCTACATTTAAAAAATGCTGTGTTTCTACGTTCAAAGCCTGTTTATTCTTCAGCTGAAATGGGTCAGTAAAGAATAAGCCCTATCCTACTGAAGTTGAACGCCTTTAAATCTCACTAAATTAAGTGGGAGAGTTGAAACCCAAGTCTTTTCTTTTCTTTTTTACTGAAATCAGTCTCCTTAACTTTGGTTGGACCGTGCCGTTTAGATACATAAACGCTTCCAGCAAGTCCTTCCTAAATACGTCTAGTCGCGGGAGACAGATCCAGTTCAATTGTACATTTGAAATCGGAAATGCATTAATGGGTTATTTAACCATACCGGTTAAATAAATATGCTGGGATACTATTATACTAGGGAAGCGTGTTTGCCATAGACATTCGCGCGCCACACCTAAAGTCCCCTGTTTGTGCGCAAACATGGTCACGCTGCAATCCTGAACTAATCAAAGAGCAGCGCGATCCTAAGAGCATTGACTCTGCTTTAGATTCTAGGGGGGTACCATAGGACTGAACTTCATTGGATGGCAGCCTGCTTTGTCTAGACGCTTTCCCAAAAGATCAAGATGATCTACAAGTCATTGTATGAAGGACCACCCATTTTGAAATTAGTCCAAGATATTTATTAGGACGTAAATCCCAGTGAAGGCCCTTCAGGATCGAGGTGTCCAGCTGTGTTCTGGAGCAGGCCCGTAACTGGGAGGAAATGAACTCCGTTCAGTTTACAGGACACACTTCCGAGTAAACATCATTAACATTGGAGATGTCACAATGTTTAAATGTTGGTGTTATTAACGCTTGAAGGCTTGTTCTAAGCCAGGCACAGCGCTTGGTTTCGCAGAACCGATAAGAGTGACAATACTTTGCATTTTGCTTGGGGACGCAGAGTGCTCAAAGCGCTTCTTATTCACTGTCCGGATTGTTTTTAAAAGCCATGCCGTCAGGAAGATCGGAACCCTGGCTACTGAGGTGAGATTCGCCTGGCTCATAGCTCAGTGCGTCTAAACACTTGCAGCGGATCCTAGGCGTGTCTACTCCAAAGTTAGCCCCCGAAGCCCAATTCAATAGGACTTATTTCCCAAATCAATGTGCGCAGGGCTTCAGCCTTTCAGATGAAAACTGATCTAGATTAATATAACCACGGCTGGGTGTGCTGATATGGGAGATCTTCTGCTCCAGGATCGGTCTTCTGTTTCCAGCTACCCAGTGGCTGTACTAAATAATTTTAGATTCAGAGCTAAAGAGAGCGGGCCCCTCTTTAAATAACAATGTGCGCCTATTACTTTGCTTGCTTCTCGTGGTCTTGTGGGAGGGGGCTCTTCTTCAGACAGGTAATGTTTATACCGTCATCCTTACTGCAAAGGCGATAAACCAGCCCGGCTGCTGTCTTCCTGCTCATTCAGCTATACTGGGCCCAGGCATTTGCGCCCAAGTTCTGCCCTGGTGGTACCACTTCCGTGCGTAGACACTTTCACTGACTTCTGGGCGAATCTCGAGCACCCAGAGTTGTGTCAGCGCCTCGCCATCTCAGTGGGAAGCGCCCTAGAGGTGGAGGTGAGGCCCCTCTCTCTGGGGGCTCCTTCTCAACCACAGCGACCCTTCCAGCCACCCCTCCCCGGGCTGCGCGTAGCTTTGCCTGGCGGACCCTGGTCTCGCAGCTCCTTTCTCTTTGGCTGCAGGTCCCGCAAATCCCCCGCCCCGTCCAGTAGCACATGCTGCTTCTTTTTGTACTTCCTGGCTCGACTGATAGAGGAGCTGGAGGGACACAAGGCAGTTCTTTGGCCTCGGCCGGGCTTCAGGGCTTTCCTGTAGAAAAGAGTTGGCGAAGCCCATTGCGCTCTGAAGGTGTGGAGGAAATGGTGGCTTCTGGAGAGAGCTCCTAAAATAATGGACCGTCTTCGTGGGGAAAACCTTCCTTCTCAAATGTGCTCCGATCCGGGTCTGCCTCCTGGAAAATCTGAGGACCATTGGCTGGCTTCTCAGCATACTGCCTATGTTCAAAGGCACTGTTACATTTCCTCGTCATCACACCAAACGAAGGTTCTGAGGCTGGATCCAGTGTGTGTGGTGAAGAATATCTTATTCTTCATTGCCGTCAACGTTGCTATCATCCAGCTTGTTAAATTCACTATTCACTGCCGCAAGATGTGATAAGGACATAAAAAGAGTCCTTCCCACCAGATGCCTCTGGGAAGACTAGGAACAGGAGATGAGCACCACAGCACTCTCCCTCTTGGGATGCCCGGCCTCCTTCCTCTAATACTGGAGGTAGTAGAGCCAACAACACTAAAAGCCGTTGGGCATGGCCATTGGTTTAGGATGCAATCCTATGCACACTTAATGAGAAGTAGGTTTAATTAAACACAATGGGGCTTGCCTCTGAGTAGACAGACACAGGATTGCAGTTAGATGGCTTTAAAAGAGGGACTATAGCAGTGATGGGCAAACCTTTTGAGCTTGGTGTGTCAAAATTCGCAAAAAAAACCCGAGCATAATTCGGGTGGGGTGTCACTTCGAGAAAAAAACCATAATTTCGCAATATTTATAGTTTAAATAACAAAAATGTATAATTGTAATATGTAACTGTATTTAATAAACCAAAAACTATTTATTTAACCAAACCAAACCAAAAACTCCTCATTTATCACAAAGTGTCCAGAGTTGTTGAGCTTTTTGGTGGGAGCTGCTGACTAAAGTTTTGGAGGTTTTTTTGAGTTGCTTTGCTTTTGGGGGGGGTGCCCCAAAGCTGCTGTGCTTTGGGGGGGGGGAAGAGAACAGAAATAAATGACAAATAATACCTTCACTGGAACTAACAAGCAGCACTGACATAGTCTGCCAAAGCGCCAAAAAACCCAGCACAGAACGGGTTAAAAAACGAACGCTGTTACACCCAATCATAGTCTGCCAAAGCGCCAGAAAAAAAACAGCACAGAAAGGTTAACAACAACAACAACAACAACAACAACAGTTGTTTTAACAGTGGAGACAGGCTGTAGCGGAGACAAGCAGGAGATCAAATGGGGCAACAACAACAACAACAACAACAACAACAACAACAACAACAACAACAGTGCGAATGGGCCGATGGGGCGCGTGCCAGCAGTGAGGGCTCTGCATGTCACGTCTGACATGCGTGTCATAGGTTTGCCATCACTGGACTATAGGTTAGGCCTAAAAAAGGATTATTGGGCACAAGAAGAGTGTGCCTTGACTCATTCCAGATGCTGAACTGGGCCATAGGGGAGGACTGTGGCTTCACTGAGTCATGTGTCTGGCTAAAAGGGACCAGGCTGATGGGGAACAAGGAGGGTTCACCTATATAAACCAGCACATACACTTCTTATTGGATCCCCCCCCCTGTCGCCACCCCACCCCCAAATTCCAGCAGAAGATGCCAGCTCTGAAGGCAGCCCAGAATCTCTTGAGGGTGGGAGAGGGAGGGTGGATCTGTGTCATCACGGGTGCGGTCACCTCAGGAGCCACATGGCCCATTGTGCTGCCCACTCCTCACCATGCCCACTCCCTCCTTTGGCCATGCTGTCTGGTGCTGAGGAGAGTTAGACTCCAACAACATTGAGAGGGCCAACAACATCAAAGTCTCACATTGAATATAACTGATCTGTAGAAAGGAGTTTAGGATCTGAAAATTGATGAGGATGTATATGCTTTTGTAACCCAAGAAAAACTTTAATTAAAACAAAAACACTGAGTGGGCCACAGTTTAGCCATATTTGGATCACACCACGGGTGGTGGTTGAGTGATGAACCATATTGTATAGAAGCAGGTTATATGTGGGAAACCCTATGCTTCTGGAGACAAGTGACAGGATAAGGCCTTCAAGCCACTTTTGTGAGCCTCAGTCGCTGTGTCCAACAACACTCCTGGCCTAGAAGCTAGAATTGTCTGACCGGCCCCTGTTGGAGACAGAAGGACCTGTTCTGGTCCCTAAAGGCAATTCCTCGGTTCTTCAGTGTCTTGGTCATCTAGAAACAAAGGCTTTAATGGGAAGTCAAGGCAGCAGCAACCTCCTAGACACCTTACTGTGATATTTAAAAGGCTTCTCATCATATTACCTCAGAAGGCAAAGTTCCGAAGGTTCCTCTAAGGCTCCTTTAATGCTGAACCAGACAAACAAAGATCCCCAGTTTCTTTGGTATTCCCGTTTTTAAAACACGGGAGACAGGGGGAAGAAATAAAACAGCGCGTGCAAAAGTTTTCGGCCTCCGTGGTTGAACTGATAAGGTCCCATTTTGTGGTTTCCTCCAGTCATTCCTGTGACTTCATTCTCACGAATATGGAGAGAAAAGAATTAAAAACGCAGAGAAGGGGCACACTATACGCACGGAATTTAGCTTACACACAAGAGAAATTCAGACAAGCTATCCACTTATTTCTTCCGTTCCAGACTGTTCAGAATGAAAATAAAATAAAAACGAAGGGAAGGGAAGCGCACAGCTGCGCCGCCCGCAAGCCTAAAATGATGTTATTTGTTTCTTCCTCAAACCATACTGAGCTTTCAATGTCATTATTACTTAGCAGCTATGGGTATGTTAACAGAAGCGGTATATTACGCAAAGCGATCCTAAGCAATGCAGTATGTTCACGAGGTTTAAGATCGCAGCCTTACATTACATAGGTCGACTCAAGTGTAAGCAGGTTTGACTCAGTCCCGTTGGAATTGACTGAGGCTGGAGTGTGCCCACGCCCCAACTGGGCTCCCTCCGAGCCTTTGGGATGGCGCCGGCTAGTCAGGTGAAGACCAGGCCGAAGCAGTCTTCGCTGTCGTCCCTAGCTCCGGATCACGGAAAGGCCGAGGTTGCCCCCGAGAAAAAGCATGGAGCCTTGTGGGTTACTTACATAGAAAAACATGAAACGCGCACATAGTTCCAAAACTCATATAGATGCGTGTTTCTCCCTAGTGGGGAAGCGGATCGCTCATACAATATTAACCACAAGGAGAACTGTGATCCAGAGGGTCCAGAGATCTCCCACTCTCACCTTTACCTCTATCCTAAACGTGGTTTTTACTCCTATTCATTCCATTGCTGGCTGTAGTCCGACACCTGTGTAAGCAAACTCCATTGAACCCTGCACAAGTGCCAATTTCCTGGGCCCTGGGTGCCCGAGTACCCATAAAATTCCCCACGAAGGGGCCCGGACACCTACAAATTTCAGTGCCAGGGCCATGCACGCTGCATGGCACCCGAGCACCCACGGCCGCGGGGCCACGTTGGCAGTGGCACTCCTGGAACCCTGCGGGTTTTGCTCGAGGAACCTTACAGAGGACCCGGCATCCCCTTGTCTATGTTTTCGAATTATCCAGGGTGGATGTTCTCCTGCGAAAGCTCCAAACGAACCACGGAAGCTGTTGGAAGAGATCTTTCTGCCAGATCGTGACCTAAATCCCTCCTTGCTTGGCCGGTAAATATAAGAGCAAGCGGTTTATAAATAACGCTTGAACTTCGGGCGACAGAAGTCAATGGGAGTGCGGATTCCCAACTAAGGTGCTTGCGAAACACGAAGATCTGCGGGCCTCTATCAAGCACATCGCTGCTGGTAGGTAGTGATGGAATTCTACCTATGCACTTAGTACACGCATACATTCGTGGACACTGGGGGTGGCTTACAGCAACACAACATACAACCGCTGGACAACAAACTTATATGCTGGACTATTTCTCAGGGGCGCGTGTGACCTTGGCATAGCCTTAACGCTGACATTTTAGGAAGCCTCCTTAGAAGGAGGCGAGTCCCACTGAGCTCTATGGGGATTACTCCTGAGTAAGGCTGCAAGGCCACAACCACTTGGAGTAGCTTCTGGGTAGACTAGGGCTGCACTGCAGATACGCTTTGGATCGGACGGACCACATGTCAAAGACAGGCACTCAGGGATCCTTATTCATTCATCGGTCCTCAAAATCTAATCTCCTTTCCAAAGCAAAGTGCTTGGTGGTGGGTGCCGCTGGTCTGCCAGGGCTCCGACTCCGCGGGTGGTCCTAGAGCACCCTGGTTCTGGCTATATCTTGCCGTCGTTCTCAGCCGATCCGGATCAAAGCGATCTTGAATGCAGTTCCTCGGAAGCAAAGTCCAGGGAAATCAGCCGGGACTGGACTTCCAAGGAAACTCTTGTAGTGTTTATAAGGAGCGGAAAGTTTTCTTTCCCGAGCCCGTCCAACGGTAAATAGAGCTTCAGGAAGCAGGAACCTGCCTTAGAACCGGGGCCTGTTGCCAGTCCCGATCCCATGCCTGTTTTCTCAGAAGGAAGTCGCGCTACCTTCCACGGTACATAAGCGCCCAACCTTAGGCGCGCTTTCATAATAAGTTCCGCGGGATTTTCTTCCAAGTAAATACGCGAGGGCTGGGAGGGCGAATGTGGTTGTGCTCACAAACCCTGGCTCCGTGTGCTTGATGGTGGCACTCGGAAGAAATAACAACACCCCTTTGGGTGAAGAGAGCGCTGGGCAGTTGACCACTGAGAAAGCTGGACTGGATGGGCCTTTGGCCGAATCCAGCAAGTCTCTTCTTAGGTGTGCCACTGAACTGAAGGGGACAGACCATAGGGCGTGGGAGGCCGAGGTTCAAATGCCCACTGGGCCATGAAGCTCACCGGGTGACCTTGGGGACATGGTGGTTGTGGGAGCGGGGAGAACCACGCAGACCAGCTTGTAAGCTCCTTGGAGGAAAAAGTGGGCTGGGAATGCCATAAATAACCCAAAACTGCAATACTGTTTCTATGCACCACGAATATGGTCGAGGCCGACGCCTCTTGGGTCTTGGGTCTTGGGCGTGGTGGTGGTGGGGGGAACGGCCCGGGACTGACTGAGCCAGCCTCCTTGCTCAGGGGCAAAACCACTCCGTCCCGGGTTCGTTTCCTTGCTTGCTTGTGTGCTTGTGCGTGCGTGCGTCTCTCTCTCTCCTCCCCTTCACTGCAGCGTGACATCAAAGAGCCCACCGCTGCATAAAGGCCGGCCGAGTTGCTGGCAGCAGAGCAGGAGGGCTGAGGCGAGCGCAGCAGGGAGGGAGCGCGCCGCTGGACCACGCAACTTGGACGGCGCGCCCGCAGCGTGGGCGCCCCTCGGGGCCGAGCCTTCCATGGCTTCTTCGTAGCGCCGGAGACTCGGGGGCGCCGCCGTCGCCATGAACGTGGTGGGGGGCTATCAGGGCCACCCCCATCCCCACCACCACCCGCACCACGGCGCGCTGCTCCATCCCCACCACCCGCACCACGAGCCGTTCCTCTTCGGGCCGCCCGCGCCGCCGCCGCCGGCCCCCGGCCGATGTTTCCCGCCGGCCGAGCGGCCCTTCGCGCAGGGCTGGCTGCTCAGCGCAGCCTCCGACCTCTCCCCCCCGCCGCCTCCTCCTCCAGAGTTGGTGTGCGCGGCAGCTGCGGCAGCGGCTGCAGCGGCCGCCGGGCTGGGCTCGTCGGCTTCGCCCGCCTCGTCGTACGGCGGCAGCCCGTCGGAGTTGGGCGGGCGGCTGAGCGCAGCGCGCCGTCGGGGTGCGTCTTCGTCGTCGGCGCCCGGAGCGCCTCGCAAGGAGCGCCGCCGCACCGAGAGCCTAAACAGCGCCTTCGCCGAGCTGCGCGAGTGCATCCCCAACGTGCCGGCCGACACGAAGCTCTCCAAGATCAAGACGCTGCGCCTGGCCACCAGCTACATCGCCTACCTCATGGAGGTGTTGGCCAAGGACGGGCCGGCCGCAGAGGGCTTCAAGGCCGAGCTCAAGAAGGCCGAGCCCCGCGATGCCAAGAGGAAGCGCGAGCAGCCGGTAAGGGCCCGCGCGAAGTCGCTCTGCCCGCGCTCAGAGGCGTTCTCCCCTAGAACGGGAGGAGCGGGGCAGAAAAGTGAGTCTCCTGGTTCCAGACGTAGCGGGATGAGTGGCGGCTCCCTATAAGGGGTGGAAACAATACCTTTGTTTCTGCACAGGCTTTAGGGTAGCTGCACGGAGCGGAGCCATGGCCGAAACTTAGAGGCGCGGGGGCTGTATGGGTGGGGGAGAGACTCTGCTCAATTCCAGGGAATTGCAACCCCAACCCTGGAGCGCTGCCGTCCCATAGCGGAGGGGAAGAAAAGGCACATTGGAGAGGCTCTCTTCTTGGCCAGGTCTGACCACCTGAGCGAGCCTGATCACTGGCTTCCGCTTCCGGAGAGTGGACCTCTCTGCCCCAGAACACGCGCCCCTTCCCCAATTCCAGGTCTTCGTCCCCGGGCCTGTCTCACATTAAACTTCAGGTAAGAGGCTCATGTGAAGTAATGGTGCTCCAGTTAAAGAATAGCTACCCCCAACAACGATCTGTTTTTCTCTTAGGCTGATTTCCTCGGTGGGGGTAACTAGAGCAGAGGCCTGGACATCGCAGAGGGGTATGGAAGGAGCCCCACCACTCCTGTGTGTAGAATTAGGCTGGCAGGCTATAGAGCTGCATGGAATCATTGGCAAATCTCTGCTTGGTTTTTAAAAATGATTCCCGCCTGGAGCAAGAGAGAAGTGAGCTTGCTTTTTCTATGTGTGTGTTTAAGATGGTCCAGTATTTTGTTGGATATCAAGCCCACTGACGCCCACGGAAGTCCAAGTCAATAGGGTAAGGAAGGAAAGGACCCTCCTTTAAGTAGAGTGGAGTGGATATTAGGGCGGCAAGTTGGGAAAAGCTGCATTTGCTGTGCGGTGGGTTTGGGAGATGGAAAGATTAGAGGTGACATTTGGTGGCCTGAGTAGCCTACTTAAGCCTCGATTATTAAATCAGAAGATCGCAAGAAGAGCCCTGCCGAATCAGACCCGAGGCCTCTCTTGTCCAGCACCCCTGTTTCTCACCAGATGCCCCTGGAAAGCTTCCTCAAGCCGAGCAGGAGAGCAAAACAGCTCATTCTTGCTCTGGCTCCCCAGCGACTGGGATCTAGAGGGGTGCCAAGGAAAGCCTAGGCCTCTGGCCTTTGGATCTAAACAAGCCCTTCTGCACTGGTGTGTGTGGAGTGAGGGTTTCTTCCAGACTAAGCAACAAGCCTTCAAAGAAGGGCTGCAGCAATCTGCGGGTTTAATACCCACCCAATCTGAGGCCCTTTGTCCCACAAAACAAAGCTTCCCATACCCACCGCATCTCTTGGTGGACTCATCCTGCCGGTCGTGTCTGAATCAGGGCCATAAAGACTGTGTGGGCAAAAGCGTTCGGCAGTCCAAGTTGGAGACCTGGGTCGGTGGATTTGCGCCCCGCCCCCCCAACTGATGCTTTGCGTGCGAACTCTGTTGCATGGAATGCATTGCATGACATTTTAGATGGAGCAAGGAATGAACGCAGAATGGGACACTGTGGCAAGCAATATTTCAGGAGAAGTAATGTGGAACTCTGGAGCCTCCCTCCGACCCCCTTCCTAATGTGCCAACTGGCGTGGAGATCTCAATCTCTCGGGGAAAGAAGGTCGATTATTTCACTGCATTGCATGCCTTCCGATCTTCATGCGTTAACTGATCAGCTCTCTAGGCAGGGGAAGGGGAATCTCTCGCTCCCCTGTTTCAAGACCACGGGGGAATTGCTCCTAGGGATCCCTAAGCTATGGTCATGTATAATAAGTAACCGTCTGTAACAAATGTTCCCTTGCGTCCGCCCTGCAAGCGCTCTTTTTAAACTTGACTCTAGCCTAGGCCAAGCCTTTCGGCTTTGCTAAGGATCTGCCCTCGGCCCCCTGTCGCGCAATCCCCGACATTGCGTGATTTAGGATGGCAGCCTTAGGCCTCCATCCATCCTTCACGCGTCTTTGGAAGCGTGCACTTGTACATACTTCTGAGTTAGACAAGCGTGGGCTCGCGCTGCACGTGAGTCATTCGTTCTCTTGGTTTGATTTCCCTTTAACGTGGATGTGAGACGATGGAGGACAGAGCCAGGCTGAGCTGAGTGAGGGCGGTCATTTCTTGCAAGCGTTGTCCCCAGTTCTACATTCTGCAAGACGCGCCCTTCCTTCTTGAGAACGACTCTCTTGCACGGAACGTTCTTTGCCGGAGGGAGAATCGGAATCCGACCTTGGATAAACGAGCCATCCAATGTGTTGCGCCGCCTTTCTTTACACCCCGAATATATATATATTAATTACTATGGTTAAAGGAAGCAGACCTAGAAGGAAAAGAATGGCGAAGTCCGCTGCTTGAGGTTCTGATCGCGAGCGAGATCGCCCGCAGCCATCTTCCTCACGTAGCAAAGCAACGCTTCTTTTAGGTCAGATTAACCCCGGGTGCAGCAGGTTTATTTATAAACATGCCTTGCTGCGAGAAAAGTGTTTGGAAGTTCGGAACTGCGCTTTCTGGAAAGTTAGAAGTGACTCGTCTGTTGTGCTGTCCGAGGAATGTTCTCCTAGAATAGCAATTTTGTTCTTCCGGCGTGAATGCGTCTGAAACGCCATCCGCGCGCAAGAAAATTACATTGTTGCGCAAGCAACAGCAGGCACGCACTGACATACAGTACTAGTGTTACCTCTCACAAGAGTATAATAATGGTGACAGTGGTTGCACAATGTGTATTCTGCAAGGGCAAATGACTCATTGGAACTGGATTTTCTGCAAGATTCAACACAAGGCTTCTGATAGCAGTCTGGTTTCTGCTCTAACAGCATTACACCATAGGAAGGTTTTCAGAAGTACAGTACAGTACTAACATTTTCAAGGGGGAAATAGGGAGGGAAAGCCCTCAGCAGACTGTTGAGGCAGAAGCGGGAGGGAAATGGCGTTCCCTGTGAACGGGCTTGGCTGGCTGGCTGGCAGGCAGGCAGGCAGGCATCTTGGACAGGAGGTGCAACAGCAGGCACCGCTTGTTCTGATCCACAAGTTTTCCTTTTGATTTCTATTCCCTACCCTATTGTTAAGCTGCTGCGTAAAGACATGGAGGCAACCCAAAGTTATTTGCAGGCTGGTTGTGGCCGGAGTCGCAGGAGCTTCTTCCTGATTGCAAAAGCGGTGCTCTCCTCTTAAGGTGTTACCCAGGGTTGCCGGCGACTAACATTTACTCAGAGCAGACTCACTGAAATTGATGGTCATAACTAACTGAAGCCAATTAGCTTCAATGGGTGTACTCTATGAGTAAAAGTGCGTTCAGTAGTCAACGGCTCAAAGCCCCTTCTCTTCACTCCGCAAGTTGGCCATCGAAGACAGCTGCAAATTCTATGCAAGCTTCCTTGGAAGTTCAATTTAACTCAGCGGCGCTTGTTTCCGAATAGACACGGGTAGGATCTGGAGGTAGAAAAGTCCCAATAATTTTGGAAAGGGCGGCCGAAATGAAATGGCCAACTTTACTTTTCTTTTCTCCCCCCCCCCACCCCCAGGCCAGGAACCGCATCCTTTCTGGAAGATCGGACTGCAACAAATAGTTTTTTAAAAAACAACCCGGTGGGAGAATGTTGAATCTGCCCCACACCCCTGGAAAGATAGGGAAGACGCAGTGAAGCCTGTCAAATATTGCGCCGCTACTTAAACACCCCACATCCCTTTTTAAAATGGCATGTAACTCTTTTGGCCCAGTCCGTCTCTAGGGACGTTCCGTTGATACTGGTCCTTTTTTTGGCGCCTCTTTCGCTAGTTTGCATAGGTTTTGTTTTGTTTTGTTCTGGGGCTCAAGAAGGCGGCATAACGCAAGAGATTGTCAAAATCCTCCAGGAGCGACGAAAGGCGCCGAGGCAACAATCGACTTCATTTCCTCATCTCCTCTCCTGTTCCCCTTTCTGGCGGGATTTTAAAATGCGCCATCGAATTGCCAGAGTTGTTTAGAACTATTAAGGTCATTTGGATGTGGGTTTTGGGGTGGGGTAGGGCGAGCAGCAAGAATTGTAGGCCTACACAATCTGGAAGGAAGGAGGAGGGAATAATAATCCCGTATCTTCGCCGTTTTTGGCTGCAATTGCTTCCCGAAAAAAAAAAAAAAAAACTCCGGGCAAAGCCAAGGCGCAAGGAATACACACACACACACACACACACACACACACACACACACACACACGAGGTTAATTGGGACCGCTCAAAAATAAGCCCTGGAAGAGATCCCTCAACAGTACTGTAGTGGTCTCCCCCCCTTTTTATTTTAATGGAAGCTTCTCCCCAATAAAATAGACCAGCAAGGGCTGGGGAGGGGGGCTGTTCGGCAGACCACAAGTTCCTGCCGCCAGTAGAATACAATCCACCCAAATCTCGCCCCCCCTCCAAAAAGAGAAACCCTCTGAAATTGAACTGGAGCGAAGGTGTTTCGGCTGTCCTGAGGCTTCCCTTTATTTATTTTGCATACTAATAGATTTCTCTCTTGCTCTTCATAAATGTATTCAGGCCATTTCAACCCACTCTTTTCTGGAAGTGTAAAAATGGAGGAGGGGGGAAATTGACGGTGAGCCGTTTTACTGCTCCTGCTTTTAAAGAGGCTCTGCGCTTCTTCTCCCTCTCTCAATGACGGCGTTTGGTCGATCAGTTTTCGATACTGTTTCAATACAGAAAAGTATCAGGCCATAGAAACATTAATCGAATTCGATCTCAGCTGCCGCCGCCACCACCATCATTATTCAAAAATTGTATTGCAATATAATTCTCAATCTCAATTTCCTCCATTCCCCGTCCCGGTGTGGATTCCCCTCTCCATGGTTAAAAGAAGGCGCTTAATCAGTGTGTGTGTGGGGAAATAAAACAAAAGGGGAATAAAGGAAAAGGAAAAAGTATTTCATTCATCTTTATTCCTTTGCGTTCACTCTCGTTGACGGGAGATAGAGGAGGAGCCGGATTTGAAAATAAATAATAACTGAATGACCGAGTTGCAAATACTTCCCAAGGGTAAATAAATTAGCATCTGCAAAGTTTATACTATTCAAGAGCCTGTATAAACCCCGCGATTTATTTATTCGGTCCCGTTGCCCGGTTTTTTTTCCGCGGAGCGGCGTCGGCAATTAAAAGACTCATAACTGGCGTAATTTAGTAGAGGGCTCCGACGTATTTACCAAAACGCAGCCTCCTATATTTATAAAAGGGCTGCAAATAGAGAATGAAATTTATGGCCTTCCGCCTGATTATCTAATACTCATAAACAGATGAACAACTCCGGGGTCTTCTTTACAGCCTTCCGGGCAAAATTTACAAACAGTGGCCTCGTGGACGGCAGAAGGGCTCGCCATGCAAACGCCTTCCTTCCTTCCTTCCTCCCTTCCCTTCCTCCCTTCCCCTTCCCCTTCCCCTTCCCCTTCCCTCCCCTTCCCTTGTTCTCTCCTCTGCCTTAGGCACGACCCCACCAAGACCAAGCGCTTTGCAAGCCCCTCCGTCGATTTTCTTTGCAGAGGCAGGAGCTGGCGTCGCTTGCGAGGACCGTTAAGCGCGCTTCGCAGGGGCTGCGTTGGGCCTTTTTTTAGGACCTAGAGAAGGCAGTCCAGGCGCCCTCCTCAAGCGTACTTTCTCAAGAGTAACAAGTTTAGGATGGCTCCCCTCTACATTTCCCTGCTTTCTTTTCTTCTGGTGATGATGCTGATTAAAGCGTAATGGAGATTCATTCCCTCCTGGTTTTTGTGTTTTTCTCTTTCCTCCCCTCCCCTCTCCCCCTTGCAGCAGACCGAGGGCTATTCTCACGCTTTAGGCCACGGAGAAAAACGGCTTAAGGGCAGGACTGGCTGGCCTCAGCAGGTCTGGGCGCTGGAACTGAATCAATGAATGAAACCAGGAACGGTTTCCAGAGAACCGACGCCACCAAGGTGGCTGGGAGGAGGAGTGCGCGCCCGCCCAGGATGGGGGACCCTGTTCTCCCTGGTTGGTCTCTGCCCCACCCCTCGTGCACCCCAAAGGAGAGAGAGAGAGAGAAATCGTCCGCGACCCGCTTTTTTTTGTTTTTTTCCGTCTGCTGATCCGCCCTCCCCTTTGCAGCCTTGGAGGGGGGATCCGGCGGCCGCCTCAGTGAGAACGAGGATAATGTGCAATGTGGAGGCTGTAGAAGGGGGAACGGGGGTCGACGGGAGGGTCCCACACGCCTGAGAACGGAAAACTTCCCCTTCCCAGAAGCCAGTAACTCGCTGGCGTGAAAGCCCGGCGGTGAGGACCTGGACGTCAAAAGATGGACTGTCTGTGCCGTCGGAAGTCAGGCAGGAAGAAGCCTTGCCGGAAACCCGCGCGGGATATCGCGTCGTCTAATGTCGCTTTTGAATGTCTCATGGAACCAGGGTGCCACAGATGTAGATGTATATATTATATATAGCTATAGCACGCGGGATTTGTGTGCGGACCTGAAAGGGATATTGTGTTGCACAAAAGAAGGTGGGAGGCCCGCCAGCCGATCTTGACTTGAGAGTGACTTCCATTGCAGCCCTCGGTGGGATTTGCTGTCAAGCCATTGCTGAAAGGGGGGAGGAGGAGAAGAGAAGTTGTTAATCCGATTTCATCACAATTTAGGCTGCAGCCCGAAACATCTTTGTCATAGCGAGGATCCCATCGAACACGAGGAGAGCTACTTCGAAGTACACCACTCTATTAACGCCAGGCCACTCTTGGGGCAGCAAATTTCTTTCTGCATGCCAGCGTGCGGATCGGAGCCTTTGCTTCCTTTTCAAAATCTATAGGATTCCCCCGCCATAGCGCCCTAGCAGGACGGTAGCCAGAAACCTGAGCACATAAATGGATTTGCTCCGGAGTAAATCCCACAGCTAGGAATGGGATTACTTCCTGGCAAGGATGGAAGGATGCAGATAAGAGCTGGAGGAGTTGAATCCCACCTTTGGACACGATCCAGCCCACATTAAGAACCCCTGTTCTTAACTCTAAACTCTTGGCTTGGGCTGGACCCACCCCTCGGATTTCAGTGGGGCCAGCTATGCGGTCCTCAAGGGGCTTATTCCAAAACCACCACCCCTCCCCATCGGAGTCCATGAAGCTCCTTCAATAAACCACCCGTGGGTGTAGCCAAGGGGGGCGGTGGGGGCAGCTGCCCCTCCATTAATAAAAATCAATAAAAATCAATAGCAAACTGAGGTTCTTCCCCCCCTAACAAAAGGCCTGCCCCCCCCCCACAAAAATCCTTGCTACGCCCATGAAACCACCTGAATCAATAAGCCACACTGACGATCACAGCAGCCTGCAATTCTAGACAGAGCCAAAACTTTCAGGTCCAGGTTGCAGAAATGGAAGGAGGCTTGCTTTGACTGTAACCCGGCTGCTTTCTTCTGTCTCTGTGCCCTAGGTTTACATTTCCTCTACTTTCATCCCCTCTGCTCCCCAGTTAAGAGAGAATCCAGTTCAGAAAGAAAGGTGCGAAGGGAAAGAACAGGATCCCCAATCTTCTCCTGTTGTAAATGCACTGTCGCCTGCCTGGCCTGGGACCCGATATTGACCGTGGTCGATGCACTCTAGAGACACTCTCCCCTACAGACGTGCATGAGCTTTCCATACCTTCCTCCCACCACCACTTCACTCATTCCCTGCACCCCCCCCAAGTTTGGGGAATTGGTTCCTCCTGCACTTGCGGGGGAGGGGAATACAATTAAGCACCATTAAAAGGTCGCCTGGTTTCAGCCGAGAGAGTTCAGCACATGGTGATCCCGAGTTGAAACCAGTGGTTCGTGAAGATGCTTCCCTGTGGCAGGCTTGTGTGTTGTGCCTAGTGTCATTATTTGTTTCGATGTAAATAAACACAAGGGCTCCCCCTCCTCTGACCATGTCTCTCCTCTCCCAACGTCGTTGATTCCATTTCATCTTTTTGTTTGGATGTATTTAAACTACCTAAATGGGTGCATTTTATACATTTCCTGTACCGGGTTTTCTACCTCAAATCTGTATGACCACTTGCGAAGAGAACAGGTTTGCCTTGCCAAATATTTATGTGGATTTAAAGAATAATAATAATAATAATAATAATAAAGAAAAGCTTTATGAAGATTTTGCTTTCCTTAAGGCCATCACCCCCCAAAGTCAGACGGATTCCTTGTCTAATGAAGCTGAAATGGAGTGCAAAATCCTCTCTGCTTGAGTTTGGAAACTTATTTTCCTGTTTGTGCTTATGGGAAAACAGCAGTGAGGGAGGAAGTATGAAATTTGCAAGAACAGAACTTGATTAGCAACAGGAAAATAAATAGTGGGGATATGATCCAGCCCAAGTTAAAGCCTGTTGAGCCCTACTGGTTTATATTTATATTTTTTATAAAGACTTAACATTTCTGTCTAGAGTCTTGTTTGCATCTGTGGAGTCCCTAGGTGACTGACTACTGTCAACCACCCTCTGCCTAGGAGAGATATAGCACAGGGTGGGCATTCAAATAAATAGGGTGTCAATCATATTTATACATGAGCAGAAATAACATGAAATTATTTTAAATATACATCGTATTTTGAGAAAGCTCTATATTTATTGATATTGTTAGTTGCTGGTGCTGTGTCATAAACATATATGATTTAATACTACAGAGAAAAAAATGTTTATAGTTGTGGTAGTTGCTTGAGAGCTTGCAGACCCAACAGAGATTTTAAAAAATAAATAAATAAAAGTCTTAGGACTAGGCAGACAGACACAGACCATGATTCACAGCCCCATTAAATGTTAGTGCATGGATTCTAGACAGTTGTGCCTTGATGCTAAGCACCTTGATTTGGAAGAATTTATTCGAAATCACCAGAACATGTAAACATGAGACAGATTCAACCAACGTGAGAAGGTTTTGGCCTCTTACCAAATTCAGTAGGAGAGTTAAGCACGGATTTGAATGTTTCCATCTGAAATCAATGGGACGTCGGAAGAGAGTTTAGTTGGAGATTTAAGGGTGTGCTTCACATTCCTGGTGGAATTAATTGCTGTTAAAAATGTTTATAAGCTTTTCAGTTTTACAAGTAACGGGATACCAACATTTACATCGTCCTCCCCCTATTCTCAGCTGTCACTCCCCTACAGTGTCAGAAATGGTGAAAGTTAGTTTATTGAAAATCGTTGCTGATACCAAGTTTAAGCAATGTTAAGTCCTCTTTAAAAAATAAAAAGAGGAAGAGTTTAAGCATGTATCTGCCATTGAAATAAATGGGATTTAAAAGCTGCCCCCTCTTAGATATATATGTATAGTGTGTTTAGTATACACATTGAGACACCTCAGTGTGCTGACTTGGTATACATAAGCAGCATGCACATTGTGGGCACTTTAATATGTTTCTCCATAGCATTTGTGGAGTGTAACCATTATTTAACAGTGTTTGTGTTTTAATTGAAATGCAGGTGCCCAATATGGATGCAGAGGCACAGCTGTTATGTGGAAGAAGGGCCCAAAGATTTAATCTGTCCCACTTCATTCTACACCCCCCCCCTTCTTGGTGACAACTCCATTAGTGCTAATGTGGCAAATCAAAAGGAAATATTTATTGTTAATTTCAAAATAAAGGTCAACACAGCATAGTTGCTTGTCTCTTCTCCCCTGCTCTTCAAGGCTTAGAAGAAAGAGCAAAAACATAAAGATCCTAATGAGAAAGAATTTCACCCCCTGCCTACAAGAACTGTTGCATCTGGACTATTGTGCACTCACAGATTTTGACAGACATTCAGAACTAGCATCAGAGAACAGGTCTACCATTTTAGAGCCCAAGTCTACCAAATTGGGTAGACTTGGTCTGAAAAACTTTTCTAACAGGTCTACTTTACTGTTGTTTCTCAGTGGGTAGACCTGCTGTCCTGGTGATTTCTTCTCCCTGTAGTTGAAACCCTCCAATTCTCACTCCCACCGCCCTCAGCTACTTCACATTTCCCTTAATTTAAAAACAAAAGCAAAACAAAAACATGGCAAAACTGGACAACAGCACTTGATTACACTGCGGTTATTGCCCCCTTTTCCTCAGAAGAAAGGGTATATAAAACTTTGCTATTTTGCAGGTCTAGCATAACCTCTAGCCCTGTCCAACAGGGATAAGCTGATGATGGCCTTTATCTGCATTGGTACAGGCAGGACACTGAAAACCAATGTTGTTTAAATGTAAACATTGTAAAAACAATGTTTACAAACTCAGGGGAAGAAAATAACATGTGGAAAAGGGTATGAAATTAGACCTGAATTAGATAATGGACAACGGTCTTTGTGGCTGCCTTTTTGTTTTTAGGTGGACACAACACCTGCAGTGGGGCAGATCCACACTCAGGAAACCAGTGTTACTGCTGCTTACCTAGTTGGGGCAGGGACGAGGCTGGGTGGGGATGAGGTTTGGGTTTTGAGAGCACCAGATAGACTCTTTTGGTGGTTCCAGGTGCCTCCACCCAGGCAGCCCCATCGAGGTAAGCAGCAGAAACAGTGGCGTCAAAAGGGGAGCTCCATTCTACCACGTGTGCTGCTACTGCTATTCTAAAAGCCTGGATTTCTGAATAGTTCTTCATGGGGCGGCAATCACTTCTCCACCAAGGAAGGAAGCTTCAGTATGAATCAGGAAGTTCATTCATTGGGTGTGTCACTTGGGAATGCCTTTGACTAATTGCCTAGCCCTGCTTTCTCAAATGTCCCTCATTTGCACTGAAAGATAGAAACAGGCAGTCTCAAAAACACACTGGCCCAAGAGTTAATGCAGATTTAACCTCTTTCTGATTCTACAAGGGCTGGAGACTTGCTTAAAAAAAAGAGAGAGCCTGGGGGGGGGCTATAGTTTTAACCCCTCCACACACAAACATCCATGTTTCAACAAGATCTCCAGTGCTATGCTATTCCTACTAGACCTCCTGGGAAAGCTTTGATAGCAATAAACATGTTAGAGCACACAGTGTAGGGTGCTGGAGTCGTTCATTGTACTCCTTGGACTGCAAATTAGTGGGCATAAACCTTGACACTTAGAGAAAAGCTCCTCTCCTTTCCTCCTCATACCAAGTCCCATGCACTGTCTTGACTTTTCTGGTAAGCTAGGAGGCTGATCTTATAGGGAGAGGCAAATGTTGCAATAACTAAACCTAATTCAAACATGGGAAAACAGAATCTTGACCCATATTGTATGAGATTGAGTGTGCTACTCTTTTTCTGCCAAGTGGTGCCATTAAAGTAAGCCTTTGGGAAAGATGTCCAAAGCCCCCACTTAGCAGATTGAGCAGGGGGATCTCCAAGGAAAGCACAGCTGTTACACCACATTTCAAAGTTACTGTACTAGTACATATTGCCCAGTGCAGGGTCTACAGATTTTGCCATAGGGGCAAAAGACAGCACAGCTGCACCTCTTCTTTATTTCTCTCTCCCGCTCCCCTCTTTGTATATATGTGCATGCACACGCACACTCACAAATATACATACACAATTCTGATAAATCTGCCAAAAATATTTTTCTTGATTTGCACAACAAACTAATGTACCTGAAGGACAGCATTCTTCATTAAGTATTCTCCCAAGAAGAGGATTTTCCTCAGCCCTACTTGTGCCCATTTTGTAAGCACCATGATTGAATTTAATAGGACTTAATTCTATGTAGACACGGAGAGGTCTGCTTTGCACTTAGAGAAAGAGAGATGGAAAAGGTCAAACTGCTCTTGACTTTCTGTCTCTTATTAGAGAGTCTCTTACACATGGACATTTCCAGCGAATGGAAGGCAAAACAAAAGAGGGAGGGAACTAAAATTTTTATTAAAGCCCAGGTGTGGAAACAAATGGCAATCATTATAAATGACAATTATTAGCCCCTAGTGTCAAAGAAAAATTAGCACCCAAATGAATGGAGCTGAAAATGCATCACTATTGGTTCCAGGTGAGCTTCACTGAGAAGAGCATTCCTTGAATGGGCAGCGGCCAGCCAAAAGGTCTGTTCTCCTGTTGTCACCCTCTGGACTACTCCTTGTAGGGCACAGACAGAGAAGGGCCTCTGATGATGATGATCAAATCAAGCGAGTTCTCTATCAACACAAGAAGAGAGACTAGAGGCACCCAGCGATGGACTGATAAGTGCACACAGTATCAAGGCCCTTAAGTGATTAGATGATTCCTTCTCCAAGTGTTGGATTCTTTTAGCTTCAGGCCTTGGGGATGCTACTTGGAGTATGGGATGTTTATTTCAACCACCTAGGTTCCTTTATCCAGGCAGGATTACCAGTAAAACCTATAGCGGGCTTGCTTAGAGGAAAGGGGATTTGCAAGCTACATAATAAGCCACATATTCATAACATACCATGTTAATCATAATGGAATGCAACCCAAGCTGCTTTCTCTTGCTGTGTTGATCACGTAGATGACAGAGGATGCTGTTAACATACTGGCTCTACTGGTGGAAATACTTCTGGTAACAGGATTCATGAAAACGACCCCCATTCTTTCCCATACTCACTGGCTTCATTCCTATAACACTGATTACTGAGGCTTTAATTTCATGACAGCAGCAGCAGGGAAGGAAAACCCTCCAACGTAAAGAGGGGCCTAGCTGAGGTGTGAGCCCAGGAGATTGAGAAGGTAGAATAAATTGATGCAGTCAAGAAACCTGGTGCCAATCCCATGGAGATTCTGCCACAACTGACATATAACCTTCTGTATGTTGCTCGAAGGTCATCTACATGCTACCTGAACAGGGCCTTAAGTATCCTATTAGACATCAGGTGGAAACTGCAAACTATCCTGAGTATCCAGGAATCATTTAACAGCAGCCCACTTGGACCAGTCCAGTGGCCTCTCTAGTCCAGCATCGTTTTCACAGTGGCCAACCAGATGCCTATGGGAAGCCCACAAGCAAGGTCTAAGCGCAATAGTACTCTCCCCACATGTGATTCTTAGCAGGTAGTATTCAGAGAGATACTGTCTCCAACAGTGGAGGTAGAATACAGTCATCATGCCTAGTAGCCACGGATAGCCTTATCCTTCCTGAATTTCTCTCCTCTTTTGAAACCACCCAGTGTGGTGTCCACCACTACACATGGACGCGGGTGGTGCTGTGGTCTAAACCACAGAGCCTAGGGCTTGCCAATCAGAAGGTCGGTGGTTCGAATCCGCACGACGGGGTGAGCTCCCATTGTTTGGTCCCAGCTCCTGCCCACCTAGCAGTTCGAAAGCACGTCAAAGTGCAAGTAGATAAATAGGTACTGCTCCAGCTGCTCTGGTTCGCCAGAAGCGGCTTAGTGTTAGTCATGCTGACCACATGACCCGGAAGCTGTCTACGGACAAACGCTGACTCCCTCAGCCGGTAAAGCGAGATGAGGACCGCAACCCCAGAGTTGTCTGTGACTGGACCTAACGGTCAGGGGTACCTTTACCTTTTTACATCAGTACACAATTTACATTAGGGATGGGGAACCTGCGTCCCTCCAGGTGCTCTTGGACTACAATTCCCACAATCCCTACCACAGGGCATGGCGGCTGATGGAATCAAAACATTTCCAGCCTTCGGATTTAAGGTATCAACCAAAGAAGAGAGAAACGGGTAGAGGAAATAATCATGGGAAATACTTGAAAGGAGAAATATATTGTGTGTGTGTGTGTGTTCTGTACTCTAAACCCAGTTGCTGGGTGTCTGCCAGCATTCCACTGGCATTTCCCCTAGTGTGGATGTCACTCCTAGACCACACCTTCATGGATCTATGTGCATATAAATAATGAATAGTCACAACTGAACCAAAGAGAAGAAGAAGAAAAAGTTGCGCAGTTTTCACAAATATTATACTCAGTTTATTTACACTGGGGAAGACACCTTGGGCTGCTTTCTGGTACTGTGCAAAGTACCGTGCTTTGCCAGAAGCCCACCCCCCACCCTATGGCTAGGAAGAGGTGCTATTTCCTGACATTTTCCAGCTGTTTTTTTCCTCTCTAGTGGCAAGAGCTGCTGTGGCGTAAGTGACTGAGCTACAAAACAAAAAAGACCCCTGTGTCCTTAGTTAGCCCCAGTCCCCGCTCTGTAATACAGGGAAAAATAATACTGACATTCTGGGGCAGGGGAAGGTTGTAAAGATCCCCAAAAGATAATAATGTATTTGAAGTGCTTTGAACACTAGAAAGCGTTCTGCAAACGTTACAGATGATGATGAGAATGCATTGTCGGCAAATCTCCCTCCAGTCCTGGCGGCAAAAGTGTCCAAACAGGAGCCATTGCTTCTTTCCAAACATGGTAAATGAAATGTACTCGGAGTCGAGAGTGAATTTCATGCTCTTTATTCAGCTCATAGTCATCAAGGAGAAGAGGAGAAGAAGAATGGCTCTTTTCCCAAAACCATCTGCTTATATACATTATTTACACAATGGGCCTTGCGTGATTGGCTACTTCAGGGCTACACCTGTGGGCCAATTATATTGTGGATTGACTTCTGCCTGCAGCCTGATTGGCTGCTCCTACAGGCCAATCTGGTAGCAGATTCACTTCTGCCAGCCGCCTGATTGGCTGCTCCAGCAGGCCAATCAGGTTGCGGATTCACTTCCACCTGGAGTTGGATTGGGTAGCTCCCGCTGATTCTGAATCCTATTGTTCTAGGATTCAGCTCAGTACATAACAGTAAACATACATAAGCGGCATAAGCTACAGATACATCCTATAAGCCGAGTTCTTGTGAATGATTTCTGTTCCTTTGCTATTTGTCTCAGTCATTCAAAATGTGCCTGAATAGAAAGCATAAGGTGCGCTGTGTGATTTGATAGAATATAAATAGTAACCAAAAACCACTGCTGGATTGGGAAGACCCCTGAACTTTCTGCTTTAATTGAATACAACAGTGAATGTTGCATTGGAGGTTTCAGATGCACTGTTTAAAGTCCCAGTTGAAGTTTTTTGCTGGACAGGAAAGAAAAATGACCTCCCTGTCTCCATTACGCAACCCAGGAAAGGGGCATAGGAGTATTAGGTGTGCCTCTTTGATCCTAGAGGCTAACCCTTGCCTTATATCATGTCTACACTTCTCCCTGTACAACATTAGCTCTTGCCAAGGCATTTTTCAAAATCTTAGCTACCCTCTCCACCTCCTTGTTGCTTAATTATCCATTGAGAAATCTGAGAGGGTTCCCCCTCCCCCCTCCATCCACCCAATCTCCTCTCTCTGTGGACTTGGCTCCCCCCCCTTTCTTGGTTTAGGTATTCCATGCCAATTCAAAGATGGCAGGAGGGCAAAACGAATGAGCAAACAAAAGCAACGAAAAACATTGTCACACTACACTGTATTCTGGATTTTTGTATCTCCCTGGACCGCATGCCATATCCTCCCCTTTTGCTTTGCATGCACAGAGGCACAAAGAGAGCTTGAATAGTGTCATCACTAAAGGAAACCTTTCTGCTGGCCAGAAATCTTCCCCTTGGATAGAGGGCATTGATGCACATGCACATGCATGCAGTGTTTTATTATTCTACAACAGGCATCCCCAAACTGCAGCCCTCCAGATGTTTTGGCCTACAACTCCCATGATCCCTAGCTAACAGGACCAATGGTCAGGGATGATGGGGATTGTAGTCCAAAACATCTGGAGGGCCGAAGTTTAGGGATGCCTGTTCTACAACATGTTCCTGACCTAACAACAGTGTCTTGCTGGAAACATTTATCCACAATGTGAGTGTTGCTGCTCTCCTGTGATACATATTATTTATGTTTATGAGCTTCCTCATAAGATAAATTGTCTAGGTGGCAGTAACAAAACAGAAATAAATAAAAGCACAAGAACAAAAAATTATACACACACACACACCTTTTTTCTGGGGGGACACAGGGGTATGCGTACCCCTAACATTTTGTGAATCTTTGTACTTTTGTCCATTTCCTGTATTTATTTTTCTCAATTTGAACTATAAAATGGTGATTTTCTTCAAAATGAGAGTATCCATTTTTAAAAGAAAAAAGCTCTCCCTCTCCATCCCACAATAAGTTTAAGAGACAAAGCGTCATAAAAACCAAAGCAGCACAACAAAATCCCATACACAGCACAAAATCAGAACAGCCATCAAATTTATACACTAAAACCGCCCACGATAGTGCAGCAACTTAAAAATAAAAATGTTAAAAGGATAGCAAAAAGGTCTTGACCTGATGTGAAAAATGCAGCAATGTGGGTGCCAGGCAAGTGTCCCAAGGAAAGCACCCCGTGGCTTCACCACATGTAGGACCAATAGCTTTGTGCCTCATTGCTTCTTTTTCACATGCCTTCTGATTTTTAAGGTTTTGAAACATCCAATGTTGCTACCTTGTGTTTATATAGTTATCCCCATAATGCCTGAGATACTAAACATACATTGTCAGCAGTTCTGACCACCTTGTAAGGTAGGCCAGGGCAATTATCCTCCTATTATAGATGGGTGAGCTGAAACGCAGCATCTTCCTTAAGACCAGGCGGCTAAACCAAAATTTGACTTAGGAACTTCTAGTGCATCGACCCTGTGATGAAGGAACATCATCTTATTCCCTAAGATGGTGCACTACAGCCACCTGGGATGCGGGTGGCACTGTGGTCTAAACCACTGAGTCTCTTGGGCTTGCCAATCAGAAGGTCGGCGGTTCAAATCCCCGCGACAGGGTGAGTTCCCATTGCTCTGTCCCAGCTCCTGCCAACCTAGCAGTTCGAAAGCATGCCAGTGCAAGTAGATAAATAGGCACCACTGCAGCGGGAAGGTAAACAGTGTTTTCATGCACTCTGGCTTCAGTCATGGTGTTTCATTGCACCAGAAGTGGTTTAGTCATGCTAGCCACATGACCCAGAAAGCTGTCTGTGGACAAACGCCGGCTCCCTCGGTCTGAAGCGAGATGAGCGCAGCACCCCATAGTCACCTTTGACTGGACTTAACCGTCCAGGGGTCCTTTACCTTTTTTTTTACCACTACAACCGCCTATTGTCAAGCATTTCTTTCAAACCCTGAAAGCTAGAAACTTCATCAATATTTTTGAACAGAAACTGGGAATCTCCCATCTAGTGTGCCCAAAGCACGACTAATCACTCACGGTTGCTGTACCGACAGCATGTACGGTGACAAGGTAAGCAGCTAGCCCTGCAGGGAATCGCCCACTCAATGACATCTCCGCACTTACGTGTTCGGCCTTTTGGCAAATTATCTTGTCTCTCTCTCCCTCCCCCCTGCCCCCCCCAAGCACACACAGTTTCCTTCAGAAAGCTGCAATGTTGTTTCTTTCTTGGTATTTATGAGACTGTTTATCTGATTTCAAAGGAGCCAATTCTTATCTCGGAAGCGGCAAGGAAGGGGTTAAACGGGACAGCCCCGTAGACAGCATGGAGCCAAATAAAATACCAATCTGACAAAAGGGGGGGGGTCAGGCGGGCTGGGAAACTAGAAAGAAAAACAGGAGTGGGGAAGGCACATGGAAGCAAAACTGAAATGGAATGGGGAACGGCTTTTTGGGTGCCTGAGAAAGCGTATGCCCCCGTTGGGTGGCCAGGCCCTGCCTGAAGATGGTCGACTCTACACAGAGAGCCAGCTTTTGCTTCTTGCTGCTTTTTCTTCCCTGGCTTAGTTTGGAAGGATAGAGCAGCCATTGTCTCACCCAGGCCAGAGGAAGAAAAATTCAACACGGCGCTGGGAGATTCAGCGCCGCCTGGCCTAGTCCAAGGGCTTTCCGCACAGAGGAGTCCACAAGAGGCCTTCAGGAGACGTGTGAGGGCACTGTTAACACTGAGACCCCTCACTTGCGTCCTGAGAATCACAGGCCCCGTTAAAGTTAATGAGAGGTACCTACAAACATTTCCACAAGCTGAGAAGCGGGAGTTCGGTGAAAGTCTAGGGGAAGTGCTTCAAAGGCAGCAAAGTATTATTGCTTCATTTCCCCCCTGGGTAAGTTTGTGTGCATAGCTGTACAAAAATTGGATTGGGGGGGGGGAGCAGAAGAAAAGTTATAGCTGCTACTGTGCCTAACTTAGCTATATGGCTGGAAAGCGGGTAGCAAGGCCATGCCCACTGCAATGCCACAGGGGAAAAGTTGCAGCCAACTATCTCTTGCATGAAACTGTTGGGCGTTGACTGGATGTCAGTATTCAGCTGCCTCATGGGAATCTACAGATCAGAACCAAAAGCTGACAAGGCGGGTCTTCTCTCCGAGGGTCTCCTGTGAAAGGTGGAAAGTGTGTGGAGACCATCTGGGCTGTGAGTCCTGGAAGAGCTGCTCCCTGCCTTGCAGGCCTTTTCCACCTGCCTGGAAGGGCAGGACTGACTCCAGCTACAAAAGGCTGTTGAGGCGGCCAGAGACCATCTTGACTGTCTCTTAATGCAGACCCAGGTCATGGAGCCTGAGCTTCCACAGCCACCACCCACCATGAACCACCATTGGCAGCAACAGCAGCAGATACGTTCTATGCTTATATTTTATTTTCTTACTACTTGTGCTCTTTTAAATGTGCATTTTATATTTGACTTCCATTATTAATGTTTTCTTTTGAAATGTTTAAGATACTTTTTGCTGCATTAAATGTGCATTCTGTAGTTGACCTTTGTACTGTTTTATTTAAAGGTAATATTTTAGTTTCTGGTTAATTATGCTCCTTTGAATATATACTTAATATTTGACTTCCTTCTGTAATGGCTTAGTCTGAATTGTCTGAATTGTTTAATTTGATGCTTTAATGTCAGTTGCCTTGAGATTTTTTTCTTTAAAATATGAAGTGGTACAGAAGGCAGCCCTGTTCAGGGAGGCTTTTAATGTTTAATAGATTACTGTGTTTTATTTTTCTGTTGGAAGCCGCCCAGAGTGGCTGGGGAAACCCAGCCAGATGGGCGGGGTATAAATAAAAATATTATTATTATTATTATTATTATTATTATTATTATTATTGAAAAAACACCCCTGCATATTTATGTATTTTTAATGAAAAAAAACTCTTTAAAAAAGACTCCGAGGAGATAGTAAAAGAGAGGAAAATTATCAGAAAATACAGGAGAACCAAAGCAGGTGGTGGGGAACCTGAGGCTCTTCAGATGTTGGACTCCCAATTCCCATCAGTCCATAGCTGCCAAGTCTCCCGTTTCCCCTGGGAAATCCCCGTTTCCCCAGCTGTTCCTAGCTGAAAAACCGGATTTTTTTGTTTCCCCCCGGTTTATTCTGGCGCAGCGGCCATTTTGGAACTGGGCAAAGCAGCATCAAAAGTCACTTCTGAGCATGCTCCGCCCAGTTCCAAAAGGGCGGCAGCGCTACTTCCGGTCTGCTATTTTGGGCCCGGTCCCTTATTTCTCTGACAGCAGCTTGGCAGGTATGCATCAGTCCCAGCCAACATGGCAAGTGGACAAGGGTGATGGCAGTTGGAGTCCAGGAAAATCTGGAGAGGCAAAGGTCCCCCTTGCCCTGGCCTGGAGAATTGCACATCCAATCTCTAGCATGAATCTGAAAGTTGTGATCAGTAAACAATATTCCTTGATCTTGAAAATGAAAGTTACTCATTTTAACTGGGAAAAGGATACACGGGAAAACATAACGTAAGATTTAATCTTTGGTAACTAAAAATGTTGCAAGGATTCCTGCCCTGGACTCCTATGGAAGGAAGTGGGGAATAGCGGTAGATGATAATAACAACAACAACTGCCCCCCCCCTCAATAAGATGTAAGAGTCAGTTTTATTGGGGCATGACTTCCAACCATCAGAAACAAATTATAATCTTAGGGATGGCAAATGCTGAGAAGTCAGGCTCTAGGAGCATGTATACATTTAAAACAAAAACAAAAACCCACACACACTGGAAATATTTTTTAAAAACACGTTATTCTCTTAGCTCCATGAGCACAACATACAGGTAATACAGCTTGGATGGAGACCTTTAGATCAGAGAAACTGTGTATGAAACAAGATGGTAGTGCTGATTCTCAGGTCTAGGAAATCAACCTTTCCGTTCTTCAAAGAGCAGGTGCCCATTCTGGGGATTCTCCTTGATCCAGCTCTGTCACTGGAGCTATAGCCATAGCCAACAATCGCTATGTTCTACCTCTGTAGCCACCAAAATGAGTTTGCCCAAACTGCGGGAGGCAGTGGAAGACTGGAGTGCCTGGCATGCTCTGGTCCACGGGGTCACGAAGAGTCGGACACGACTAAACGACTAAACAACAACAACAACCTCTGTAGCCAGAGGCACCATGCCTCTGAATACCAATGATTGGGAATCACAATTGGATAGATTGCTGTTGTGCTTATGTCCAATTTACAGGCTTCCCACAGGCACTGGGTTGGCTACTGTGGGAACAGGATGTTGGACTAGATGGGCCATTGGCCTGATCCAGCAGCTGCTTCAGCCTAAAGGAGGCTGAAGTGGCCTCTGTGGCATGGAATACCTTTTGCCAGTTTTAGGCTTGTCCATCATCTGGATAAGGATAGCTTAGCAAAATTGATCCAGCTGGAGTACAATCATGCATTAGACATAGGTTTGCCTTTGAGGATCAAGACCTTGAGTTGAGGCCCTCTCCCTAGTACCATCAGTTCCTGAAGTATGGTATGCTCACACAAAGGTGAGGGCCTTTTCTGAGGTGGCACATCTTGACTTTGGAACATTCTCCTTCTGCAGAAGCTTGACTGGTGTCAACATCACAGGACTTCTCCACATCATCGTTTAGTGTGGATTAGAATCTGACTGTGCCTCCATTTATGTGGTGTTGTCTACACATCACTTTTTCAATTGCAATTTCACTACCCCCTCTCTCACATACACCCTGCCAAATTTAGTTTTTTCCCAGATTTGCAGAAAAAGGAGAGCTGGGTTCAAACTGCATTGGAAGTGGATGCTTTGTATCATATTATTTTTATTTGGTTGAATTTGGCTGCTTCTTTCCAGCTCCCCTTCCCACACTCCCTACTTTAGTTTTCTCTTTCACACCTTTCATGACAGTTGTGTATGCTTCCGATAATGGAACGCCATGTGGACACACACACACACACGGTTAAATCCTCAGATTTGTGCAAAAGTTGAACATTTGATCACATAAATTGTAGCACTACTGGTCTCTCCCTAACCTTGTGCACACTGCAGTATCATGTGCATTAGAATCTGCCCATGTTCCCCTTTGTGTAGCTTTGTGTATACTTCCCGAAATGGAGCAGCTGTGGATATGTGTGTTTACTGTTAAACACTCAGATTTGTACACAAGCACAGATTTGAGGCAAAACAGCAACACATGTTCAATAAATTATCCTGGTGGTTTGTTTTTTAAGGGGCTGCGTGTGCAGGTACTACATTACATTAAGTCACTACTCCACTGCTTATTGAAACCTTAATTGATTTTCTATCAACTTGTAAAAAATGCATTTGTCTTGTTTATTTGTTCCATTCACATTTATTTATTCACACACATTGTTATTTGCCCTTTTTTGGTCTCTCTTTTAACTTACTGCGTTTCTTTGCCACTGCCTTTGGTGGCTGTGAACCTGTGATCCTCCAGCTGTTGCACTCAAACTCCCATTAGCCCCGGTCACATATTATATGGTCCAGGAATATTTGGAGGATGGCCATCTGTGGGCTACATTCCACATGGCTAATACACACTTTTCTTTTATCAGATACAAAAAAAAAGTTTAACACAAAGCATCACTATTATGACTTAACCATAAAGCAACCTTTCAGAATGCTGTTTTAAGGACACACACACAATGCACTGCTCACTTGAATGTTTATATATCCAAGCTTAGGCTTTTCAACTTTGCTAGAAATATGCCTCCCAATAATCTTTCCCCTCCCCTTCACAATGACACTTGCCTATATTTATTTGCACATTCATTTCTCTCCCTCCCTCCCTCTCCCTCTCTCTCTATATCTCAGAAATGTGTGGATTACAACCAGTGGCAGACCTTGGCGTCTCAGATTTCAATGGCGCCCTGTGCCATGCCAAAACCCAGCACAGCCTCCTGCCTCTCACCTTCCATTAGATGTTGCAGTGCCTGCTGTGGTGCTCAAGAAGTTCTGTACCTGGTGTGATCAAACCAGTCATGCTCCCCTGGATAAGTCTTTGCTTACAACATACTACAATCTTTGTTACTGCTAGCACATAAAATGCTAGCACGGACACTTAATGACAGGAAGGATACTTCAGAGTAACAAAATCCTCCTTTATTCCTCTGCAACAGGAGATGGAAAATAAGACAGGACGACACAGTAGTAATTACTCCCAAAGTCTCTATGAACATATTCCCAGAGGCTAAGGGACTTCATGTTCAGCATCATGACATGGGAATAAGGCTTTGAGCTGGTTTATACATGTGTTCATCACTTGCTTACTATAGCATCAAGAGAAATTAGCCACCACGTGTTTATCATCAGAGAATTTTTTGCTCACATAGCATTTTTTAAAAAAGTGATGTTCATAGGAAGCTACACCGAGCTCAGCTATTTGTTCGTCAAGCTCAGCATTGTCAACTCCTCCTCCCTACAACAAAAGGCAGCTCTCCTTAGTCTGGGGCAGAAGCCTTTTACATCACTTGCTACCTGAGCCTTTTAAATGAAAATGCCAGGGATCAGGAATTTTTGCATGCAGGGCATGTGCTCTGTGACCAAGGTCCTGTACAAACCCTCATTGAAACCAATGAAGTGCATGCATGGGGAAAGCAGCCTTTAGGATGACCACTTTGGGAAGGGCCCCCAGGCTCATTTTCCTTAGTCCATGTGGGGGGGGGGAATTGGTGGACAATGGGTTTCTCTATCAAGAAAGGGAAAGGTTTCAACCAGTCATCATGCTTGAACTTCTAAGATCAGTAGAATGAAGGGACTGGCCTTCTGGATTAGAGGCATTAAGCCTGTGAGGCAGACAGCTTGCCAAAAGGGAGATTTTGTACATGTAGATGGGCAATTGTGTGCCAAGGTGGTTTGAAGCTGTGGCATATTTTCCTCCCTGTAACTTTGTTTACATTTTCTTAAGGAAACTCCTGACAGTTCTTGTCATTTAAGGTCCCGTCCCCCCAGCCCTTTAGATGGCTCCTTCAGGGAGGGTAATTGGGCCATAATTTGTTTTTTATGTCAAGATGGCGTCAAAGATAAGGTGGATGTTTCAGAGTTTGGGGACTAAAGAGACAGGAGAAATCCTGACCTGGGCCCGACCTCAAAATAATGGCCAAAAGCCCCAGTAAGTAACAGTTGCAGGTGAAAGATTTACAGCCAGTGAGGCCTTTGATCCTCACCCATCCTTCCAGTCTCTCAGGACCTTGGGCCAGCTTTCAAATAAAATAACTGCAATGTCTTCTTTGCATTGCCTGCCCCTAGCCTTTCCCACATATGGGTCTACTGGAATCTCCAACCTAGTCATGTAACTCCTTTCTTGGCAGCCAAAACTGCTGTGAATTGATGAACTGATGGGAGAATACCCAGTAGGGCAAATCCTTCCTCGATAAAACACAAGTGAGACACCACATTGTTCTTTATTAAGGCTTTATTAAGTCAAACCTAAGTACTTTCCAAGGCAGCATCGATTGGTTGATTGCAAACGGTGTAGAAAAAGGTTTAGGCCTACCAGTGCTGTTTGTTGGGTTTTGATGCTACTGATGGAAGGAGTTAATTGATGGATTTCCCACGCACACTCCTAAGGCTCTTCATGCAAGATAAGTGATCCTGATTGAGCCCAGGCTGACCAGCGCACCAATACATTTTTAGTTTCACTAAGGTCTACCTAACTCTGCTTAATGCTAACACAGACATGTCCCACAATACTGTAGGTAACCACAGCAAATTGACATTGAGCTTGGCTGAGCTCACAAATGGCAACAAGGAGCACAGAAAGCCATATCACAAGTGGTCCATTCAAAATGTGTCATCACTGTGGAATCTGGTTATTCTTCACAAAGTAATCAGTATTTGACAAAGCAGATATATCCAAAATGATGGAAATCATTTAATGTTATCATTAAAACAATAGCAGAAGGAATAGTTTGGGTTTAATCAGTGCTGCTTCTGTACAATATATAGGAGGCATCCAGCTCAAATCCATGGCTCTATGATTTTTGAAAGCTTAAGGTTAAAAACTATTATGTCATTTGAAATAAGCTTCTTTCTTTCTGTCTCATTCGCAAGGCATTTTAGAATTTCTTTATCCATTTAGTGAGTACATGATTGAGATCCTTGCAGTAGGATGTGTGATTCTTTTTTCATTAAAAAGATGTCTGCAGTGCTCTGTGGCCTTCCGTGCTGTTTCCCTGGTTTTTGACTAAGCTGCAGGCAGCTGGGGAGGCTATCTACACAGTGCCTGAGATTGATGCCTTGCTGATTTTCTTGTTAATGGAACCTTAACCTTAGAGAAATCACATAGAGACCCACTTCTGCACTAACCTCACTTTTTTAAAAAAAATCAACTAATAAACAGCTGTTGGGAGTAGGGTAGACAGCCTTCCTATCTTCCTGTGCTTATAGGAAAGCCTAGCTGAGGACATCTGTCTTGAGAGACAATGGCATGTGCCTCTTCTCTGGGGTGTACCTATATTTGTGATAACATTCCTCAAAGTTTAATCCATTTTCTATGTTCATTCCTCCTGTTCCTTTAAGTGCACCCTCATTTGTGCTGCTATAGAAACCGAAGCTGTAGGAACCCAATTAAAATACATGCTAGAAAGCAGCTTTAAAAACAAGTTTAAGAAAAGCTGGGAGGGGGCAGGGTGGTGGAAGACTTTATAATAGCCTGGGAAGATCTAAACCTGTCTCCAAAAGCAATGGAGATGTAAACTCAACTCCAAGTCTTGAATTAGTAGCCTTAGAAAAATTAATTACTCATCCCTTCTTATGTACACTGGGTAAATATAAAATATAAGCCTCAGCTATTACTATAGACTCAAGCCTGTTTGATAACAGATTGCCTATAAAACAAACCCTCAACCATTAAATCTCCATTCATGTTCTCCACTATCCTGCTATCTGCCCTTTAAAACAGGGATGCTGAGAAAAATCAAAGCCTGGCTTTTATCAAACGTTATGGAAAGGGTGGAGAAACAACTCCTTCAGGGATCCAATCCAATGTGCCTAGTGCATTTCATTCTCAACCAGGCCATTTTAAAAAAGCCAGATTTTTTATGATATTCATATCTCTTAATACTGCATAATCCTACTTCCGGTATCTGACAAGCACTTCTATGGAAAGAGTCCTATTTGTGACAGGAAAATGGCTGCAGTCCCTGTTAACAGCTGTGGAAAATGTTCCTTACCCAATCAGCAAAACGCAGACCTGCGGCTGAGAGGGAAGGGGAGGGTCACAAACACTGCCAAGGTTATAAGGCTGCAAAACCAGCTGTGCTTGCTTAGATGATACTGCCCTCATATGGTGAAAAAGCATACAGGAGGGAAGTACACATAATGAACACAGTCCAGTCCAGTACTCAGATTATAATTCGCTAGTGTAGAACACTGATGCAGAAATCACTCAGTTCAGAGATCGGTGGCTTGAAAGCTACATGCCCAGGCTTTGCTCCAAGAATCCCAAGAACCAAGTTATGAGCATTATAATGTAAAGCTTTCAGAAAACGATCCATTTATATAGTGGAAGCACAACAGCACACACTTGAACTATCCTTGGTGTGCTTTATCCTTGGCACCCCTTCTGCCAGCTTTAAGTGAGCTCTTGAAGGCTCTTCTTGGTAACAATTTCTCAAAGGGTAGTTAAAATGGCTGATTACTAACATAACAGCAGCAATAGCCCAAAAAGAGTAGAAGTGGTTTGGAACACTGAGTATAATTTAAAAATGTGACAAGTTACAAGGACTATACTTTATTTATGTATTTATTTTAAAAACAGAGCTCTGTGTTCTCTATAACGTTCAATGCATTCCTGCAACTGGAATGTGACCTATTCTGACTATATAGTTGTGACAAGATTTTCAAGCAGTGCTTCCTGTTCAAACTTGTCCACATAAACAATTTGCTATTTTGCCTGTCATAAGACTAAACTCAAATTTCAACATAGATTTCAGATGATGCAGTGAAAATCTATATGTACTAAGGCAGCTTTATCCTGGAACATATTAGTAGTCTATGTAGTCTATGTATTAGTAGTCCATAGAACCATATAGGCTGAAAGAGCGACTTATCCTTATTCACAAAGTGAGCTTCTTGGCTGGTTGGGCCTTGAACACTGATCTCCTCAGTCTTAGTCACAACACTCTATCCACTACGCCATTTGCTATTTGTCACTGAGGGAAGCCACCTTTTCCCCTTTGCACCACCAGACAACTGCTCTTCAGCCTGTCCATGGTATTTGCTTGCACTTGAAATTGTAAGTCAGTTGGCAGGCACCATGAGGTACCTAATACCGTGTTTCTCATATTATAAGACACGTCTTATATTTATTTTTTCCTCAAAAAAAACCACTATGGCTTATTTTCAAGGGATGTCTTATTTTTTCCCTCCTCCTCCTGCCGTGGCTGGCATTGCTACTGCGCCTATCACTATGTCTTATTTTCGGGGTATGGCTTATATTCCTTGAATGCTTAAAAATCCTGCTATGGCTTATTTTATGGGTATGTCTTAAAATATGAGAAACAGGGTATTATTTGCTTCCAAGCTTTCAGTTTTCAAAATATGGAATACTGGTAAGCAACTGGGTATGACCAGGTCAAGTACAAGATGTCTGAAGTTGAGAAAAGGTTTTTTGCTTTTTCTTCCCGCATGGGTGATGCAAGTGTCTTCCTATGCCCATCATTTGAATATTTCAGCAAACATAGTATGAACACATATAAGTGAGTACATTTACAAGGAAAACTGCAACCAGCAAAACTGATCATTTATTAAAAATGCACCTCCGGCATTGACATCTTTGTCCAACAGCACAGAGTTTTAACTTACAGTGGAAGGAAGGATACACTATACATCTTAGAGAAAAGAACTCTACAGTTTCACTGTAAGTCACTTTAAGAGTACACAGTTATTATTTCACAATGAAAGCTTGCCTAAAACATTTGACATAAAGATCAGAACAAGACACTGAAGGCCCACCAGAATGAATGAAGGCGATGGGAAGTTGTTTTCCTCCAGTAAGCCTGTTATATGTCAAAGGGGTGAAAACACAGATTAGCAGGTAAGTTGTCATGCTTTTCTAGTGCGCATCAGGACAAGAAAGGAGGGATGAAGGCAACGTAATAAAAGGCGAACTCCATAAGCTCATGTTTGAAAATTGTTTTTTTTTTAAAAAAAAACACCTCAAAAACAACCAGCAGGGAAAAACTATTGCTAAGCATTTCATTGAAATTCTGAGTTTAAGGCATGAGCCCCTTCCCCTCCAGAAACATTTGAAATTCAACATCTAAGGTATTAATAAATGAGAATAGGTAAATTCTACAGAAGAGCAAGAATTATCCTGCACCACTATCAAACTTTTAAGAAACAAACAAATCCAAGCACACCCTTAGATTCACAATTGAGCATGTGGGATATTACAAGTGAGGGAACACTGATGTTCTGCTTCATTATAGCAGGACCCTTTAATCAATTGTTCCAGTACTGAGATACTTCTTTTAGGATAGCTGTCCTGAAGATTCACCTGTCCCTCATCTCAACACACAGGGCGAAGTGACACTAGTGCACTGAATACAACAGTCCGCCTTTTAAGTCTTAACAACTTTATCAAAATGCTTTTTTTTAATATGCCAAGGAGTTCCATCTTATTTACATTAGAATTTATCAACATGAGGTAAAGTGCAAGGCTCCCAAACCCACCCACCCCCCACAAAAAATGCATTTGGCTAATATATAGTTATCACAAAATTCAAAATACTGTTTTAGTAAGTTCTCTCTCAAGACAAGTCACCAATTGCTGCATTTCTGGGATATATCTTGCTCACGGCTTTTCAAGTCTGCTTTCGAAAATCTGAAAAAATATCCTTGCCATGAGCTACTTTGGCTTTGCTGACGTTTACACAGATACATTTACTGATAAAATATTTCAGGTTGTAGGGGAAAAATGTTTGATTGAATTAGTCTATGAATCTAAGACTCAGGAGTTCTGCAAGAACAACTGCAGGACTTACTTTTGAATTGTATTTCATGATATGCCTTGCAAGACAAAATCTGAAATTTAATGCAGGAGTTTGATATGCAACATTTATATGGCAGAAACACACCTGGACTTGCTTGATTTAGTTTCTGACTATTTAATCAACTGCACAATGTATTCATAAAAGTGTCATTCCAGTGCTATAATTGTCATTGCACATTCCCCATCACTTTGCTCTTTCCTTCATTCAATTCAAGGGATGAACAAAAATCCTTGCACTACTACAACTACAACAACTAATGCACCGAGGACCACCATATTTGATGGTTAACTTCATTAGAGAAGATGTGCCACATTAAGTTCTTTGGCTCTGATGCAAAGCCCATTAAAACAATGATGGCCCTTCTGCTAGCTTTAAGTGGGTTCTTGAATCAGTTTGAAGGTTTCAAACATATCTTCTTCCTTGGAGTTAAGTTTCATTCAGTATAGCTGTGGTCAGCAATATAATCCCCCACACCTAATCTTAAACGTGTGAACTGCCACACCCAAGCCACATTCGTAGCTGACTAGCTTAAACCCCATGTAAACTATATAGTTGACAAGAATCAAGATAAAATGCAACCCACCAGTTTGTATGAACGAACATGTCAATGTGACTAAGTTCTCACATATTCTATTAATTTTAGAATATCCTTCACATCCTTTGAAGCTCAAAAATGCTGATGAAGGTTTTATTAAAACCACAAGGAATTGGATAATTTCCTTAAATGGCACGCAGCATAATCTGCCATTACATTAAGCAACTGCATTATGGCGGTTTTGGTGATTCTACACTAGATGTTCAAGAATCACAGGCTTCTCCCTGAATATAGATATTGCTGTGAGCTGGATTCCTTTCTAGCATGACAAACCATGAAAATGTCTTATTTTGTCTGCCATGACATTTGTTCAACCCTTGTTGGTCTAGCTGAAAATAAGG
This sequence comes from Zootoca vivipara, assembly GCF_965207765.1. Taxonomy (NCBI): domain Eukaryota; kingdom Metazoa; phylum Chordata; class Lepidosauria; order Squamata; family Lacertidae; genus Zootoca; species Zootoca vivipara. Next base: position 62,375,112 of record NC_142584.1, on the reverse strand, counting down.
CATATAGATATGTCTCTAAACTACAACAGGACTCAACAATTATGATATCAGCAACTGCTGATCTGCTTGTATAATGAATAACAATTACATTTTACATCAATTAATTTATTTGGGGGAATGATTTCCTTGATTTGATTTCCAAAGCCATGCCTAAAGGGGTAGCACCTGCATTTTTCCATAGTCATTTTGAAGCTGGCTGCTGAAACCCTGCAGTTATTTATTTACAAAAAATGAGACCTAACACTAAAAAATGTACATTTTTGGTCTAGAAGTGAGGCATACAGTGTGTGTCTTTTTGATGACCATGGCAAAATTCCTCTAACTGCAAACATGAATATTCTGAAGATAAATCAAAAACTATGTCCTCAAGCTTCTGCTTATAAAGATTGTGTTCTGGTGGCCAGTTCAATTCACTTTTCCCAGTGAAAAGAAGTGGCACTTTGTGTGTGTGTTGGAAATACATGGTAAATTGACATACCCTTTGCTGAAGCTGCCTGAAAATAACCACATTTAATGGTGGTATCCAATTAATTGAGAGAATGTGTATTTGTGATGCATACTTATTGTTTCTTGAGCATCTACTTGCAACAGAAACAAACAAACCATTGCAAATGAGTGTTGCATCTTTGAGACCAATTTTAGTTTTTTCATGCGCTTTGTCAGATTGAAAAGTATTTAAGAAGATACGTCTGCATTGCACAACAAATAAATGTAAGCCTGAATAAGCAGTATCTTTCCACACAGTTAATCATAACATGAGTTTGGGGTAGGGGGGAGATCTACTATTAGGATGCCAAAATACTCTTGAATGCTTGCCTATCACCTTATCATTTGAGAAATTATCTTTGGAGTAGATTTTCGGCATCTTGCATCATACACTCACCTCTTACGTGGATACAAGACTGATGGATTTCAGAGGTGCTTAAATCTGTGCTTTTCTAAAACAAAGTCAAGGACCAGAGCAGCACAGGGCTGATATGATGCTTATAGTCTCCAAGTTGAATGTGAAAAAAATACGAAAACTACAAGAAACAGAGTGTTACAACTCTGACCTTCGGTAAAGTCTTACTTTAGACCAGGCAAGAGTAACTTGTAACTTACCAAGCAAAATACAGTTCACCATTCATGTTAAGCAGTCCAACAAGAGGTCAATAATCTGTATATGTTGTTGGCCAGGACATAAGAAGTTAGGCACCTGCAAGCCAAAGCTAGCAGGCCACAAGTTGTTGACTTATTTTAGACCATGGTGTTGCCTCCTCCACTGAAGAAAATGAGGAAGCTGTACGCATGTGCAGTGCATAAGGAATTCTGGATTGGATAAAAGGTGAACAGCAACATGAAATTTAAACAATGGTAACTTTGTCACTGCAGATTTCAGGTGGCTGCATGTAGGAGAAAGAAGTGGATTGGCACTAATTCTCATTTCCAAAAATTAGGGTGAGCAGAGGTCACTGCTAACATCAGCTCATATTCATGTCTACAGACATCATAACTGCTATTTTGCATTGTGTGCATTCAAATGTCAAAGCATCAGATAGGCCTAATGGATATCTGCCTAACCAAGATCAGATTAGGCCTATAACTGAATATTTGGTTACAGACCTAGGCTGTACTCCTACACTCATTTTTCTGGAAGTAGACCAGTGGAACTCAATGGGGGTTACTTCTGAGTAGATATATATAAAATTGTGCTGTTAATCTGGTGCTTTAAATATTGATCAATGGCCCACAGTAACTTAAATAAAACAATTTTTAGTATGGTGAAAAAACAGAATTAAATTTGTGCATTGAACTTTGCAAGAGCACTGGATAGCTTGTCTTAATTCTAATAGCTCTCAATTAAATGCTTAAAAAAAACCCAAACACCTTAACTTTTAACATTTTAACTTTTGTGAATTCACAAAATAGAAGTTCTAGTAGCAAATAAGCAGAGTTGGACAGTTTTAGTATTCTATCAAGAACATATACATACAAAAAGGTGAGGTTTAAAAACTTCTAGCACCCATACAAGTGTATCCTGTATTGAATACAAGTGGTGACCACACTTAAAAACAGGAACCCCAGATCAAAATGTTTGAATCAAAATTCCAGTGTCATGCCTGACCTGGACCAAGTAAGTCCTAGAGCTCTATGTGGATATGGTATGATCCAGTTTAAGAATGCTGAACTCATATCACATGTAACCTATAATCAAGAGATTAATTTTAATCCTGTGGACAGGCATTATATTTGACTTCTTGATTTTTTTCTCTGATCTTCATCCCTTCAGTCAAGTATTAGGTTTTGAAAATTCTGGAATCATCACATATATTCATGTATTCTAATATTCTGGACCAAAAGTTTTCTGTAGAATTTCTAGTTTGCACTTTAATTCACAAAAACGTTAACTTTTTTGTATTCATAATGCACCCGATGCTTCTTCAAATTCACATATGATTGTGTCCAAAACCTGCCTGATCTTCATTCAAGTTTGCTACTTTCTGACTTCTGATCCAACCTACTCTTGTTACTCTTTACCATATATATGAAGTATGCAAGTGTCTCTTTCTCATTCACTGGGATGTTCCTGAAGTGACGGCTGACAGTCTGAAAGGACAAGAAAACGAGAAAGTTTTGTAAAATGGAGCTAGCACATGGTCTGTGGCAGGGACGGAGAACATGCAGTCATCCAGATGTTGTTCTACTCCCAACTCCCATCAGCCAGGGCAATAGTCAGGGATCATGGGGTTGTAGTCCAACACCTGGACTTCATCTGGACCACAGGCTCCCTATCCCTTGGCTGTGGTTTAGTCACAGCTGGCTCTCCAAGGTAATTGCATGTTGAATGTGCTTGAAATTTCATCTTAATATTTCATGGAACGCTAGGGAGAAACAACTTGCTATTTCCTATGATATGCAAAGCAGAAAATGAATCTATAGTACACATAACACCACCTTGCAGAAGCCCCTAAGAAACATAATGATGTACAATATAAAACAGAGATTGCCCGCTTGAACAATTATAGATGTTAGTTTTTAAATCATACAAAACTTCTAGCCTGGTTGACAGCCTGGTGTTTGTGAGGAGGGTATTGGTTTGTTTTTGTTTGTACTATGTATTTTGGGTTCTCATTTTGTATTTTGATGTTGTGAACTGTCCTGTGATCTTCAGGTGAAGGGTGGTATACAATTTTATTAATGATAATTGATAGCGTTGGCCTGGAAGAAAAGCATAATTTCCTTAAACGAACATGTGCTTTTGCCCACAATTCCCGCAAGTTTCTTCTGGATCTGTAATTTAGGTATTGGCCAACACTTCCAAGTACTGAATCAAATCCACAGTTTGTTAACTGTCAATGCTCCTGTGCCAGGCAAAAGACACAGACACAGGCAAAAGTAAATTAAGAACAACCCTCAACTTACCATCATATTTTGTTAGTAAAACAAACAAACTCTGGTTCATATGTAATGGCAGACCAGCCTCTAGACTGTTCCCTTTGTTCAGGAAAGCAAGGAGCAGTGGGGGAGCATCACAGGGACTTGAGCAATATGCTGTGCACAAGCATGCTACTCTTTCATATTAAATTAAACTATGGATTAATATGACATGTGACTGATGCAACATATGTAAACAAGAGATTATTTGGTGATGTGTTTTTTGTTTTTTGTTTAAAAACTTGAACAATAAGAGAAGAAATTCAGCTTAATTTATCAGCTGAAGCATTCCAGGTCCTTTCACATTTTACCCTTTGAGAAGCGTTAAGTATACGGTTGAAGGCAGTGGTGCTATACAGTGGTACCTCGGGTTAAGAACTTAATTCGTTCTGGAGGTCCGTGCTTAACCTGGATCTGTTCTTAACCTGAGGTAACACTTTAGCTAATGGGGCCTCCCGCTGCTGCTGCGCCGCTGCCACACAATTTCTGTTCTCATCCTGAAGCAAAGTTCTTAACCCAAGGTACTATTTCTGGGTTAGCAGAGTCTGTAACCTGAAGCGTCTGTAACCTGAAGCGTCTGTAACCCGAGGTACCACTGTACTAACAATGTGTAACTGCAATAAGTAGCTACAATTATAAGTCAGCATTACTATAAAAATAAATAGGTTTGGTTGTGGTGGGTAAGCAAGGTTCATATAATGAAAGCACAGAAGCTTGCTAGCCAACTTACTTCTGCCAGCTGAGCTTTATTCAGGCCAGGTCTGGTTTGCAACTTGTAATGCCTTTTATAACGACGCAGTGTGTTTACCTGAAGTTGAAACAAGTCAACCTGCAAAAAAGATGGCATGACTGACAATTAAAAGGCATAGTCTTTTTTAAAAATATGCATCTACTCTAAGAAGAAACCTGTAAGAAACATCACCTGTTTTAAGGCAAGGAATTCCTGTTCAAGATACACAAAACAGGTAACTAGCATATAAATAGTGGGACACCAACAGCTCTGCAAGTACCTCACTTCCCTGTACTTTCAACAGAATGGTCTCTCCATTTTGTATGCGCTCTCTGGATTGTAGCCACCATATTGGTGCAGTGATGAGAATACACTATCCCAGTCATTTCTTTGGTGATACAGCAGGGTCACATTAGACTATTCTTATTTGCCCTCTTAAAAGATTAAGGCTTGGATCCAGAGTTCCTCTGAGAGGGCAAGCCAAAGGTCAGTGGTAGAGCACATGCTTCGCACACAGACAATCATGTGTTTCATCTCCAGTATCACCAGATTGTTCTGGGAGCGAGAACCACTATAAGTCAGCATGGACAATGCTAAATTAGGTGGACCAATAGTCTGACTCAGCGTAAGCCTTGGTTTCTAACTTGGCTCATAGGCTGCTGGAGGGAGGGAGATAAAATTCCACCAGTTACCCTTCTCACCTGCAGTAAATATGGGTGGTGGTAGCGTAAAATTGGTAAAAATCTCCGCCTCCTGCAGGAGCCCTTCAACTCACTGAGGGGAATTCTGAATGCAACCCTATATCCTTATTTAACTTTCATCCAAAGTTAATACAACTTGATGTTCAAACAATCCCTAGCACTTCTTTTATTGATATGCTGCTATGTACAGGTGAATGCCTTCTGTGCCAACTTTTAAATGCCTGTTGGAAACTTTTCTATTCCACCAGGCTTATGCAGGCAATTAAGAGTGTGTCCCCCAAGATGAGCCACTGATTTTGTTTTAATTCCTTTTGCTTTTAACTTGCTTTAAACTTTTTATTATTTATTGTCTGGTTTTATGTTTTTTATACTGCTGTAAAACGCTGTGGTATATTTTTATGAAACAGTATAAAAATGTTTTTATAACTAACTACAGTAACTAAATAAAATATAGCCCCTTGAAGAAGTTACATTTTTAATTACTTGTGTTTCAATCATAATTTGAGAAGTACAAAAAGCATCATAACTTATGAAAATCTATGTCACAAAGAGCAGGCTTGTCACTTGCTTATTTATCATTTACTAGTGTCATTCAACCCGTTCAGTAAACGGGCACTAGCCAGGTGGAAACGGAGGGGAAGCCCTGGGACTGCGCAGGCGTCGCCTCCATCGAGCGCCTGAGGCCCACCGGCCCTTCCTCCGCCTCCTCCCGCTGTCCCGAGTGGCGATGGCCTCGCCGCCCCACGTCACTCTGCCACAGCAGGGAGGTGGAGGAGGCCGTCGCCACTTGGGACAGCGGGAGGAGGCAGGAGAGCGAGGGGCGGCGCGCTTACCTGAGGCGTGCTGCGGGAGGCGGTGGCAGAGGCCTCTTCCTTCTCCTTAGGAGAAGGGAGGTGGAGGAGGCCGTCGCCACTCGGGACAGCGGGAGGAGGCGGAGGAGGGGCCGGTCTCTGCCCTCCAAGTCTCTGTGTCCAATCCCTGTGTCCGTGGGGCACATGCGCAGTAGCACGGACACAGGGACTGGACGCAGAGACACAGGGACTTTATTATAAAGGATTTAAGCCTTTTATACTCTACCTTATATCCTGCCCAAAAGGCTCTGAGTGACTTTAAAAAATCAGTACCAAGATGGTCCTTACCCTCAGGCTCATAGTCTAAAAATGCATGACACACAAGGGAAAGGGAGAAGCCAGCTCAAGCACAAGTCACAGTCCTTATAATGCAGTTGCATAGTTCTGTCTACGCTGATTAGCACTGTCGAAAAGAGTAGCCACTTTTGACCCATGTCAGTTCTGGCTGTCTTGCCCTACCCCTCAGTTCCATTCTAGGAGCAGACCTGGTGACAGTATCGAGGCCAGAACAACTCCTGACACACAGGTCTTTCCTAAGATAGCTGACCAGATGAGTTAGAATCACCACAGATGGGGATATAATAGTAAAATGTGATGGAGAGATTCTTTATAGAGTAGTACAAAAATACACTAATTTTTTGCAGGAAAGCAGATTAGTTGTGTGTAGCCTACAAGAGTTCTATTTTCTCCAAAAGCAACCTGTTCTTACAAATTAAATTTCCGAAAATTAATTTTACTAAACGATAAGAGGCTGTTGGAGGTGAAGGCGCAGGCATTATAATCTTACTTATTTACTATGTAGCCTTCAACCTGTAGATGAGAAGTGAGGACCCTCACATCTGGTGGTCAAATGTGGCCCTTCAGGTCTTTTGGGATTATTTCCAGACCACAACCCTTCCCACTCCATACTCTATCCCCAGGCTACATTGTGGCTCTGCCCCCTCATAAAATGCTTTTAACTGACTGGAATGTATCCTTGAAGTGTGCCTTTTGCTTGCTTGGATGGAAGATAGAGAGGGAGGTGTGGGGTGTGGCTGCAGAAACCTTGGAATTACACTTGTTGCACCATCCATTACTGCCTTGGCCCCACCCACCACTGGCATGTGGCCTACAGAAGGTTGTCCATGAGAAACTGCAACCCTCAGGCTGAAAACTGTCCCCCACGAGATTGACCAAGATGAATGAGCATACAATCAGGGTCCAACAGAAATTGCAACAATCTCCAATTTAATTATGCTACGTACCTCTGGGACATCAATCTCATGCTCTGGAGAGTCTCCCCCATCATCACTGGTCTTCCTCTTTCTTTTGTTTCGAACACTCTGAATGAAGTTCTTGTGGAAATCGCATATATACAGGTGTCCTACCTAACAATTTAAAAAACAACAACATGCAGTGAAATAGTAAAGTGGTCACAATATAGCAGAGTGGAAGTTTACATTGAAGAAATTACATTTAGTTAAGCTACAAAATATCACTAGCACAGACTTGGACTTTTTGGGGGAGGGGGTGGATCTGCTGAGAGGCAGAATACCAGCAACCCACTTATTTATCGTGGGGTCTACTCCACCCTGTCTCCGTCCCGAAATATTGAGGGGCAAAGGTAGTTCATTTAAAAATAAATATTTGTGGTTTATGGCACAAAAACTACTGCTGCAGTAGTGCTAACAGCAGTCCACGCTAAGGAAACAGTTCTCCACTCATTCCCATCCACATGCCTTCCCATTGCCAGAAAGGGAAGCAGTTCCTCCATTAAGGACTTGCAGAAGTAAATAAGCTGAAGACTGGGAAACTGAAGTCGTGGCTTAGAACTTGGAGCTGCACATGGAGCAGGTGAATTCATTTCTCCAACAGAAATTAAGGGAACTGCCCCCCTTCTATAGTTTCAGAATGGGACTTTGCACTCCGAACCCCAAAAGATGAGCTGATAAATTTTTAAAAAGTATTTACTGAGCATTAGTTCCTAGTTTGGGTCACTGCATAATTGTCTACAAATCAGCTTGCAAAAGAAAAAGAACCAAGTGTGTTGGAAGTTGGTAAGTTACATAACATGACACCAAGTATAGTGAGGGTTTGTTATAATTAGAAATATAAAGGTAAATTTATACCAGACTTACTTATGTATAACTTACTTATTTTTGGGTCTGACAGCACATCAGTTACCTATTAAGCCTATAGCTGCTCAATGCATGTACAGAGCAGGGACAAAGAGGCAGTAAATTTCATTAACCACAATTTGAGACTTGAGGACTATTTCATTGTTTCCAGAGCAGTACAGTTATCATTCTAGTGAGTAGGCATCTGATAACATCCATGAAAGCTCACACTACAGTTCCACAGAACTCTTGTGTGTTTGCTATATCATATTAAAGTTTTTTTTACTTCAGGGTTGGAGATTTAACAGGTTTTTAAAACCAGCCCTTTCAAGGCAACAGCCTGAAATCTGCACAGGCACACCAGTCAATTACAAATACTGTACATACAACAGCTCCCAGCAGTAATGCCACACAGTGTCAATAACAAACCGTAATACTGTATAGCCTTTGACAAAGAAGTAGATGTTTTATTGGTTCCTCAAACTGCCACTGCTAAATAAATAAATGTGCTCTATATACCAGTGCTATATACATAGCATTATAGACACCTCCACCCTTGCTCTTAAAAGCTCAGAACTGGTTATAGCTTCTTACCTCGACCAGACATGATGCTGTCTTCCCTAATCTGCAATGTGTTGTGAACTTTGTGCAATTAATATCACTCCATCATGAGATTAAAGTGTATTTCCACTCTGAATTAAGTTAGTTAAGTGTTGTTCCCATTTCTATATTTGTATGTATGATCTCTCTCTTTTTTGCTCAGCATCACTTTATAAAGCGAGACTGGACAAAAATATACTATGCAGCTAGAGGCCACATAATAAGCTGTTTTAGACTCTCTTCCTATAACAAAAAGGAAGCAAATTCTCCATCGACATGGGTTTCCATGCTAGAAACATATGCCGTAAGTACTGTAGAGGCAACATGCTCTCATTTCAACTTTTCTAGGTTATTTTTTAAAAACCAGTTATAGTTCTTATGAGTTACAGTGAATGCAGTAAGAGTACTGTACTCTCAGGAAAGGGCACACACAGAGAAATGCAGCACATCGAGGCAACCCCACCCCCTACCCCGAACACAACTCACGCTTTTGTCAGTATCCAGCTTCAGCTTTTTCTGGGAGATGCTCTTCTGGATCCTCTTGCTGAAGGAGGCATTGCCAGCCGGGCGGACGCAGCGGTCCCCGTCGTCGATAAGGCAGCAACTCTGTCCGTAGAAAGGGGTGGTGGGAGGCCCATCCCGACTGTCTTCCTCAGTGCTGAAACCATTCATCGCAGCCTCCCCCCAGCCCCGCGGAGAGAAAGCGAAGGCAGGCGGGCAGCGACCCTCGCCGCCTCTGGGCTACTTCGCCCGGGTTTTGCGAAGCTCCCCCTCCCCCAGTCCCTTTGAGCCTCCTCCTCCTGGCCTATCCGACCCTGGGCTTGCTTATCCACCTGCCTTAAAGGGACATTGCAAAGCAGGCTGTCAGGAGGACACTTCCTCCCCGCGCCCCTTTCCCAGCTCCCCGCAAGGAAACCCTCACCCCCCCCCCCGTCGAGTGTGTCAAACCGCGAGGGACCCACAGAAACCGTCTGTGGGGCAGCGGCCCCTCTCCCCGCTCTTTTACGAAACTCACTCTCTTTCCATCCTCGGATCACAAACGCCCTTTCCGACCACAGCGGGACCCCTCACCCCCCCAAAAAAACCCTTCGTCCTCCCAGGGACTCCCGGTCTGGCCCGCCACCCCTGAGGGGAACACTCGCCTCAGCTCCGCCGCCACCCCCCTCCACCGGCCTCTTCCTCACGGCCTCTCAGAGAGCTACTCCTGACAGGCGACTACCCCCCCTCCCTTGGCAACAACAGAAGCGGGCGCCGCTCAAGCGCCCTTCACTCGGAGACACCCCCCCCCCCCCCGATGTCGGCAGCCTCGTGAGGTGGCCGTTGCTGCCTGCCCTCCACCGTCCTAGCAGGGAGAGCCGGACCCTCCCCTACTCCCTCCCCGAGGGAGCCAGCGACTGACTGCTCTCTTCGCCTTCTCTTTACTCTCTCTCTCACACACACACACAAAAACCTGCCCGCTCCGCCTCCTCCACCTTAGCCGGAAGTCCCGTCTCCGAGCAGCCATTGGTTGCTCGAGTGCGGAAGGCCGGGAACTGTGCCGCCGCACGCACGGCCTATTGGTCGGAGTGGCTGTCCGTCTGCGGCGATAGGCTGTTTCCTGCGATGGGGGCGGTTGCTAGGAGAGTGTTTGAAGTCCGCACATAGAATGAAAGCGGAGGGGAGGGGAGAGAGGGAGCCTGGCAGGGCGGAGGGAGGTAGTTTAGGATGCAGCTCCGAAGCCCGTTTTACATGAAGAGCAAGGGGGGGGGGAAAACAATTTACATCAGAGTAAACACGATTAAGGTTGCGCTGCTGAAGACCTAACCCGAAAAAGGAGCGCCTTGCAAAAATTTAAAAAGCGGGTGGTTTATGTTGTCTACACAACGATAAAGTGAGTGGTCATAGAATTGTAGAGTTGGATGAGAGCCTGAGGGTCATCTAGTCCAACCCTGGGCAGCGCAGGAGTCTGCGTTAAACCTCTCTCGGTCTTTCACAGCCACCACAGCACTCTTTGTCAACACTCAAACAAGCCACGGACTATTTCCTATCCTCTATTCTGGATGCTCGGATCTGCCGCAGCTGGCGAGAAAGGCAAGTAGGAAAAGGAACGGAGTTGAGGAGGAGCGATTGGGGTGGATCCGGGAGACCATGGCAAGGAAAGGAAGACGACTAGGGTAGGTAGGTGGGTGGGAAGGGCGAAATTGGGAAAAGGGGAAGGTCATGGGCGTAACCAGGGTGGTGGCAGCTGCCCTCCTAAATCAAGTAAATAAATAAATAAAAATACTTAGCTAGCTGACCAATTGCGTCGCAGATAACTAGGTTCTGCTCCCCCCCCCCAATAAATTCTGGCTACGCCCATGACGAGGGTGTTAAAAGAACTGGCGGGGGCAAAGGTTCTGGGGAATTTGGAGGAGACAAAACTCCGAGCCCCATGGGGACCCCAGGACAGGAAGCAGCAGGTTGGGGCCGGGAAAGCAAGGAGCCCGAGGTCGGAGGCACGCTTGGAGCTGGAATCGGGAACAGGCAAACGAGACAAATCCGCCCGAAAAGTCTTAATTAAGAGCTGGTAGTTCTCCAAGAATGGCTTTATTATTGCATTAGGATTGGCTAAGTGATACAGAGAGTGGATTGGCCACATAACAGGATACTGATACAAATGTTTGCAGAACTCCTCTGAGTTTAATTAGAAGTATATAATGGGTATGTATGGGACCAGAACAAGTGTGTGGGCTTTGAGATTTTGAAGGGGATTTTTTTTAAAATTGTTTAGCATTCTCCATGAACTGTGGACTGCAGTTAACCTGCATAATACAGCAGAGGGAGTCATCATCCCAGATATAAGGAATATAATCTAGTATTCTTATTAAACAGAAATCAGCAGGTAAGAAAAATGTGTTTTCAGCCCTATGATCTTTGTACTATGCTGTACTATGGAACTATCTTGTCGCCAATGATGTTCAACATCTGTATGAATCCACTGGGACCCGTCATTAGGGGTTTGGGTGCAAAGAGTCATTAGTACACCAATGAAAGACAGTTCTATTTATAACATCTGAGTCAGGAGAGTTTCGCATGATCTGGACCAGGCATCCCCAAACTTTGGCCCTCCAGATGCTTTGGACTACAATTCCCATCTTCCCCAACCACTGGTCTTGTTAGCTAGGGATCATGGGAGGTGTAGGCCAAAACATCTGGAGGGCCACAGTTTGGGGATGCCTGTTCAGGACCATTGTATGGGTGAGTGGTGGACTGAATGAGGGCCAAAAAACTTGAGTTTTGGCTATGGGTTGGCGGGGCGAGAAGAGTTCCACTCCCTTCCCCAACTGCTAATCTGGGTAAACCAGACATGCCAGAGGTTCTTCAGTAGCTGCCACCACTCTCCCTTAGGTTACCTCTAATCCCAGACAGGACTTTCCTGGGATCCAAGGGGGAGCAGAGATACCTTTCTCTCACCCTAGACCAAAGTAGCCAGCTTTTTTCAGTCAAACCCCATTCATACATGTACTGTAGCATGAACCAAATGTCTATGTACATGAGGGGCTGGAAACTTCATAAGGCTCCTAACATCTTGGGCCCCCGGATACTTTGATTGCAATGCATTATATCCTTACCTGATCAATGAGGTCGAGGAGAGTTGCTGTCAGCAGACCACCATAGTTGAGATGCAGGGCTCACATCTACCAGAGCTGCACATTCAGTATTGTGGAGCCAATGCTGTGGACCCCTCTTCCTCTTGAGTTCAGACAGGCCCTCCCCTATTGAACTTGCTGAATTTGTTCTTTTTTTTGGAGTTGGAGTTTTTAAAACAAGCCTTTCTGATTTTGTGGTGAATTTAAATTTTATCCATTGTATCTCTAACTTGATTGTTTAATGTTAGACACTGGTTTTAAGCGGAATATAAGTGGACTAAAAATAATGTATTGCATTTGTTAGTTGCTAGATACAAGAGACGTCTCAAAGCAACTTAAAACACAAACAGATAAAATCAATTAAAAGCCAAATTTTAAATGACATACAACATTCGTCAAATGCTCATCCAACAAGACAAGATAAAGTCCTACCCCACTAAAAGGGGAGTACCAGAATAAAAGCTAATTTAACAATCAAAGCCTGGATAAATAAAAATGTCTCGGCCTGGAGCCTAAAAACCAACAATGATGGCACCAGACATGTTTCGCTGGGGAGAACATTCCACAGATGGGGAGCCACTATTGAAAAAGCTTGTTTTTATGTAGTCACCTTCCACACTTCCCTTGAAGAAGGTCTCAGATGGTTCATGTGGGGAGAGGCAGTTCTTACAACTCACTACACCCCAACTCTCTAAGTCTCATGTTTAAGTATAACAAATTCCAGAAAAAATACTTGATGTTTTTGAAAAAGTGATAAAAACCAAGAGGTCAATGTCTGCAGTAGTCTGGAATTTGAAGCTACTGGAGAGTGCATTTTGGAAGGCAATATGATCTCAGGACACTTTTCAATCCAGAAGATATGATTTTCTTCTCCAAGTATCCACATAAAACACTGGTTACTGCAAAACAGAACACTTCCAAAGATCTTCAGAAAAAGACACAATACAAATTTATTTTAAATATATTATAAAAGAAAGTCCATTCATCTCTTAGAAACACTATACCTTACACCCAAATGATTTCCAATTTATCAAAGATTCTAAATTAAAGTGCTAGACATCCTTTACCTTCCCCCAACACAATAGGACAGTGTCCTGAGATGCACAAAATAAATACACTGGTTTATGCTACAACATCCAATTTCAAACAATCTGTTAAGCATGCATTACAATGTTGAAACAAAGAGTCCCTGTATATAGCATTATCTCAAAACATAGTTGGCCACTTGATACTATTGTTGGAAGAGAGATGGTGTTTTCCAACATAATCCTTACAATTTCTTCTCAGAAGTAAGGCTTACTGAAGTCAATGGGCTTACTCCCAGGTAAGTGGTGTTAAGAATGCAACCTAAGCCAGTTAGCTTGATTATACAATGCAATGTCATTAACTTAGTTAATATAATTTTATTTGGGATAAAAAGCTCCTACCTATTTGCAACAATGGACTGTGCTTGCATGGTGCTAGCCTAATCAAATTGAAACTGGAAATCTCTGGGTGACTACAGAAGCATTAGGATGGTCCTGAACAGAATGCAGGTCAAAAAGCCTTTTATTAATGGGTAATGAATTTTTATCTAAATTGTCATCTTGTTCCATATATGATTACATGTGACATCTTAGAAATCATATAGAGTTTATAACACTGAGACCCTAGAAAAATCTAAATCCAAACTACATGTGAGTATTTGCAGCTCCACTTCTCTACCTCCCATCACAAATAAAGCAATTTGTATCAGATATAATTTAAAAGGTTTATTTGGGAAGAAGTTCTAAACCCTAACCACTCACCCTGTCTTCAGAGCATCTCCTTGTGGGCTGTCCCCCTCGTGTCACTTTTTGCTCATCTAGGCTCTGATATAAGAAATGAGCCTGGCTGGGAAACAAAGAACCGGTGATGAATGGGGCACAGGAAGGTGAGTGGCAGGTGTGGGGAAGGTTCAGCGCTTTCTCGTTCTCTCTGCACACAAACTCTTTCCACAGGCTCTCACAGGTACACTTTTTGTTCTTAAGACTCCCCCATTTGTTTGCTGCCATCACATCTAATTTTGGACATGGTTACCCACAAAACAGAAGCAAATTCACAAAGTTGAGAAGACATCTCTATGCTGTTAGTATCTTCCTAACACTTTCCAATGAAATAAAATTGGTGGAAAATGCCTCAATGTTTATAGCAAGTTAAGGAACCTTCTAGAACTCTTCTTCATATTTGATAGAGCGCCCAGAAGGACTCTGCAGCAAGGCCTTTGAGCATTTCTGTACATGCTAAGCAGCAAGTCCTGTTGAAATTGGTAGGAATTCAGCTAGTTTTGATATTACAGTATATTAAGAAGCTAATCAGACTGCTTACACTAGTTTAGACTGTCTTAAACCAGGGGTGGTTATATCCATGTTAGTATTGTGAGTATTTCTATGAAACATAAAGCAAACTACTGTAAGTCTTCTGTTCTTTTCAGATATGATCTTTTTTTTTTTTACATCACAGCTTCAGAGCAAAAACCTAATCAAATAGCAGTATTGTTTTGATAATAATAGTAATAATTTATTATTTATACCCCACCCATCTGGCTGGGTTTCCCCAGCTACTCTGGGCGGCTTCCAACCGAATATCAAAAACAATATAGCATCAAACATTAAAAACTTCCCTAAACAGGGCCGCCTTCAGTTGTCTTTTAAAAGTAAAATACCGTATATTCTGGCATATAAGACGACTGGGCGTATAAGACGACCCCCAACTTTTCCAGCTAAAATATAGTGTTTTGGGATAAACTCGCCGTATAAGAAATACGACCCGGCGTATAAGACGACCCCGACTTTTGAGATTTTCCTGGGTTAAAAAGTAGTCTTATACGCAGGAATATACAGTAGTTGCTTATTGCCTTGACATCTGCTGGGAGGGCGTTCCACAGGGCAGGCACCACTACCAAGAAGGCCCTCTGCCTATTTCCCTGTAAGGGAATTGCCAGAAGGCACTCGGTGCTGGACCTCAGGGTTTGGGCTGGACGATGGGGGTGGAGACACTCCTTCAGGTATACAGGACCGAGGCTGTTTGATGGTGAAAATATGTATTTTTATATAGCCCACTAATCCTTGTAATGATAAAGCCACTTGTGTCACACCACTATGGCCTACAGGAACACTGTACTCACACATTGTCCTGATAGCTAACCTTTCAACTGCTTGGGATATGCTGTATAGAGGCTTTTGGGTCAAACGCTTTTAGGTGTTTGCTCAGTTGAGTGAAACAGATACCATTGTGAAAAAGGTATTTAAGGGTGGAAACAAGTTGCTTTACTGCTTCTCTGTTATGATACTGACTAGATCAGGCTTCCTCAACCTCGGCCCTCCAGATGTTTTTGGCCTACAACTCCCAGGATTCCTAGCTAGCAGGATCAGTGGTCAGGGATGATGGAAATTGTAGTCTCAAAACATCTGTAGGGCCGAGGTTGAGGAAGCCTGGACTAGATATTGACAAATATTTCTAATGAGTGACCCATACATTTTATGGAAGCTACCCTGTTGATTTATTTTGGTATGTGTTGCAGACTATTGGTGGAAGACACTGCATGGTGAACCTTGTATGCTTGTATGCCAACATTTGGGATCAGGAGCCACTTACGAAACTGTCAGAATTAGCCATCATGGGTATATAGGGATGCTCGTTCATGTCCTTTACACCATTTTTGTTTTGAGTAATGAAACTTAGCAACTGGTTTTCTAAACCAAGACCATAAACTTTCCATTCTACAATATGAACTTGAAATTGGATATTTAAACATAAAAATCTTCCTAAAACATCACTGATTGCACATTGTACGGTACTCTTTTACGTCCCACATCCCACTCCAGTCCAAGGCACTAGGAAATTGTTCAAGTTTAGGTACTTGCTGAACATTTGCATTTAAAAAGGCACTTCTTTATTTTAATGATGCTGTTAAATTTGATTTTGATAACATTAATAAAGACCACAAAAGGTGTATGTTTGAATGCAAGAAGTTTCTAAACCAGATGGGGTTATTTCCTGCAGCCAAGAAATTTAGATGGCTTTGAAGGATTCAGATAATATCACTGCTAGCAGCAGACACATTTCAATCCACACATTTCAACCAAACCATTGAAAACATTCAGATTTTTGAATTGAGATGCCATGCTGAAATCACTACAACCACGTAGGGAGCCACTTCACACTAACTGCTTGCTCAACCTACCCACCGTCACCCCCCCCCCACTACACTCTCATTGATCCATCCTGTGGAGGTGCTTCTCAAGCAGCAATTATGCTGAAATCAAAAGTATGAACAAAACACGGAAGGCAATGTGCATGTTAATACTGTGCACACTGCTTTCCTCTAAAAGCCTCAGTGTCCACAACTGAACTTTTTTTTTTGCTTAGCACAAGGAAGTTGAGGTCAAGTGACTGAAGTGTGACCAAGAATCTTAGCTCCACATCCTAAAATATTCAAGAGCAAAGTATTTTCAGTTTTGTTAAGATTTCATGCATTGAAATCTGACTCATGCTGTAGATATTATGAATATAAATACAGTGGAAACTCGGTTTACGAATTTTCAGTTTACGAACGCCGCGGACCCATCTGGAACGGATTAATTCACTTTCTATTGCTTTCAATGGGAAAGTTCGCTTCAGTTTATGAACGCTTCAGTTTATGAACAGACTTCCGGAACCAATTGTGTTCATAAACTGAGGTACCACTGTAAAGCAGATTAATTACAGATAAAAGTAGTAAAATGCATTTTCATTTCTCAACCAGCAGGTGGCCTGCTAACAATGCTTTCAAACCATTGCCTTGGCCTTCCAGGGTCGAATGCATTACTTATGTGCAGAGATAGCCACTCAGCCAGAGTTAAATTATATGTTTAAGATATTTTGTAACTTGACAAATATTTATATTGCTGCAGAGAGGAAGCTCTTAAGAATATTGTAACATCTGGCTTTTTGTGTTTGGTTTCAGCAGGTTAGTAACAATCACATAAATTTTCCTGGAGCAACATAGTAAAGTGTCTGAGATTGCAAGATAAAAACTCCCTAAATTAAAGTCTCACCTCAGTCATGAACTTGTTAGACAGCCTTGCACGAATACTGGTCCACTTTGCAGGACTGTTGTAAAGATTACTACTGCATGAACACTAAAACATTACACTATTTCAAACTCAACCTATGTATTGACTATTCAGCTTAATTACATTTTCACCCTGCGTAGACAATGGCCTTCACTTTTAGCCATATCTCTAGGCCAGGCATCCCCAAACTGCGGCCCTCCAGATGTTTTGGCCTACAACTCCCATGATCCCTAGCTAACAGGACCAGTGGTTGGGGAAGATGGGAATTGTAGTCCAAAACATCTGGAGGGCCAAAGTTTGGGGATGCCTGCTCTAGGCCCACTGCACTAAGCATTTCTCTGCTTATTGCAGAGAAAACAATGCAGGGAACAAAAATATCATGGGAAGTAAGTAGAAGGGTATGTGATTCTGCAGCTAAATGGGGAATATGAAATATGAATTAATGGCCTTTTAGATTTTTAAATTCCAGTTACTTTGCCATCTGGTTAGTAGCCCACTGCAAACAGCACTAGTTCTTAATTGAAGGTGTACTAGCTTGCTAAATTCTTTGACACATATTACTTTTGATGAAAAACGTAAGGATGACGAACAAAGTAGGAGCAGAAAATTCAGCTAGCATGGGATCAGAATTGAGGGAAAAGAAATTAGAGTTGGAAGAAATAAAGGAAAGAGGTCATGATCAGCAGTCTATATATGCACAAGGAAGCCTTCACACCCAGAACAGCTTTTTTCTTTCATATGGGTGTCCTTAACAGGAAATCCCTGCTTGTGGATTATTTCCCTTAACTGAACAAAATAAATAAATCTAAGTATGAATTGATCTTCTGAGTGTACCATGAGACATTGTTTTGATAACCAGTGACAGACTAGTGAGGTAGAACTGGAAGAGGCAAATTAGCACCTGTTAACACATGGGAAGGCATTAAAAGCAATCCTCCAAAAATCGCCACGGGAAAGCATCTATCACTAGTGAAATTTAAAAACAGATCTTAGCCTGAGTTGAACAAAAATGCAGGTTTAACTACGTCAAGAAAAACTAATGATATCAAAGTCTAACTGAAGCCAACAGAATTGTGCTGTAAAATATTATCCCAACACGTCTCCTGAGAAGGAAGCCCCATTGAGGTTGATTTATTCTCAAGGGGACAGAAGTCTGCAACTTTAAATACCTAAAATATGCAGGTGGAGGGGGAAAGTCATCAATGAGAAATAAGGAATTAACATCAAACTGGGAAAAAGGCAATCAGTTTGGTTTTGGCTAGTGATCCATTTGCCCAATTCACTAACCTAAAAATATTGGACAATGGGATATGCTGGGTAAAACTGCAGCTAACACAGAACTGGGGAGTTTGTAAATTCAAATTCGTGAATATGAAAAACAGTTATTTTCAATGAAGATTTTAAAGATGATCATTTAAGTCATTTGGAATGAGATACAGGGAGGCCTAAAGTGTGAAAGATGCTGCACTGTATGAATCCTTTACTTTTGTAGAGCACTGCAGTTGTCATTTTATTGTAGGATAATGTTCTGCATGCAGTCCCAGGTGTGGCTGGATGTTATAAATTGGTTTAACAGGTAGGTCACTAAGTAAGAATTTCACTGCAATCTTAAAACATACTGATTTGGAAGAAGGTCTCACCCATGTTACTGGGGAATTAAATTTCATGGAGTGATCTTAGAATTTTAGCCCTAGTTCTGTTTGTATAACTGAGTCTTTTGAGTTAAAGTCATATGTCCATGAACAAGTAAATTATCCATGACTCAGCTGATTTGCCTAACTCAGGGGTCTGGCAGAGGATCTGTCTGGTGGGTGGGATCCTGAGTTCCCCTTCCCTCCCAGGTAGACTACTTTGACTGTTGGGTCGGGCCACCTACCTGCTAATAACCTAACATTGCCAGGCTGCAAAGGAAGATGCCTAATGAAAGGGGTTTGCATTCAGCTTTTGACAGGGATTGGCTGCAATTGGAAGTTCCTTATGCAGCTAATCCCCATGGGGTTTGTAGTCCACCAACGGCAAACCTCTCTCTTGGTAGGGATCGGCTCTATTCAGGAGCTCTGGTGCAATGAACAACTTCATGCCACCAAAACTAAGGGTCAGTGTAAAAAGCCAGTGCTAATACCGCTCTTAAACCATCTAGACTGGAGATATGCATTATCATAACACTTATCCTTGGCTGCTGTATGGATCTATGGGTTTGGCTTTGAGACAATGTGGTGCAGAATTCATGACAGTTGCACATTAACCTTATGAAAAATACGCTGGCTTAGATGTGACCTTAATAGCTGAAAAACTAGAAGATTATGAAAGGATGCGGTCCTGCATTAGAGAACTAGGTTTCAATCTGTGATGTAATTATAGCAATATAGATTTCTAGATATCTTGTTAATGGGATGCAGCATCATCAAAGTAAAGACTGGCCTGATAGTCACACCCTCTCCTGAGATTTTCCCTTTTATTGTTTTAAAAAATTATTCTTTTAAAAAATTTGTCATCTCCCCTGTAAAAATTATAGCTGTAATATATACATATAGATATAGTCTTTAAAGGTCAAGATTCTTGTTAAAGTTTTCCAAGACTGTTGAATTTGTGTGTTCAAATATCCACTGCTGTGTTGGAGAGGAAGGATTGCACGTGCTCATGAAGATTTTTCGGTCACTCTCACTACAGTCCATACAGCTGCCACTTACTGGGTGGTAAAGAGTCTTGTCCTAAGGATGAAAATTAGAAATCAGTTTGCTGGACTTGAATATATGCCACAGACTTCAGAAAGTAGCTTCAAAGAAAAATATATCTGTCATTTTATTACTTATCATCTAACAGCAGCTCTTGTTTAGAAGTAGCATTTCTCCACATTTATTGTATATTGCTTAGCTAAGCAATTTCAAACAAATTAATTAAATAAATATATCTACCGTGTTTCCCCTTTTTTAATACGTAGTCAAAGTAAGCCATGGCAGGGTTTTTAATCATTTGAGAAATGTAAGACATACCCCGAAAATAAGCCATACTTCCGCGACGTGCGGAGCAAGACCACCGAGCACCCCAGCCAGCTAGCGGGACCCAGCACGCCGGCCGCAACAGGAGGAGGAAGCCTGCCGGGTTGGGTCGGTGCCCGGAAGCAGCGGCGGCTGCTGCAGCGCTGATAAAGCGTGCAGCATTGCCACACGGATCACTGAGGGCACAAGCCAGCAGGACCCAGCTCCTGCAATGCTGGCCGTGGCAGGAGGAAGCCTGCCAGGTCGGGATGGCGCTCGGAAGCGGCGGCGGCTGCAGCGCTGACAAAGCGCAAAGCAGCGCCACACTCTCTCTGTGTGTGTGTGTCTCTCTCTCTCTCCTCTCTCTCTCTCTTTCCCCGTGCGTCTTTCTTTCTCTCTCCCCCTATGTGCGCGTCTGTCTCTCTCTGTATGTTTGTGATCGTGTCTCTCTCTCTCCCCCCCCCCCTCCGGACAGAGAAAAGGTGCCGCACAGGTTCCTCTTCGGCTCGTCATTCAGCCGCCCCGGCCGCCTCGCCAAGAGCTGACGTCGCTCCCCTCCCCCTCCTTCCCTTTCCCCCCTCCCTGCCTTTCCTTCCGTTGGTCCGTCAGTTGGGGTTGCGCGCGCCAGAGGCGCAGGCCCAAGCCTCGTCCCCCTTGCGCTTCCCTCATGAGTGTCTCGGAGCGGGATGGGTCCCGGCCTCCCTCCTCATTCCCTGGCTGGCGTGAGAGAGCCCCGGGAGCAGCCTCTATACCTCCTCGCGCACACACACACGGCCGCACCCTTCTCCGAAGCCATGGCCGCGAGCGCCAAGCCGAAGCAGGAGGAGAAGCACCTGAAGCTGCTGAGGGAGATGAGCAGCCTCCCACCCAACCGCAAGTAGTTCGACTGCGACCAGCGCAATCCCATCTACACCGACATGACGGTGGGCAGCTTCGTGTATACCTCCTGCTCCGGCATCCTACGAGGTTTAAATCCACCTCACAGACCCCCCCCTGTGCACGTCTGTCTCCTAGGCAGGTGGCCATCCAGCCTCTGCTTAGAAGTCTCCAAGGAAGGAGAGCCCTTGACTCAGGATGGGGAGGAGGGGAAAGGGAGAGAATAGAAGAGGCAGAAAATGTGCGCGGAAGAGAGCGCCGAGCATCCTGAGCCAGTGGGACCCAGTTGTACCGGCACTTTTTTAAAAAAAAGACACCCCCTGAAAATAAGCCACCATGTGTTTTTTTGAGGAAAAAAAGTTGTAAGACGGTGTCTTAAAAAAGGGGAAACACGGTATCTTCACAACTGAAATAAAAAACAGAGTACTGATAAACAAAACCACTCTTCCCTTATTCAAATCCAACAGGTTATCCACTAGACCTCACTTGGAATAGTGTTTCGTGCAAGCATATTGTTAACTTACTGTCCTCGTCTTCAACTCTTGCTTGTATCCAAGGGTGGCACTGAAATGTCTGGGCTACACCTCGCTGAACTTCAACACATTTTCAACAGTTGAATACCACTTCATATGGTACACTTACAACAAGCAGGTTTATTTACTATCTCTGGTACTATGCCCTATTGTTCTTTTAATAAAAAGGGGGTTCCACCCAGCTGCAATCATAGGGACAAAACATTACAATATGAATGATATTTTTCAAGATATTACAGGTAACCATAATGCAGAAGTAATGGTTTCTACATTCTGAGTAATAACACACTCACTTTCCTGTATTTCCATAGCTGGTTCCCCTTCATTCCATGACAGTCATAGAGAGTCACTGGGCTGTTGTGGGAAACAGCATCAAAACAGAATTTCTTTGTGTGCTGGGGGTCTCCTGGACGGATGTCCTCTCGCCAGCTAAATGTGAACACCTGTTAGGACAAATATCAAATCCTCAGAACAAACGATGAGGACAAAAAATCAGACTTTGTTATATGCACCCCTGCCCTTCAGAGCTACTCAGTGTGAAGAACAACTACCCTCTCCTTAGGACAGGGCAAGAAATACAGAAATAGAATGGTGGCATTGTTAAGCAACACAAGCCTCCCCTCCCCGCCCCCCTGGACCATCTAATACCAGTTGCCCTGTGGAAAAGAACATCAGTTGCTCAAATGGAGCAGATTGATTTTTGTTTGTTTTATGTAAGTGGCTCTTGAAGTATCGTGAGCCACTTTGAAGACTGTAGTTAAAAAAATAGGATATAAATCTATTAAATAAATAAAATAGATATAAGGAAAGAAAAGAAATGGAACTAATATAGGGTGCTTTTTAAATTTTATTCAGACCAAGTGAATAAAATGAACCTAACCTAATCATGCTTATTAATTTCAATGGGTCTACTCTGTAGCAAAACCTAGCTGACCATAACCAACAATCTGTTACAGTAATTTCCCTTAGATGAAACTGACTAGCACTGAAAGATTTAACAACAGGAAGAAAAACGAGAGACAACAAGATTCACTACAGTAAGAGCAGTTCTACAATGTGTGGTTTTTGGAGCTCTATAGGCTTGTATTCTTTTGGAGGACAGCAGGGATATCTCTGAAGTACGACCACACCAGTTCAGTAATGAGGAGACATGGAAGCAACTGCTTCATGCTGCTACTGTTAGTATTAATAAACAACAAAGGAAATCTCTTTATGGAAGAATTAGACCAAAAATATATTTCAGCACCCACATTAATTTTTACAACTCAACATAAATTGCATATAAAACTCATGCAGGCCTTTTGGATTTACCGTATTTTTCCGTGTATAACACGCCCCTGTGTATAACACGACTCCTATTTTTGGGGACTCCAAATAAAGAAATCCCCCATATGCACTATCCGTGTATAAGATGACGCCCCAATTTTAAACTTGAAAAATTAGGGAAAAAATATAGTCTTATACATGGAAAAATATGGTAGTTTCAAAGTCAGTTGGTTTAATTTTCCATTTCTAGGCAACTGAAACGGTAGTCAGCAACTTCTCATTTTACATACTATGTTAGAATAAAGCTGTCACTTCTTGCATCTTATACATTAAGAAATGAAAATATTCGGTGAAAATATTCCCTAACCAGTTTAATCTCTCATTAGCATCCACTGCTGGAGTGTTAATTATACCTCCTGCGACACTAAGTGATCACTGGATGTAGTAGCAGATTAATATGGTGTTTCAGAAGATACTTAGAAATGATAATGTCAGTGCATAGTACAGTTGCATGACTAGTGTCTTATTAACCTTTTCCTGTCTGCCTCCTCTCTATTCACCTCAGGATTTGGCTCCAGATAATACTGGTTTTCTGCCATAGCACTCATGCACATAATTTAAAGTACTCATCTCCTGCACCCCAGATGTGCTTACATACCAAGCCCTTCAGCTTGATAATTAGCATCTGTGTAATATCTAGACCAGGCACCACCAAACTGTGGCCCTCCAGATGTTTTGGCCTACAGCTCCCAAGATCCCTAGCTAACAGGACCAGTGGTCAGGGAAGATGGGAATTGTAGTCCAAAACACCTGCAGGGCCGAAGTTTGGGGATGCCTGATCTAGACCATCAGATTACATTCTACTTCCCTAGCAAACCCCCTCTTAGTCTTACATTAGTGAAGCTATTGTGGTATTTCAGTAATGCATACTTTGCATAAAATAGTTCTTTCTAAAACTGCCCATGGAAACACTAAGAATGAGATAATTATTTAAAAAAAGAATGCAAATACCTGCACACTGTTCCAGGCAGCTTCTCCTCTGCCTTTCACACAGGCTTCAACCCGTAGTGGGGAACCAAGGGCTCCATGTTTGGTGTCTGCACAGAGGCCAGTTCCTACATTACGGACCTGAAAGATTAAGTTGCTGATTAGCTTTGCATCTAACTTATTGACATAGTGGCAGTCAAGGAAATGGAAGTACAAATAAAAGGTAAAGGACTCCTGGATGGTTAAGTCCAGTCAAAGGCAACTATGGGATGTGGCGCTCATCTCGCTTCAGGCTGAATGAGCCGGTTTTTGTCCACAGACAGCTTTCCGCGTAATGTGGTTAGCATGACTAAACCGCTTCTGGTGCAACAGAACACCGTGATGGTAGCCAGAGAGCCTGTAAACGCCATTTACTTTCCTGCCGCAACGGTACCTATTTATCTACTTGCACTAGTGTGCTTTTGAACTGCTGGGTTGGCCCCCTGCTTACATGGGGGCTACATTCTGAGGTACCGCGCATATAATAGAAACCCACCAAAAAAGCCTGCAAACACCCCATTCTGCCCTTTTAGTGACATTTCAGTGATGTCTTTATGATGTTTCCAGGTCACTTCCAGGTTCAGTGCGATGTGCATATACACACATATTAAATGTGCGTAAACGGGGCTGAAATACAGGCAGCCGCCCATGCTATCCCATAGCAAATGCTGGCATAAATGCAAAGACACAAGATAATATGATTTCTATATATGTATGTGTGTGGATGTGACAAGAATGCTCAAGAACTGAGAAGCCAAGAAATGGGATTTGGAACAATCTGCTCTGTGCCTTAAAGGAAAAGCAGCAGCATGTTGAATACACATCTGAGCTTGAGAGCTATTTAAAAAGTGGCTTCAGTGGAGAAGTGTGAAGGCAGTGATATTAAAAAAGAAATGATCAAAGCCTTGGATTTACTAACCATTTTTAAAGGTAAAGGGACCCCTGACCATTAGGTCCAGTCGTGACCGACTCTGGAGTTGCGGCGCTCCTCTCGCGTTATTGGCCAAGGGAGCCGGCGTACAGCTTCCAGGTCATGTGGCCAGCATGACTAAGCTGCTTCTGGCGAACCAGAGCAGCACATGGAAACGCTGTTTACCTTCCCGCTGTACCGGTACCCATTTATCTACTTGCACTTTGTCGTGCTTTCGAACTGCTAGGTTGGCAGGAGCTGGGACTGAGCAACGGGAGCTCACCCGTTGCGGGGATTCGAACTGCCGACCTTCTGATCGGCAAGGTTTAAACCTGATAATGGGTTGTCAGAATAAGTAAATCTTAAGGAGCAAACATACCCCAGAAGTTAGTGTGTATTGTTTTTAATAGTGTTTTTTTTTAGTAAAGTTAGTCTTTTTGCTAATAGATTCTGAAGTGTAGCGAAAACAACTACACTTCACATACATCCACTAAATTTCTGTATGACAGGGATATGGAACCTGGTGTTGTTAGATCACACCTCCCATCATACATGATCATTGGCTCTGTTGGCTGGCACTTATGGGAGTTGGAAGTCCAGCAACTTTGGGAAGGCCTCAGGTTTCCCATCCCTTCTGTAAAGTTCTGTACCATCAAGTATCGGGTATGTACAGAAGTAAACATGCACAACAATTTCACTTAAAGCAGGACTCAGTGGGTACTGGAAATCCTGTGGTTTGATCTGCAGCCATACACCATGGCATGGCTGGGACTTCTTGATACAGTTGAATTTCCTGAATGAACCAACCTCTCCCCAGGCAGCTGCTGGAGGCTCCACTGGTGGATAGAACTTTTGCAAGTCCCAAGCAACTTCACTCATAAACCATTTGAAGCTTTTGCAGTTGAGATTACTGCGAAGTTCTTTCTGAGCAGTCACATCTCCTGCAGACAGATGCCGATATTCAGGTCTCCTCTGGTAAATGTACTCTGCATATTCATCCATCCACACCTCAGCAACACGCTTCAGGTTCTACATAGGTGACAATATATTTGAAATGAAGAATTGAAAAACGCATATCCATAAATTTGAATTATACAGGATGCACATATGAGAGATTAATTAGCTGCCTTACATGGAGGCACGCATAAAGGGCTTTATGGACTCTGAAATACTACATTAATAAGTCCAAACCCAATCAGATGGTACAGTAAGACAACTGCTCTTCCAAGGAGTCAGACAACCAGAACATTCTATAAAGGTTGAATTAAACTGGACCCTGAGCATCTATTTCATCAAAAAGAACTTTAAAAGCAATTGTGTTCTTTAGGTAGTTAATTGTGACTGAGGGAGAGAGAAGAATTTTCAGTCATGTTTTTTCTTCTTCGGGTACTCTCTTTTTCCACCAGAGGGAGTATCTACCCTTCTTTAAAATACAAATCTCTTAATACCAAATAAAAGCACTCATCTTTGCATATGAAAATTCACTAATGTGAGAGGGAAAACTTTGAATTTCTGGGTAGTAACACTGAAGATCCTCATGTGTACATATTTTGAATCATCCTGAAGAATACTGTATATTAATGTGGGTCAATCTGATTTCATATGTCTTGTCAGTTAAAGGAATCATCCTATTTTTAACATTTGCCCTTCACTGGGAGGATGATGTTTGTCATGCTAATGGGTTTTTAACACAAAGAAATATAAAGATAAAGGATGATATCAAAATGTGGCAGCCAGCTCAACCAACAGCCATTCTTATAGCCTTGTTCAGGTCTTAATATAGTGCAGCAACCTAATCCAATGAGTGTCTTACAACAGGAACAAATGAAACTACCTTATACTGAGTCAAAGTATTGATCTATCTAGCTCAGTATTGTCTACAACAGGGGTTCTCAATCTTTTTAAACAGGGGGCCAGTTCACTGTCCCTCAGACACTATTGGGGGCTGGACTATAGCTTGAAAAAATATGAACGAATTCCTATGCACACTGCACATTTTTTATTTGTAGTGCACAAAAACAACAACAGGAAAAACAATACAATACAGTGGTACCTCTGGTTAAGAACTTAATTCGTTCCGGAGGTCTGTTCTTAACTTGAAACTGTTCTTAACCTGAAGCACCACTTTAGCTAATGGGGCCTTCTGCTGCCGCCGCGCCGCCGGAGCACTATTTCTGTTTTCATCCTGCAGCAAAGCTCTTAACCCGACGTACTATTTCTGGGTTAGCGGAGTCTGTAACCTGAAGCGTTTGTAACCTGAAGCATTTGTAACCTGAGGTACCACTGTATTTAAAATGAATAATGATTTTAATCAACATAAATGTATAAGTATTTCAATGGGAAGTATGGGCCTGCTTTTGGCTAATGAGACCCCTTTGGGGGCTGAGCTTGGAAAGCGAGGTCATGGTTTTGCAAGGAAGGAAATAAATGTCCAAAAGCAGGAGGGGCGTTGGGTGGGTTGAGCCTGGGCTTCTCTGCTCCTTCACTCACTGACTCACTTGAAGGTGAAGAAGAGGCCACTGGTGACCACAATGAGGCCGAGCATGAGGAAGACATGACTGTGCCATGCCAGCATGAGGTGGCCTCCGCAGTAGAAGCGGTTGTGCCCGGGGAAGACTTCCCAGTTGCGGCGGGGCCCGTGTGCCGGGGTGGCAGTGGTGGATGCCACAAAGAGGCTGCCGGCGTTGAAGGCTCAGAGGAAGGAGGAGCGACCGGGGTGCCCGGCGGGATCTGCCGCTGCGTGTTAGCGGCTGCTCTACGAATGAAAGGCCACGTCAGAGTTTACCTGAGTGCTGCCGGGGACTGATTGGTCAGTCTCCACGCTGTGCTCAGGTAAACTCAATGCTGCTTTCATTTGTTGAGCCCCTGCGGGTCAGTGGTGGCTCAATGAATGAAAGGCCGCATTGGGAGTTTACCTCACCTTGGCACAGGGACTGACAAATTAGTCCCCGCACCGCTGAAAAGCCGCGTCAGAGATGCTTGCCACCCTGCACTGTGCTGAGGTAAATAGCGGGTTTTTAAATGGCTGTTCGGGCCGGATTCGCAACCCTATTGGGCCACATCTGGCCTTCAGGCCATAGTTTGAAGACCCCTGGTCTACTGGTTACCAGGGTTTCAGACAGGGAGTTTCCCAGCTCTAGCTAGAGGTGCCAGGGACCTTCTGTATGAAAAGCAGATGCTCTACCAGTAAGCTGTGGCCCTTACCCCAGAATATATACCTATTTCTGTCTGTTTTTGAAATGGGGTCCTTCAGTGTGTTAGGCAAATGTGATAACCTCTACACTACAGGAACCACTTGTTAAAGATGTAGCACAACCCTTAGAGCAACTATTTTTATTTTTATAGTTTGTGAGTTCAGCTTGTATGTTATCATTTGCTTGCAAAACAATGTCCACTCCCAAACTTCTAGCACTAATGTTAAAAAATACATCTCGCCCACTATCTTTTTAGAAGATTGCATCTTGACTGAATACATGGAACAAAGGAAATATATCAAGATAGGCTCTTACTCTTGCCAAGCTGACTCCTGAAGGAACCTTGTAAGGAACATATTTTCTGTAGATATGACCAACACGGGAACAAGGAATATCTTCCATACGACCCCCACACATCCATACCTGTCAGATGCCAGAGAGAGTAAGCACAGATCAGAAATTTCTGAATATGATGGAAATCAAAGCTTTTTCAAAGTCATATCAAGTAGTAAGTTTGTTACCTTAGTAAACTATTTTTAAATCATAAATGCATTCAGACCTCATGTTATTCAAGCTTTTAAAGTTGCGCATTTCTGAAACTATGTCACCACTGTGACATAAAAATACCACCAGACCCAACACCTAGAAATGAACCTAGTATGAATCAAAAGGAGTATGTAGCTTAGGTAGTTCAAAGAATTCTGAATGTTAACACATGTAAACACATGACTACTAAAGTTGAATACTTTTGTAGATTCTTATGTAGTGTTATTATGAAACAATCTCAAAGAGTTATCTGGAGAAAGTTAAAGATTTTAGGTCACACATCAACACCTTACTTGCTATTTTGTAAACCTACTACAGTGCCAACATGCCCTTCCACTGCTGCTTTTGCAGAGATACATATGCTGATGTATTCCTGAAATTAGCAAAAGTGCCTAACTATTTTTTTAAAATAGAGCATCAGTTAACTAAATGCTACTTGTAGAATTACCGGTATGACTCTATTTATGTCCAAGTAAGGTCAACAAACTTATTTTCCCTTCAAGAAGCATTGAATCTGTGCCAACATTCTCTAGGAACTTTCCTTGATACCTAGATTAAATATGGATATAAGTTTTGCCAGTCTAGGTAATTGAAACAGATGTAGTGTTGAGTGTATGCCTTCCAGTAGGCTTAATGAATTTAAGTTCTTTGACCAATAATGTACATAATCTGTATTAAAGTACCATGCCCATTTATTAACAGACTGGCTCTGAAATGTCTTTAAAAGGATTGTCTGGCTAGGTTTGCTAAGGTAAACATTTTAATGATCCAACAAAGGTTTCATTAAAACATTTTCCAGATTTTATTCTGTAGAGGAAACTAAATATTAAGCAGTCTTTGACTTGCCTGTCAAATATGAATTTAAGTACGGTATTAGGATTACAGTCAACAGTGGTGAGAATGTACTGCTCACCATTTGATTTGATAAGTGACAAACCTGAATCAATTCTTGAATTCAAAAAGAGCAGTTTCCAGATAAGCAGTTTCATTAATGGATACAATGAATGGGGAAGAAATTTGTATTGTTAGCATTGTAATGTGAACCTACCTCATTCACATTCACTGAGCAAATATGCAGATTGAAATGCAGCTATCCTTTAAAATTAACAATTTTGAATTTTAGGATGCAGTTGCTAGACTTAAAGATATGTATAAAAATATGTGTATTAGGGGGAGGTGTAATGGAAATAAAGTTTAAAATGTATTATATTAGATTACTTATGTTAGACAAAATTGTATAAAAATGTTTATATTAGGAGAATGCCAGTGAAAATGCTTGCCTATTTCCATGTAGGATTTTCCAAAATGTTTACAAAATAATGTGGAAATGGGACAAAAGAAAATTTAAGATAAGATAAATGAAGAACTGAGAGGAACTGAAACTGACTGATTAGTCTATCCTTAATGGATACATTAGGTGGTAATCAATTAAATTTTACTCTGCATACTGTAAATCTACTGAAAATAATGAACATGAATAAGTTGCTCTAGTAATGTAAATTGGTCTACTCAGAGTAAAACTTAGTTGAATATAATTATTTTAATTTATTCCCACCCCCTTTCACCCTAAGGTTCCAGAGGGGATTGCAACAATTACAACAATGTTTAGGGGCATGATTTTTGGTAGCTGAAGGCAACGTGAATATACTAGCTCCACCCAGGGTAGGAGTGTGTTTAGCTATGTTAGCTGAGAACATAATCAGCCTGAGAGATTGATGCTTTTCATCTGGGCCTAAGCCTCCTTCTCGTAAGAAATGCTTGGATGGCAAGGGATCTTCAAAAGCAACTGGGGGAAAGCATTTCCTCTATGAACTTCAGTGTGGCCATAATTGTCTCACAGCTACAAGAACACTTCCATACAAAGAAATTAGACCAACAGCAGACAGGCTAAAATTAAAATACAACATGTGATATACATCTAAGTTATACTCAAGAATAGGCACACTGAAATCAATAGTAACTTTAAATGGGCCTATTCTGATCCTGACTAAAACTGGATAGCATCCAATATGTAAAAGCCCAAAACATCTAAGAAGATGGAACCAGTGTTGTCTGACTTACATAGCATTTCAGAAAACTATCTTCATTATGGATTAACACATTCCATTAATATAAAAAATTACAACTTCTGATTACACAATCTACTTGACCACTGGCTTATGAACAAACTAAGTCATCTGTGAGTTCCTGTCAATGTGCTGCAGATATCCTTCCCTCACACTTACCCAGCTCAACTGCTCTTAAAAACTCTCATGTTTTCAACTGATAATGTGCTACTTGAATACAAATTTAATTTCAAAAGCAGACATCCTATTCATTTTCATTGCTGCTTTGATTCCTTTTATTAGCAATCCCTTTGTGTGATGACAGAATTCATTACAACCTGCAACTATCATTCTCATCTGTAAAAAGAGATTGGTAGAAAGAGAGAGCCTTATAACACTAGAAGGAAAAAGAAGGTAGGAATTAAAAAGGTAGCACTGAAATAAAAAATAGCAAGTGTCTATCAAGCAGCTGCTCTTGGCAGAAAACAGCAGCTACTAGCAGACAGATAAGATACTCCTGATTTTATGTATGTTAGGCAGCACACAGATCATTGTTGCCTCTTAAACAATGCCAATATTTGTCCATCTGCATTGCACTGTTTATGCCTTGCCATATCACCCTGTCGCTTGTCTTATTTTACAAGAAAGGAGATCAGACTGGCCATACCAAGACTACCTGCTATTATGAGGAAAGCCAATGTTGTGTAGTGGTTAGGGTGTAATAAAAATTATAAACCAAAGCATATATATTATTGTGCCATAGATTACATACTTCTTAAACTTTCAGCCTCCCAAACTAGTTTAAAGCTACCTAAATTCCTATCTGTGTAGCTACTGATCCCAAGCAGAGGCCTATATAAACAAAATCTATTCAACACTGTTCATATTACAAAGCACAAAAAGCTAGCTTTATATAAAAATCACAAGGAACAGCTCTGACAGGGGAGAAATAAAATATCCTGAGAAGTAATAACTAGCATTAATCAGTGATATACAATAACTCTGTAGAAAACGCAGCACTAAAAAAAATGTAATCCAGTGAAAACATATTATAAGCAGCAAGAGAGAAATCTGAAAAGCAAGGCTCTTCTGTTCTAAGTCTTCCAGAGAACAGAAACTCTGTTTCTAAGTCTTCCAGAGAGCATAAACATGTAAATAAGTTACATGTATACATGCATTTTAATCAACATCATCATAATTTTATTTGTATTCTTCCTTTCCATAGTTTAAAACCATGTCATGTCTAGTTTGAAGACAGTGAATAGCTAAGAAGGAAGCAGGACTGCTGTAGAGTCCCCTAAGACTTCACATCCAAAGCCAAAATAGGGAAATCATCAGAGAAGTTGGATAGAAATTCCATGTCAGTATGTTACAATCAGCAATCTGATCAAGAATAAGCAGAGAATCAGAGATACTGTATCAAATCTCAAAATATAGCTGCTGTCATTCCAAGCTTGATGGGTATCCTCAACTATGAGTCTGTCTATACTTAAATGCCTATTTTATTCAATGTAAACATTTGCTCTAGAGGACAGGCTATATTTACACTACCTACTAGTTCTTAAAAATAATCTCACAAAGAGAAATTTCTTTTGGGTGAAAATTAAACACTTGGAAACATTTTTATAGTAATTCAACTAATTCACTTCCCATGAATAGCAATACAAATTGTACATTTCTAAAATCTACCTGAAGAAAACTGGCCTCACTTGCAACCAGCACAAGGTAAAAGCTCCTTAACCGCTGACTGCATAGGACTACTTCATCCTCATCCAGAGCAGGCTATCAAAAAACTTTCAAGATACAGGAATCTTTTTGGAGAAGCACGTCCTTCCTATAAGCTACATAAGACAAGAGACAATTAGGTTCCCTAATGTCATGCAAACATGCTCCAATGATTATATAAAGGAATTTCCCTACATTAAAAGAAATGAAATGATAAGCGCAGTAATTAACACTACCCTTTGTTCTCTCCTAGAATTGCTGGGAACTGATGATTTCCCTTTTTCTTACACAATTCCCCAAGTAATAATTCCCTAGCAATAATTTGGAATAGATTAATGAAGTGAGGGGGAAAAGTTGGTTAAAAATGGGTTGAAAGTTTGGTCTTTGAAACAATAAAATGTTCCATTTATTTTACTTGGAAGAAGTCCTAGGTGGATTCTTTGTGCTCCTTCAGAGGCAGGATCTCAGCATCTTCTTATGTTTAAACAGATGCAGTTTTGAAATGGAATATGAGGTTTCATAGCTGTCAAGTCTCAAAAACTCTGTTCTTGTTGCTATGAACAAATCTTTTATTCTTATTATTTTATCAGAATTTCTATCAGCCACAGATGAATGCATCAATCTATCATAACTCCTGAAAACACACCGTTTTAGTGAAACATCTTTTTCTGTCGAACAATACAAAGAAAGGAGGACTTCTGCTGGGATTTAATTAGAGTGAATTTAACCCACCATAAATTATCATCCTTGGCCTGAAAGAAACCTCTGCAATACAGTGTGCAAGTAGGCAGATGAATGAAGTATTCTTATTTCCTGCAGATCAAATAGTGTCTGCTCTAGCGTTTCAAAGACAAAAAGCTTGCAGACTCACTGTCATCACTCTTGGAAACTACTGTTTTTGAAAAGGTCCGAATTGGAAAAGATGAATGCTGCTTTTACCATCTCCTGCAGAGAGAATTACATTATTACACGATTTCTTTACACACACTAGTAAAAGGGATAAATGGAACCAACTGTAAAGAAATCTCACAGAGGAAATAAGAAACCTTCAATATGTCTTTATCACTTAGCTTTTTGTAGTTACACAATGAGATGAAAATGTTGTTTGCTGCATGTTAATTGTCAAATTAATGTAGTTTGATCGCTTTTTGCATCAAAGTTCAGATTTGAAAAACTACTTGGGGTGAGCAGAAAAAAGAAATAATTATAATAATCAGGGAAGGGCTGTTGGCAAGGCAAAATTACCGCCTGTGATCTTTGCAAGTTGGTTGGATTAATGTTGAGGCAGTGGGGCTTATTTACTTGGATGCAGGACCTACTAGAATGGCTATGTATTAAAAAAATTCCAGAAATAATTGCAAACACAAGGCAAAACTAAAGCTATCACAAAAGCACTGGAGAATATAGACATTAAAAATATTTGCTAACTAGAGTAACCAAGTTGTATATTAATCTAATGCTTCCCTTTTAACCTCTAGAAGTACTGCTGAAGACCTCAGTTGTATTTATTCTACTTAACAAATTCTAGGAACTAAACTCATAGCTCTGACAGGTCAATGCAGTTCAATGAACAAGCAGAGTAGCTAGCTTCTTAATTTTGAGATGAGGTGCCCACATGAATTTATTCATTTGTTCCACTTATGACAATAGAGTGTTCTTTGTACAGAAGACTATAGTAGCAAGCCATTTTTTTCATGACATTTATAAAAATAATATTCCATTCATTCATTATCCTCCTGCTTCCTAGGCTTACTATTGGCTACGTATCCAACTTAGCAGAAACCACAGAGCCTAGGGCTTGCCAATCAGAAGGTCGGCGGTTCGAATCCCCACAATGGGGTGAGCTCCCGTTGCTTGGTCCCAGCTCCTGCCAACCTAGCAGTTTGAAAGCACATCAAAGTGCAAGTGCTGTAGATAAATAGGGACCGCTACAGCGGGAAGGTAAACAGTGTTTCTGTGTGCTGCTCTGGTTCGCCAAAAGCAGCTTTGTCATGCTGGCCACATGACCTGGAAGCTGTACGCTGGCTCCCTTGGCCAATAACGCGAGATGAGCGCCGCAACCCCAGAGTCGGTCACAATTGGACCTAATGGTCAGGGGTCCCTTTACTTTTTTAACATCATTTAGCAGTTAGCATGTAGCCTGACAGAGGCTTTCGATTCTTAGCCATATTTTTGGTTTATTACAGTAAAATGTTCTTTTCAAGCAATGTTGCAGAAATTCTTTCAACAGTTTTATTTTATAAACGCACAGAAAAACAAAGACTGCAAACTGGTGCTTCATGTTTATAAACTACTTCATTATTCAGCATTATTTCAAATAAAGTTTTTCAGGGAACATAGCTCACCTTAAATGATATTTCATACTGTTCTCCACCCCATATTTCCAGGCCTGCATCATATCCTCCCAGCTCCCAGAACCACTTTCTATCGACTGCAAACAGTCCTCCAGCCATTACGGGAGACCTTAAGAGGGGGAAAACCCTTCACATTACAAAACCTATCATTATAGTTATGCCACCATTACAACCATATACTGTATCAATAAATTACATTCCTGAAATCACATTTCATACTTAAATATTTTTTCTACTGCTCCGCCTTTATACTACTTTTAATCTATGTGATGTTGTTGCACAGTATATCTTTAAACTATGAACCCAGGAGAACTTGGCAGTTTCCTTCAGAATGAATTAACGAGACCTCTAATAGTGGAAGTTGTCAATTTGTGTGGGAATACAGCCCACATTATCTAACAAAGGCCCAATGTTGTACCTTTTAACATTCTTCCTCTCCTTAATTGGTCTATGCGGCAAAATACTCTGAATCAAATCTTCAATTTAACAATGCTGCATTTTCACATAGCAACAAAGGTTAAGATAAAATAAAGTGCGTGGAGGTTACCAAAGCATGGACCAACCTGGTCAGGCTATCCTACCACTATATTAACATGAATTCATAATTATTAAGAAAATAAAGTTTACGTTCTGATTTAATTTGCACCAGCATGCGATATGTTCTATTAAATATCCACCATTCTGACTTATTTCAATTATGCAATTGAAATTATTTTTATACATTTGAAATGGATATTATCTCTTTTCAAAAAGTTGTAGTAGACAGAGATAACATAAAAGAATTATATCTTTTGAAATGAAACATTACTTGTGATGGCCAAGGATAGTTTCTATCTGTTTGAAAGCACCAGTGTCAAGAGCCTAGCTTGTTAAACACCTATTCACACTTTGCGTCATGAACTTACTCAAAAGGGTCACTCGGGTCAGGTTTCTGTAATTCAGGAGGAATGGGTATCCGCTTGTAATACATCTCCCAGTCAAATGCACCTCGCATTGCATCTCCAGCTTGTGTTTCATAGCCAAAGTGGTCATGGTCAATTACATCAATCATTGGACAAACAATAGTTTTGCGATTTCGAGCAATGCGGTCTGGGGTATGGATAGAAACATGTTACATTATTTTGCTACAGATGAAAGGAGTAGCAAACACAATTGTATCTACAATACTCCATAAAGAATATATTCAGAAGTACAGTTACACGACTTTTTGATTTTTCTCCTCTTTCCACGAAACACACATGGGTAATGTAATTCAAATGTGAACTATCTACCAATCAGGAAAAAATTTTTATAGAGCTGTCTTGCCTAATACAGGAGTTTCACATTCATTGGTGATTTTTCATGCTCTCCCAAAGACTAGATAAAATAATAATGCTGGAAAAGTAACATTTGGGAGCACATATAAGCTTGGAGTTGAATTTAGTCTATGCTTGTGAAGTTGAAGTCTCCAATACCAAAATAAAAAAATTCCTTCAGTAGCACCTTAAAGACCAACTAAGTTTTTATTTTGGTATGAGCTTTCGTGTGCATGCACACTTCGTCAGATACACTGAAACAGAAGCAGCCAGACCCTTATGTATATTCAGAGGGTGGGGGTGATGGGAATGGGTGATGGGCCGATAGGAGTGGTAAACCTGTTGATGACTGTTAATGACTGCAATTGATCTTGCGGGGGGGGGGGAGCAAGGGCTGAGGTGCTAAGGAAAGCTTGATCATGTATAATGAGATAAGAATCCTATGTCTTTGTTCATTCCAGGTGGCTCCATGGTTTTAAGCTTGCTAATGAGTTGCAATTCAGCAACTTCTCTTTCCAGTCTGTTTCTGAAAATTTTCTGTAATAAAACAGCTGCTTTGAGATCTTCTATAGAATGTCCTGGGAGATTGAAGTGTTCTCCTGCTGGTTTCTCTGTCTTGTGGTTCCTGATGTCAGATTTATGTCCATTTATCCTTTGGCATAGGGTTTGGCCTGTTTGTCCAATATAGAGAGCTGAAGGGCACTGTTGGCATTTGATGGCATACACAATGTTAGAAGATGAGCAATTAAATAGTCCTGAGATGGTATGTTGGATGTTGTTGGGGCCAGTAATGGTGTTGTCTGGGTGTATGTGGCAGCAAAGTTGGCATCTGGGTTTATTGCAGGCTCTGGTACCAGTGTCCATGTTAAGTCTGGTGGTTGTATTATTGTGGGTGAGGAGTTGTTTAAGATTGGGTGGCTGTCTGTAGGCAATGAAAGGTCTTCCTCCCAGAGCTTGAGAAAGAGAGCTGTCATTGTCCAGGAGAGGTTGTAGACAGTCGTTAACAGTCATCAACAGGTTTACCACTCCTATCAGCCCATCACCCATTCCCATCACCCCCACCCCCCACCCTCTGAATATACTTAAGGGTCTGGCTGCTTCTGTTTCAGTGTATCTGACAAAGTGTGCATGCACACGAAAGCTCATACCCCCCAAAAAAACTTAGTTGGTCTTTAAGGTGCTACTGAAGGAATTTTTTAATTTTGTTTCGACTCAGACCAACATGGCTACTCTCCAATACCAGTTGGCAGAACTGGTGATGTTCACTGAGCACTGCAACTGCTTGAGGATCAGAGCTCTCAATGTCTGTGAGATCACCTGCCAAGAGGGAAGTCCATCAGTTTGGCACTATCCAGGTCTTAATGACAGCAGTAGCTGTGTGGGACAGGCAGACTGCTGGGAAGAGGTGCCATGAAACCAGGAAACTGTGGTGCAGAAGCAAGGTGACTGAAGGATAGGAACTGAGAGACAGACAAAGGACAGTGAACAGAGGCAATGGAGTAATCAAAAGAGGAGTCTCCGAAGAAATTTCAGCGCTAAGGTTATGAAACACTATGGGTGAATGAAGAAAGTGCAACAGAAGCTTAGTAAAATGGGACAATGAGGGAAGTTGTCTAAAAATTGGGAAGCTGTGGAGACACTGAGAAAAGAAGGGAAAAAGAAGTTTAGAGCAAAACCTCATGCAGTCCTGGGGGTAGCATTGGCTGCACTTTATTAGCATAAGGGAAGTAACCACCAGGGAAGGCCCCAAAACTCTGTGAGATAGAAAGCACAGGGTTCTTAAAAATCTGGGTAACTGTATTTTAACAGCTATATAGATAGGGAATACACTTACTAGGGCTGCAGCACCGTGACTTTGTAGCCTTAAGAGGACAATTAGGGCCAAGCAGCAAGAGAAGGCCATTTTTCACATATTATATGTGAACTAAACTGGCCAGATGCAGGCGTCTAATGTTGAATGTCTATACACACAAATCTGAAAAGCCTGTTTACCTTGGTATTAGACAAAAATTAACAGATATTCAAATGCCTCACTATTTTGTCATACAAAAGTTATATTCTCTTCTGTTTATCTGTCAACCAAAACAAAACAAAGCAAAAATAGTACAGTGGTACCTCTACTTACGAATTTAAAGTGTTCCAAACACACATTTGTAAGTCGAAAAAATTTGTAAGTCGAATCCCATAGGAATGCATTGGGAGAAAAAATTCGTAAGTCGAAGCAACCCTATCTAAAAATTTGTAAGTAGAAAAAATCCTATCTAAACCGCATCCAAGATGGCGGACGGAGCTCCATTTGTAAGTAGAAAAATTCGTAAATAGAGTTATTTGTAAGCAGAGGTACCACTGTAATTCAAAATGAGAGACTACTCTGTGTGGAGCAAGCAAACAATTACCAGCCAAACCTTGTTTTAAACAATGGTCTGTTAATAACCTATTTTTTTCTACAAGTTCAGAACTATTTCAACAAACCAATATGCCAGTCAGCCCTAATGTGTTTAAGTTCTGTGTTAGATTCAGGCAGGAAATAATTCAGGCAAAACATCTTCACAAAACAAATAAAACTACTTTCTAACTTGAATTTACCAACACAGCTGGATTATATATTTCACTGGGCTTCAGCGCTTGCAGTGTGATCCATGGTGAGTCACAACAGGAGTACTACCATCATCCAAGTATATGGTAAAATGCATGTTTTATAGATCTTTATGTCTAGACCAGGCATCCCCAAACTTCGGCCCTCCAGATGTTTTGGACTACAATTCCCATCTTCCCCGACCACTGGTCCTGTTAGCTAGGGATCATGGGAGTTGTAGGCCAAAACATCTGGAGGGCCGCAGTTTGGGGATGCCTGGTCTAGACTATTAGACATGATACATAGCTAAATCTGAACCAACTGCAGCTAAAAAACTGAAATCAGAAAAACATCTGCAATTAGAAACACTTTTTAAAGATCACTTTGCAGGCGTTGAAAAGAAGGCGTGATCAAGCAACACAGCCAGAGCCATTAAAAAGACAATCCTATTTTGAACCTTCATTTTATCCAAGTACCTTCTCACCCTTTCACAAAGAGAATCACACTGAGGCATTATCTAAGTAACTGATGTCAGCAGTCTTTATATAAGCCAGATACTGACTTTTTGTAGAAAAAAAGTTCTGGAAAGTCCCAGAACAATAAAATTAAATTATGGATGAAATTTTAGTTTTAAGTCAGATTGTAAGCCTCTGTTTCTGAAAACATAGCTAGAAAGTATAGCTAGAAATGCCGTACCAGGACATGTGATTATCAGACTGAAATACATGTTGATACTGGGAATTTATTATGAAATTGTAGTGTTACTTGTAATGCCTTGGCTTGAGTGATGTCCATGCATTAGAAAGGTGGGATAAAAATAATATAAATCAATAATCTGCTTACCTAAAAGGGGTGGCAACCAGTTCACATTGGCCTCACAGTGAGAGTCCAAAAAAGTAATAACATCTCCTATAGCAACAGAAGCTCCCAGCATACGAGTTCTTATCAACCCTTCTCTCTTCTTAGTTCGCAGAATCCTCACTTTGGGAAACTGGGCCATATAGTCCTCCAAACGCTTTTTTAAGTGTTCTGCATGGGAAATTAAATGATTTCTCATCCAGTCTTTTACTCTTTATTTCTCCCCAACTTTAAAACCCAGTTTCCAGAATCTGGAACATCTTTAAGATTTAATAGTTTTGTTTTTTTATAATTTTGCTATTTTATCATTTTTATATATCTTATATCTAGACTATTAGATATGAAACATATCTAAATGTGAAACTACTGTAAATGAAGCAGCTAGAAAGCTGAAATCAGAAAAACATCAGAAATTAGAAAAGAACTTTTTAAAAAAATCACTTTGCAAGCTTTGAAAGGAAGACGTGATCAAGCAGCACAGGTAGAACCATAAAAAATACAATCCCATTTTAGACCTTTCATGTTGATCAGGTTAGATACCTTGAGAAAAGTAAAGTTTCATAACAGATCATTGCCATTGCTTTATTCTAGCTACAAACTTTAAGATAATAAAGTATTGGTAGTTGCACAGAACCTTCACTAGGCAATTAAAGTATTACATATAATTCAATAATATACGACAGGCAAGTAGTTAATCCATAAGCATACTATAATAATACAAACAATTTTCTAAACTACTAATCAAATAATTTGCTTGACACTAGAATGTATATTACCAACATGGGGAGATCTAAATTTCAAGTATGGTATATCATGTGAAGGGGTTGGGTTTTGTGTTTGTTTGTTTACATTGCTAACTACAGTGTGGCTTAAGTCTACAGTTGTAGGAGCCCATACCACTTTGCCAAATCCAGATAACCGCCCTGGGATCTTTGGATGAAGGGAAGTATACAAATGGAATAGAAGCTCTCTCTCTCTCAAAATAAGAACTCTTTTAAAAACTGCAATATGTGTGAGCTATATGATGTGAGAATATATTTGCAAACTACTTCAAAACTGAATAAATGTTCATTTAACTGTCACATAGCTCTTTTTTTTAACTGGAGAAAATAGCTATCAGTAGTAATGAACCACTGTGGGACAGCTTTGAATAATTTCACATTCTTAGAAATGCATTATCTTAGCCAAAAGCCAAGAATAGGACCTGAAAAACTCACTCACTATTCACAGTAATATAAAACTCACTCTCTATTAAATATTTCTAAAAATCTAATGATAATACAAACACATGTTCTCCATTTCAACAACTATAAATGACTGCCATGCTTGATAAAGCGTTAGCTATTTGAGCCACTCTGAACACAAGAATATAATTAGCATTCTGAAAGTCAGTATATGAAATAATTTAATTTAAATAAGATAAAGGAATAGTGGTTGAAATTAAAACACAAATCCATAAATCCACAAAAAGCTCCTATGACTTAACATAAGAGATTCTGGAGTCAGTTTGCAATAAAGGAATTTTGATTGCAGTTCCTGTTCTGACAACCTTTGTGTATGTTTTAGTTAGCTATGGATATTTCCAGAATGGCAGTTCCTGGTGTACCCAAACATTGCTTATCCACCGTAAGCTTAATACAGAATTGTAAACAATCTTCCACACCTTGGAGAGGAGCATTTTGTGTATGAATATATCCCATTATATGCAACAACATTTGGAAAACTGGGTAGGATTCACCTAATGAATTTTGTCAGCAGAATCACTGCACACGTAATCTGCTATATACCTTTTTTTTGTTCAGTCATACAGTATGTCTGCATGAATAAATAAATATTATAATGAAAGTACCTCTGTCACTGAAATCATCCACCAGTACAATTTCAGCTATGAGTTCAGGAGGAGAGCGATTGAGAACACTGTGCACTGTTCTGAGAAGTGATGACCACCCTTCGTTATGGAATGGGATTATTACACTGGTATTGGGGAGGTTTTCCAGGTACAGCTTGCTATTGCAGCTACAA
This sequence comes from Zootoca vivipara, assembly GCF_965207765.1. Lineage (NCBI taxonomy): Eukaryota > Metazoa > Chordata > Lepidosauria > Squamata > Lacertidae > Zootoca > Zootoca vivipara. Next base: position 62,333,834 of record NC_142584.1, on the reverse strand, counting down.
GACAAATGAACACAGTAACTAGCTTGACCAGCATACAAAGAATGGTTACTAGGTACTATTATATGACTTTTTTTGCTTAGCTAAATATTAAATATACAGTTGAATAATAGCATGTACTGTATTAGGACAGATTCAGGAGGAATAAGATTCTAACTGGGTCCATAGGCCAGAGGTTCCCCATTGTTGCTATATAAGATCCAAGACTTGAAACAATGATACCTCTCAGTGGGATGGAGGAGATATTTTAAAAACTTTTTGGGTGGAATGTCAGAGAGATGAGAGATCATATCAAACACCAAAAGAAGGATGACTGTCAGGCAGCACTTTCTGAATGTAATTTGTTTACAAAATATGTATCATACAAGCTGTGAGTGATTGGATTACATCCAAATCTCAAAGTGAGGATACAACCAAAGTAAACAGATGTTCTGTGACCCACGAGGTTCTTTTCTATCCCTCATTTATTCAGATAGTTTCAGTGTTTTAATTGTGTGTTTATATGGTGTAACCTGCCATGGGATCTTCTGGTGAAGGATGGGCAAGAAAATAACAACAGCAACAACACTGAAAATAAAACATATCCACTCTATAGCAAACATATTAAAATAAATCACCAATAAAATAAAATAAAATACAGAGGAGTGTTTATTTGCAATTGTTGGAATCTCTGTACATAAATATCTATCCTTTATTTCTTGGCTCTTATGACAGAGTTAAGAGTTGCTGAACTATCAGGTTTCTTGTTTAATACAGTACATTAGATAATTCAACTTATCAAGATAGTGCAGACATATGTAACAATCAAGGGCAATACAAATTGCAATGACACTCAAGTTAGGATACAGAAAAGACAATTTTAGAAATAGAAACCTTCATACTTTCAGTAACAAGAAAAGTTTGTACTTACTTTGGGTGTCGTATATCTGGTAGGGATCGATTGAGAGAAACTTTGTCGCTCACAAAAATATTAAAGCCATTTTCTCTGTATGCCTGGTCCACTTGCTCAGTATCTGTCATAGGATATGGTTTTCCCTGTTCTCCATTTCCTACAGCAAAAGAAGTGGAGCCATTAATACTTATAAAATTCCAGTGGCTGAAAGCTCACACACATTCTGTCAATCTGGTCCCTCCAGATGTTATGGACTACAACTCCCACTAGTCTCAGGCTGCACAGCAGGCTAGGCAATACTTGTTATGCCACATTCTATCAAGGACACCGTATGATGTCCAAACACCACACTCTCCATCTGTTAAAACTATCAAGCAGTTGAGAAGCGGATGATAAAATTGTAAGAACTATAGGAACACTTAATGGTGTTTATAACAGATACCTTGTTAACTGTCATTTTGAAAAAAGGTCAGATTTAGGACTAATTAGATTTATCTCAATTTATAGAATGCAAAATATGCACAACCTAGGTAGGCCAATCAGTTTCCTGCCCTTGTTCTCTGTTGGACCCTCTATTTGGATTTGGAGGACACAAACCATGTCTGGCAAATACTCAATTTCTATCTAGATCAATCTGATTAACTCTTATTACTCCCTCCTATTGCATAAAGTCTAGCAGGATGCTGCTGTCAGCACAACCTTCCCTCTCTCCACCAACTGGTACTACTGTACCACACAGAAGGCTGCCAAAATCAGGGATGAAAGCCCAAACAACCCCCAACTTCGTTCTAGGACTGGTATGACAAATCTTCACCAGTTTCAGGCTTACATTTTTTGCCACTTCAACTGGAAAAGGGAGATTTTGCAGGGCCTCCACACTCACATACCAATTTACATCATTCTGCTTCAAAACAGCAAGTTACGGCAGTCTCTGGTTTGCTTAACATCAGTCACCAATTTTATCCCTTCCATTTATGTCCCACTGATGCTTTTAAGGCCTTTGCAATGGAAACCTGGGCATTTAAGACTTCCAGTGAATATTTAAATGGGTTGGTGTGCCGCATGCAGTTCTTCCTTCTTTCCTTGCCCTTTGTGATACATCAAATTGCACTCTCAAGTGGCTAGCTTAAAAGTCCTTGAAAGACCTTGAAAAACATCATGCTTGTAGAATGGTTGGGAGCAAGCAGCATACAAACATAGCTGCCTAGGTAACCACCCAATGCTGTTCCTTTCTAGTTTGAAGTATGAGGTCCTGTTGCATTTTTCAGTTCCTTCTCTTGGAACAAACGAACACCCATATGACAATATAGCAAATTATCAGAACTGAAAAGAAAACCAGAAGTAGTAGACTTCTTTGCTCAACCACTGCCCAAAGCACCTTCCAAACACTTGTTAGCAAAGGCCTGCTGACTTTCTTGTAAACTCTGCCAACAGTAATCGATACTGAGTTACATAAAGTATACCCTCCCCCAGTACTTTGTGCTCAGTTCCATTTTACTTACAGGTTACTGAATATGTAATTCAATATTACATTCCTTAAGGCTAAATGATACACACCTGTACGTTGCAAGTCTTTCTTTATAGCATCTCTGTCATGCCAGTCCTTTTTCCTTTGTCTGTTTTCAAGATAAGCTTCTTTCTTCTGTCTTGTATGGAAACCCTTTTAAATAAACATTATCTATAAGTTTGGGAAAGCATTCAAGGCCAAATTGAATTACTCATAAGCCACATTTTCAAAACATAGACTCATAGAACTGTAGAGTTGGAAGGGACCCCAACGGTCATCTATCCAACCCCCTTCAATGCACGGCTCTCAACTAGATCATGCATGACAGGTGGCCATCCAACCTCTGCTTAAAAACCTTCAAGAATTAAAAACCTATCAGAATGCTTAAAAACCTATCAGAATGGTGAATGCTGACCCACAGGATGACCCTGCCCTGATCAGCCATCAAAGAACATTTCAAAAGCTGTGGGGTTTAACTTATATGGCATTTTAAGAAAGGTCAGAGGAGTATTGCATCAATACCTTTGACAGTGATATTTGGTCTGTCATGTTCTTAATCTAATTTTGGATTTGCTTTCTGCTTAACAATCCATTGCATAGGGCTTTACTTAGCTGTTTCCTGTACCAAGTCAATGCATCTGAGTGAGGTACGTTTCCCTCTAAAATGAAGGATTACAGACTTGAAGCTAATCTTTCCCTCATTGTTTTCATCCCTTGCTTTAATGAAAGTGAGGTCAGAGTAGAAAGAAATATTAAACAATACTCTTGGATTTAGACTAATACCGTACGGTAGTTGTAAACAGCCCTTTATGTGGCCTACCAAGCTTAAAAATCTCCAAAGAAATCTAGTAACATTCAATAGCTAAACATACACAAAAATGTAATTTTCATCGTTTGTTTAGTTGCTATTTGGTGTACCTGGTTCCATCTATGAATGGTTATTTAAGCCATGTAAATGCTATGTAAAAATATAATAAAATCACCAATTAAGTGGCAGCATTATATAATGTTAGATAGAAATAGTAAAAAGCACTATTTTATTTCTAGTCAGATCAAATAACAAAATGGTTTTTTATAATATATAAAGTGGTGAAAAAACCAACAGATTCAGGTTTACATCTTTCGTTAAAAAAATTCTCATTAGTTAAAAGAAATCCAACTCACCCTTATAATTACAGTATTTTAAGCTTTTTGCAAAGTGCACCAATGTGATGAACAAATGACATACATAAAAATACAGAAATATAATAAAACATTAAAATAAAAAATATATAGGATGATGCTTAGCATATTTTGTTATACAGTATATTTTGTGGCATATCTCATATAATTGGATTGCCAGAATTATGCCCAATACAAGATGAAATGCCTTTGTGTCAAGGTATTGTTTGATTGATACTTTGGGTGGGGGCGGGTAGTAATCTGGAACTTCTCAAGATTACAACTTTATTGCACAAAAATCAAAGATCATAAACTTAAACAGAGCCTAGCATGCAGCCTTAAGAAAAATCATTGTTTAAGATGGGCCTGCATTTGTCAGTACAGTTCCTCCTGCGTCAAAGATTGCACAAAATTTGCAATAAACATGGTGCTCTTGTGATATGTAATAGGAGGATGTTCCAAAGGCTTGTGCTGCAACACTAAATGCCCAATGGTAATACAGTACTTCCAGGAACAGAGGCAGTATGCCTCTGAATACAAGTTGATAGGGAACCAAAGTAGGAGAAGGATGTTGCCATTGTGTCTTGCTTTGGTTGCGATGGTGGGAAACACAATACTGGGCTAGATAGATCACTGATCTGATCCAACAGGACTCTTACATTTTTATGGAGCAATATACTTCAACTATTGCAACAACAGACCATTTTTTGTGTTCTTTTGGAACAATATATGTTCATCATGGTCATACAGGCATCATTACCTTAAAGTAGGTGTCAATCTCCTTTTGACAATTAAAACACACACACACACACACACACACACACACTATTTCTTTTTTTAAAAAAAATACAAAACACCACACAGACGCCCTTCAAAATCCATATCCTTTGGCTAGACTGACATTTGCAAGGGGCTCCAAGCATTAATCCAAAATCTGATCCATCATGGGTATGGAATGGAAACTCATTTTCCTTTTAAGAACAAACATTTGTCTGTGGCAAGACCATCCTGAGAGATTGCTCCATTCTATTTCCTATTGGTAAAATTATTTGCTCTGGTGCTATTTCCTCATTGGAATACTGTTGTATTCTGAATTAGAAATTATGCATTAAAAACAGCATAATACAAATGCACAGAATAGAGGTATGCAGCAGCCAGAAGGTAAATTAGCAACCCAAATGTTAAGACTGAAGAGCATGCATGTATTTGTGGGAGAGCACCAGTTATGGTACCAAGCTCCTTTTTAGACAAAACAGTAGTTTGCCTCTAACTGCCATAACAAGAACAAAAAAGCAAAGCTATGGCTGCTGGTACTGTTTTTTACTCACATGTGCGTAACCTTTCTTTTAAGTCTAACACAACCCCCCTTTTTCAAATGGAGAAAGAGGAATTCAGAAGGCTGATTATTAGTAAGATTATTATTATTAATCCATCAGCACACTGAACTAGTGTAGCACAGTGGATAAGTTGTGAACCTAGAAATTTCTACTTCAAAGCTCACTACAGCTATTAACTTGTTAGACGGCTTTAGGCAAACTCTATCAGTCTCAGTAGCCTCATCGGCAATAAAGGGAAAAGCAATGCTGACCTACTTTAATGGGTGGTTGTGGCAACTGCAATAAAATCATATATGTGAAGTTCTTAGAATATTCTAAGTGTGCTATATAAATTCCAAATATTTTTACTTCAAGGAAAAACGCAGTCCTTTTTGGACATATTGTTTGAAACAGCCATCTTTAATGAAGTAAAAATATCATGATATAAAGCTCCTATAGATCAACATTTTGGAGATAATGATTACCAATAAACATATTGGTGATAGATCATAACAAAGCACTCTTTGGTACATCATGTGTCTCAGTGCTGTTGACTCTGATCCAGAGGGACAAACATGTCCCTTCAAAGTGCTCTGCAAGCTCCAAATTTACAAAGAGAGCACAATTTGGCAGGAAGAATTTTTAATGGGAAAAAATGAGGAAAGGTGTCTGTGCATGCACAGTATAATTTCCTCTTTTAAATCACTCTTGTGCCATATTTGCCCAACCCTCTTTTTTAACTCAAAGGTTTAAAGGTCTGGGAATTCTGTGTGGGGATAGCTTTTGAGGGCTCAAAATATGAATACACATGGATAGAACTTTTTTGACTCATGAAAACGGAACTCTCTCACTTCACTGAATAAATTAGTGCAGAACTATTTTGACTAAGTAATCTGTATGCAAACAGTGATTACTGTTTGTTTGCATCTTGTACTGTTTGTTTACATCTTGTTTTTGTTGCAGTTTTAGCATTTTGATAAACATTGAACATTCACCAACAGTGATAGCAGTTGACTGAATGCAGGAGAAGGCCTGGAAATGATCCTGTTAACCTCCACAAGAGCCAAAAACAACACCTTTAGATAATATGTTTTTCTTCAAACAGCAAATAATGGAATGAAACAAAAAATGTCTGATCATGTGGTAGTGATGCAACAATTGGACTTCCTTTCATGTAAGGCAGGTGTACCGTATTTACGGATGAGTACAACATTGCCTGAGAAGCAAAGACTTAAGAATCTCTATCCTTTTAGATAGCTATAAGTAACTTCTATATAGTATAACTTAGGCTGTGAAATATCAGGGACTCAACACATCTTTAAACTGTATAAGGAAGTGCAGCAGATTATTTTCCCTGTCAAAAAACTAGGACAGCATCAAGTCCTAAATAATTAATATGGCTTTTCTGGATAATATATAAATATTTTCCATCACCTATTTTACGAGAAAAGAGAGTATTGAACGCTTAACTCTCAATCATGTGTTTTGATCTGGGCTTATTCTGAAATTATCCATATTTTATGTACGTCAATACAAAAATGTGGATTTAATTAATTGCATCTCAGACTTTTTCTAGGATGAGCTAAAGGATCCCACATCAACCATATATTGCTACTTCACAAGAGCAGAAGGGAAATACAGCACTCCTACTTTTATGACTAGAGGCAGAAGTTTAGAAAGGTTACTTTGAAAAATGAATATACACATAGTTGTAACAGAAATAAATCAGGATTTTCTATGGGATAGGAACTGCTGATTGCAAAATGATGAATGTAAATTCAGTGGGAAGTGTGCTGCGTGGAAGAGACAGATAGATTATATGGTTATAGTCACCCTAGCTCAGTGATGGCGAACCTGTGACACGCGTGTCAGATGTGACACGCAGAGCCCTCACTGCTGGCACGCGCCCCATCGGCCCATTCGCGCTGTTCTTGTTTTCCCCCCAATTTTACCCCCACTCCTCCTACAGCTTGCCTCCGTTAGAGCTTGCCTCTGCTGTTAAAACCCGGATCCTTTTTTTTGTTGTTGTTGCTGGTAGCCAGAGATTGGTTTTTTAACCCTTTCTGTGCTGGGTTTTTTGGCGCTTTGGTAGGCTATGTCGGTGCTGCGTGTTAGTTCCAGCAAAGGTATTATTCATCATTTATTTCTGTTCTCTTTCCCCCCCAAAAAGTGCAGCAGCTTTGGGGGATCCCCCCCAAAAAGCAAAGCAACTTTTGCACCTCCCAAAAAAACCTCCAAAACTTTGGTCAGCAGCTCCCCCCAAAAAGCTCAACAACTCTGGGCACTTTGTGATAAATAAGGGGTTTTTGGTTTGGTTTGGTTAAATAATTAGTTTTTGGTTTATTAAATACAGTTATATATTACAATTATACATTTTTATTATTTAAACTATAAATATCACAAAATTATATTTTTTTCTCGAAGTGACACACCACCCGAGTTATGCTCGGTTTTTTGACGAATTTTGACACACCAAGCTCAAAAGGTTGCCCATCACTGCCCTAGCTGGTAGTTCATATAGACAGATAGATATGAATAATGTAGCAAAAGGTGAATAAAACTTTTTAATCCCTCTAGTAAGGATTGACCACTTAAGTTTATGTGCTTGTTCGAAACAGCGAAAATAAAGTATTGCTAACAACAATTAATCATTAACTTATGAAATTCACTACTGCAAGATGTTGAGAAGATGCTAAAGGGCTATTACTCACTGAGCATCCATATACAAAAGAACTGCATTTCTGAATTTCGGATGTTACCATAACCTTATGCCTTGTTTCTCATATTCCAGAAGCATCTTGTTGTCTACTGTATGAAATGCAATGCTTCTTAATTCTTGTCTTTGTGTTCAATCTCTTTTTGGCTTTGTAGCAACATGTGTAATATACTATGATCAATTGTTCCCTGCAGATATATTGATTGAAATGTAGTGTCTTTTACACTGTAGACCAAAATTTGTTTTAAAGACATGATAAACATTAATCTTATCCAGGACAGTAAAACAGCTATAACTAAAATACACTCCCTACAAAGTAAAACCAAGCTGTGGTTGAAAGCAAAGCTAAAACCGCAATTAGCAGCAATAAAAAGACTAAACATATAAAGAAGTCTTTCATCTGGTACACAAAACTCACCAGGATGTGTGCCAGGTGAAAAGCCCTAAGAAAAGCATTCCACATAAAATGCCATTTCCTGCTTGTTGTGTTATGGCACAACACAGAGAAAAGGGCATCCTTTGACCTTAAATGGTAGCCAAGTTCATGTGGGAACCAAAACAGACAGAAAACTAAAAAATAAATAAAAAATTGTTCAGTAGCACGCACACAAAAGCTTACACCAGAACAAACTTAACTGGTCTATAAGCTGCTACTGGACAATAATTAATTATTGTTGTTGTTGGTTGTTGTTGTTGTTGTTATTATTATTATTATTATTATTATTTCGACTGCATCAGACCAACATGGCTACCTACCTGAAGACAGAAAACTGTAATTCTGGAAACAGACAGGAATCCAACAGAGCTTGTTAATACGAGTGAAATGTATTACCACTGCTCAGTCCTGATCAGCAGTTCAACCACCATGTTTTAGTTTCCAAAAAGGTCACACACATTTTGCAGCAAGTGAGGGGAAAAGCCTGTCTTATCCCTTATATACCCAGTAGATCCATGTGGTGTGCAAGATAATTTCTTCTTTAAGTTCCTAATATTTAGGAAGCTCATTCTGCAGTAACTCAAAGCAGGGCTTTCAATGTCACTGCCCCTGTTCTGTGCAATAACATTCCTATTGAGATATGACACCCTTCCTATAAGGCTCAACACTCCTACAACTGATTTCCCCCTCTGACATAGCCACATGCCACTCAACAGGTTTTGCAGAATATGTACGTTAAATTGTCTGAGCAGCAAGATGGATGGAAATATGTGAACCTTCCAGAAATGTAGATCAGCTATAGAAAAATCTTGCTTATGGTAGCCGTAAACAGAGGTCAGTTTGGCATATAGAAATGGCCCCACAGCTATTGCACTCTCCTGGGATATATGTTTAAATTGTTTTAAATGATATAAGCTGTCATGGGTAAAATAATGTATTTTGAATGGCAACTAACAAATTACTTTAAATAAATAACTGTGGAACGGATTCCCCTTCCTTGCACTGCCCTGTTGTTCTGTCTTTGCGTATGTTGAGGGAGCCAGGGGATACAGAACTCTGTTAAACCTTGTGAGGAATGGGCCATACTTTGATGTGGTGCTGACATTGGGAATGATCATATCATCAGTTTAAAATGATTCCTTTCAGTAAGCCTTTGCATCATGAATCCTGTTCTGTTTTATTCTCTGATGATTTAATTCATGTTTTAAATTTTGTATTTTGTATGCTTTTACTTTTTGAAAGATGCTTTGAGACTCGGATGTTGTGAAAAGCAAGGCATTTTTTTTTAAAAAAAGATAAAAATATACTTTCCACCTTACAAAAAACACAGATTACAAAAAACAAAAAAACTCTGGACTTTGGAAAGTTCTGTCACTTAAATCTGACTAGGAGATCTTGGTTGTTTTTTAGTCGTTTAGTTGTGTCTGACTCTTCGTGACCCCATGGACCAGAGCACGCCAGGCACTCCTGTCTTCCACTGCCTCCCGCAGTTTGGTCAAACTCATGTTCGTAGCTTCGAGAACACTGTCCAACCATCTCGTCCTCTGTCGTCCCCTCCTCCTTGTGCCCTCAATCTTTCCCAACATCAGGGTCTTTTCCAGGGAGTCTTCTCTTCTCATGAGGTGGCCAAAGTATTGGAGCCTCAGCTTCATGATCTGTCCTTCCAGTGAGCACTCAGGGCTGATTTCAGTATATCATTCAAGATGCAAACATAGCCAGCACATGACACACTGGTTGGTACTGCTCACAATACTTGAATAATTTGCCTTCCATGCCCACAGTACTATCTTAAGACTGAGGATAAGATGACTGTATGGCAGATGACTTCTTTTGCATGCTTGCCAAATATACAAACAAGAGGATACTGCTTGACTTTACAACAGACAGCCCTTTGAGAGGTGTTAACACATCCAGAAAACTAAAATGCAAAAACTAGCTTGTGGATGTTACTGAGAATGCAGTTTTCATCCTCCATCACCAGGTGTTATGAAAATGACAACGGTACTAATATTCCCATGCACTGTGCAGTTCATAGAGTCTTGTATTACAGTGAACTGCAAATCTATATTTTTTTGTAATTGTAGAGCTAGATTTTTTAAAATGACATGCTAACTAACAGACCAAGAAAAGGCTTAGAAAATTAATCACAGCTTTACAGGAGTAATCTAACAAATGTTTTCCTAATGAGGAAAAAGATGAAAATACATTATTAATTATATGCTTTATGATCCAACTGCACTCAGCTTTGTGAGATCATTTTGTAATAAACTAATGCTGCAACAGAGAGCCACTAAATGATGTAGTCTTTTTGGTAAACTAATACCTGCAGTTCTACCATTATTGGTTTCCATTCCACTGCTGAGTGAAAGAGCTATGATAGGTACATTAAAATTGGCACGACTTATAAGGACCAGAAACCAATATTAATTATTTTAAAAGTTTCACAGGTAGTTATGAACCATGTTAAATGGCATCTGCAAAGCCACTGATTTCTCACAGCACTAATCTCCCTACAACTTAAATTAAACCAATACATTGAAGGCACTCATTCATTCATTACACGGACAAGCTGTAGCAACCCCCTGACTCACATACTGACTCCAGCACAGTTGCAAGGACAATATCTGGCATGTCTCTTTCCATTTTAGATCAATCACAATTTAGTGTTACATCCCAGCACTAAACGGTGGTTAATCTTTACTATGGTAAGTAAAAAGCCAGCTTCATAAACCATTGCTGGAAGCTGGTTTCCTCTCCCCACCCTCACTGATGATAGTTAAGAATACTGCATTTTGTCTACGTTCAGATGTTATGGAATGTTATAATCTAACATAGAAGCAAAAGCTAATGAATTCCTCCTCATAGTCTCAACAGAGGAGGTAGTCACTGTTCCCAACTGCAAGCACAGCAGAAGGCTACACTTCATCAAAGCACACACCTCTTCCCCCAATCCCAGTCTATGGTATAACAGCCAAGAGATTTGAAATGAGGCTCAACATAACTGAGAGGAAGATAACTTCCCACTTCTCTGCCTGCATCTCTGGTACATTTCGCTTTTCCCATAAACCCAATAATATATCCTGAATGCACCCAGCCCATGACTCTTCTCTCCAAGGCCTACCTGGTTCTTCTCACAACTGTGTTTAAACACTTGTTAAAGATTGGTCTGTTCCCTCTGTCAAACGTAAACATAACAAATTTCTCTGATAATATTTTCCACCTCAGACACTCTCCCCTTTCCTAGTGTGTGCCAAAAAAGATTTTTAGGGCTGTGAATTAGGTCTGTGCACATAATTTATACATACCTAATTAGACACCCCTCAGAATATTATTTTTTCTTGAAATCTGAAGAGCGGTGAGGGCAATAAAGTGTGAAAATAGAAGAACAAACAAAAGTACATGAAATGGCAACAGAAGGGATTTATGTTTAGGGCATTCAAGTGAAGACAGAACAAGTTTATAAGTGACATACCAGCAGGAACTTTCAAAACTCATTGTACACATTGCTAAGAATCTATGTTCATTATTTTGGGAGACACTGCACATTTGTGTGTCACAGCATTTTGTCTTGAATGAAGCCTTTTTCATTAACGTTAAGTAATAAAGTTACCATAGCTGTACAATACAGAACTAAATGTATATATATTTAGATAAATGAAAAGAACATTACCTTAAGTAGTTGATTGAGGCCCTTTCTCTAAGACTCACAGATAAAATATAAAACTGACCACCTCAATGACTCGTGTGTGCTTACTCAAAACGAAAACACATAAACATCAATGAATTCCCAAGTTAAAACAACAAGTAGTCTTGCAGCAGTAACAGATTTATTCTGCCATAAGAGTCCACTTCTACCAGCATGACGGAAATTGCTGTTCCCATTAGATATGCACAGGATTGCAACCTTACACCCTTAACTCTGAGGTGACCTAAACAATGAGAGCCTTATAACAAAGAAGATTAGTTTACCAGTGACAGCTCATGCTCTTCACCTTATTTTGCTCCTTAATGAGAGGGTGCCAAAACAAGAATAATGCCAGAACGTTAATTTAAAAGGGAAACCCAGAAACTCCTAATACAAAAGATGCCCAATCAGGTTTGTTTGTTTGTTTTTTTTAAAAAAAGAACAACAACCTGGTAGTCTAGAGCTCTTCTGCGTGAGCACTTACAAAATAACCTATGATTCAGTCTGGTTCCAAACGGGAACTGCCTATTCCCCTCCAAAAAGAAAGAAGAAAACTCTGCCTTACTTTCTCCACCTCCACCTCACTTATTAGTAGAACACGCAAGATCAGGTAAGCCAACTATGACTTACAAGTCTTGCAAAGCCCAGGAGAGGATAATGGCAGAGGAGCAGAGCCTGCTGGAAAGCCACAGAACATGGATGGGGTGGGATTGCAAAGCCCCCTGCCACCCCACCCCAGACAGTTGCCTTATCCTCAGCAGCCTCTTAGCCTGAAAGGTAGTGTGGCTTCCTTCCTCTGCCCCCCTGTCATCCCCTCATACTAAAGGGTTCAGCTTTGACCGCCCTGGATGTGTGTGTGTCTGAGTGAGTGAGTGTGTAAGAGAAACCTCTGTATACCCCCGCCATCCTTTCCTTCCCTCTCTCACTCTCTCTGTACACACATATACACGTTGGACGTGTGTGTGTCTGTGTGAGAGTGTGTGTGAGATAGAGAAACCTCTATGCAGCCCAGCTATCCTTTCTCTCCGTGTGTGTACACACATACATATGTGTACAGACATATACACACACACATGTAATGTATACGTATAGGCAATGCAGAGGCCCTTCACCCCATAGAGAGCGGCCGCTTCCTCTTCCCTCACCACTGACTATAGAAATGAGAATGAAAGGCAGATTTTTTTTAAAACAACAACAATAATAACCACCGAGGGCGAAGGATGAAGGGAAGTCCGAGTCTTCCCCTCGTCTCCCGGCTACATCCGAAGTGGCAACCGCTCTTCCCCACAAGACCCCAGACGTGAGGCGAAGAGACAGAGAGAGAGGGAGGAGAAAAATATGCGGCTCCCTCCACTTCTCACCTGCGCTTCTCCTCGGGCTGCTGCCGCCGGTACCGTCCCAGCTGCCGCTCCTGCCGCCGCCCCGCGGGCTCCCCCCGCGCCTCCGCCGCCTGCCGCTTCTCTGCCATCTCCGCCGCCGCCGCCATCCAGCTGCCGCTCCCGGTAAAGCGACCAGAGCCCCACGTTGGGAAGGAAGACGAGGGCGGCCAGCGCCAGCCCCACCGCCTGAAGCAGCCGCTTCTGCTTCCGCCGCATCCGAGAAGCCGCCAGGAAGCCCCCCCCCAACTTTCCCCTCACACAAGGGGCTGAGGCGGTGGTTACCGCGGCGGCGGCGGCAGCAGCACTCGAGCAGCGCGCGAGGCGAAGCGGACCCGCCAACTCCGCTCCGCCAGGCACTTCCGCTCCGGAGGGGTGGGCACTACCACTCCCACCGCGAGCGGGTGTGGGGGGGTGAAGCTCGGCGTTGGAGAGCCGCCCAGAAACCTCGAGGCAGGCCACGCCCACCGATAGTGCCCGGCACCGAGCAGGGAGAGAGAGAGTGGGAAAACAGAAGCGTGGCAGCTCCGGCTCCTCTGGGCGCCAACCGCCCCCCCTCAAATATTTTGTAAATGGTACTGGCCGTAGTCTTCCCCTGTGGGCTGGTGGTGGAGCTGACAGGGCCAGAAGCTTAAATAGGAGCGAGTGCGGGGAAGAGGGTAGACCGGGCGGAACCTGCCTGCCAGCAAGGCTGCCTTTCCTGCGCTGTGCCACAGGGTTGTAATTAGGCGCTGCTTACGTTACTGAATGTGAAGGGAAGAAGTTTGCAGCGAAGGAGCGCTTATGCTGGGGGGTCGCGTGCGTGTGCACGGGCAGATTAGAAGGCGGGGAATGATAGCGCTAGCAGATATCAAGAGGGACGGAACAGCCCAAGTGTTGTTAAAAGAGGGCAGTACCACGGATGGGGAAATTGAAAGGGCTCAAAGCATTTAATTCCTTTACCGCCTCGAGCAATATGTTGGATGAGGAGACTTGTAGGGTTTGTTTGTTTTTTAATTAATGACTGAAGTACAGTAAAGCCTTCTAGGGGCGCCAGGGAAGGGATGGAGCAATGTGGAGGGACTTCCAATGCTCTTAAAATAATGCGATTCGCTTTTATTAGGCTTTCCAAACGTCAGAGCCCTACTGTGAATTGGATCATAGGTAAACAAAAGAAGCCAGCCTAGAACAAATAGAGAAGTTCAAAAATTCTCCCAAGGTGCTGCTGTACAATATCCTCTAACCACGGAGTGATCTGCAGCCTTTCCACTTTAGCACCTTGTTAAATTGTACATTTAACTATATTCTAATCTTGTAAATACCGCCTTTTGTTTGCCAACTGCAGCGGGTTTTTGTTCTTTTCAAACTCATTGCGCGCTTGCTAGAATTCAATAGCTGAAGGTTTTATTTTGACTTTATATAATTGTCAGTAATTATAGTCATAACGGGGAATTAAAAAGGCTTCTTTTCACCACCACTGCTAGGAGGTGTAAATAACTTTGAATATCATAAAATGGTGATGCAAAATAAGCTAGTGTCTTTGAATTTAACTTTAATTTCACTTCCAAACCAGAGACAAAATAGCTTCATAGTACAGACAGCATATTGGTTAGGATCCCCAAAGCTAAAAAAAAATGTTCATTTTAAGTGTGCATGTGCTTGCTTGTAAATCAGAAATGAGTAAATGCGTGTCTTGTAAAGGGAAAGACAAATTTTTCAAACTGGGCATACAGGAAATATCACACCACACTGTTAGTCTTTCAGGTACCAAGAGGGAAAGTTGTTTAGACTTCCCATGGTTACTTGAGCCATTAATTCTTTGTTTGGCATCTGCAGCCACAGCAGCTGGTATGGCTGACACTGGCAATTGTTCATCAGCCTACTGCTTGAGTGTGTTCCACCATATCATAAACAAATCAAGCCTTGGCCATGACACAGCATTTCAAATAACTGTTCTCTCCCCCCCTAACAATTCCTTAATTTCTTAACACTGCAATCCAGTGCATGTTGACTCAGAGGTAACGGCCACTGTGTTCAACGGGGCTTACTCACTAGTGTTTAGAATTGTAGCCTAAGTTAAGAACAAACAACCTGTATAATTAGGAAGAGGAATGCTGAGCAAGAGCATGTTAAGTTAAATAGCTGAACTGTGGCAAAAGCACATCCTGCTGGGTTTACATCCTAAATAAATTAGTGTCTTGCAAGTTTACATTTACATTTTAATTTTTATTGCATTAAAATGTTCTATTTTTAAATTAAAAGTTGCATTTTTCCTTGCCTCCACATATCTTTTCTCTCCCCCCTCCGCCACCTAGCCCTCCCGTGAAGAAATATAAATTTAAACTCAGCACATAATCCACTAGGTGGCAATCTTCCAGCTAATTCTGAATTCATCAAATCCCAGGCAAATTATCCAACAATTCATTTTAAGTACAAGTTACAGCCCCTACGTTTGTATAACCTGTAAGGCTTTGGAGTTGCTCACTGTTTTCTTTAAGACACACTGCTCCATGGCATATTAATGGCAGAGATCCCCACAGATTCAATTTTTCATCTCAACTGTGTTCCTCTTTGTCATCACTGTATTATCATCAGTGGTGCAGTGAATAATACTCTGCCCGTTGGTGAATAATGCATAACCACTTAAATTGTAAACCAGTAAAGAAAGATGTATAATACAAGAAGCTTTCTTTAGAGGTTTATACCTTAAATTGCCATGAGGGCAATTGTTATATTTACTATTTTATATTTACCAACCGGTGGTGGCTGCACCAGCATATTAGCCACAGAAAAGTCTCTTTTGTTGCCATTTTAATTCCGTATTTTCTTTGTAATCCGTTTTGGTACCTCCTTTAATCTCTGTGCCCAATAATGGGCATTTTTCTCTTATCCTCTATTAAACCTTCTCCTTTTTTCCTTTCTGCTCCAAAACTGCTTTTTTCCTTCTCTTTCTGTATCCCTTCTCTTTCTCTTTTCTTTGGCCTATCCTCCCATTTTTCCGTTTCCTAGTTTTCAGGCCTCTTTTACATAGCACCATTTCAACCTGTGCTTTTTTGTGGCTATTCACTTGTATGGAGTACAGTCACTTCTTTTTTCTTTCTTTCCTTTTTTGCTGCCTGTTGCAGCCATTTTGTGCTGGCACCCATGGCACTTTGATCAATATATGAGTACTTTTCAATATCTTTTGACTCTAAAGCTCTCTCTTGAATTTTAAAATTTTCCACTGATGTTGTAAGCAGCCCATTGTTTACTGTAAGGAAGTTTCTGATGAGGGTTAATTCAGAGCAACCCATATGAAGCTGATCCTGGAGTTGAGTGTCTCTCTCCTATTTGTGTGCATTTAGAAATGGCTTGTCTGGGTGGGCTTTTATTGAGGTCAAAAGACTGCCTCTGTATAAGCTTGCCGGCTTGCCCCAATTTATTTCTCAAATTAGCCTTGTTTATGTCCTCTGCCAAGGCCAATTCTAGGGCCAAATTTATTGAAGGACTTGTATTCCTAGATTCTTGCATGTCCCCTTTAAGATTTATTGACCAGTCCAAAGCAGGAAATATATGGGATACTTCATCTTGTATCAGCTTGCTCAACTCTTTTTTTACTCTCCTGAAGGAAAAACTGTGATTTTATTTTGTCTTTTCTGAGGTTCAGGAGAGCTACTTGTAAAGTTTGGCATAATTCCCAGGGCTTTACATGCCTTCCTTGTGTACACCATATTGGTCAACCACTCGGGGAGCCTTAAGCTTGTGCAGAGTCCCACAAAGAGTTAGATCCAATGAAGGTTCTAGAAGGACCTAGGTTATAAATTTGCCATAGCAAAATAATTCCTTATTTAAGAATCTGTGCTTTGGTTTATACACTCTTATTATAACATACATGCCTTGGATTTGGAACACATTTCAGTAAAAAGGCTGATGCCTAATGCCTTCATTAGACACTTTTAGGCGGCAGGTGAAAGCATTCCTTTTCAACCAGGCTTTTGGCTTATACCCTTTTTCAATGGGTTTGTTAGAAGGGTTGGGTTGGGGGGGGGGTTATTGGCTTGTACACGGGTTTTTTGTTCTTTTTTATTATGTATTTATATTTTTATATTGTATTTTTAGGTTTGTGAACCTCCCTGAGATCTATGGATGATGGATGGTATACAAATTTAACAAATAATACAACAGCCATGGTATGCAGAACAGAGTTCATCCCTTGTGATTCACATATGATGCTTTCTTATGCGTGAGAGACAAAGAAATGGCAGAATCAGCCATATGCTTCCTTGAATAGAAATTCTGTTAGCATTAAAACCAACAGTGTACATAAATTGTTCTTGCGTATATAGTTTTATCAGAAATCCTGGTCGTCCCCCCCAATAGTTATCTGCTTTCTAGATCAAGTAGCTATGAATGAGTTTGGCTTGTTAGTGCTTAAGGAAATTGCATATTCATAGGAACATTGCTGAATACCCCAGAGTATAAGAAACATTAAATTAAATTAAGGATGCAACCTATCCAATCAATTTCCCACTGACAAGGTATGCTCTATATACTAAATGAATTAGTAAATGGGAGAGCAAACCCAATTAGATTTGAGCATAATTTTTGAATCTGTTGACTGAGTCCCAAGATTCATTACACTTAGTTTAAAAAATGCACCAAGTACACAGATAGCTCTCTCAACATAGTCACTTCCCAGAAATGTTAAAATATATTCTAGATAAGATCTACAGATCTAAGGCATGCTGTGGACTGTGGCTTCTCCTGCAAAAGAAATTGTGAACAGGTTGTGTTATAGTTGGAACAATTTTATTCCACATTTACAAGCCTTTCATGTTTCAGAAACAGGAACTCCTAATTCCTGTACTTAATTTTTCAACAATGTTAGCTCTACTCCTGATTTGATGTAGGTTTCACTGTGGTATCCAGTGATATGTAAACTGGAATAGTTTGCCTTCAGCCTAGTTCAGCACTGCAGACAGCTCCTCAGTGACAATGTGTATGGCACACATACATTTTTGGGATTGCAATAAATCTTGCAAGACTGTGCCACTCTTCTATTCTGTATTAGGATTTCTGATAACAAAGTTGCTCTGAATGAAACCAAAAGCTGAGCTTTTCCTATCCAAAACCGAGTTCTATTATGGATCAGTCACTGAAGACTTGCCACCCTAAAATCAGTACCAGAACTTAGAGGTGTCATTACAGGTGTTCTCTTCAAGCACCAGGATTGTGTCCATTGTTTGTTGTTGTTAATTCATGTTGCCTTCAAGCTTTGAATATTGTTTTATGACCTGTATTACATATTGTTTTATTTCTGTACACCACTGGAGTATTCTTGAATGTAGAACACACTATACATTCTGAAATAAATAAAATGTCCATGATTAGAGTAGTAGCTTCTTAAAGCTGCTAATATTATTCTACGCTAAAAAACAGAGCTTGTTTTTCCCACATCACGTTCCATGATTAATTTTACGACTCTATTTTAAAAAAGAACAGTGTCAAATACTTCGCTACAGTAACATGAGGGTTACATCACAGTGAAATTAATGTTTTTCATTCCAGCTTTGCTTGTAATTTGTTTTCCATATACTGATTTACTTTTGCAATTGTTTCAACCTTCCCCTTCAAAGGGCTTGAATTTTTATGCACCAAACCACTGAACACCATCTTTTTTTAGAATCAATAAATGAGTCAGTCTGTAAATATTGGGTGAAAACATTCTGCTATTTCTATAGAACATTCAACAACACCCCCCTTGCCTTCCAAGTCTATTTCAATTCAAATGATTCTGTAATATGAAGGGAATTTAATTATAAATATTATTCTATAGAAGAACACTTGGAGTACAGAACACCCTTCTCATTTAATACACATTGTCCTGAACCTCCAGCCTACCTAACGGCAAGTCCCATACAGTATGTCGAGTGCAAAGTTCAACAAACAGGAAACACAGTGTGGGGTCAATCCATGTAAGCCAAGTTCAAAGTCCACCAGCCAGGAAACACAGTTGTTATGTACTAAGCTTGGATCCTAGAACAATAGGCAAGTAGGATCCTAGAATGCAACAACTGATTGGTATGCAGGAGAAGACCAATCAGGCTCCAGGAGGGAAGCAGAATCAGCCAATCAGACGGGACTCATTGTGTAAATAGTGTATATAAAAGCCTGAGATTTGGGGGGGCATTTCATTCACTGTTTTACAAGCTGCAATGAAGCGCATGAAGTCACTACAGGACTCCGAGTATATTTCAACAGCCCAGAGGTGAACCCAAAGCGCAGTCCTGTAAAGCAGTGGTCCTCAACCTTGGGCCTCCAGATGTTTTGAGACTACAGTTCCCATCATCCCTGACCACTGGTCCTGCTAGCTAGGGATCATGGGAGTTGTAGGCCAAAAACATCTGGAGGCCCAAGGTTGAGGACCACTGCTGTAAAGGTCCTGGAAAGTCCAAGCCAAGGTCCATTAACATGAGCGGTTGAGCAGACAGCCCCATGGTTCTCCCCCTTTCTCTCTTGATTGTAGTATATGGGCTTGGTGAGGCACATGACCCTCACCTTTCCTGAGCAAAATCCAGCTGAAGAATCACACACCTCTTCCCAGAGCCAAGAGCCCCACCTGGCCAGCTAGTGAGCTGGGCTGTGTGTCCTGGCCTGCCTCAGCCTCCCAGAGTGTATCTCTCGCTGCTCCCTATGCCTCAGAACCTGCCTTGTTCAGGGAGACAGGTGCCCCTCTGGCTCTGATGATGCTGGCTCTGAAGATGCTCTTCTGGTCCTTGCACACTGACCCCCATCCTCTTGCCATCCTCTGTCATCCTGTGTGTACTTTCCGCAACCCCAACACCTCCTTGCCCCAGTAGGTTCCAGTCGTGGCTACATCCCTCACCGGGATCCTCTTCCTCCTCCCCATTCATGACACACACACATATATATTACACTGGGTCTACATGTCAGGCTTGGGTCTACGTAAGTCAGGCTTAACCTTGTGCCTGGGTCTACATAAGTCAGGCTTAACCCTCCATCAACAGATAGGGGTCAAATTCACCCTGACAACACCGGGGAAAACAACAACTTCATGTTCCAGGTAGCCCCTAACCATGATGAAGTATGAATTTCCATGTGACATTTCAGGGACTCTCCCCCTTAATTTTGTTAATGACTGATGCATTTACTCCTACAGCTTTTGAATTCGACACCTATTGGAATGAATGAGAAAATTAAAAAATTATACAAGTAAGATAAAATGCTGTTCATTATCCATGGCCAATAATGGCTCTTGACAACCCCTTTGCAAACTGCAATTTATTAATCTTACTCTGAAGTAAGATGCACTCTCATGGTGTCCAAGGGATGGGAGCATGACAGGTGGGTGAAGTCCCATTGCACAAGTGAATGCTTGCTCATGTTCAATTGGATCTTGCTTTATGCCTTGAAAATTCAGGAGGGGATAGAACTTCACAGTGATGGGCAATGGGATCTCATCTCCCTCCTCAGTCACATGCTCAAATCCTAGGACCTTGGATGCCACATATAATGAAATTGCTTCTGAGAACTTTTAACGGAACTGAAATTGACGAGGCCTATATTGATGTTTTGATATGACTTTCTAAAAATAGAGCATGACAAAACTAGCCCTGACACAGGATGCATATTATTGAAGGATTTTCTTTCTGATCCTACTGGATTAAGATTGTTTACAGTCATAAAACACATCCCAAAAGTCAATGTTAGCAGCTGCCTTAGTTTACTTTTAACAAGCCCAGGCTTAGCTGGGCAAAAATGAATGCCCTGGTTGCTAAAGCCTCCTTTCCTTTTGTGAAATTGCACCCCTAAAGCTATTCAGCAGTATGTTTAAGGGGAGCAAGGAATATCTCTTGGTAGAGACTTGTGCTGTTATAATTTCCATGGTCCATAGTGGGAAGGCAGAAGAAAGTGAAAAATAGTTCTATAGGCATGCCAGGTTTATCTGTGTTATCAAGGATCCTTTGGAAGAGCTTCCTGCTGTGTAGCTCTTTAACCCAGTTCTGCCCATTATATTAGCCATATGTTTTTTATTATCTTTCATGGCAGGAAGAGATTGCAGCTACCGGTATGTAGGCTTCAAAACAGCTGTTGAAGAGAGCAGTGATGGTGACTCACTGGGAGGTTAAACAAGGAAAGGTGATTCATTCCACCATGGGCTAGCTCAGACATCCCCAAACTTGGCCCTCCAGATGTTTTGGGACTACAATTCCCATCATCCCTGACCACTGGTCCTGTTAGCTAGGGATGATGGGAGTTGTAGTCCCAAAACATCTGGAGGGCCGAGTTTGGGGATGCCTGGGCTAGCGCATTGTGCTCACTTGGATGGCTTTAAAAGGGGGATGAAACAAATTCATGGATGAGAAGGCTATCAGTGGCAAGTAGTTTCTTTCACTCTAGGATCAGAGGCAGGACCAGAAGAATACCTATTGCTAAAATCCCAAGTGGCAAGAGTACAGTTGACGACTACTGGGAGAACAGGATGAAGGACTCGATGGGCCATTTTTCTGATCTGGCAGGGCTCTTCTGATGTAAGAAGTAACACAAAGAAGCAATCTGGTCTTCTTCACAGACACGTTTCTCTATTTTCTTTTCCATTGCGGGTTCTTGAATAATAAAATTTTTATGGCTTATATTACAACCCTGTACCCACTTTCCTGGGAGTAAGCCCCATTCAACTCAATGTGGTTTTTACTTCTGAACAGAAATAATAATAATAATAATAATAATAATAATAATAATGGATGTGAGGGGGAAAGAGTACAGAGAGCCCCCACCCATCTTGAGGAGCAGCTCTTTCTCCAGCAGTAGCGTCAGCGGGGAGGGGGAAGAGTCCAGTGAGGAAGGAGGAAGAAGGGGACAGGGCTCTGGCAGCATAGGAGAGCCCCTGCTGCACGTGGGACAGGAAGAGAGAGAGGGGGAGAAGGAAAACACGGAAAGAAGACCCTTTTCCCCTCCGGTTCCGGAATTACGCAGGAGGAAACGCGGGAGGAGATTTGGGGTGCCCTGACTCTTATATTGGAAGAAAACGCGGGAAGCGCCATTCCAGGGTTCTGGGTCAGACTAAGAGGATGTATCCTGTATAACTCTAGCACTGTAAATAGCCTGCACTCAATAAAAGCATGAAAAGTCAAAGGTCTGGAGAGTCGTTACTCTAGAGTAGTCGCAACGCATCCTCTGTGACAATAATAATAATAATAATTTTATTATTTATACCCCGCCCATCTGGCTGGGTTTCCCCAGCCACTCTGGGTGGCTCCCAACAGAACACTAAAAACAGAATAAAACTTCAAACATTAAAAACTACCCTAAACACGTGTAAGATTGCCCTTTCGGACTTGTACCATCACCATTGCCTGCTCTATGAAACAGGAAAAAGAAAATGTTTTTCATAATGCAGAATGTGCCTTTAAAAAAGGATGAAAGTGAGGCACATTTGAAAATATTAGTGCTGGGGTCCTAAAGAATAAAATGTATAACCAAGTCCCATAGGTTATATCTCCAAATAAAAGTGCTTAGGATTCATCCCATTGCATAAACACTGCAAATGTAAGCATGTAGTTTTGAGAACTGTTCTCATTGGGAGAGGCACAGAAGACCAGTAAAAGAAAGCTGGGGACAGAATCCATGATGCCTAACTGTGAGGAATGTGTTTTATTGGCCATTATGAAGATCAGGAATGACACTATAATTTTTAAGAGGGTACATAAGCTCTTGCCATACCCTTCAGCCTAAGCTGCATTGGTTTATGTTAGGATAAAGAGTCTTTGTTAGGCGTAGCTGGGACATTCACAGTGGTGGCGGGAAGGAAAAGGTTAAAATCTCCAGATTGAATGTTGGCCTTCAGCTATTACTGCTGCACCCTTCTGATCTCCTCCAATTGCTATTTTTTCTATACATATTTGGGTTCTTTGGTGGTCCAAAAGGTGGAGTATGTGTATGTGTGTGTGTGTGTGTGTGTGTGTGTGTGTGTGTGTATATATATATATATATATATATATATATATATATATATATATATTGGAGACCAGCTTCCTTATATAACTTCATAATGTTCCAAATGATACTAATGTTCTAAAGCAG
This sequence comes from Zootoca vivipara, assembly GCF_965207765.1. Classification (NCBI taxonomy): domain Eukaryota; kingdom Metazoa; phylum Chordata; class Lepidosauria; order Squamata; family Lacertidae; genus Zootoca; species Zootoca vivipara. The sequence goes on along the minus strand of NC_142584.1, from coordinate 62,310,686 downwards.
ATCCGATACAAGAGGTGCTTGAAACTCTGTGCAGTTTGGATCCCCCCCCCCCAAATAGAGGAACCATTCCAACTTTCCCTTTTTATCTTGGACCTCTGCTTTGGAAGCCAATAACAATTGTTCAAACATTCCCATTGGATTCCATCTCTGTTCACTGTTGGCTAATGTAGCTTTTTAATAGAATATGCCAAAAGAAGCTGGATGTGTCAATAGCACCATTCTCTTGATGATGTGTAATAAGGGGAAGAAGAATCAGAAGCTGCACTGCTAGAGACACTTGTGTGCATAATAAAATCTGTCACAATGAGACCTTTGTCTGTTAAACGAGCACAGACACAGATTTTCTTCCTCATGCACACCACTACTGCAGGGAACCAGTAGGGCATCATTAATGTCCTTTGAACATCATTTCTAAACTGGGCAAGAGCAATAGACATCTCCTTTCACATTCCTTTTGAGTTATTTTTTGCCTGCGCCTGTGAACTCCATGGGCCCCATTAAAATACATAGAATTCTAGAAAAGGAATGAGAGGGAGACAAAACAATTTATTGACTCAGCACAAAAGCAATATGAAAGCAATGAAGTGGGGGAGGGAAATAGGCTGTGACAAAACTTATAGATGCATAAAAGCTCAGATTTTTGTGTGTAGGCATATATTATTGTAGAAGCAATAATATTTATGATGTGATGTTTATTTATTTATAATTGTTATTTAAAATATATCTAGTTGCAACAGCCCACTTGCACAATTGCCATTCCAATAATGTCAGAATAGTGTCATCCTTCTTGTTGTTGTTGTTTAGTTGTGTCTGACTCTTCGTGACCCCATGGACCAGAACACGTCTTCCACTCACATGGCCAGCTCTAGGGGTAGGCTGGGTGGCACGGGGCGCCAGGGTGCCGGGCCGGCAGGGGGGGCGGGGGGGCGCCGGAGCGATCTCCGCACCACGGCGCCCGGGCGCCCGACATGCTTGAGACGTCCCTGTCCACTCCCTCCTGCAGTTTGGTCAGACTCATGTTAGTAGCTTCGAGAACACTGTCCAACCATCTCGTCCTCTGTCGTCCCCTCCTCCTTGTGCCCTCAATCTTTCCCAACATCAGGGTCTTTTCCAGGGAGTCTTCTCTTCTCATGAGTGTCATTCTTAGTGTGGAGCAACAGCCAAACCCAGGGGGTTCCGTCTGCTTACAAATCTATTGTGAAACTCCTAGCACAACTGCTATAATTATACACGGTTAACAGTTAATCTTGTGTAATACTGATAGTCTTAAATCCATTATAGTTTAATTACTTTTTAACTACAATCTTTTATATGCTTTTAGCTATCCGTATTTTATCCATGATGTTTTAATTTTCTGAGCCCCAGTCTTGGGAGCATGGTGGGATATCAGTCAATAAATAATAGTAACACAGCAGCTCTCATTCAGTTTATTCATTCATTCTGGAGTCAACTGCTGCTTCCCAGGTAAGAATCACATTCTTTGTGTGTGCTGGATAATCCCTCCCCTTACCTGGCTAATCCCCTGGCAACATCTCCCCTGGCAAGATTGGCCGATTGGCTGAGGTAGGTGGAGACCCCAGGTATCCAGGCAGTCCGAACTACCAGGGGCTGCTCTGGGATCTAGGGGGCTGGCACGACCGTGCAAAAGTCGCCCCCCATTTGATGTGGGGAGTGGTCATTGTATTACATAGGGTTATAGTTAAGACGCCTGATATTTGAAGGCCCCAATGGCTTGCCTAATAATTTTATTTGTATCTTTCCTTCTTCAGTTTGTTCTATAGTTCCCTCAGCTATTTCTCCTCAAGCACACTTCATGTCCATAAAGAAGCCTGCTACATGCTTGCAAAGCTCTGAGCCAAAGTGCGATTCCATGGCAATCACCTTCAGTTCCTTTCCCATGTACCTGCCTGCGTTCTTCACTTTGGACAATTGTTTTTTCATCTTAACTGTATTCTTCAGAGTGACGTTGCTGCTCTGCTAGTGCAAACATTCTGCTTGGGCAAAGGAAGTTTCATCTTCCCACTCTGGCCCTCTTGTTGTGGATGAAAAACTCGGATCATTCATATATGCTCTTTGCTCCCCAGAGTGCTACAAAGTTATAAAGCAGGCAAGAGTGGCAATCAGGGCTGTAGCTAGGGGGTGGTGAGGATGGCCCCCGCCAGGGACGCAAGCAATGTGGTGCAAAATCGGCTAAAAATATGTCCATAAATATGTCTATAAATTAGAGCTAATTTGTCCTGGCTTGGGGGCACAATCTGGACGGTTCTGCCAGGGGCGCAAGATCACCTAGCTATGGCTCTGGTGGCAATGCACAGCATGTCTAAGTAGGCCAAGTTGTTGATCCAACAAACAACAGGCCCCCCCAGCAATCTGAACTGGGTAAGTAAATGGGCACTCCTTTGGGAATGCTGAACTTGACCTGTCTGTTTGCACCTGCGCTGGCATCTCTGTGACCTGGGCGATGGTGGAGGAGGCATTAGGAATACCTCTGGAGCAGACTGAGTGGCAGCCTCCTCTTTGGAGGCTGAGCTGGGGATGAGTTCTGCTGGCTCTGGAGGGAGATCCAATTCAAGAGGTGAATTTGGCCCAAAAGTTGGAGTGAAGCAGATACTGTACACTAGGGTGGCTGAGGAGGAAGTGGAATGGTGTAAAGGGAGGAGAAGATCCTCCTGCCAGGGTGACTCCTCGGGATCCCAGGACCTGATGTGTCCAGTCCCAGCTTGCTGGGCTCTTCCCTAAGATCATCCATGTGCAAATGCTCCCACCCCTTGTCCTGGTCTGGCCAGCCCCTCCATGACATCTCCTTAGGACCCATGGCATAGCTGCACACAGTCAATCAATCTGCTCCACAGCACTGATAAACACTCTGGATTTTTAGGCTTTATGGGGAGCGGAGAGGAAGGGGAAGTTCTGCTGTGCAAGCAGAACCTCAGAACTAATCGATAACAAGGTAAAAGACTCATAGGGAGCCTTGTTTAGACACACATTTAAGTTTCCCCCCCTTTCAAGCATGGTTTGTTTGCATCGTTCGGTCAAGGGAAATTTCCATCTGTGCTGTGGCAGTGCTATTTATTTTATTCAGTTAAGAGAATTAATCAGTTACAAGCAATTAATCAGAAGTTAATGGACTAAAAAAAACCCTTTAATTGAACAAGCTTGGCTGTTTTATTTACCTCTACAGGACTTTCAGTTGCATTTTTTTCAACCAGCATTTACGTGTCCTATCGTATTGCATGCAGCTTCAGCCATAAATAAAAGAAATAGAAACTGAAAGCAGAAAAAAGGTGCTTGCACTTTCTGGCTTGTGAAGGATAAGTAAAGGAAATGAATGCATTCATCAAGAGAGAAAAGGCAGGGGGGAGGGAACATGCACAAATCCTTGCTTCGTCTCAGCAGCCACCAGCTGCGCCAATTCTGCTTAGGATAATTCTGAAGCAAACTGTACAGGTTGCTTGGTGAGCTTGTTTGCATGTAAATGCCTGGAAACATTTTCCTACTCTCAGTTATTTCCTAACAGAACTAGATCTGAGCTCTGAGCACAAACCAAAAAGGTTGGACATACAAGATGAAGATGAAGCAGAAGATGAAGCAGCCACACAATACCATGTAAGTTATTGCAGTAAATAAAAACCAACCTTTCCCATCCAGGTGATGAGTTTGCTCTCTTTACAGCCAGCTTTGTTGCTTACACATACACTTTGTTGCTTTCTTCTCCAACTGAGGCTTGGTTTATGGGCCTTTCTCATTTTATGACTCCCCAAGCAAGATTATAAGTAAAGGTTTCAGGAAATGCAGATGGTGGCTGAAAGTGATTAAAAACTAAATGAAATGAAATAAAATCCCTACTGTAGTTTTTCTCCTTTCGGGGCACTTCCAGAGCGTTGTCATATTTAGGCGATATTCGATCACATCCTGGCAAACTCAGTTGATTTGGAGGTCTTTCACAACAAACCTAGTTCCCAAAACGACTGAACTTTTTTCACAGTAAGGAAAGATGGGGACATGAACTGGAAAGTATGGGTGGGGTGGCTCTTGCTTTGATGCAACATCAGGTAACCTCCCCACCAACAAATCACAAATGGGAGGCTCTGAGAATGGGTACCATTCTAGCAATTACCCTTCTCAGGGGTTGCCGGGGGCAGCCCCCCACTCCCACCCCATGAAAGGAATGATAGGAAAACAATAGTGATGCAAAGGGTGGGGGTGGAAATCAACTTTTGGACTTGATTTCAAATATTCTGGAATCAAAGCCTCCCCGAAGGCTGCTTAAATTGGCGAGGCTTTACAGTACAGTGTTTCTTAAAACTAATTAAAAAACTAAAAAATTGTCCAGTAGCACCTTCGAGACCAACTAAGTTTGTTCTGGGTATAAGCTTTTATTTCGACTGTGTCAGACCAACACGGCTACCTACCTGAATCTTAAAACTAAGGAAGCTTAGGCAAAAGCAGATTTCACTGAGCAGCATATTCAGCTCGATATGTCCTAACATAGCCACTCTTGCAGAGATGACTGAGCAGGGCCTCCTCTGAAGGGGCCTTTGCCAGCCCAGCTTTCCTGCCCCCTTCAGGCATGTCCAAAGTCTGTCTTGGGGGCCTAATCTGACCTGCCGGTCGGTTTAATTAGGTCCTTGTGGCAGTTTATTTCCTGGGGTAAAATCCTAAAGAAAACCTCAACAACTTCAATCCTAAAACAAGCTCAACAACAACTTTGGCGTAAAATGAAAATAAAAGCTCAACAACTTCAAACTTCAATCCTAAAAAAAGGTCAACAACTTTGGTTGGCCCTTTGGTCGGCCCCCACGGCCCTTCACTTCATCAAATCTGGCCCTCTTTGAAAAAAGTTTGGACACAAATGATGCCTTTGAGAACATATCTGAGACATGTTAGGATAAGCAGCAGCAGTACTGTATTGCATAGCTCTGCTCCAGCTGTGGCATCACAGTGACTCTTACGGTGTAATGCTGGCAAGGAAAAAAAACCACACAGGCTTAATCCCCATCCTGCCTGTGTGCTCTGGAAATGGAGAGCTGGACAAAAGGATCAGGCCATTAATCCGATTTTAATAAATCAGGTCAGTTTAATCAAACCAACGGCCTTGCACTAGGTAAACTGCAAATGCTTCAGTTTCAGTGGCTTGGGAGCAGCAGCCACAGTTGACCATTGTGTAGCTTTAGTCACTCTTAAATTTGTTTCCGGTGTTTGGAAGAAGCCCCAAATAAAAGTGCATTGCACAGGCTGCTTGCACTTGTGAATGAGAGAGAGGGAGAGGGAGAGACGACAAGCAGTTGTGGTTAAGCCCAGCCATCCCTGCATATAGCTTGTTTCTTTAACGTGCCGTGTCTTGACCTTCCCTGAGAATTTCAGCGGTGAGGCTGGACTGCAGAATCTCTGTAGCTGGCACAGCATACAAGCCAATGCAGCTGCAGGAAGAGAGGTTCCCTGGGCACTTCTGTTCCTTTGCCAGTGATTCATTTCTGGCAAACACTGATGCAGAGCATATGCAGTGAGAGAAAGGGGGAGGGCGAGGGGAGGGGAGGGGAAGAGCCGAGCGGAGAAACAGCATTTCCAAAGCTGTTGTGAAATTTCCATGCATTTGGAAGTTGACCAAAGAGAGGACAAATCCAGGCAGACAAACTTCTGCCTGCATGATGATCCTGACTCTGCCTTGTAGGGCATGAAGGGAACTTGAACTATTCAGCAAACTGTATTAAAAACAACCAAATCTAGATCAATTGATGTTCAAATAAGTGTGACACCCTCCCGTTTTTAAACCTATTGATTAACAAACCCATCCTCTTGAGGGACTCGCAGGCCTGATTCACGCAAGCCACACTCACACCATACAATTAAGGACTACAATATCACTTTAGACACTCAGGGATTCCCCCAAAGCATTCTGGGAGCACCTCGTGCATTGGGCTGCAGGTAGTTCTAAGCCCAAAATATAGAGGAGCTTTTTTTTAACCATGTAGTTTAAAAGAATTTATACAGAGTATAGGAGAAATACAATAACCTGCTTGAAAGGAAAACACCTTTTTATGGCTCTCACCCACAGAAGCAATTTCTTTGAAAAGATTGACTATGGACCGACGTTGGGCAACATACAGAGACTTTTTGGACTCTTCAGAGCAAGAGGTAAAATGGAAGAAATTAGAAGATGTTAGCAATACAGTAGCAGATTGCTACGGCAATTCTCTGTTCTACGGAGATTGTTCTCTGATTGTCAGAGATTGGTCTCTGTAGAGCAGAAGCAGCAATTTCCCTCCCATCACAGAGCTGGGGTGGCCAGAGGATATGTCTGTTTGTGTACAATTGCACATGTCTGCCCATGTGTGTGTATGTGAAAATGAGAAAGGTGGGTGTGGGGTGACCATGCCAAGTTTGATGATGCCCATTTTAACTTTGGGCATGCCATCTGCTAGCATATGGCCTTGGAAGGTTGGTGAGCAATGAACACAGACTGTGGGCCAAAAGAAGATACCCACCCCTGCCTGCGATAAACTCCTACTGGAATTTAATGAGCTGAATGGGAAAACAAACTGGATGAAGGGATTAAATAAAAATATACAGATGATTCCAAGGCAATATTTTATCACCAGTTGCTATCTACACAAGATGCTACGTGTCACAGTTTGCTTGAGGCAAGTGAGACAAAGTGAATCAGGATGATGATGCCTAATAAGAAACCCAACACGTGCCAGAGAGTTCAAATTGTGAACAGTCATTTGCAATCTTAAAAAGGCTTTATTTGCTCCACTTTCGAGTGCCTCTCTGCTTTTCAGCTAAAAATCTCACCGCTCCCTCTGCATAGCTCAATGGAAATAAGGAAAGCATATAAATATGAATGGGACCAAGTCTTTCAATAAACTTGTTTTTCAGTGGTGTGGCTGAAAGGATGAAGGAGAGAGGTATGCTCATAAATCAAGTAACACGAATAGGTTTTTCTATGCTGCTCTTGATCTGTCAAAAAGTGGAAAGCTGGCAACAATTTATCAAATTCTTTCCTTTGGTATTGACCTTTGGCCAATACTCTCCAGGGGCTCAACAATTCATGTTTCAATCCAGGGCCACACAGCCGGAGAGTCGATTTCCTATCTTTCCCTCCACCACACAAATCTAGTATTCATGAGCCGGAAGGCAGTTTCCCCTCTAGCTGGTGAAAGAAGGTCTGAAGCTAATAACCTTTTCCTTTTCCAGTTTCCTTTTGGGGAACAGGACTCAGTTGTCACATTGTGTTATCATGGTCTCAGTCCAGATTAATGCAAAGTGTGCTCCTCACTACTCTGCTTCTGTAACGGAGAGGAAAAGGCGAAATAATGAATGGACAAATGAACATGACAATGTCATCCATCTGAAATATTGTGAGGGAGCTGACTCAAACCAACCTGGTATGATAACTCAGTCTAATGGTGTACGTAGTAAGAATAATGAATTGCTGTCATAAGCGTATGCAAGCAGCCAAACTGCCTCTGAATGTATCACTCCTCGATACCTTGAAGACAGAAAACAAATAATCTAACCAGGATGGCAGTAAATCATTTCGTAGTCCGGCCCTGCCAAATATGGGAATTAAGGCTGCGTGTTAATGGCAAGGTTTGCATGCCCCAGATGCAGCCTGCAAAAACTCCCCCTGGAACCTTAAAAAAAGGTGGTGTAAGTATGGAAAGAAGCAATGTCCCCGCAGGCACATCATTTGCACATCCCAAATTTGGCTTCCTTACAGCGCTGAGCTTGCCCTTGGTTGGAAATGCCAGCTTTCTGAGCAAATAAAAGCCAGAGCATCGCTCATTAATAGCAACCTGCAAAAATGCTGGAGCAGAGAAAGGAAGATGAACCGGGGAGGGGGAGAGAGAGAAATGGGTGAGTTTGTATTCTGTCTCAGAGGCAAAATATGGTAGCTGTATGTAGTAGTAAATATCAATGGTTCTCCCTGGGGATTCCTCAAGGATTTTAGTTGGCTGCTTTCCTCATCACTTTAAACCTCAGTTTTTGCAATGAGACTGGGCATAGCACAGTGGAATCCATATGGCATGGACTCCCAGACCACCATGTGCTACACAGGAAAGACTTTTGCAGCTTGCCCAAAGGGTAGTGGCTACTTTTGCATGCATGAGAACAACTCACTTCATATGCAGCAACCACAGACTAAAAGCCCCATGAGGATATATCATGGCTCGGTGGTAGAGCCAATGCTTTGCATACAGAAGATCTCAGCTCCAATCTCGGATTCAAAGGCTCAGGGGTAAAGATGGGGGAATCTGTCCATTTTGGTTCCTCCCCTTTCCAATGCTAAAAGTTGAGTTCTCCACATTTCCACATCAGTTTGCAATTTATTACAAAAATAAAAAAATAGTCCTCATGAAAATTCATAAGCATTGCAGTGCAAAGTTCTATTATACACAGGTTTGCATTTTTGAATGTGAACATTTCGTATGTCTAATATACATTTTTTCAAAGTAATTTTCCCCAATACAATGCATTTTGTATGTTATTTCCACCAATAGATGCATTTCATGTATACTTTACCCATCCATATGCATTTTGTATACATTACTTGGTTTACTAGGCTGGAGAAATGCATTACACAACTGTACCTAGCCATCTTTAAATGCAATGTGAATCAAATTTCTTTCCCTGTCCCTATGTAAGGAACAGGTGATGGGAAAGACCTCTGCCTAATAGGCTTGAGAATCACAGCCACCTAGGGTAGAGTGGACAATACTGGGTTAAATGTTCCATATAATGCACATTATCTTTGACCAAAATCCACATATGTGAACACATCCAGGACCTTTGTAATAAGAAGCGTGATGATGCAAGAGGAATCAGGAAGGCTTTATGTGAAAGTTGTGACAATTAGAAGGCAAACAGATTTCATGAAATTCCACTTACAGGGCATTCCCATCCCTATGCATAACTGAAGGAACTGCACATACTGAGAACTCCTCTATTGCAATGAATGCAGAAGCTCATATATGCAAGATCTCTGTGCATTTGGGGGCAATTACAACTACAGGCATCTGATGCAGCTAGAGGCAGATGCAGAGGCCATGCGATGAATTTGTGCCGGATGCTCTCAAGTGCTAATCTCAGACCCTGTGCCTGCTTGGAGACCCAAGCGTTAGGACAGCACCAGTGGTTTTGCTGGTTTACCACGTGGTTTCTCTCTCCAATTCTGCTTGGTTGTGAACTGATACATACCTGATGCACAGCTCCACACAGCAAACACAACTGTGGGGAGATAACAAGGATCACTTGCACTCTTGGCAAGGAGCTGTACTGGCGCCTCCCGCCCCCCTCCCCCCGAGGAAAAAAACACACTTTACTGCAATAGTTACATTAGAAATTGGGACATTTTATACGACCCAAGTACTTGAAGTATAATGGAATTTCTGTTTGTGGCCTTAGATCAGGCATAGGCAAACTCGGCCCGCCAGATGTTTTGGGAATGTAACTCCCATCATCCCTAGCTAACAGGACCAGTGGTCAGGGATGATGGGAGTTGTAGTCCCAAAACATCTGGAGTTTGCCTATGCCTGTACTAAACCATGGTGATCTCTGTGGGAATGTGCTGTAGGAATGCACCCAATCTTCTAAATAAGCAACATGCAGATGTGCCCTAAGAGAGGACTGTGACTCAAAAGTGCTTCAGAAACAGCAATGAACACGGCCCAAGCAAGCAAACAAGCAAATACAGGACTGCGTGACTGTTTTGGTTTGAGGCGGCAGTAGCAGCCACATATTGAAAGTAATTATTTCATTCTTCTTGGATCAGGTGAAGCCTCAGCGGGAATGCAGAGTCCAATTTTAAACTCCCTTCATTTTAAAGAACAAAGCTGAATGGCTGGAAAGTCTCCAGAGGGACGGAAACATATTAAGAAGGAAGGAACTGTAAAGGAACTTTGAAGGAACAAGGTATCATTCACCAAGATGGCAGTGGAACATTTTTTCAGCACCTGAATAATTTAGGTTGTGGCAGAAATATGAGAGGTGAAAACAATGTGTATAGTCCAGCAAACAATTAAGCACCAACGCCTCCAGAAATCCACAGTGAGTCTTGGCCTGATTTCACACGCGATGGATATTGCCTTATTCTACAACCCAGCTGCGAACATCCAATGGAGGGCAAGGCCTTCCAGTAACAATCAGGAGCACAGCTATCCCACTTTCAGCAGGAGGGCTGGCAAATGACTTATGGGAGAGAAATGCAATTTACCTGTCTGCACATTAAATAGTTGCGCCAGGGGTAAAACTGGCTTTCCTTTTTTATATTGCAGAAACTCTGGGTGATGTTTGGCAGTCAAAGCCAGCAAAACCCATGTCATCAAAGGGATGTGAGCATTAACCCCTCAGGAAAGGGGAGCAATATCGGGCATGGAAATGAAAAGCGGTTTTTATATTTTGATTGGACACTGGGTTTTCTGAATCCATTTTTTTTTCTCCCCAGGGATGCTCATAAACGTGCAATTTTGGCTGCTTCCATAAGCCCACAGGGCTCTGCAAAATGAAACTCACTCCAAAATATAATAGATCAGCCAGTTGGAAGATGCTGCAGTTAGTCTTGGTTGGAAGCAGTCTGTGCATTGAATCTTTGTATTTACTGCTGGGAATGCAAAATAAAATGAGAGGGACAAGTCATAAGATTTTCAACTGAACCCGAGTTAAAATAAAGCACCAATGAGTTTAGTTTCAAGCACAGTCACCTCTAGAGGTACGTAGCTATATATCTACATATACCATGCAACCTCCCAAAAGTTGTCAAAGTGCATACAAAAATTGATCAACATTTAAGGCTGCAATCCCACATACATGGGGATGGGAATATGTGATAGCCATTGGACATACTTCTGATAGGACTGAGATGGCCTGTAAACCCTCCAGGTGTTGTTGGGTTACAGTTTCCATCATCACCGGCCATTGGACCCTCATACTTATGAGACCGCCTCTCCTGGTGTGTCCCGCAGAGGGCCCTAAGGTCCGCAAATAATAACAGCCCAAGGGTCCCGGGCCCTAAAGAAGCCAGATTATCCTCCACCAGGGGCAGGGCCTTTTCAGTTATGGCACCGACCTGGTGGAATGCTCTGTCCCATGAGACTAGGGCTCTGCAGGATCTCCTTCCACAGGGCCTGTAAGACAGAGTTATTTCTCCTGGCCTTCAATTTAGCCTGACCCTCCATTCCTTTTTCCCTTCCCTTTTTCTATGAAGAAGCCTTTCTGGGTCCCCACATTCTAAATATTTCCCTGGTCTCCTTGCTGGCCATAGCCGGACTAACTTGGTCAGTTAGTCCTGGTGATGCTACATTTATGTTGTACTTTATGTTGTTTTTAAGTCGTTTTTAATCAATGTTTTATATTTTTTGTTAGCCGCCCTGGCTGAGACTGATGGAAGTTGGAAGGCCACAGGTTTCCTACCCCTTCTGTAAAACATATCAATTAAAGATTTCACCCTTTCAGCAGGATGTTTTCTTTCTGCTTTTATAAAATTCATGTAAAGGGCATCATTCTTATTTTTGGCTTTCCACAGTTTCTGATAACTCAAAAGTTAACAAAGTTCATATTAACAGAGCTGCAATCCAAGTGGGAATTGGGTGCTGTGGGTTGTATGAATGGAGTTCCACTTACACAACTGGACTTTCCCTTCCTCTCCTCTCCTTGCACAACCCCAGTACCTGTTTTGGAGGAATCACCAACCATCTGGAGCAGATTTTGTGGTTGCACAGGTTTTTTTTTTAGGGTAGAGCAGCGGGTGGCTGCTTTGCACAAGTGGAAGTCTGTTGCATGGTTGGAACAGCAGTATTGGATGCAATGGTGCTTCATCCCGTTTCCTTACCTTCAGTGGTCTAGTGTACTCCATGAGTACAGCTACCTGGTTCTCCTATCTGACATTTTCTCAAGGCATGGAGGTCAGGGAAATGGAATTAAAAGGATGGATGCAAAGCTGAGAGCAGGTTCAGTAGTGTAGCCTAAGGCTGGTCCTTCCATGAAGTAGAGTGAAATACCCACCTTGGGTGGCAAATTCTGAGGGACTTTGTTCCATCACCAATGCTTAAGTAAGAGTCAACTATCAGTCTAGTCAGATTCTGTGTACATATTTTCCTTTGCCTCAGGCAGCAAAATGGTCTTTGGTGAATCCCCAACTTCCCTTTAATCACATGGAAAAGGGATGTGGGTGGCACTGTGGTCTAAACCACTGAGCCTCTTGGGCTTGCTGATCGGAAGGTCGGTGGTTTGATAAGGTGAGCTCCTGCTGCTCTGTCCTAGCTCCTGCCAGCCTAGCAGTTCGAAAGCACACTGGTGCAAGTAGATAAATAGGTACCCCTGCAGCGGAAAGATAAACAGTGTTTCCATGCGCTCTAGCTTCCGTCACGGTTTTCTGTTGTGCCAGAAGCGGTTTAGTCATGCTGGTCACATGATCTGGAAAGCTGTCTGTGGACAAACACCAGCTCCCTCGGCCTGAAAGCGAGATGAGTGCCACAACCCCATAGTCACCTTTGACTGGACTTAACCATCCAGGGGTCCTTTACCTTACCTTTTTTACCTTTACCCTTAATCACATGGAACCCATTCATATACATAATGCACAAAGGGGGGGGGGTTATGTACCAGATCCAGAATTTTAACACAATTTCATTGAAGTAATGAGAGAAAATAAGAACATTGAGGGGGACCCTAAAAGGCTAACGGTTCATTAAAAGGCCTGTGACCTAGGCGCACAGACTGCCTGCTGAATATCAGAGACAGAAGCTATTCATTGGAATGCTGGAATGCCTAACAACTGCAAATCTCAATCCATTTTACATATATGGGTCAGTGATAACTCAATAAATTGTGCTGCAAATCTTAGGCAATCTTATTTAAAGGGAATTTATTTCTACTGATGTCAATGGATTCTACATGTATACATAGCTCACTATTACTATCAGCTGGTAGACGAAATCACCAGAGGGTAAGCACAATGACATTTCTGATCAAGAATGCTTCCAAATTTCATTTAAAATCACTAACTTTGTAGTGAATTTAGTGGCACAAGATTAATTTATTTTGGTGTATGTATAATCCCAGGATACAACGATGTTGAGGCTGGTTGAAATCAGCAGGATGGGAACTCGGGCAATTCTTTATGGAATGTAATTACTCTTGTAAAAAAGAAAAACATTTACTTCATTTCATGGGGAAAGGATTACTCTGCAGTCAATGCTGAACTATATAAACAAAGACTTGCTGCTACCCACATCATCATACTGAAAGTATTTCAAAAAACCTTGCAAATTTATGTTTGCACAATGAATAGAAATGCAATATCCAACCTGGGTTTTCAAGCAAATTGGGATAATGCCATAGATAATATTCTGCCTCTGGTTTTAAGAAAATGTTTCCATTCCTAATAAACCATCTCTGGGCAGTTTGTGTGTCCTGACAGATTTTGATCCTGCAACTCTTATACTTTCAGAAAATGTAAATGATGAATGTACAGCCCAATTATATTGAAGCAGCATGTGTCAAGAAAGAGAGAGAGAAAGAGAGAGAGAGAGAGAGAGAGAGAGAGAGAGAACCTGTTCCAGGAATACTGAACATAACACAGCCTTTCTTGGAGAGTGGAACTCTGCCAGAAATACATGCAGAACTTTCAAACATTTAAAGGGGCAGTGCATCACAGCCTCAGTTTCAACTGGAGAGCCATGATGTTACTAATTGCAGCACTAATTTAAAAAATCATGTTCTGTGCACAGAAACTCCTGAATAGGAAAGAAACAATTTATGCACAATCAAACCCATTATCTGATGCACACTATTTGCACTGCTCTGCCTAGTAATTAATTTAATTAGTGTTGACATACTAGGAATAAATTGTGCTGCTTACTTCATGTTCTATCAAGTAAACAGTAGACAGCAACTACTCTGGAAGGAGGCCCAGCGGTAGCATGTAAAACATCATAAACAAGTGACAATAAGCTTAAGTCGAATGCCGCATGGAAATGTATTGGGCATTATTTATGATGACGTTCAGTACTTAACTGGCTGTTGTGTTGATTCAGTTTATATTAGCTGTCTATGCAGCAATGCACCAATAGGCTGTGTAGGACTAAACCAGGCATCTCCAAACTGCGGCCCTCCAGATGTTTTGGCCTACAACTCCCATGATCCCTAGCTAACAGGACCAGTGGTCAGGGATGATGGGAATTGTATGTAGTCCAAAACATCTGGAGGGCTGAAGTTTGGGGATGCCTGGACTAAACTGTTCTCTTTATCCTCTTTTAGATTAATAGCACAATTCACTTTCAACTTAATTTTAAAGCCCTATTAAGGATACATTTCCAAGAGCTGCCCAAAGGGAAATTCAAGCCAGATGGATGAGTTTCTGATTTATGGAACATAAATATATATTTAGATTTCTTTTTTTATACTTAAGGTAAAGACCCATACAACCCAGACCATCATACTGGGGCTTAATGCTATCATAGTCTGATTCACCTGCTTACCCACTTTTACCGTATTAAGTGGTTTCTGTTGGTCAAATCGTATAGTCACATGGGGCCCTTCCAGACCTTACTTGTAGCTGTAGGTTTACATCTGTGTGCTAGTACTAGAAACACAATATGTCTATCCATCATGGGAAAGGGGAATAGCCTCACTGTGGGATTAAAGCAATATTTCTGTTTATTATTTGTTTTTCAATAAGGAGAGAAGTGCACTTCCTAGTTGGAGAGGTAAACAGCGTAGCTTTCAAAGCTTTTTTTAAAAGTCTTTTTTTGTACCCAGACAGCTTAATCATAGTACATTCCAATGTTGTTCCATATCTGGTAATGCAAGGGTTTTCATAAATTGCCCCCCTCATTGAATGGCTGAAGCCTGGTTTAGACACTGAAACAGACTAAGAAATGTGTGACATGGCATTTCTTCTGTATGTAAACACACATCATGGTTGAAGCAGCAGTATGATACATGATCATGTCTGTGGATTACCCACAAATTCACGGGATAGCCTTAAGATCTGCCTATCTCATAACCTATGCTTGGAGTCATTTTAGAGCAGAAATGGGAAACCTATAGCTCTCCAGATGTTATGGGACATCATCCCTCATCAGCCCCAGACAGCATGGTATGATGGGAGTTGTAGTTCAGCAACATCTAGAGGGTCACAGATTCCCTATCTCTATTTTAGAATACACTCTGTGGCTGTGACAGGATTGAAGGAGCAATATTTTCCCCACCATTGCCTGTAACCCTGTATTCCTTCCAATAGCATGTGAAGTGTTTTGAAACAGCAAAAATGCTGTCTCGTGACATGCCCAACATTTCATGCTTTTTGTGTATTTCACTGGGCTAATTCACTTTCAATTACTGTGTTCTGTATTATTATTATTTCTTTAATTTATATACCACCCTATACCCGGGGGGTACGTAGACCCATTCATAATGCCATGCAAAAATGTCTGACCTGCCAACTCCCCACGTCTGAAGAATTCTGCTTCTTGGGTTGTACCTAAGACCATTGGTTGGGACTGAGATTCTAATTTCCACAGCCACTGTGAAGATTTATAAAGATTTATTTATGAATATTTATTTATCCGTGGGATCCAGCTGAATTGGCCTGGAATACGTTGCTTCCTCCCACAGAGAGGAAGATCAGACAGGCAGCAGAGAGCATCTTTAATTTATCAATGGGCAGAAGCAAAGGAGCTCGTCCTGTCTAAAGAGCTGGATAAATAAGAAAGCCCTCCTCCTGTTGCTGCTCCTGTGGGTTCTTAATGAAGTCGAGCTGCTCAAATATTCACAGACTCAGATTTTATTTTATTATTAAAATAAAATAAAGGCAAGGAGGAACAAAGAGTTCTGGTATAACATCCTTCTGTGCCTGATGTTTGGAGTGCTTGTTCTTGCTGGTTCATGCATATCAAAGGAACTGACCACCAATGGGGAGCAGATAGGGTCCCCCCCTCCCTACAAAGGTCTATTCAATAATATATCTCCCTTTCCATATTCATTACAGAGAGACAGAGACTTTGCCCATGTGTTCATCAGCCTTTTCTGAACGTTCCCTGAATTAATTCTCTATTTTAGTGACTAGAAGGCATACTGAAGAGCTGGGGAAGCTTCTTCAGGGCTACATTCCCACCAGGCAAACATTACGGGTGGGGTGGGGAATGCCAGTGGTGGGAGGAGCTGGGGTAAAAGTGGGTGGGGCAACAAATAAAAACAATCCCTTTCTATAATAGGCTAGATTCCGTACACATACCTCTCTATGCTTCCCTCAGGCAAGCAAGGGGCATTGTGGGAGATCAAGGACATGGTCCAGCCAGGCAAAAGCACCCAAGAAGGGTGTGGAGCAGGGCTGATGAGGGGTGTGGCCTGGGGAGAGTCCTGAGGGCCAGATAGAGAAGCCCAGGAGGCCGCGTTCAGACCCCAGGTTGAATGCTAGGGAAGAATATGGGATAGTTTGAAGTAGGTGCTATGCATGCAAGATTCAGGTCATTTGTTTGGATTTTGAATCCAACAACCCACTAAGTTCTGGTTGCACTGCACCCATTGAGATCAATGGACATATGTCCACTGAATTCAATGAGATACAATTCTGTATCCAAATCAGGTCGGGTTGGGGCGCTGCCTGCAACTTCCTGTTCTGCCTGCTTCCCCACCTCTCCTTGCTATTCTTTAGGCCTGAGTTAACTCTGACATTGGCCATGGACACTGGCGTATGAAGAGGAGTGCACTGCCCCCAGCAGCGTGATCCCGGTGGGTTTCCATCGCAGCTGCCCCCCGCCCCACTGGGCGCACCGCCCCCATAGGCATGAAGCTCCGCCACTGGTCATGGAGTGAGGGAAACACTCCTTAATACAGTCGTACCTTGGAAGTCGAACTGCTTAGTTCCTGAATGTTTTGGCTCCTGAACATCGCAAACCTGGAAGTGACTGTTCTGGTTTGCGAACTATTTTCGGAAGCCGAACGTCCAACAGGGCTTCTGCAGCTTCCGATTGGCTGCAGGAGCTTCCTGCAGCCAATCAGAAGCCACACTTTGGTTTTTGAACATTTTGGAAATCGAATGGACTTCCAGAACGGATTTTTCATTAATGATTTTATTGTACACCACAATTATTATTTTAACGAGCTGGCAATTTTTAAAATGTTCTTATAAATAAATAAATTACTCCGCCAAGTAAAAAAGGTGGGAAGGCATTATTGCATCCTCCTTTTACTATAGAATGTTCCCCCCCCAAGGGGGGAGGTGCTATCAGGCATTTTAAAAACCTGATAGCAATCAGTGATGGGCAAACCCTTGAATTTGCCAGCTTCAGCTGAAACAGTGTCCTGCTTCTGTGCCCTTCTCACACCTTGACCCACAGCTTTTGCCCCAAAGGCCACCAGCACTGCAGTCTGCACAAAATATTCCAATATTGATTGTATCCCTCAGGCTCTCTTTTCTCTTCCTCCTCTTCTTATTCATTTCATTTCTATACCACTTTATATTTTTTAAGGGGGGGGGAATCTCAAAAGTGCTTCACAACCTACATTAAAACATTAAATAAAACAACTCAGTACAAAACATTACAGTAGAAAGTCAAATACAAAACTACATAATTCAATGCTACATAATTAACAGGAAACAAAAGATTGCAGAAGAAAGCATTACTAAAGGAAGTCAAATGCAAAATGCACATTTAAATTAGCTTTTCATTTTCAATAACTGTTTTTTTTAAATGATGGAATGTTGCATTTTGTTTTGTGTTTCATATAAAGAAGAACAAGAGCACTGCTTTTCTAAAGCACCCATGAAAGTTGCTTGAGGGCCAATTTGCGGAGGTGGAGCTTTATTTGTTTATTCATTTGAGTGCTTGTTTATTCTTCATCATAAGATCCCTTTGGGAAATTCTTATATAAAAAGCAATTATTGTTTTCAAATTAAAACAAAAGTGGTTGTATTCAGCCTTAGATGAGACTCCCTGAAATGAATGAACCTGCCAATTAATTTCAGTAGGTCTGCTTCCTGCAGCCAATCAGAAGCCACACTTTGGTTTTTGAACATTTTGGAAATCGAATGGACTTCCAGAACGGATTTTTCATTAATGATTTTATTGTACACCACAATTATTATTTTAACGAGCTGGCAGTTTTTAAAATGTTCTTATAAATAAATAAATTACTCCGCCAAGTAAAAAAGGTGGGAAGGCATTATTGCATCCTCCTTTTACTATAGAATGTTCCCCCCCCAAGGGGGGAGGTGCTATCAGGCATTTTAAAAACCTGATAGCAATCAGTGATGGGCAAACCCTTGAATTTGCCAGCTTCAGCTGAAACAGTGTCCTGCTTCTGTGCCCTTCTCACACCTTGACCCACAGCTTTTGCCCCAAAGGCCACCAGCACTGCAGTCTGCACAAAATATTCCAATATTGATTGTATCCCCCAGGCTCTCTTTTCTCTTCCTCCTCTTCTTATTCATTTCATTTCTATACCACTTTATATTTTTTAAGGGGGGGGGAATCTCAAAAGTGCTTCACAACCTACATTAAAACATTAAATAAAACAACTCAGTACAAAACATTACAGTAGAAAGTCAAATACAAAACTACATAATTCAATGCTACATAATTAACAGGAAACAAAAGATTGCAGAAGAAAGCATTACTAAAGGAAGTCAAATGCAAAATGCACATTTAAATTAGCTTTTCATTTTCAATAACTGTTTTTTTTAAATGATGGAATGTTGCATTTTGTTTTGTGTTTCATATAAAGAAGAACAAGAGCACTGCTTTTCTAAAGCACCCATGAAAGTTGCTTGAGGGCCAATTTGCGGAGGTGGAGCTTTATTTGTTTATTCATTTGAGTGCTTGTTTATTCTTCATCATAAGATCCCTTTGGGAAATTCTTATACAAAAAGCAATTATTGTTTTCAAATTAAAACAAAAGTGGTTGTATTCAGCCTTAGATGAGACTCCCTGAAATGAATGAACCTGCCAATTAATTTCAGTAGGTCTGCTATCAGCACGACTAGCACTGGAGACAACCAAATGACGCAAACCTCGCTATTCATGAGTACTGTGAGGGCAACAGAAGGCAGAAGGTGGTTCTAGCTTCTGCCACCCCACTTTGCGCCTCTTTTTACACCTACTTTGCACCTCCAGCATCACTTTTCAGAAAGAAGCCTATCTGAGTGAGCTGTGCTGTCAATATCCTGTGAGAGAAGAGGACCCCTCCTTTAATTTACTACATCATGCACAGCACATATGTTTGCATATGGTCACCGATTTGTGCCAATAACTAACAGGACATCAAAATATGAAACATACAGGAAAATGGTATGCATCTGTGTTTGGCCAGGGGCCATGAATGTGGTAGGATTTGAGGTGCCCCTCCTACCAGGTCCCATGGAAAGCTCACCCATTATGTTCAATGATGGTCAAATAAACGTGAAGCTCGCTGAGGGGGAGTGGTTATACGGTGGTGCCCGAGAAAAATGTCACCACTTAACATTAGAGAGAAATGTTAGATGGTAAGGAAGAGAGGCAAAGAGCTTCAGAGACAGTCCTCCTGGACTAGAAGGAACAGATTACATCCACAGGGTGGGATGGTAGTAAGGGTGACGTTTCAGGGCAAAGGATAATGTCACCGAAGAGAGTTCACTGCAGCAATTGCCATGATTAGCACAGCAGGAGAAACACAGGCAGCAAACCTTGGCTCTGTCTATTTTAATCCATTGATTCTGCCAAGTGGCATCTTGTTCCACCACTCAGGGACACAGTGATTGCAGCTTGGTGTTATCCAGAAATCAAGAGATTAAAGGACAGCAGCTTCTGCAGCTTCTCCACTGGCAAGGAAGGCATGCTCTCTCTCCGACTCCCATCTGTTCTATTATTACCAAGCAAATCTATGTCAGATGTGAACAGTGAAAAGGGAACACGTGCTGCTTCTCCAGTGCCTCAATAGTTCCAAGTGAAAGATACCAGCTTACTTTATTGTACAACAGGGCCAGTTCCCCCCCCCTTAAAGGGAGGCTATTTAAGTGTTTTTTCTTTGTAATACCAATAACAAGAATGTTAGACGTTCCAGTGCTCAGCCCAGGTTTTATATAACCCCCTCCCCTGAACATATCATTTACCATGTCTAAATAGCCTTAGTAATGCCAATAATGTCAGCATTATATGTTTTATGTTAACATTGCACCTCAGGGTGTCTGGATGAAAAGCGGGTCCTCGCAAAGTGTAGCTCAGGGGTCGGCAAGGTTTATCTTGCCTGGGCCGGATTGCTCCTGCAGAGATCCCTCTGTGGGCCAGATCGTGCATGGATGCGTGCGTGCGAGCACCCACGCCTGTGATTTTCTGCGTCTGTGCAGCCGTGATTTCTGGCGCTGCAGAAGCGAGTCCCCGCACTGCGCTGCGCCAGTTTAGCACAACATGTGAGCGGGCAGCTCGTGGGCTAGTCAAATGACCTCCACGGGCCACTTCCGGGCCATCGGCCTTAGGTTGCTGACCCCTGGTGTAGCTCCACAAAATAAAGTTGTGACCATGACACTTTTATACGGAATTGGCCCTCGTTTTCTGTCATGCTGTTCCTGTTCAGACCAAGTTGAAGAAGAAGAAGAAGAAGAGGAGGAGGAGGAGGAGGAGATGGAGGTGGTGATGGTGGAGGAGGAGTTTGGATTTGATATCCTGCTTTATCACTACCTGAAGGAGTCTCAAAGCGACTAACATTTTCCTTTCCCTTCCTCCCCTACAACAAACACTCTGTGAGGTGAGTGGGGCTGAGAGACTTCAAAAAAGTGTGGCTAGCCCAAGGTCACCCAGCAGCTGCATCTGGAGGAGTGGAGACGCGAACCCGGTTCACCAGATTACGAGTCTACCGATGTTAACCACCACGCCACACTGGCTCTCACAAGCTGGCCTTGGAGTGTGCAGAAAATCAGTGTGATGTGAGTTCAAATCCATGGTCCATTTCAGTGATGGTAAACAACTCCAGATCACAGGATTCAGCGAATTTGATTTGCACATTAACACTTGCTCTTTCGGTACTCCCTCCATGCCAATCCAATACCTTCTATAGACAATGTTAATCAGGGCTGGCATGAACACTCACAGCAACCTTGGGCAGCCTACAGCTGCACTGGCCTTGGTCCCACCTGTTCTCCTACCCATTGACTTATCTGGCAACAGTAGCTAGGTCTGGAAAGCTTCTCACGATGTTAAATTTCTCACAGTGCTCTAGTGCTACAGATAAACTCATGAAGGAGCAAGTGGAGCAGATGGGAGTGGGGAGAACCAGCAGAGGAGTCCTGACAGGAAAAGAACCTCCACAAACCAGGGGGCTCCATCAGATACCACTTTGCCTTGGACCTCCCAAACATCACTGTTTCTCTAGTTAATAAAGAAACAGCACATTTTATCACCTGCAACCATCCATGAATTCTTCCTCAGACTTGGCCTCCATTTCACCCCTGCTCAGACTACATGTACCTAAAAAAAAATATTTAGTCTTTGGATGTCAGAAATGCATTGCTCGAGTTGCCATGACAGCCTGTTATTTGATCGTCGTTAAGGAATCTCTGCATACAATGCATAATTCTCAATATGATATTTGGATGTGAATGAGTTACCAGCACTATGAAGATCTGTTTATGATTGTTTTAATTGAAATTGCATCAGGAGAACATATTCATGGCTAATGCTAGCAGAAATGGGCACATGTAAAAAGCCAGTTTAGTCTATTGACTGATTTAGACTTGGAGTCAAATTATAAATATTACGAATGATGATTATGCGCAATTTTGTTCATGGCACTGAAACCTTAAAATATATATTTATTTTTTGCAGTAGAAAAACTACCTAATCCACATGGTAGGTTGCCTCACAAGAATGGTTTGTTCTATGAAGATAACCACCACAGAGTTATTTATAATACATTTCTGCGCATGTCTACTCAGAAGTAAGCCTCATTGAGTTCAGTGGGACTTACTCCGTTACAAAGCATATAAGATTACGGCCTTAAGGAGTCACATGGCAACCATTTTGTGTTCACCAGCATTCACTTTCAGCTGGCACCTTTTAGCACAACTGAATTATTGCAGTTCTTCTGTGAGCTACATGCAGAGTTGCAATTGACTTCCCCATATTTTGGGGAAGAGAAGTCTCTCTCTGCCTCTTGCTGTATTACATCCACACAGGCATCAGACCACTGACAATGTGCTGATGTTAGAAGTATATTGATTTGTAAATTCACGTTTTACATTTTAGGTAAAATCTTTTTTAAAAAATGCTGCTCAGGTAGCACTGGCTAGAAGGGTGTGCTGAAATGCAGAGGTATAGCAATGGTCTGTGCTTTTTTTCTAGAAAATAAGGTACAGGAATGTGTTGGGGAACAGACCTTTGTACTAGTACTACTGGTGACTTCCCATATATGTGGGGGTTCCATTCCAGAACCATGCATAATCATGTATAATGGGGGAAACATAGGTGCCAAGTTCCAGATTGAAAAATCCGGGATCAGCAGTGCTGCAGCACTGGAAGTCGCTTCTACGTACTTCCGGACATGCGTAGAAGCGACTTCTGATGCCGCTGTGCCCATTTCCAAAATGTCTGCAGCGCCAGAAGTCGCTTCTACGCATGTCCGGAAGTGCGTAGAAGTGACTTCCGGTGCCGGCGTGGCACCAGAAGAACATGGCAGCTCCGTAGTCCGGGGGAATATGGGGTATTTTGCCATTCAGGACACCTGCGGGAAATGGTAAGAGAATACGGGGGTTTCCTGGGGAAAATGGGGTACTTGGCAGCTATGGGGGGAAACCCTGGAGCACCCTGGTGGCTCAAAGAGAAGCTCCACCCCAGAGCCCCAAGAAGTCCCAAAGAAGCCTCGCTGGACCAGCAAAGCTGATATGCAGGGAGGCTTCTTCCCATGCGTCAGCTCTGCTGGGGTCCCATGAGCCAGAGGCACAGCAGGGCTAGAGGTTCTAGAACTCGGTTCTGGAGCATTCCAGTTCAAAAAACAAACAAACAAAAAAGCCCTAGGCAATAGTCCTTCTCAGGCAGCTGTGCCTACATACTGTACCTGTGGAGACTGTGCTATGAATCTTATTTCCTCACAAGCCTGATTTCCTGAGCTATGAAAAGAAATGGAAGTACCATTGGGAAGACACAGGAAACCTGCAATGTGATGATGATTTTGTAACATAGAGGTCTATATCTATATATTCTATCTATATATATATATGAATGAAGAGCATCAATTCCAGGGTAAACACCTAGAGTGGATGCACCCTTAGTTTTCCAGCCTGAACTAGTTCACTTGAGGCAGGTGAGTAAGAGGGATCAGAATCAAGCCCAGCAGCCTTTCCTTTTCAACCAAATGGTTTCCTGTGCCTCAGGGTGGCTATTCCTCCAGAAGGCACTTCCCTAGAAAGGGAACCACAGAGCCTCCAGATTAGCCTAGTATCTGTGTCAGGCTGACATTGTGTCACATTCTGTCTCCGGGAGTTCTCAAAAATAGCTCTCTTTCTTTCAAATGATGTTGCATAACAGCCTCCCTATCTAGCAAATCATGCCTCCTTGTTCCAGGGGTGAATGCCCATGAGTGAGTGCTCTCTATGCATTTGTGTTAGGGAAATGACACTCTCTGAAATCTACCTTCAGACAGAAGCACCTGCTTCCATAACTAGGACCTCGGGGAATCACTGTGTAACAAAATCCAAGATTAGCTGGTGATGTGGTGCTAGCTTTCACAAGGCAGATGTGAAGTGAGATACCAAGGCAGGTTCATTTTCTCAGATGCCCCTGAAATGAATTGCTTTTCTGATATAGCTCTGAAGAGGAAATTCATATTTAATTATTTTGTTGTTTTGCTGTCTTATAACCTACCTACCTATTTCTCTCTTTTTAATAAATTGTGTCAATCTGCATGGTGTTCACAAAATTGACTGGGGAATGGAATTTATTAAAGTTAAGAATGTGTCAAAAACAAACAAACAAACAACCCCTGCCACTTTCCCCATAATTTCTGCTTCATTCTTAACTCGGAAAACAGCTCTTTATGCTTTTCTCATACTGGCCTCTCACAACAAGTTCACTTAAATCCTGATGTGCTCAACAATAAGTAGTTTTCTGTCCCAATTCATTTAAAATTATTCCAGGCTGCATCAACAGAAGTATTGTGTCCAGATCAAGGGAAATAATAATACCGCTCTATTCTGTCTTGGACAGAACACATCTCAGAAACTGTGTCTAGTTCTAGTTTAAGAAGGATATTGACAAGCTGTAATGTGTGCAGAGGAGGGCAACCAAGATTATCAAGGGTCTGGAAACCAAGCCTTATGAGGAATGGTTGAAGGAGCTGGCTGTGCTTAGTCTGGAGAAGAGGAGACTGAGAGATTTGTTATCTAAAGGGTTGTCACATGGAACATGGAGCAAGGTTGTTTTCTCCTGCTCTGAAGGCTAGGACTGGAACCAATGGCTTCAAATTACAGGAAAGGATATTCCGACTAAACATCAGAAAGAACTTTATGATGATAAGAGCTGTTTGACAGTGGAACAGACTCCCACGAGAGGTGGTGAACTCTCCTTCACTGGAGGTTTTAAAGCAGAGGATCTGCCTTAGATGCTTTAGTTGAGATTCCTGCATTACAGGGGGTTGGACGCTTGGATGTTCCAACTCTACAATTCTCTAATTCAATGAAAACAACAATGATGTTTAAACATCCAATACAGTTACAGAATCTAATCTAAACTGCATCTTATCTTATAGATGCAGTTTATGGAATTGTATAGATTTTACATAGAGGCCTTTGTGTTTTAGATTACAGCCACACTTGCACCTTGCATTTAAAGCAGGCATCCCCAAACTGCGGCCCTCCAGATGTTTTGGCCTACAATTCCCATGATCCCTAGCTAACAGGACCAGTGGTCAGGGAAGATGGGAATTGTAGTCCAAAACATCTGGAGGGCCAAAGTTTGGGGATGCCTGATTTAAAGCATACTACTCTAAACAGCCAGGACTTCTCCCAACGATTCCTGGGAACTTTAGCCGATTAAGAGTATGGAGAGTTCTTAGGACAACTCTATTGCCCTAACAGAGCTAGAATTCAGAGTTGTTTAATGGTCAGTCTCTCTTCCCAGGAAACTTTAGAAAATGTAGTTTTCTGTGTGGGTGGGATGGGGGTGGTGGTGTGTCTAAACAACCCTTAGTACCCTTTACAAATTGCAGTTCCCAAGATTTTTTGGGGGGGAAGTTCAAATACTGGTAACTGATGATATTAAACAAGATTAATGAGCAGTGCTGGTGTGCGGAGGTGGGGAGGGAGGGGAGCTCCACTAAAGCCCACATCTATTGATTGGGCATGCTTGATTCCTCTGCTTCTGCTGACAGTGCAGTAACATATTCATGGCCCAGCAGGGGGGGGACATGCATATTCTTAGAAGGAGTTGCTTTCTGTTATTTTCCATTTGTAAACAAGTGAAAGCAAGGGCCTATACCTCTCTAGATTCATTCACAACACCAAAAGTCATTCAGTGGTGGCTTCTTCACACATGCATCTTTCGCCCACATTTGCTCTGACCTGCAAAATGCAAATTCTAAAACAGTATAAGGTACATACATTGGTAGTTGTGGCCTGACGCGTCAGCAGGCAGAACTCTTGAGCAGTTGCCGAGGGCGTGCCACTGCTGATGTAGCTCCCCTGGGCCCCCTTTTCCTGATTTTCTGCAGCGTGCTGGGCAGGAGCCATTGGAACTGCTTCAATATTGCTGCAGAGGGTTGTTGGTCCTTACAGTGGCAGCTGTTTGGCCTTTTCTGACCATGTGTACTATTTCATTGAACATGAATGACATCTGAGGGGGGCAGTCCTTGGGTGCCTAGGTAAAAGAGAGAATAGGGATCCTGAACCATAAAGGGCTCTGTTGGAAAAGGAATTCTATCCCATCCCTCTTTTTCCCCAATCATAATTAGTCCACCAGCTAGGGCTAGGCAGTATGCTTCAACAAGCTGAAGAAGATGCAGGACCTAGGCGAGCTCCCAGCAGACTGCTTACCTCAAGGATGTCTGGCACTCAACTGAGGTCTTTTATATCCCTGTTGGGCCAGGCTCCCTCCACTTCCTTAAAGGGATAGTTCTCTGACCTGGTGCCTGGCACTCTCAGTTAGCCCTCACCTTGTGCATTGCCTATGCTGGCAAGCAGGAACTGGAAAGTCTGAGGTTCCTAATTTAAAAGTTCCTCAGAACTCAGTGGTTGATGTTTTACGGGGTCTCAGCCTCAAGGGGCTCCTACAGTTTAGGCTTGTTATCTGCCCTAACTATGCCCTCTCAAACCTGGAAATGGCTCTTGGGGGCTGGCAGTTTTTCAACGGTCTGTGCTCATGGGTATTTATTTTAGCCTATCGCTAGATGTACCCCTTCAGTATCAAAGGTGACACCATATTCTTGCCCAGTCCCCATTTTTGGCACTGACCTTTCCATAATGAGTAGGCTTGTGCATGTCAATAGCCAATAAAACATTCTAAAATAGCTTTGTAAAATTGTATTTTTTTTTACAACACTTTGCCCTTTTATGGCCTAAAATGCAGGATTTATGTGAACTTTTCCTAGCATGCAGACAGAATAGGAGGTAAAATGCCACCTGCTTCAGCTCTGTATATCAGGTTGCTAATAAGCCATGGAAGCGGAATAAACACACACACACACACACACACACCTCAGCCAGTAGTGGCCTTTGTGGGACCCTAACACTGATGTCAGCACAGCTTACCTGGATTTCAATGAGGCATGATAGGGTGCTTGTTAAGCCAGGACTGTGGGCACATTGGTGGGACCAATCTGGTGCTCCCACCAGTGTACCCAAGTAGCTCCCACCTTGCCAACCCAGCATATCCAGGGAAGCTGCAGCTAAGCCAGTGATCAGAAGGTGGATCTGTAGCCCAGCTCCATCACATGGGACATTAATGGTGTGAACTTCTTGTTGTGTATTGAATAGCAGGCACAACACAGGAGCAGAGTAGCCAGGAAGGAGTTAAGGCTAGGAGTGACTGTTTTAGTTAGTTTAATTAGTTTCACCTGGAGTTTGTAGGCTGGCCCAGTTGGCTGACATATATATAGCAGTAGGCTGGGAGTTGGTCTTTGTCTTTTACTTGTCTGCTGTGAATAAAGAGATTGTTACAACCCCATTGCCTGTATTTATATGCAACACTTCTCATTTAGTGTTTTCCCCCTGCTTCAACACTGCATATACATTATCCCAAGCTGAGAGAACTGGGAAATTGTGGAGGCACAGAGATTTTTTTGCCGGATCAATGGAGATCAACTGAGTTGCCAAAGAGAGGGCAGATTTACTCAAAAACTGGTTAGGTGGCAACTTTGGAAAGGGAGCTAGACTCTTAAGCATTGCACCCTTGCTGCATGGTGGTTGCATTAAGTTGGGGAAACAGGCTGAGAATTTGGCCTAATGATTCACCAGTAGCCAACTCACAAGTTTTCTTTGATGGAAGTGGAGCAAAGATCTCACGGGAGATCATGGCTCCCTGATTACATTGCTCTTGTGAATTGCCCATTCACACGAACAGTTTCCTCCCTAAAGCCCGTTGCTAGCATGTAGCCAGACCCTATTGTCTGTGATATAGTTCAGCATATGAGAGTTTACATGGATCCCATAAGTGAACCCAGGGGGGTAGGGGAACACTCTTAGAGTTGTGACAATACAGCAGCTCATAGCTTTGCGGCTCTGCAAAACAGGATGCTAAATCATACTGAGGACGAGGATTTTATCCATCCTGCAGACTGCAGGTTTAGTGCTTGGATGGCTCATTAACTAATAATAATGAGTCAGAGTGCTCAGCTCGTGGGCATTGTAAATGATACAGTGTTGGGAGACACCACGAGGATGCAGAATTTCAATGAGGCTGATCTAAGGAGCACCAATAAAATGCCACAGTTATCCCTGTGCTGTGGAACTAACAATACAGCCTTAATGAGAACACAGCAGCTTCTGTGCCTCTCTGGCTCAGATCACCAAGCAACAGAGCCAAGGCCCTTCCTCAACTTAGCTCTTTCTGGCCAATGTTGCATAGGCAAAGAGCTTAATTTGTGGGCATAACGTTGCTCTCAGCTTATACAGTGTGAGGCTTTCTGGCACCCCCCCCCAAGTGACACTGAGCAAATCTCTGATTCCCTGCACCATGCCTCCTGCATGATGTGACAATATTTATTTAACAGGTGTCACTTTGTTCCTTACTTTTCATAACTGCAGTCAAAGAGGTCTCACGCACCTGGTAAGATAGTGGGAAGGAAGGGATAAATAAGAATTAGAAAGCTTACAAGAATTGGAATGTGTTGATTGGTTTTTGAAATGTGCATTTTAACCCAAGGATGCGGGTGGGTGGGCTTTGGCCACGCAGATGCTGTTTGACATCAACCCCAATCAATGTGGCCAATGATCAAGGGGATGATGGGAGTTGTAGTCCAACAACACCAAGAGGGCCACAGGTCCCCCACCTTTGCTTTAATCAGAATATGCCATCATTGATTTTAGCTCTCTGGGTATCCATCTGAAATGTGGTCATTTATTGTAACCTTCTGCATCTTACAAGGACCTGGCAGAACAGGGTTTGACTCTTCACTCAGCCATGAAGCTCACTGGCTGACCTTTGACCATCTCCTACCTCACAGGGTTGTTATATTCAGATCCTTGGAATATAAAGATGGTATATGAATGTAATAAACACATAAATAATAAAAAATTGTTCTGTTGAGACTAATTTAGACTAATTAAGTGTTGATACTCCTGGTTTATTTTCTTTTGAACATATACCTTTCTACACATATGTCATTAATTAAAGAACAACAACCATACTTGAAGTCTGCTTTCAAAGTTCTGACCTACTTCACAAATATTAACTTAGCTTAGGCATGCGGGGTATTGCTTCCCTTGCTCTGGTTGGCTGTTAGAGCAACTTGCCAGCCCTTCTTTGGGCACAGACTCCAGAAGTTCATTTCCATAGCTGTCTTTCCCCCATTAATATGACAATAGTACAATAATGTGTGCCATGCCAGAAATCTCTTGCACTCACTTCAGAAGGGCAGCCTAATCATGCTGTGCTAAGATTTATTCCCGGCATTAAAAACGCATTTTCAAGATGCCAATGGTCCTTTTCAGTGACTGATCTGGAGAACATTGCAGTTGCATTATAATATTTCTCTCTGAGAGTCAGAGGACGTGAGTACAATCATTGGATGGCTTGTGCAATAAGGCAAGCCATCACTTATATCTGAAAGATACAGGGAATTAGCATCTAATTGAGTAGGATAAACAAAAGGCATAGAAATGAGGAAACAGTTCCACACATTAGCAAGCTCCTACACAGGAGGCAATTTGCACCTGAATGAATGTAAAGCCTATGGCAGGAAACATGACACGTGGCCATAATAGACAAGGATTTTACTGATGTGTGTATACCAATTTGTACAAAGTTCCTCCTGGAATCTTAGTCCTCCAAATACCCTTGTACCATAGCTGGAGCCAAAACCCAGAAGGTGCAAAAGGTCTACCAGGTGGCAGCATGGGATAGATCTGGCCTCCAAGAGAGCAAGCAGACAAGTCTATTGTAGTTGACAGTTTGACCCTTCAGCATTAGGAAAAACTACTGCTGTAATAGGAAACCAGAGGCATGCCAAAATCTTATGGAAATCAATGGGCATTAAGCAAACAGTTAATTTTTAAAACTGCTTTGGCTTCAGCAGGGGTTAACCAATAAAGCATGCCTGTTGTCCCCTGGATTGTGTCCAAAGACAGCAGCCTCAAAATACAGCAGAAACTGGCGTCGCAGCTCAGGAGCGAGTGAGAATTGCAGACACCACTAGAAGGTTCCTTGGCATCCACCGGTCAGCAAGTGATATACAAGCAGTGAAGTGTGAAGGCTGCAGACTGAACCTCTTCAGCTGAAAGGAAGAAAGAGGTCTAATTTCTATTTCAAAGGGGCTTAATTAGTTAATTTATTTGATGTGAATAATTGATTGAATGCCCCTGCCCATTGGCAAGGAGGCACCTGAGTGTTCTGTCGTGAAAGACTGCTGTTAGTTAATTGATGATCATGGTCAGGGATCAAAGGAACACTTAGTGCCATAAAAATTTAAAGGAAGAAGGCGCACCAAGCTACAATGCCCAGCTTCTGACTGCCCTTCTCCCATTTCTCTTCCACTCACTGATATGTCAGGCCTGTGCTGGAAGCAATCCAAGTGGCCAATCAATCTTTGGAAAAATAGCACAGCTGCAGAGAGGGAGTCTCAGGAGAGCATTGTGCCAGCAGTAGCTACATCTAAAGGCACTGAACCGTCATCACTCTCGACAGCTGGAAACATATATAAAAATATAAACAAGATTCATGAAATAGAGTTCAAGACTTCATGGAACTCCTGTGTTAACATTCCACAGCTGCAGCGTCTGATTCCTGCATTGAGCAGCATGGTCACATCTGAAAATGGCTGAAAGTCCAGCTAACTATGGTTTCCCAGCAAGGCTTGCAGCTTGGGGAGAAATTTTTGTTTATTTGCAGGTTAACAACAATCACAATCTTAATACAATGGCCTGTCTTAACATCCAGTGCTTTAGCCTTGTACTTGAGAGAAAACCCAGGTACCTGGCATGTTAATCCAGTTAAACCAGGGGTAGCCAATGTGGTGCCCTCCAGACTACAACTCCCACAGAGTCTTCCAAGGGTAATTCCCCTACCCAGAGTTCCTCCACAAATTCTTTGTCAAGACCCAGAGACTGGACTCCCTAAGACAATGTCTGGGCAGCTTTCAGCACAGCAGCTGAGTTAACAAGAGCCTGTCTGGCCTTCATATATCTGCTGAGTCTGTCCTGGCTGCTCCTCAAGCTGAGCTGCTCACAAACTGAGGAGAATCTCTGTGGGTTAGGGCTCAGGCCTAGGGCTTGCCGATCAGAAGGTCGGCGGTTCGAATCCCCACGACAGTGTGAGCTCTCGTTGCTCGGTCCCTGCTTCTGCCAACCTAGCAGTTCAAAAGTACTTCAAAGTGCAAGTAGATAAATAGGTACTGCTCCAAGCGGGAAGGTGAACGGTGTTTCTGTGTGCTGCTCTGGTTCACCAGAAGCGGCTTTGTCATGCTGGCCACATGACCTGGAAGCTGTACGCCGGCTCCCTCGGCCAATAAAGTGAGATGAGCGCTGCAACCCTCACACATAATCTTGACCTCAACCAAGCACCCCAACTCAGCCATTTGAATTCAGGGGTGGCAGGGTCTCAGTGTCTGTGTTTCTCTGAAGTCCTGTATTTCAGCTTTGTGTTTTTTTGTTTAGAGGAAGTAGATGTGTCCCTGGCATGATGACATGCAGAGATTTGTAAAGGCAGACTAGCTGAGATCCTGACTGAAGGAAACTTTAGGTGACTTCAGGACAGCATTGCCTTGGGCATCAACCGGGATTGAAATGGTTAAGTCCTCCTTGTGCGTGTTTTGAAATAGATGCCAAGCAAAGATCAAAAAGGTTTTCTCACCACTAGGCTTGCTTTAGGGTCCTTAACCTTGCTCATTTACTGAAATGATATTATAAGGAAAAGTAGCAAGCATGGCTATGTCAGGAAAGCCAGCCCATGCGGTGGAGAAGAGCCACTCCTTCCATTGTGGCTTGTCCTGTTCCTCAACAGCAGCACTGATGCTCTGCAGCTGAGAGGGTACCTGCAAAGGCAATTGTGTCCTCCTTCTCCTCCACTTCCAACTTGCTCTATTGTGATGGCAGAATGACCACTGGAAAGAAACCCTGGAGACAACGTGTGCACCTGCGTTCAGAAACATATAAACCCATTGCTTTCCTTGGTCACCCCGGGCCTCCTAGTCGTGCATGTGCAGCCTCTACAAGGAAAGAGGACACACAGCAACATGAACCAAGAATCCAACCTGCCATTTATACATCAGCCTCCAGCCAACCTGGTGCTCTCCAGATAGCTTGTACTACAACTTCCATCAGCCACAGCCAACAGGGCCATATAATCTGGAGGCTAATTTGTGGTCCAAAACAACTAGCGGGCACCAGGTTAGCAGAGGCTGGTTTACCTCCATCACTAACTCTTAAGGTGAGCACACCTATTAACCACTCTAGTTCCACACCTCTTTTTATAACTTTGGGTAGGCTCTCGAGAGAACTCAGTTCAAGTTTAAGTGGTGAGTTTGGTCATGGCCAGAGGTCTAGCTTTCTACCCTGCTGCCCCAATCTTTTCTGTGCCCTTTTGCTTTAACTTATTAGAAGCACAATTCTAACCTTCTCAGAAGCATTCCACTTTGAAGTTAAGGGCCTGCCTGAATTCCCCAGCTTGTCTCATGGAAAACCAACAGAAGCAGGATGGGATTGGCTTCCATGATGCAATGCTATGGATGGCAGCAGAGGGGCAGAAACTGGAGTGAGCTGGTGGACATGTAAAGGAGGGACGAATTGAGCATGGGAAAAGAGGTAGGCAGATGGTATATGATTATTTATATAGTGAAGTGAATTGTCTGTGAGCTAATACTCTGATTATAATAGCACATCCAAACCCCGCAGGGCAATTTAATACTCTTGGACTGAAGCACAGCAGCTGAATAGAATCATAGAATCATAGAGTTGGAAGAGACCACAAGGGCCATCCAGTCCAACCCCCCGCCAAGCAGGAAACACCATCAAAGCAGATCACAAAACACAAATGATAACCCAAATAGCGGATCACAAAACACAAATGATAACCCAAAATCCCATTCAGAAAAATCTGAGAGAGAGAGAGAGAAAGGCAGCATAATTTCAAAAACACATGATTATATCATAATCAAAAATTAAACTTCCAGCAAAAATAGTATAAAATCATTGTGAATAAAGCATTTGGAATATAAAACTTTCAAAGAAAACAAGAAACCAGGTTCCATAAATAAACTTACGCTGGAAACCTTGCAGACGTGTGTGGATGCTCATATTTTAAAAACAACTATAAAAAGCAGGATTTCATTTCTAGATGGTATCTCTAAAGTGGCTACATTCCTCCACCATGACAATTTCTCCTGCTGAGAGCAGGAAGAAAAACCCCTTTGAGGTTCCGCGGAAGAAGGGAACAAAGCAGGGATTACTGGGGAGAGCAAACTAGTGTTTATCTCCCTTTGTAGAAGGAGCGCTGGTTACATGGCCTGCTTTGCCTTGACTCAGCACAACTCTAACCCATGCTGAGCTCCACAGCTGCCCAGAAGCAGCAGGAGAGTGGAGAAGAATTTCAAACAGGCTGGTGGAGGTGGCTTCCAAGAAAAGACTGTAAGAGTGAGCAAGGAGGAGCTTTAATTGGATATGCCCTGCGTGTGGGGACTAACAAACTGTAGTATAGAGACTAAGCATGTGGGCTTTGAAACTGGCCTTTCTCCAAGCTGGTAGCCTTAGACAAGTCACTGTATCTGTTTCCTATTTGCATTATGATGATCATGATACCTGCCTTCCTTACAAGGTGGTGGGAAAAGAGTATTGAGGCAATACATGTGAGGATAAGGCCTTCAGTGGCTACTAGCCACAATGACTATGTTATTAATCTGTATACTTGTTGCTGGAAATTGGAAAGAGAAGGTGAGAATGCTCTTGTGCACATGTCCCACTTCTGGGCTTCTGGTTTGCCACTGTGGGTACAGGATACTGGCCTAGATGGGTCACTGGCCTGATCCAGCAGGGCTCCTTGTATGTTCTTAAGATGGAATGCAGTTTTGCATGCTATTAGGGCAAATTGCGGATGCGGGTGGCACTGTGGTGTAAACCACTGAGCCTTGGGCTTGCCGATCGGAAGGTCGGCGGTTAGAATCCCCATGATGGGGTGAGCTCCTGTTGTTCAGTCCAAGCTCCTGCCAACCTAGTAGTTTGAAAGCATGTCAGAAAATTTGCCCTAAAAAAGGTAAAGGACCCCTGACAGTTAAGTCCAGTCGCAAACGACTCTGGCGTTGCGGCGCTCATCTTGCTTTACTGGCCGAGGGAGCTGATGTTTGTCCACAGACAGTTTTTCTGGGTCATGTGGCCAGCATGACTAAGCTTCTGGCAAAACCAGAGCAGTGCACGGAAACGCCGTTTACCTTCCCGCCAGAGTGGTACCTATTTATCTACTTGTCCATTTACAGCACTTGCCCATTTCTACCCGTCCTGCAGTGAACAGAGTACACTGCATTGGTTAGCTTAAAAGTAGCAACTCCTATTGTAAATATATACTGTACAGTGGGACACACCATGGCAAGCTAGAGATGGGGAAGGAGAGGTTGGTGTAGGAAGTACTCACGGGGTCACAAATGGGCAATTCAGAGTGTGGAGATATGTCTGATCAAGTCATATGGGAAGTCACTGAAAAATAAGAATAGTAACACATGATGTTCTTATGATGTATTATGTGAAAATTTTATAATAAATATTATAAAAAGGAAGTACTCACGGGGTAACAGAGGATGGCAAGGGGTTGGGGGATCAGTGCCTAGGAACCAGAGTGGCAGGACCCATCATTAGAGCAGAGGGGCTCCTGTCTCCATGAACATGGGGGGCTCTGAGACGTAAGGAACAGTCAGAAGGATGCTCTAGGACAGGCACCCCCAGACCTGTGGCCCTCCAGATGTTTTGGCCTACAACTCCCATGATCCCTAGCTAACAGGACCAGTCGTCAGGGATGATGGGAATTGTAGTCCAAAACATTTGGAGGGCCGAAGGTTGGGGATGCCTGCTCTAGGAGGCTGAGGCAGGCAAGGGCCACAGCCCAGCTCCCTAGCTGGCCAGGTGGGGCTTGCTAGCTCTGGGAGAAGGTGTGTGATTCCTCAGCTGGAGTAGGCTCAGAACGATGAGGGTCACATCACGCCCAGGTGCTGCAATCAGGATGTAAAGCACAAAAGGGAAGCAGAGCTGAGGTGATGTGTCTGCTCAAAATTACTTCTTTGCATGAATAGTCATGCTTTGCTTAGCTGGAAATGGCAAAAAAAGAGGACCCGCAACAAAAATGTTCATATTAACTTTAAAATGTTTGAAGAGGAGCATTTCAGGCTGTAATAGTAAGGCATGCTTGGACAGACCTTTTAAGAAAAACGGGGAAGTTGTTTTAGAATGTAATTAGAACGCAAGACTGAGTTGCACATTTGTCTGTCCCACCCACCCACACCTTAAACAGAATCCACTGTGACATTTGGGAGCCCACTGACTTCTGCTGATTGCTGCCTTCCTCCAGCAGGTGTGGGTTATGCTGTCACATTTGATTAGCGTGGTGAGGATGAAAAGTCGCATCATGCAAGACAACATTTTGCTGTTGTCAGGGTGAGGAGAAGCAACCTTTACAAGTTTGGGTGTTTTTTGTTTTAATGCAGAACATTTCTCCTTATTCAGATGGTTTAGGAGACATGAAATGAATTCGGATTGAAGGGACACACAGATAAATGGAAGGATTCGGACGCCAAAGGAATAGGGGTCCTGCCCAAATCACCTTCTTTTCATATGGTTCATCTTCCCTGCATTATTTCCCTCTATTATTTCCCCCTGTAAGAACCTAATAAGAGCCCCACTGGAGCAGACCAGTGATCCATCTAGTTCAGCATCCTGGTCTCAGTTTCCAGCCAAATGTGTAAGGGAAGCCCACAATTAGAGATGATGACAATTGCTCTCTCCCCATTGGTGCTCCCAAACAACTGATATTCAGAGGCCTACCACCTATGATATCTTCCATGAAATCCATTTTAAAGCTGTGCAAGCTGACAAACATTACTGCATGTGGCATGACTCCTTTCTTTTTGAAATTCATTGCCTGCACATTGTTGACCTTTCCCTTGCTACAAATTTCCCTGTGTCATGCAGAATTAGGCACTCCAAAATGTCTCGGAATCGATTGGCTTAGGTGAGGTTCGCTGTGCATGTGTCAGGATGTAAAATGTCCAGAACCTTGTTTTCTTTAAAAAGGGATGTGTGTGTGTTGAAATAAGTCACTGCAGCAACAACATTTAAGCGTAAGCAGTGACAGTCTTTGTAAAGTGAATAACAAAGAGGTTGACTATTTCCCAAGAAGTCAAATTTCACGACCGGTTTCCAGATTCTGTGCACCGGGAACAGGTCCACGAGAGATTGATGACCTTAATCATGTCCTGCTTGTGAGATTTCTCACAGCAGGTCATGTGAGACTCCCTATGGGTAGAGGCAGTTTTAGGGTAGCACAACCAGTTTGGCCGCACTGGCTGCTGCACTGCAGGGGGCGCCACAGCAATGCTGTAGAATGGAATACAAGAGGCTGTGTGTGTGTGTGTGTGTGTGTGTGTGTGTGTGTAAATTGGAGAGCCCAACATCCACAACTGCTATGGGAGGCAGAATGTGGGACAAGGTGGCCTGATCCAGCAAAACAGTTCTTATTTTCTTAAATATGCATGGTTGTGCTCTCAGGTGAAGCATCCATTCCCCAGATTACTAGTCACAGACCCAGTTTGCATGTAGTACTAAGCCAAATAATGGCTTACTGTAATGTGCAAGCATGCAGGCTCTTTGGCTCCTCCTCTGCTTCTGCTGCCACAGAGCTTCTATAAGCTTCCTTATAAGGCTTTGCATTTTGTCTCAACCCAGGCTTGTGGTGCATTTCCTTCAGACGAACCATGAGCAGAAACCTTGGCTGCAGTTTGTGGCTTGCCTGGAGAGGCATAAACCATGAGCCTTGGTTTGGATGACACTCTAAGTCAAGCCATGTCTAAGCTCACAGTGGCATAGCGGCAGCAGCAGCAGCAGCAGCAGCAGCAGCAGCAGCAGCAGCAGCAGCAGAAGAAGAAGAAGAAGAAGAAGAAGAAGAAGAAGAGTTTGGATTTGATATCCCGCTTTATCACTACCCGAAGGAGTCTCAAAGCGGCTAACATTCTCCTTTCCCTTCCTCCCCCACAACAAACACTCTGTGAGGTGAGTGGGGCTGAGAGACTTCAGAGAAGTGTGACTAGCCCAAGGTCACCCAGCAGCTGCATGTGGAGGAGCGGAGACGCGAACCCGGCTCCCCAGTTTACGAGTCTACCACTCTTAACCACTACACCACACTGGCTCTCAGGACTGGAAGGACTGGCTCTCAGCAGGACTGGAAGAGGAGCAAAGCGGCTATGATCTCCTCTTCAGGAGCTCGAATACATGTGCATTTGTGCTGGTTTGGCTGATCGTTATGTATGTGCGACTCAGGTAATTGTCTCTGGAAGATGCTCAGCAAAATGTATCCCACTTCTGGAATTTGCCCATTAAGATATGTTGACTTCCTCATAAATCTTCCATGGGAACAAATAAAATTGATAAAACAAATAACAACAAAAAACACCCAACCGCACCCCATGCTGTGTCATTCTGAAAACTAGTGCAAAAGGAGCAGCTAGTTTGTGGCAACAGCGAGAGAAAACTGACTAGAATCACAGAATGTTCCTCTCAGCAGTGGCTAAGAACCAAGAGTCAAAGCAGTGGCAACAGATGAAGTGGCTTTGTGGAATGAGGTGACATGAGGACTTATGGAGACGTATTTGTCAGTCCCTAAATGTATGGCACCAGAGGAGCTCACTTTTCAGTCATTGCCTTGTAGGGCACAGTGCTGGCTCCTGAGTAGTTCTCACTTTGGAAATGCTTTCAGAATCTGGAAAGGCAGTAACTGTGAAGGACCACAACTAGGGTCTAATGATCTTTTCCATCTCAGGGACAATTCATCTAGAAAATGGTTATTCCACAGGTTCCAGACATTTGTTGAGGTACTGAAATATACTCGGGGTCCTGTAGTGATTTCATGCTCTTTATTGCAGCTTGTAAAACAGTGAATGAAACTTTCCTTAAAACGTCTGCTATATATACAGTGGTGCCTCGACTTATGAATTTAATCCGTTCCGAAGGGACCTTTGTAGGTCGAAAAATTCGTAAGTCGAAAAGCGCCATTGGAAACGCAATTTCCCATAGGGATGCATTGGAAACGGAGAAATTTGTAAGTTGAAGCAACCCCATCTAAAAATTCACAAGTCGAAAAAACCCTATCTAAAACCGCCGTAGTTTCCGTTCGGATGTCGAGAAATTCGTAAGCGTGCGGCCATTTGCCCCACTCGTAAGTCGAAAAATTCGGTTGTTGAGTCGTTCGTAAGTCGAGCTACCACTGTACATTATTTACACAATGGGCCCCACGTGATTGGCTAATTCTGGGCTGCTCCTGTAGGCCAATCAGGTTGCAGATTCACTTCTTCCAGAAGCCTGATTGGCTGCTCCTGCAGGCCAATCAGGTCGCTGATTCACTTCCACCTGGAGCTGGATTGGGTGGCTCCTGCAGTCCAATCAGACTGCTGCATTCTGGATCCTATTGTTCTAGGATTCAGCTCAGTACATAACAGGTACAATCCCAAAAGTTTCCAAATTATGACATAGATTAAGAGATTTTACTGAATTCAGCTTCTGCTTGCTCACTTGTTTCCCCCCTACCTGCTTCACAGCTTCTCTTCTCTGCAAGCGATATATCCTTTACAAGGTAACTGAAAGATTAAATAAAACCCACATCTGACCCTGCTGGCAGATTTGGGAGGTCATGGAAATGGAAAAACAGCACAGCTATGTGGCTTGAAATATATAGATCGTACAAAATCTTTTAACTATGCTGCTACAAGCAATCAATGTTAATCAGGTCTTTTGGGACTGACTGAAAGACTGGAGAGTTAGACTCTTCTGATTACAGTAAGCTCTCCAGAACCCATCAGAGGAGAGAGGGGGGGGGGATGACATAAATGAAAATGGGACTTAGAACAGGAGGATTAATGGGCTAATAAGCACTCATGAATTGTGTGGGTGGCAAGGTTAAATTCCTCGACTTCTAGTGAAGTGAGAGAAGAGTTATGTCACTTGCAGAGGCTGCTGAGACTGAAAAAGAGAAGGGCATTTTGTAGGTGATTTTGCTCTTCAAATTTCTAGCAATCGGTCAGCTTTTCATTTTGCAAAATGAGATGGGCATGCAGAGTTCAATTTTAGCTTAAAATAAGTGCCTTTGAAAGGGGGCTAATACCAACAGTGTTCATGTTGGTGGCTGCTTGCGGGAATTATATCCCAAACTGGGGAAACCACTGAACTTTAGATATTGAATTATTGGTACAGTGAGTGCCGTGTTTCTCCAAAAATAAGCCATACCCCGAAAATAAGCCATACTCCGAAAATAAGCCATAGTGATAGGCAGTTTAACCTTGTAGGTTAAACTGTACCATACTTAATTAAAAAAATAAAGACATCCCCCGAAAATAAGCCACTGTGTGTTTTTTGAGGAAAAATAAATATAAGACGCTGTCTTATTTTTGGGGAAACACGGTAGTGGCTAGTAGGAATGGCAGGGAAAAAATGACTTGTCAACTTAAATAAGCTAAAGGCAAAACTGAAAATATTTGATTTGTATATGTAGTGCTGAATGATTTTGTTTAATATACAAATTGAGGACACATGTGGCAACATTTATCAAAGACTTCCCTCAGGTTATGGAAAAGAGACTAAGTACAAATTGTAATGTTATGATGAAGTATGTGGAAAATCTCCCAAGTTCCCAGTGAATCTTACACATATGACTGCCTACACCAGGCAACCCCAAACTTCGGCCCTCCAAATGTTTTGGACTACAATTCCCATCTTCCCCAACCACTGGTCCTGTTAGCTAGGGATCATGGGAGTTGTAGGCCAAAACATCTGGAGGGCCGCAGTTTGGGGATGCCTGGCCTACACGGAAAGGGGAAAATGTTAAATGCATTACCGTCTGTAATTGTAGAAGGTAATTAAAATAATTTCAGAACTCTGCCTATTTTGTTTCTTTTGGTGTTGATTGCTTTTGTATCTTGGAAATAAAGAGGAAAAAGAAAGAGGTTTGAAAATAGGCTCCTAATATTTATTTAGTTCTTAAATATAGTGTGTCTACCACTTGTTTGGGAGGAAGACCCTTTGAACTTCATGGGCTTTATATCTAAATAGACAGCTTCTGTTTTCTATGCAAGAGCTACTTTTATATAACAGAACAAAGTAGGAGAAACAGTTGGTTATATTTTTACCACAAGTATGCTTTCTGCCATGCTAGGTATTTCCAGTGCTGCTTTCCAACCGAATAGCCAAAACCTCAGCATTTTTGTGTGGAAGTTACAATGTCTGCATTTTTTGTGTGCAAGCAGTGAAGTTTGTCTGAAATCACTGCTAACCACGTTTGCAAAGCTAAGCAGGGTCCGGTATGGCTTCAAATTGGATGAGGAACCCTGTATTAAGATTCCTGCATTGGAGGAAGTTGGACTAGATGACCCTTAGAGTCCTTTCCAGCACTACCGTAAGATTCCCATAGCGTATCTATTTGTCTAATAACTTATCAATTTGGAATCACCTCCTCAAACATTTCCGAGTTGGTTTACAATATATTTGGTGATAGTAATTGGAATGTCCTAGTACCAGACTGCTAAATCCTTACAGCAGTCCAGTGAAATCTAGAGTGAAAACAGCAGCCATAAAACACAAAACCTTTTAGCACACAAAGTTAAAAGACTGAGGAAATGAAACATTTTGGAAGGACTTCAGTGTTGGCGCCAAGTGCTAAAGCTTCTGTAAAGAGCTTTAGCAAGCCTGGGTCTGTACCAGCAGATTTCTATCTGGGACAAGGAGGGACAGATGATCCCTCTTTATGTCGGAATGTTCCTGTGCTAGGAACATACCACTATGAAAATTACTATATAGGATCCTCGGCTTCTCATGGTAAGCAGCACCCGCATGTTGTATGAGGTATCAAAGTGGGCACTTGCCAGATGTGCCCACAGCTGGCCACCACCTTTCTCAACCTTCAAAATAATAATAATAATAAAGTTACTAGCCTAGAATTATGGTGCTGGAGGAGACTCTTGAGAGTCCCATGGACTGCAAGAAGATCAAACCTATCCATTCTGAAGGAAATCAGCCCTGAGTGCTCACTGGAAGGACAGATCGTGAAGCTGAGGCTCCAATACTTTGGCCACCTCATGAGAAGAGAAGAATCCTTGGAAAAGACCCTGATGTTGGGAAAGATTGAGGGCACTAGGAGAAGGGGATGACAGAGGACGAGATGGTTGGACAGTGTTCTCGAAGCTACCAACATGAGTTTGACCAAACTGTGGGAGGCAGTGGAAGACAGGAGTGCCTGGCGTGCTATGGTCCATGGGGTCACAAAGAGTCGGACACGACTAAACGACTAAACAACAACAAGCCTTCTTATTAGTCTGTCAGTTTCATAATATGCCTCCATGGCAAACATTAAAAACAAAGAGCCTTTCAGTTTCCCTGACAGGCTGAGGCAATTTTTACCTGTCAAAGATAACCAGGGTAAGGGATAGCAATACAGGGGTTGTCTGAGGCGTTAGAATGGCAGTTGCCAGCCACAGCTGCCCAGGCCTCAGCACTGGGTAAAAAAGTGCAGGGAGGACCACCGAGTTTTGGATTGGCTTCCAGCTTAGCAGTGGGGTCCCCTGGGGACTCAGCACCATCAGGCACTTACTGACAGGAGCCAATTTAAAGTAGGTAATAGTTTCAGATTCTGTTCAAATTTCAGCCACTATATCTTAGTGGGGTGTGTTTGTGTGTGAAGATTTCAAGTGGCAAAGCTGGAGTAAGAATAAAGGTAAAGGTACCCCTGACCGTTAGGCCCAGTCGTGGAAAAACTCTGGGGTTGCGGCACTCATCTTGCTCTATAGGCCGAGGGTGCCGGCATTTGTCCACAGACAGCTTGCGGCCAGCAAGCCGTTTACCTTACAGCTTGTGGCCAGAAATGCCGTTTACCTTTCCGCCAGAGCAGTACCTATTTATCTACTTGCACTTGATGTGCTTTCGAACTGCTAGGTGGGCAGGAGCTGGAACCAAACAACGGGAGCTCACCCTGTTGCGGGGATTCGAACTGCTGACCTACTGATCGGCAAGCCCTATGCTCAGTGGTTTAGACCACAGCACCACCCGCGTCCCTTCGGAGTAAGAATACCGAAACAAAATAGATGGCATCATCTCCAAAAGAATGTGGCATTAACTAAGGATAAAAACTGCTGTTAGCATGGAGTGAAGACAACCAAAGCTTAAAGTAGAATGACGGGGATCAAGGGATGGAGAGAAAAGACCCTGCATAGGAAGGGGAATGAAGGCCAATTATAATATACAATTAAAGGAGGGGGGAGGGAATTCCTCACCTAAATTAACTGGCATAAAGGTGACACATAGATTGTCACTTCTTTTCACCGCACTGGGGAGGCTTTTCATGCAAATCCAAGGAAATGATTTCTCCATTCCCTCCGAGAGCCCCAGGAGGGCCCATTTCATTTCAGGAGCAGTAGGGGACAATAATCATGCTGAAGTGGCTTCCCTCCTGAGAGACCAAGATAAGGGTTGCACAGTAGACGAACCATACTAATTTGCCGGTGAGTCCCCCCCCCTCCATTTGACAGCTTTTCAGATGACAAAAACCAAGCAACATAAAAGGACTGTAAACTCTGTAGTGCCCACCCAACCCCCCTCAGTGTTTATTCCCCCTCCCACGCAATATAAAACCCTGGGAGCACCAAATCCATAGTCCTCGGTAGGAGTTATAAAGGCATATGGGAGGAATTAAAATTAATGGGCTTAGTGTAGCTGAAAGCATGCTTGATTTATAGGCGAAGCTGCCGGAGAATAACATTGTGAGCAGCACAATGACAATGCTTCAGAGGTGCAGAAGAACCACCAGAACAGCTTTTTTTAAAAAAAAGGAATGAAAGATTCCGTGCAAAGCAGACCTCATTTCAGGAATGGGCTTCAGGGCCATTCGTTCCCAATTGGGTTGATGCTTTGCTCTGACTTGTACATCTGACTCGCATTCCCACACATTAATTCATTGCCCAGTAAGGACATTCAGATCAACAAATGGAACATGGTTCATCTTTCCACCAACTGATGATTCTCAGCTTGCGGTGACACAGAAGCAAGCCTTTCCACTGATGGCACTGGTGTTAAACAATGCCCTCCCTGCTGAAATATGGGGAAGTCCCATCTGTATGGGCATTCTGCTGGCTCTTGTAGATGTACCACTTTATACAGGCAGCAATACCTTGATCTCTTGATCCAAGACTCCAGCTTTAATCCCTGTGCTCTGTTGGGATTATTTTATTGCATGTATTTTATTATGGGCATTTATAACTTAATAAAGTTGTGCCATTGGTTTTTAAATTTTGTTAACTGCTTAGAAGTCTATTTTAGCATCAGTGGTATAAGATAATGATAAACATTCATGGAATTAAAAGAACCTGGTGTTCTGAGGAGCTGTGCCATCAGTGGGCCAGGATCCATTGCCTGGATAATGAAAAGGGAGATACTCATGAACAGAGAGTTGTTGTTTTTTGTTTAAATAGAGCTGACAGTAGGTTACTTTGGCTCTATCCTGAGAGAGGAAGAATAATCTTCTGACCTGGCACTGCCTACCACAATGGAAGGAAACGAGATAACATATGTAGTTCCACCTCATTGCAATTGCCCTAGCAAGAGACTAAATATATTGAACTTGCTGTCAATAAGGGTTTTACTGCATGAATTTCTTCTTCTTCTTCTTCTTCTTCTTCTTCTTCTT
Organism: Zootoca vivipara; assembly: GCF_965207765.1. Lineage (NCBI taxonomy): Eukaryota > Metazoa > Chordata > Lepidosauria > Squamata > Lacertidae > Zootoca > Zootoca vivipara. The sequence continues at coordinate 62,267,154 of NC_142584.1, read as the reverse complement.
CTTCTTCTTCTTCTTCTTCTTCTTCTTCTTCTTCTTCTTAAGATGAGGAGTAGTAGTTCGGATTTGATACCCCGCTTTATCACTACCCGAAGGAGTCTCAAAGTGGCTAACATTCTCCTTTCCCTTCCTCCCCCACAACAAACACTCTGTGAGGTGAGTGAGGCTGAGAGACTTCAGAGAAGTGTGACTAGCCCAAGGTCACCCAGCAGCTGCATGTGGAGGAGCGGAGACGCGAACCTGGTTCATCAGATTACGAGTCTACTGCTCTTCACTACACCACACTGGCTCTCAGATCGATCAGTGAATGGTTGTGAGGTTTGCCTTACCTTAAAGCAGAGGTGGGCAACCTGAGGACCTTCTGATCTTGTTGGACTTCCACTACCAGAGGCCATGCTTGCTGTGGCGGATGGAAGCTGGAGTCTCGCAACATCGGCCAGGGAGAGTGGGGAGCCAGCTTCCCCACCACTACCCTCATGACACTGCCAACATGCATCTCCTTGTTGGGAGTCAGGAGATACTGTGCTTTGGATTGAGAGCCCTGCTGGAGCAGACCAAAGGTCCATTTAGTCCAGCATCGTGTTTCACAGTGGCCAACCAGATGCCTCTGGGAAGCCTGCAAGTAGGGCACAAGTACAACAGTGCTCTCCCAGCAACTGTTACTCAGAGGCACACAGTCTCCAAAAGTGGAGGCAAAGCTCAGCCATCATGGCTAGTAGCAATTTCTAGCCTTATCCTCTATGAATTTATCTGTTAAATCTATCCAAGCCATTGGCCATCACTGGATCTTGTGGGACATTAGATAGGCTGATAGATGGCATGGAAAGGACTGATAAATGGATCAACATAAGAACTTCCATACTGGGCATATGTCTCATTTATTTAGTCCAGCACTATGTATCCATAGGAGTCAACTAAATAGCCCTAGTACACTTACAGTCAGTAAGTCACATTGAACTCAATGGGTCTCACTTCTGAGTAGACATGTATAGGAGGATCACACTGTTAAAGCAAGTTAGAAGAAACAGTGCTGGGTCAAAACCATCACTGAACTGATTTTAAAACTGGCCTGATTTTTTATTTTTGCCTACCAGTAAAATATCTTTTGTAATTTTATTGGGAGAAATGACAGCTTATTATGTGGTCTAGAGGAATAAAATGGGAAAGAATAGTTATCACACTGGTAGAAAGTTGACTGATATTCATGGCAATACAATTTCCCCACAGGCCTTTTAAATCAAATGTACTGTAGTTATTTAGAAGAGGGTAGGGCTCCTCTCTATTTTAGCTTCCAAAATTGCTGGTGGCTGCAAGGAATCCGAATTTCTGAAGACTTCTTAGAGTCATGCTTTAAGGCTGAAAGATTTCGTTTTCTTAAGGATTTTACACTTCTCTCACCGTTCTTATCTAAGGCATTGAAGAGAAATTGTCAGGCTTGATTCTGCAAGTGGTGCTCCTGAATGCTGTGATCCCCTCTGACTTGAGGCCTGGAATTAACTGGCCTGGAATAAAAACAAGCTTCTTGTCACTGATCTGGCTGTACCACCAAATTCCTAGAGTGAGGCTTAATCTGCTCTGCAACAACACCGGTAGTTTAATAGTGAAAGACATGAACTGTTTAGGAGGTCACCACTCAACTGTAGCAACTTGGCTGTGATAGTCACAAATTCCTCCTTTCTCTCTTATCACTGGGAAAGCTAAGAGGCCCCAATGCAAATGGAGTCTTATGGTAAACATTTCGCGTGCCTAAAGCCTTAGAGAGAGACTGCATAGTTTTAATAGTTGCAGGTATGGGGGTTAATGCCAGAGTGAATAAAAATGGAGGTCTTTGTACAGGGTTGGCCCTGCGATGAGGCAGATATCTTGGGCAGCAGATGCTGAGGTGCAGGGAGTAGCGAGATATGTGAGTGCTCTGTGAGCTGCCCTGTGGTCCCTACTGTAGACTGCAGCCCTCAAGTGAAAGATACTGTCCTTTTACCAGTATTGGAGTAAGATCCAACTACTGATCCAACTGTCTTCTTAGTGCCTTGGAAGAGGGCGCCATCTTGTCCTTTGCCTTAGGCAGCAAAATGTATTGAGCTGGTCCTATCTTTGCACCCCAGTGCCACAGGTATCTCTGCTTGCTATTATAATATATTTTTCTTGGCTCTGGACTGCAAGCGTGGAATACTTACTCAGACATCCATGTCCTGATTACAGATGGGTGCATATGTCAGTTTTGGTTTTCCTCCATTTCTTATTTTTCCCACTCTTATATTTGGTTCTCCATATTTCCACATCAGGTTGAAATAATAATTAAAAATTCATTGTGAAAATTCATAAGCATTTTGGTGCGAATTTCTCCTAACATACACATGTTTGTATGCAATTTTGCGTAACATATAAATTTTTGCAAAGCAATTCCCCCCAAAAGATCTTTTGTATGCTATTTTAAAACACACACACACACGCACACACACACGGATTTATATGCATATTTTACCCTAATATATGCATTTTTGTATATGCATTGCATGGCTAGAGAACTGCGCTGCAAAATTCGATAAGTGCAAATTTTCAAAGGGTGGTCTGTGTGAATTCAGTTTGCATTTGAATGCGAACAGGATTGAATTTCTCCCCCATCCTTGCTTCCAATTAGTTCTGCTCTCAGGACAGCACCTACCGTAAAGCCTGATAAGTAGGGTTTTTATTAGGAATAGCAACAGGTAAATACAGCTGAACAAGACAGCAAAAAGTGGGAGCAGCTAACCGCCTGCCATACTACGAAGAACGTTGACCTAAAGCTGAGAAACCATACTACTTTGTCTGTCTCTCATGCCCATGATGGAGGAGACAATGAATACCTGATAGGTGAGTGCCTCGGGTAGACAACAGTTTTAATCACCAGAATAGAGCTTTGTCCACTGAAGTGATGGGGGCTGAGACAAGGCTAGAGCCAGGGATGCTGGTGGTCATGGCAACCCTTGTATTTAAAAAGCTGATTCTCAACGTTCTGTTAACTCTAGAATGAAAGAGGCAGAGCTCAGGAGAGGACTATGGAACTTGGGGAAAGCTGTCTATGACCAAGAGAGGGGGAAAGCATGCTTGATTGTCACCTCAGTGATATCCACGAGTGCCTTCTCTGACTTTCCCCCTATAAGTGAATGATGGCACTCACCCCAGTGAGGAAATTAGTTTGTCCTTGTTGTATAAAGGACAAGACCTATGTCACAACCCATGATACTGGTGTTTTTTTAAATATCTACCCACCCACTCACATACCTGGGATCCTTGAAATTGACAAATCCTCTCTTATTGCATGTTTCAACTTCCTTATGATTTGCATTTTCCTGGTTGATAAAGAAAAGCAAATAATAACAAGCAGCTCTAGGCAATAAGGGGCTTTACCAGATGAATGTGTTTAATTGGCAAAATGAAAGGATTTGCTCCTTTTCTGAAAGCACACTTCTAAGGACTGAACCTTAGTATGCATCCAGTACGCAGGGGTTTCACCACAAAGGGATGTGTTGGTTGAATACCTCTAGTCAAAAGAAGGGGAGTCTTCAGTATGAAATAGAAAAGCATACAATGTATGCTGCTGGCATGAAATTTAAAACAAATATCCTAAGCTACGTGCCTTTAAGGAAACCACATTTCAGTACAGTACAGCCCTGAGCAGCTTGTTACTCCCCCACTAGTGATTAGTGCTTAACCAATTTCTTTTCATAGGAGCAGTTCAGCATATGCTCCCATAAATCCTATTAGGGTAGCCTCAAACTGAACAGATAGAAAGACCCACAGAGTAGCAACACAGTTTGTGTGTTTTACACAATCCCAGTGACAGTATATGCTACAGGGGTCCCTGTGCACTGTTTTGGAATGGATCTACCCTGACTATGATTCAAAGGCTTCCCCTAGGCAGATCTTTCCCACCAGAGAATCTTGCAAAGTGACAAGAAAAAGAGGATCATGGGTTCTTAAAATTCTTTTCAGAAGAGGTTGTGTTAATCTCCTGTGATGGCAAGCTAGATTCCATACACAGATAGCATGAACTACGCATGTCTGTAGACCAGAATATATAGCACTGAAAATTATGTTTAAAGGAGAGAGTGCAGAAAGGAGAGGAGTTCTTGTGATTACTGGAGATGACATTTACTCAGCATTCTACTCACTTCCCTTATCTCCTTTGCAAACCTTGTACTTGCACACAGACACTCTTCACACTCCTACATCCTCTCTGATTGCATTCTTCACCCTGGGTGACTTTTATCTGAGCAGTTTTGCTATCTGCAAGAATCCTAATAAATCTTTAATCTACAGCCTTCATTAGAACCGACCACCTACTGCTCTAATGTTGATCCCCCAGCCCCTGCAATCGATAACTCAATTATATATGCTTCTAATAAATCTTAGTGAAACAAATTGGAATACATAGGATCATGAACATATTTTTTAACTTCTGTCATTGCTGGCACAAACAGCTGCATTTCTCAGTATGGCTCAGTGGGCAAAAATGGATGCTCAAGTTTCCATGGTGTTGGTGCCTTGAGGCGATCTTTAGCAAGCAACCCTGCTTGTTAAAGGTCTCAGCGTTAGCTTGTTGCAAACCTTGGGCATGCATCAAGGCTTAGCCTTCTGCACCCTCCCTGACTGCATTCTTCTTCAGTGTCTGCATTCTGGCCCTTCCTTCCCTTTCCACATCTGGGTTATGAACATAAGCTGCAAAGGCCATTGTGCTTCTCCCCTCGCCCTCCCTCCACTACCTAGTGAATCAAGTAGGTATTAGAAGTTGAGATTAATGGGGTGCTGTTGTGTAATAGGTGTGTGGGAGAACAGGAGATTGTGAGGAAGGGCAGGAAGGTTTGCAGAGTGAAGAAATCACTTTGCCACAGGTCAATCACTCACCTGCAGCTTTGTAGCCTTCACTAAATAGCGGGGCCTACAGGTGCAGCGTCTGCTGAGACTTAAACGAGTCTAATCCAGCCTTCACCAACCTGGTGTCCTCCAGGTGTTGTTGGACTACTACAACCCCCATCAGCCCAGCCAACTGTGCTCCCTGGGACTGTCAGGAGTTATTTGGAGGGAACCAGGTTGGTGAAGCCTGGTCTAATTCAAATATTGGATCTGAACCTATGGATGTGTCTCCAAAAGATGGATCCTGGATTCACCCCTTTGTTGCCTTCCTGTTAGCTGTTTGCTATCTAGTCTTTAACTTTGCTGCTGCTGAAATTTTGATACCCCTTGGGAGGAATTAAACGTAACACTATGGCAACCTGTTCAGATTGGCAGCCACAGTGATTCCCTCTCCCCTTCCCTTGTGTGCTGTTCTGGGGCTGAATATACTGTTCTTGTGTGGTTCTACTGATCTGGCTGGATCGATTTGGTGGGGGTGGGGAAGCACATAGGGGGAGGGGTGGGTGGGAAAGCCTTTTCATGATAGCAGGCACCCTTCTGCTGGCTTGCATTAGCAGGGCTTGTTAGTTGAATCCAACCCCTTGTATTTAGGCACTAAATTCCAGAAATCCCAAACACATCACATTTTGTGATGTTAGTACAACATGAACACACATAACTGGGATTGTGGACTTTGTGATCACTTTTTATAATTTTAAAAATAATTTCCTTGCAAAGGAGAAATGCATTTTTTCTATGATTCGGGACTGTCAGGATTGAGGAGGGCACAGTCTGAAGAGATGCATAGTGTCAATCAGATGGTTTCAAATGTTATCCAGTAGAGAGTGTTTGTTGCTTCCCTGTATGCCTCCAATAAGCTTTTATTCATAGAATGTTGGATATCCCAGAGCCAACCCAAAGCATATTGCTGTTTGGAGTGGAGCCCAAATGGTGCTTTCCTTTGTCATACGCAGGGTAGACTCACTGAAATGGGACCGGCATTGGATATCACCCATAGACTTCATAAGGACCTCATAATGGACCAGAGCATGCCAGGCACTCCTGTCTTCCAGTGCCTCCTGCAGTTTGTTAAACTCATGTTAGTAGCTTCGAGAACACTGTCCAACCATCTCTTCCTCTGTCGTCCCCTTCTCCTACTGCCCTCCATCTTTCCCAACATCAGGGTCTTTTCCAGGGAGTCTTTTCTTCTCATGAGGTGGCCAAAGAGAAATGTTGAAGGGTATGTGGGTATTATCAAGCTCCACAGACTCTCTCCTCCCACAGCTATACCAGTGAGCCTTTTCCTGCTGGACTGGAGGCTCCCAGACTCAGCCTGTCCCACTTGCCCTCTGTGCCTTTGAGGCAAAGCCTGACCTCCATGTCCTGAAACAATCACACCTCAGCTCAGGGTCACTGCATTCTTTGACCAAGCTCTCTCCCCCATTGCTACTGAGATGCCTGGCCTAATTGCTTGCTCGGCCTTTGCTTCCCTTCTTAAGTCTCTGGGATTACATTCTTTGTCTCTCTTCCGCTTCTGCTATTATTGAGCATCAGTAGAAAGTGCATCAAGGCTGGCATGACAGGGAAGGGAAATGCTTTGGTAGCAAACTTTTGGTCCCTTCAAAATGCTTTCCTGTGGGGCCAGCTCTAGTTGTCTAGTCATATGACCTGCCCCTCCCAAGTCAATATTCCCTTAGCACTCTGCTTCTTACTTGCTGTGATGGAGTTGACTTTCCTGAAGCTCACAGCTTTGAAAGACTGCCCTGTGATGGGAATGCAGTCAGCCCAAATCTAGGGATCAGTCTGAGAATAGCCAAGCTGCTCTGGCAAATAACCCCATTCACAATCTCTGCACTCTCTCTTTTTTGCACTACGGTTCTTGGGTGTGATTCATATAACCACCTCCCATGTGACTGTAAGCATTTCACACCCAAGGAGTCAGAACCTAAGAAGAACTCTGCTGGATGAGGCCAAAAACCCATATAATCCAGCATCCTGTTCTCACAGTGGCCAAACAGATGCCTGTGGGAACCTACAAGCAGGACCCGAGTACAGTCATACCTCGGTTTAAGTACGCTTTGGTTTGAGTACTTTCAGTTTAAGTACTCCGCGGACCCATCTGGAACAGATTAATCCACTTTCCATTACTTTCAATGGGAAAGTTCGCTTAGTACGGACTTCCATTACACTCATACTTCGGGTTAAGTACGCTTCAGGTTGAGTACTCTGCGGACCCGTCTAGAACGGATTAATCCACTTTCCATTCTTTCAATGGGAAAGTTTGCTTCAGGTTAAGTATGCTTCAGGTTAAGTACAGATTTCTGGAACCAATTGTGTACTTAAACCGAGGTACCACTGTACAACAGCGCTCTCACAGTTTCTTACCAGCTTCTCAGCAGCTGGTAGCCAGAGGCCCTGACAATGGAAACAGAACATTGCAATCGTGGCTGGAAGGAAGAATGCTGAGTTGGGTGGCAAAAGAGCTTGGCATATTGCTCTACTTTATGTGGGGTGGGGGGAAACTTCCTCAGCAAAATAATGAGAATGTAAGAATTGCCTTACTGGCTCAAGCTTCACTGAGCCTATCTAATATTCTGTTTCAAACAGCAGCCACCAAGATATTGGGCCTTGTGGTCATTGATAGGCCTATGCCTACTGCTCTCTAAAATTCTCTAATCCTTTATAAAAAAACAACAACCCTATTAAGTCTACCATAAACAGAACACAGAGAAATGATTTCCTCATACTGGGGGGGGGGGAGTAAAGAGTTTGAGCTGTTAAAATAACATTTGTGTGTCTGTACATGACACAGCCTCACCTTTCCTTGCTGTTTTCCTGGCATATTTGTACCACCAGCAACTAGCCTTTCTTTTCTTCTGCCCTGTTTCTTCAGCCTGCCTTTTTTAAATATTACTTTTGCCTGCCTCTCTTTCTCTCCTTTAGTTTCTCCTCCTTCATTTCTTTTGCTTTCAGGTTCACTTTTGCCTCATAGGCCTCCTCAGAAGAAGCCCCCGCCCGCCACACTCTGGAAACTGTACTTGTGGCGGTAACCTGAACCTTTTGCCTCAGAAGAGGACCCAGCTGGCTGCTCTGATTCCCAGTCCTTTCCCAAGCATGTTGTGACCGTGTCCTACAACAATTCCCCGCCTTAGTGCCAATCTCCCCATATTCCGCCTGCCTCTGCGGTTCCCTCGTTATCGATAACGAAGTCCTGTCTGCCCAGGGGGCATGGCCAGTGGCTTCTCCTTCTTATTAGTTCCTCCTGCAAAGCATACTGTGCTCCCTAATGCTTGAAATGCCATTTTGCTAACCTCATTTCTGCCAGCCTGACAGATTGCGTTTCCGTGTAAGGCTACACTTAGCCGGCCTGGCTGGGTTCCTGCGGCAGATGCGCTGACACATGACTGGGTGAGGTAATGGTCCTGACTGCATTCCCTCAGAAATCCCAGCCGAAGGCAAGCTCTTTTCCCCTAGGTTTCACCGAGATTTCCTAAAAGCAGGAAGGTAGCAAAATCAGCTGGTTTCCTCAGCTGTAGCACACAGCAGCGCTGGTGTCCGTTATTAAGCAGAGAAGCAGCCAGTAATAAGGCTATGTTGGTGTGCTTCAATCAGTACCGCTTCAAACTGTGCAAGGGATTAGGTGATAATTGCAAATTGCCCATTATTGTCTTGGAATCCGGGCATTTTCATTACCCCACTCTTCTAAGTAACGTGACACTGGCAATAGGGGGTGGTATTCAATGAGATTTCACCTTCTTGGGCTCCTTGATCACTGCAGATAGTGACAGCAGTCACGAAATTAAAAGATGCCTGCTTCTTGGGAGAAAAGCAATGACAAACCTAGACAGCATCTTAAAAAGCAGAGACATCACCTTGCCGACAAAGGTTAAAGCTATGGTTTTCCCAGTAGTGATGTATGGAAGTGAGAGCTGGACCATAAAGAAGGCTGATCGACGAAGAATTGATGCTTTTGAATTGTGGTGCTGGAGGAGACTCTTGAGAGTCCCATGGACTGCAAGAAGATCAAACCTATCCATTCTTAAGGAAATCAGTCCTGAGTGCTCCCTGGAAGGACAGATCGTGAAGCTGAGGCTCCAATACTTTGGCCACCTCATGAGAAGAGAAGAATCCTTGGAAAAGACCCTGATGTTGGGAAAGATGGAGGGCACAAGGAGAAGGGGACGACAGAGGACAAGATGGTTGGACAGTGTTCTCGAAGCTACGAACATGAGTTTGACCAAACTGCGGGAGGCAGTGGAAGACAGGAGTGCCTGGCGTGCTATGGTCCATGGGGTCACGAAGAGTCGGACACGACTAAACGACTAAACAACAATTCAATGAGATTTTACTCCAAGTAGACCCATCGACATTAATGGACCTAATTTAGTTGTGTCCATCAATTTCAGTGGGTCTTAGCCGAATGGCACCCAGGCTTTATTTATTTTTAGCCACAGCTGTAACACTTTTTGTCTGGAAATAGCTGGAAATAAGGGTCCACTGTTCTCTGAGAGTAAAGGCCAATTGTGAGCCCAATGGCATAGTGCTGTGGATCTTATCATTTTGATCCTGTGCTGACCAGCCCTATGCCAGGTTATTCACCTGTGTGTTTACCGAGTCCAATGGTGCTTTCTCCCCAGTAAGAGTGTATAGGATTATAGCTTTGGTTTCTAAGTGGAAATCAATACAAAGCTTCCTTAGTACACGGCTGGAATTTTAAGAGTATGGAAATAATTGCATTTATAATACTTCTAAGGGCACAAAAAGCCGAGATACCAGAAGGCAGATGTAGATATTATTTTGGGTGGGGGTATTATTTGAAATGGCAAACTTTTATATTAACTGTCTAAAACACATCAGTGGATTGAACCTAGCACTTTGTTTTTAAAACTATGTATCTAGTAAATCTGGGATAGATACATTAAATTATTATTGCTGTAAAAATGTATATACACAAGGATGCAAGAACACAACAAAGGATCAAGAAAGGACAGCAGCTTAAAGAACACAGAGGAAAAAGAAAAAACCTACAAGAACAAAAAAATCGAGTTACAAGTTTTATATTTAAAAACTTTTAACAGGTCTTATTATTGCTCCAATAATGCTTAATAAATGCATTGTTCTTATAAACACATTGTGTGTCAAGCCAGACACTACCAGCTTAATCGTCTTGATATCTTATTACATTCTCACAGAAGCATAAAGCCAATCCCTGTCCCTTAAATTACTAATTGTCTTTTAATATAATTCCCTATGGGATCTCAACCAACCAATGCTTCTTTACTCTTCCTGCATTTTCATCGCCATTGTTAATTTTATTAATCCCAACTGCTCCTTTATTTCTTTCCTAATCAATTCTATTTGAATTGTTTTTTAATTATCTTACCAGTGCCTAGCATGCAATATTTGTGCTGTTGCAAGTATATGTATTGGGGGCAGTGCAAGTTGAGCAGTTAATGTGCCTAACAAGCAACATTTGCACCCGTTCATCAGTCCTTATGAAGACTATGCACATCATCAGTCTATGAAGAGGGATTTGTACTCATTTCCCAATCAATGGGCTGTCTACTAGTTCAAGCACTCTGGTGCTTTCAATGTTGCCCTACGGACGAAACCAATGCAGCAGTTGAACCAGCAGAAACCCGTGCAACAGATTGCACACTCTGTTGTGCCAGTAACTTGCTGGTGCATTCTCTCATGCAGCACTTTGCCAGTGGAAAAGTCAGCATGGTGACACCTGAGGACTCTGATGAATGTGATGAGTGGGAAGAAGAGGGCATAGATCAGAACCCACCCACCCAAGCTTTGCAGCTGGGACTTTCTGTTGACACACTCTCTCTTGGAGCTTCCCTCTTCTTCAACTCAGGATGAGGAGGCAGGCTAGGGAACAGGAGGAAGCCCATAGCACTGTTTGAGCTGTCAGGGGAAGAAGACAGCTAGGCATTGTCTCTGAGACAATGGCAATGCATTAAGAGGCAGGAGCAGACCCAGCCCCCAGCCAGGAGGAGTGGCCAGGAGCTTTCGATGTGACAGGCATTCTCACAAGAAGCTGGACTTTCCTCCCCTCTGTTTAAAAGTTTAGCGAGTAAGCAGGAGCCATTTTTGGAACAACGTTATGCTCCTGTGCAGTCTCAGCTCCTCATTCTGGAATTGTGATCCCTGGCCTTCTCTCTCAGCCAAACTTATGGGATCTTGAAGTCCCTCTCCTGAATTTGTTTGAGCCGCCTTGTACCCCTGGCATCTTAAAGGCATCTGGACCTTTCCAGATTTTCTCCTGCTGCTGAACTTGCACTATCAGTCTGCTAAATTAAAGCTTGGCTTCTTTACATGCAAGACAGTACACCTGTCATTGGTCTTGGATGGGAGCCAGGACACAAGTATACCACTATACTTGGATACAACCCTCCAACTCTGCAAGAGTCCTTGTGCATGTATATTGATTGATTTTTTGTACGTTCTCTGGTTATTGTGCATAATCTCTAACAGACTTTGGGGTGTGTGCCTATTTCCACTCCATTCTCTGGCCATTATTCCTAATACCCAACAGGCCTTGAGGAATGTACTTATGTCAACTGAAGTGGGGGAGAAGGCAGATGGCAGCCCTGGTGCAGAGCTAGAGCAGTATTCAGGCTGAGAACACACCTGATATTGCCAACTGATGACAGTGGGGCTTGTCTTAGGACCTGAAATATCCTAGATTGGCTTTGCCCTGCCCCTTCCTATGGATTCCTGCCAGCAGGGATTTCACTAGTAGCACTTCTGCCTGTCCACACATTTGATGGGTGAAAGGGGGAGACTCCACCGCAGTGGAGTGATTCTGGCATAATTATAAAAGTGGAGCCTGGCAAGGGGCCAACAGAGGCCACCTCTACCTAGGATGGCGGCTAACAGATTGAGGTTGAATCCTGACAAGACAGAAGTACTGTTTTGGGGGGACAGGGGGCTGGTGGGTGTGGGGGACTCCCTGGTCCTGAATGGGGTCACTGTGCCCCTGAAGGACCAGGTGCGCAGCCTGGGAGTCATTCTGGACTCACAGCTATCCATGGAGCCACAGGTTAATTCTGTGTCCAGGGCGGCTGTCTATCAGCTCCATCTGGTACGCAGGCTGAGACCCTACCTGCCCACAGACTGTCTCACCAGAGTGGTGCATGCTCTAGTTATCTCCCGCTTGGACTACTGCAATGCGCTCTACGTGGGGCTACCTTTGAAGGTGACCCAGAAACTGCAATTAATCTAGAATGCGGCAGCTAGACTGGTGACTGGGAGTGGCCGCCGGGACCACATAACACCGGTCCTGAGAGATCTACATTGGCTCCCAGTACGTTTCTGAGCACAATTCAAAGTGTTGGTGCTGACCTTTAAAGCCCTAAACGGCCTCGGTCCTGTATACCTGAAGGAGCGTCTCCATCCCCATCGTTTAGCCCGGACACTGAGATCCAGCGCCAAGGGCCTTCTGGCGGTTCTCTCACTGCAAGAAGCAAAGCTACAGGGAACCAGGCAGAGGGCCTTTTCGGTAGTGCCGCCCACCCTGTGGAACGCCCTCCCATCGGAGGTCAAGGAGATAAACAACTACCTGACATTTAGAAAACACCTAAAGGCAGTCCTGTTTAGGGAAGTTTTTAATCTGTGATATTTTAATGTATTTTGGTATTTGCTGGAAGCCGCCCAGAGTGGTGGGGGAAACCCAGCCAGATGGGCGGGGTATAAATAAATAAATAAATAAATAAATAAATAAATAATAGTCCAAATCCCTCAGCCTGGTTCAAAGAAGTTAGGGATTGTTCTGCTGATTTCAGCTAGGAGGCCACATTAGCTTCTTATATTTTCCCCAACTAATGATTATTTACCTTGCTGTTCTGTGAGTGGGAAGCTGGATGAACCTTGTCTGAAATCCTGGAGAGCTGCTGATATGATAGTCAGTGTAGACAATATGGAGTTAGATGGACCAATGGTCTGACTCAGTGTAAGGCAGCTTCCTATGTTGCACCCAGAGAGTTCTGAGAATGAGTGTTGGTTTCTAATACAACATAGCATTTAAAAGCCCTTCCATATATGGAATTCCAAGCAGGCAAGTGAGAGGACAGAAAGAGGAGAGGTGGAGTGCTCCATTCCTCATCCACTAGCCCACTTTGTTTCTGTCACTTCCTCTGCCACTAGGATAGACATGCCGTGGGCTGATAGAAGGCCTTAAAAAAACTGGCACTAGCCACCATTTCCAATCTGCCACTAAAAGAGGGAGCTTCCTCTCACTTGTGGCTAGCCTGGAAATTCAGGCTACGAGCCTGTTAGTAGGATGGTTATTTACTTGTTTATGTATTGCTGGCTAGTAGCTTTTGTAGGCTTGTTTACAAAAGCTGCTGTCATAAAAGCAAAACAACCAAGCTGATCAAAACATGTTTCCCCCCCGGATATGTTAAATAGTCCTGAAAAAATGAAGGCTAGGAAAGATAAAGTATTTGCTCATTCTTTTCTGCCCTGCTTATTTGCATAAATTGGGCTTCTTAGCACAATTTGCATAATCAGGCATGTAGTGTACAGCCTCTAGCCCTCCAGGCTAATTTGTATGCTTAAAGAAGCATTTTTTAAATCAATCTGTTGGTTATGCATATGAACCTAGTCAATTGTGACTGTAAATTCCATCTGGACAAAGGGACACAGAAATGAACACTTTCCTTCTGTATAAGATTCATTCTCCCAAACCAGCAATTGTCACTGTGAGGTATCTTAGGTACTCCTATGTCTATAAAAGTACATTTTTTTATATTGCCCAGACTTTTCATGGTACAACTGTGCAGCTTTCTTTGTTCTATTGCTTTATTTTATAGGTTCATATCTAATGGGAACTTCTAGTTCTCAGATTTAGCTTGGCATTTATGTTTGTTTTTTGAAGTGATTTTTTTTATTAAAGATAGCCTTGGTTTATGTATGTATGTTTGTGTCTGTGTGTCCATATTGTTGTAGTGACTCTTTTAAGTGATAGGTGAAAGAAATTAGTAAATGTCAGCGGCTAACTTGCCCCAGATCAATAAAACTGCTCTGCCCTGCTTGCTACATGAAAGGAGGTGGTAGGTTTTGAGCAAAACTGGGCAGTCAAAAGAAGCCAAAATATGCTGCTAAAATATTCACGGTGCTCTGACAGCATTCTCACTTGTTTGCCTAATTCCCTGTACTAATTTCTTGCAGAGTGTAGGAGCAGAAAATGTAACTTTATGAAAAAGACAGTAAGACTTTTACACTTGCAACCCCTTTTTCCTGGAAGTGGTTCTCGGGTTGAAGAGGCATAGCAGGCCCTGTTCAAATGGCATTACACTTATTGGAACCTGAAATTCAGCAATGATGGCTCACCTTCATGGTCTTGAAGTATATCCACATGAGGAAATTTGACCCTCCCACCTTTTCCTAATGAACATTGTGCCGCCCACAATTCTTTATTTTCCCCTTTATGGGAAACTTACAGGCACACATACATTTTTCCTCAGAAAAATGATCTAAGTTGAGCTCACCATATATTTTTTTAACAAAACCTTTAAAAAGATGGAAGATCTAATCATGGTACTTCAGCATTGTGTAGTTCGGCCCTCAGGCAAAATCCCCAGCCTTTGCTGCTGTGAATGTTTGAGATTGATCCTGGGATCTTCTGGCATGCTAGGCTTGTGTCACAGGCCTGAGATGCTCTCTTATCTCACTTTCCATACTAAAGAACACAACTAGAATGAGAAATCTCTAGATGTGTGCTTGGGTGACTTGTGGTGAGCCACTGTAGCAGAATTGCAAGTGTCTGAGTATCCTAACAAATGAACAAGGTATTCTGTAGAGATGGCATCTCAGGGCCACATGCCAGTAGAGTGGAGAAACATTCAGTGGGCAATGAAAGCGGTGAGGGGCTAGTCTGTGACGCAGCTAAAGCAAGTTGGTTCAGCTACTTTGTTGAAGAGCTCAGGCCTTGAGTGAAGTGAAGATTTCTGCTGGTTTCAAGGTCCCAGGAGAGGTTTTGCATTCCTTCAGTAACAAATGGAGACAGAAGCCAGATACTTCTCAAGTCTAAGTCCTTCAAAAATTCTGCCTTAATGGGCTTCTTCTGTTGTTCGTAGGTCTCCATCAGGTGCTGAGAAAACAACATATCAAAGAATTTATGCCTAATCTCATTGATCTATATCTCCAAGAGAAAAACAATCCTAGAAGATTGTTCCTGCCATCTGCCAAGCGAGTTGTCTTAACAACATCCTACAATACATTTCAAGCACTTAAGGAAACCAGCCAACTTTGCAAGATGATGCGCACGCTTTCCAGTGAAGCTGTCACACATTTTGCAAATATGTCATGCGTATTTAACCAAATATTTGATAAATACGTGTGTAAGACAGAATGTCTTCTTTCCCCATCAGGGACCAGCAAATCCAGCATTAGAAATTGATGATCATTTCTTGCTATCACTTTTTAATTTTATTAATACAGTCGTACCTTAGTTTTCAAACAGCTTAATTCTCGAACGTTTTGGCTCCTGAACGCTGCAAACCTGGAAGTGAGTGTTCTAGTTTGCAAACTATTTTTGGAAGCCCAAATGTCTGGCAGGGCTTTCGCGACTTCTGATTGGCTGCAGAAGCTTCCTGCAGCCATTCAGAAGCTGCGCTTTGGTTTCTGAATGTTTTGGAAGTCAAACGGACTTCCAAAATGGATTCCGTTCGACTTCCAAGGTACGACTACATTATATTGTGCTTAAAATATATATAGATGGCTTGTCATGCTTTCAATTTCTGTTTACACTGCACGTAACCACATGTGTCCAGGGAATGCAAAATATGTATTATACACTGCATGCTATATTATGAGAATCCAAAGCCACTTGTGGCTCCTCAAATACTGTTTTGAATTTGAATGGTCTTGATTGCTTTGAATTGGTCTCATTACTACTGTTTCGCCTAAAGTATCACCTGATGGGAATCATGTACAGTACTTGACAAAAGACAGTAATGGTTTTGAATGGCTGCAGATGTGTATTCCTGAATAAAATGTTTACCTGCAGGAGTGGAGTCTGAGAAGGACCATAGCTCAGTGGTAGAGCATCTGCTTTGCACACCGAAGGTCCCAGGATCAATCTCTGGCATCAGCAGGTAGGGCTGGGAATGTCCCCTATCTGAAACCCTGGAAAGCCACTGTCAGCTATTGTGGGCAATGCTAGATGGGCCCAGGATCTGACTCAGCATAAGGCTGCTTCCTATGTCCCCCATGCTTTGTGTGAGAAACAGCCACATGGGCAGTTTGATTTGAGAGGACAAGAGCTGTAAGTTGAATCTTTGGGAATTGTTGTTCTCCGTAGAGACTTGGTGCAAGATTGGATAGGTCTGGAATTAGGACTCAGCACTGTTAGGCAGTTGTCAACTGCTTGAACTCAACAGTTGATACAAAACACAATACAAAACTCTCCAATACCTGGACATCAAAATCCCAGACACCATCTTCTTATTTTTTCTCATAAGAGCATGGTGGCCATTTTGGGAGCTGTTACCTTGCAAGATTTTGTGCCGTGATTTCCCCCTGATAAAAAAAGCACATTTGGTGCACCGCACAATATTGTGCCCCCCCAAACACTTTTTTTGGGGGGTCGCAGCGGGAAATCACACGAGATCACGGTGCCCCAAATGGCCACCATTGTCTAGTGAGAAGAAACAGGATGTCCTGTTTTTTTTCTGGGACACTTGTGGGATATGCAACTACCACAGGTCTGGTGGCTCTCTGTGTTCCTTCGCCCAGAACTAGAGCCTGGGTGACTGTGGCTGGCACTCACCACCATAATTTCATTACAACGTATCTGGAGTTCTAATGTAGCATTGATCTGGAGCAACTCTCTGGCAAGGCCCTGTGACAGAATTAAGATGGTGAATGCTAGCAGCAGAGCTTATCTGGCTGGATTTCCCCAGCCACTCCGGGCGGCTCCCAAACCGACTATTAAAAACACAATACCGGTACTTTCGGGCTGGACCTGCTTTCTTGCTACATCTGCATCTGCCTGACACTGACAAGGAAACAGGGGAAAACTAAGGGCCCTTCCAAAATTGGTGCTTGCCTGAGATTAGTGGATGTGCTCCCTGCTTAGAGGAGTATATGATCTGCCTCTATGTGTCTCTGGTGCTCTTGAATTTTCATGTTGTTTCAGAGAAGAGGCCAGCTGAAAATGGATGTCCAACAGAACAGCAATTTTATTGCTAAGAGCAGTCTAGGAAAGCAACATAGCTTGGACCCAGTGCAGCTGGCATCTCAGTCCTTGCCTATTTTGCTTACTTTAAGATGAAGGCTGGAATAGTGATAATCTTTGAGCTAGTATTTAAGATATTTTCATGGGAGTGTGTGTGTGTGTGTGTGTGTGTGTGTGTGTGTGTGTGTGTGTGTGAAGGCCCCTTCGTATTTGATGTTGTGGCTTCTGTTCGTACAGTTTTATTACAATATTTTATTTTTCACTGTAATTGAAATTATTTTGCAGCCATGTTGTTTTATTTGGATGATTGTGTAAACCACATTGGTCTGCTTTGCCAAGAAGGGCAGGATAAACATTTTATTAATTAAAATCTATAATTAATGAATTAATGGAATAAATAAATAATATATTGCTTTGCAAATCTTTCTGGGAGATTAGAACCTGCTAACCAAAATGGCTAAACACATAAAAGAGAAGAAAAAAAGAAAAGAAAAGTGTTACTCTTAGAAAGTCCTGGAAATGAATGAATGGATTTAATGTTTTAAAAATATCCAAAGCATTAAGGAGCTTTATTTCTTCGAGTGTGGGCTTTTTCCAAGTCTATAATATTCTGAGAGCTGAGCAGCCAATAGAGGTGCTTGGATTTCAAGCTGAAGATAGCTCTGTGTTATTCTCATTCCATGTTTTCTTGTCCTGAGCACTCTGAATTATTATGTCTCTAAAGTCAAGGTTATAAGCAGTACTTAACTGAGTGGAAAAACTTCCCTGCTTTCCCCATAATGTAATTTTTTTCCTCTCAGTTTGATCAGGAAACAAATGCAGAAACTGTTGAGAAAACTAGCAGTGCTTCCTGACAGGATGTGTGTCATATCTGTTGATATTATCAGGGTACGGTAAATACTTTGAGCATCTGTTGGCTTTCCAGCTCATTGTTGCACATGGCTGGCTGAAACCCTCTAGATCAGGCATCCCCAAACTTCGGCCCTCCAGATGTTTTGGACTACAATTCCCATCATCCCTGACCACTGGTCCTGTTAGCTAGGGATCATGGGAGTTGTAGGCCAAAACATCTGGAGGGCCGCAGTTTGGGGATGCCTGCTCTAGATCAGTGATGGCGAAACTCAGCTAACAGGACCAGTGGTCAGGGATGATGGGAACTGTAGTCCCAAAACAGCTGGAGGGCCAAGTTTGGCCATCACTGATCTGGATCAATGATGTAGTGCAGGACCTCTGTTTGGGAGATGCTTCTCGACTTTCCTTTCTGTTTATGATGTCATTCCCTTAGTTCAAGTGTCCTCAGTCTCATCAAGGTGGCCATCAAACCTTTGTGGTCATAGTGTTCCTGACTGTGCAGAGTACACATTCCTAAGACGTCTACCTCCATTATCTTTTCCTCCTTTCAAAAATAATGGGAAACTATTTGATGTAATCTTCTAGCCTTTTTTTTTTTTTTAGGACATGCAGTCAGATCATAATAACTCTTCAGGAGTTTTATATTCCTCAGATCTTTTTACTTCTCAATTTTATCTAATTAATTCTGGGACTGAGGGATAATTATGCACATTATGATAATGCTTTCCCCCAGCTAATATTTTAATTGCTGGCTGTCCCCATGCAGGGCTACAAAAGGGAATAAAAAGTCAAGAAGTCAGAATGAGTCATCTGAAGTAGCAGATGGAAGGAGGACTAATTGCGCCAAGCAAAGGGAACTGTCCCTCCCGATATGCAGGAGGAATTGGACTGTCTCTGAATGCAAAGGAGAAGATGATTCCAGAGGACAGATTCCGGATGAATATCTTATTACCTATAAATAAAACAATAGCACACTGAGTGGTCCACAGGTGATTTGAATTATTTCCAGTTTTATTTATTTCATATCATATCAGTGATTTATTTAAATTTGTTTCTTGAGCTCTTTCATTTAAAGATTTTTTTTTTAAGCTCTGGTGCAAGTAAGGTCAAGCCTGGTTTTACTAAAATTCTTGATTCAATCAGTGTATTCCCAATGTACTTCTGAGCCAGAAAACATTAATATTAATTTAGGTCTCTTCTGGAAATCTTTCACCACTTAAGCTTGCTAGGGATATTTAAGTATTAATAACATACACATCACTTTTGAAACACAATGTCTCAAATCTGGTTACTCATGAAGCCAGTTCATTCAGGATTTGAGAGGCCTGATCCAGCACTATGCAAGGAGCCCATAAACTGGTCTTCAACTATTCAAATGGAGAAGATGGGTCCAAATGGGACCTCTCTGTGTTCAATCCTCCATATGAATACCAAAATTTCCCATCCAGTTCCTGATTTTTCTCTGGACTTTAGCCTGTGTATAGTATTGTATCAGAGTAGGTGACATTCTCCTTCATGGATCACTGCCTTGTCGTAGCGAAGGGGCTTGAATAACTCAGAGAAGCTATGAGCTATGCTGTGCAGGGCCACCCAAGATGGACAGGTCATAGTGGAGAGTTTTGACTAAACGTGATCCACCTGGAGCAGGAACTGGCAAGCCACTCCAGTATCCCTGCCAAGAAAACTCCATGGACAAAGACAACAGGCATATAAAAGTTATGACGCTGGAAGATGAGCCCCTCAAGTTGGAAGGCATCCAACATGCTACTGAGGAAGAGCAGAAGACAAGTACAAGTAGATTCAGAGCTGATGAAGTGGCTGGGCCAAAGCCAAAAGGTCGCTCAGTTGCGGATATGCCTGGAAGCGAAACAAAAGTCCAATGCTGTAAAGAAAAATATTGCATAGGAACCTGGAATGTAAGAACCATGTACCTTAGTAAGCTGGATGTGGTCAAAAATGAGAGGGCAAGAATAAATATTGACATCCTGGGCATCAGTGCACTAAAATGGACGGGAATGGGTGAATTCCGTTCGGATGACCATCATTCCTAAGCTGATGGTGGAGTTGTGTATTAAGTATCATCCTCTAAAGTTTCATCCATGGTTAAGAAAATCAATACAACCCAGGTGGTTAAGAAAGCCCAACAGAGACTCCATTTCCTCAGAGTATTGTGAAAGAACGATGTCAATCAACATTTGATGATCTCCTTCTACCGGTCCACAATAGAAAGTGTTCTTTCATACTGCATTGCGGTGTGGTACGCTGGTTTGACATCAACGGATAGGAAATGCCTACAGAGGGTGGTGAATACAGCACAATATATTATGGGCTGTCCTGTGAATCTGCTGGATGACATCGCCGGCACTTTCTTGATCTCCTGCCCTCGGACAGAAGATATAGAAGCATGATTAGTCGCACCAACAGGGTAAAGAACAGCTTCTATCTGTGGGTTGTTAGGCTGCTGAATGAAAAGATAACAACAGGGCAACTGACTTTCGGGTTTGGTGTGTGTGTGTGTGTCAGTAAATGAGGGGAATTAAGACTAAGAGAGCTGAGTGGGGGGGGGGTGCTTGTGTAATCTGACTGTATGCAAGTTGTACAAGTTAGTTCAAGAGCAAAATTTTATGCAAATGCAAAATTGTTAAACATTTCAAGATTCAAATCTAACATTTACTGGTATATTTTGAAATACACAATTTTGCAATTTGGATCTGAGACAAACTTTTTGAAAGTGCCCAGTTGAAAAGGAAATAATACTAAGTATTGATCATCTAAAATGACGTGTATACCATGTCTGCCCTCATGGCTGGTTATGGGGGTGGGGAGACACAGAACATTGAGGAGATGATTTGCATACACACCATACATTTATAGCACACACCCTGAGAATCCTGCGAACTGTAACTCATTAAGGGTGCTGGTTATTGTAGCTTTGTGAGGAGTAAACAACAACTCCCAGGATTCTTGGGATGTTTGTGTGCGCATGCTTTAAATGCATGATCAGTATGCAGATGACACCCAGCTCTACCTCTCTTTTAAATCAGAACCACTGAAGGTGGTGAATGTCCTGTGTGAGTGCCTGGAGGCGGTTGGAGGATGGATGGCGGCTAATGGATTGAGGTTGCATCCTGACAAGACAGAAGTACTGTTTTTGGGGTAACTGTGTCCCTGAAGGACCAGGTGCGCAGCCTGGGAGTCATTTTGGACTCACAGCTGTCCATGGAGGCACAGGTGAATTCTGTGTCCAGGGCGGCTGTCTATCAGCTCCATCTGGTACGCAGGCTGAGACCCTACCTGCCCGCAGACTGTCTTGCCAGAGTGGTGCATGCTCTGGTTATCTCTCGCTTGGATTACTACAATGCGCTCTACGTGGGGCTACCTTTGAAGGTGATCCAGAAACTGCAATTAATCCAGAATGCGGCAGCTAGACTGGTTACTGGGAGTGGCCACCAGGACCACATAACACCGGTCCTGAGAGATCTACATTGGCTCCCAGTACATTTCTGAGCACAATTCAAAGTGTTGGTGCTGACCTTTAAAGCCCTAAATGGCCTCGGTCCTGTATTCCTGAAGGAGTGTCTCCACCCCCATCATTCAGCCCAGACACTGAGGTCCAGCACCGAGGGCCTTCTGGCAGTTCCCTCATTGCGAGAAGTGAGGTTACAGGGAACCAGGCAGAGGGCCTTCTTGGTATTGGCACCCGCCCTGTGGAACACCCTTCCAACAGATGTCAAGGAAATAAGCAGCTAACCTATTTTTAAAAGACATCTGAAGGCACCCCTGTTTAGGGATGTTTTTAATATTTAATGCTGTATTGTTTTAATATTAGATTGGAAGCCGCCCAGAGTGGCTGGGGAGACTCAGCCAGATGAATTACTATTATTATTATTATTATTATTATTATTATTATTACTATTACTATTACTATTACTATTATTATGCAGTCATTGTATATAAAAAACTCTACACTCCACCCATGAGAAATCCATCAATATTTCCGCTTCCCTTTCATAATTTTCCAATGAAATTCTTTTTCTCATTAACTGATGGTGAAAAATACAGGTGAGATTTTCATCACAGCACTAGTTTTGACTATACCTTCAAGAACATGGCCAGATTTTCGTGGGAAATAGAGGGAATTTCGCCCTTTTCATTACACCATAAGATGTAACAATTTCTTACTTTCAGAGTGCAGCACCTTCACAGAACCATCACCAACTCCTTATCCTGGGCTGAAGAGGAATACATTAGAAAACTAAGTGATTAGAAGGTTATAGTCAAGCACTTTCACTTCATTTCCTGGTGCCAGCTGAGACTCAGAGCAGCAGGAGAGAAATTTACAAAAAGTCCCTTTATCATCATTGATATGGAGCCAAACCCAAAACAAGAAGAGCTCAATATAGTTGGAAATTGGTTTCAGCTGCCAAGATTAAAAGTGGTTCCAAATATCTCCCAAATTTCACAAAAAGAGAACGCTTGGGTTAACTTTGGCTGTATTCAGACCCAGATTCCAATGCTTTCTCAGTTTGACTTACAGAATTTTAATGTAATTTTTGGGGGTCCCTTTGTAAAATTCCACTCACCATACCTTGATGTGAGACTGTTGTGTGCAAAGAAAAATGGAGGACTTTAAAAAACAACCACATTCCCCCCCCCCCAAACAGGCCAAGACTTTATTTAAATTCTTTTATCTCCCCACTTCACACAAAGAGCCTCACTTCTGCTCTGCTGCTACATATAATGTAGTTCGATATGCTTTCAAAGTCCTAATCTATCCATGCCAAGAGTTTAGACGTCTTGGAGAATGTTTTCAATTACTTCTTGGAGCCCACGAAGGGAAAAAAAATCAGGAACTGATTTATATTGATTTAATATCCCTCAATTACACCTATTCATTATTTTATACCCCTGGAGCTCATTAAAGTCTCCTTCCGCAGGAAAAAGTCTTGGTGGCTTGATAGTTTTATCAGCTGATAGACTTGGTCCCACTAGTTCTTCAGAGCGTATAATAATCTAAAGGGTTTTTGCTGTTCTATCCTAAAGCTTTTAACAAGCGTTCCCCAAGGAGAGATTGGCTGGTGTTTAAAATATAACAACCCCCTGTGGTGTGGCAAGGACTGTGTTACACCACAGTAGCTGTGTATTATAGTTATTACAATACAGAGCAGGGAGGCTGGAAACCATACAGTTTACTGTGTATCTCTCTCCCCCACCCCCAAAGTTAAACCAGGGGGATGAGAGCTTGTCATTCCCATTCCTATGTTGTTCCAGTGACTTCACTACAGAGACCACAACTTGGTAGTTCTTCTTCCCTAGATGCCACTAAGTTTGACAGAAACATGCAACCCATAATTTTTCAAATGGAGGTTTTAAACTTCCAATTAGAGGATGATGGAAGGGCAATCGCTTCCTGGCATGACAGGAAAATCAATAACCTCTCTCTCTCTCTCTCTCTCTCTCTCTCTCTCTCTCTCTCTCTCTCTCTGTAAGATCCCTTTCATGAGTGCCAACAGAGCTTCAGTGAAAGGAGGAGAAATAAATAATTAAACAAAGGAAGGGGAAATATAGGTATTTCAACATGGTTTCGAATAGAGCTTGGCAAGAAGACAGACTAATTCTCCGTCTGCTAGCCCAGAAGATGTGCTTTTTCGAGGACATGTTCTAAACAGTGCCAAAAAACCCCCACCGCATTTTGAGTTTGAGATTGAAGCCCCCCAAAAGGGGCTTTTTTGGGTGTGTGTATGTGTGTGTGTGATCACAGTGACCAAAATGGCCACTGTGCTCTTGTTGCAGGGGGGAAATAGGATGTCCTGTTTTTTCTGGGATACTTGCGGGATATGCAGATGTGTTCATCACTTGAAGACGACAACCTGATTGATAACTTCCAATGTCTGAATGAAGTATTAGAGGTGAAACTGAATTTGTCAGAACTTACACATGAGTTTTTTAAAGTCAATCCTTCTGTGAACCTTCTTTGAATTCATTTAGATGAGCCATTAAATGTTTTGTAATGAATGTTTTGTAATGAAGCTATTTTAAATCGAGTGCCACACATGTATACATAAACAAACCAATGCAATTCTGGGCTGCATCAATAGGGGTATACGGTAGCATCTAGATCAAGGGAAGTAATAGTACCACTGTATTCTGATCTGGTCAGACCTCACCTGGAGTACTGTGTCCAGTTCTGGGCTCCACAGTTCAAGAAGGATACTGACAAGCTGGAACGTGTCCAGAAGAGGGCAACCAAAATGGTCAAAGGCCTGGAAACAATGCCTTATGAGGAACGGCTTGGGGAACTGGGTATGTTTAGCCCGGAGAAGAGAAGGTTAAGGGGTGATATGATAGCCATGTTCAAATATATAAAAGGATGTCATATAGAGGAGGGAGAAAGATTGTTTTCTGCTGCTCCAGAGAAGCAGACATGGAGCAATGGATTCAAACTACAAGAAAGAAGATTCCACCTAAATATTAGGAAGAACTTCCTGACAGTAAGAGCTGTTCGGCAGTGGAATTTGCTCCCAAGGAGTGTGGTGGAGTCTCCTTCTTTGGAGGTCTTTAAGCAGAGGCTTGACAGGCATATGTCAAGAATGCTTTGATGGTGTTTCCTGCTTGGCAGGGGGTTGGACTGGATGGCCCTCGTGGTCTCTTCCAACTCTATGATTCTATGAAACCCTTCTGTGAGGTGGAGCTTTGGATGGAATCACCAGGTACAGAGGCAGAGCTAGCTGCCCCCGCACCCAGAGCAGCCCGCATGGGGCAGGGCTAGCCCCTCCCAGCAGGGGGGGTGAACGTCTCGGGGGCACCACCCATGGGGATGCCACCCCCCTCAGGGATAACACCCGGGGTGGACTGCCCCCACCGCCCCCCTTTCTCCACCTCTGACTGGGTATCTATCTGGCCCATAATTTGAGTACTTCCGTTCTAGCCATCCTTGTTGTGAATGTACATTGTTGGGATTTTCAATGTTTTTTGGGTCTCATTTTTACTTGTATTTTTTTAAAAATATTTTAAGAGGACATGGTGCTCTTAGCAGTTTTGCTGCTAATTATGCTGCTCTAAATGTGGGTCTTTATTGCATTCGTCGTTCCTTTGTAACGTTCTCTTTCAATATGTTGCACAGTTGTATTCACGATGCTTTATGATAAGCTGTAAACCACTTAGCGGTCCCGACAATGTAAAGCAGTATAGAAAAGATGTAAACCAATAAATGAATACAGAATATTTGACAGAAGGCAAGTGACATCTGGAGGTAGTGTTCCAGATCGAGAATCTGTATTTATGTATATGATTCAGAATTGTTGGGGGCTCAGATGGATGGAGGAGGTAGAGGAGGAATAGTTCTGATGGTAATGGCTATTAAAACCTACACCCACACCAATACCCATTTCATGTAATGTGTAGTTTTGCCTTTAGTTGCAAAAATCCTGAAACAGAGACTTGATGCATGAAAGAGTATTTAAGGAATCTTTGGGCAGCTAGATTGGTAACTGGGAGTGGCTGCCGAGACCATATAACACCGAGACCATATAACACTGGGTTATGAAGATTAGAACTAGCCGCCTAAGAAACAGTTTCTATCCAAATGCAATTTTGATTTTAAATGCAGTGTAAGGTAGTCTTTATGGGGGTATATTGTATTTAATTATGGGGTATCAGAGTCTTGGGGGGGGGCTAATCAGGATGGGATAACAGGATTGTTGGTTTTGAATGTCTGATTTTTTTTCAGTTTTGTTGTTCTGTATGGGATAATGACAATAAAGATGAAGATTATCTAAACATTACCATATAACATTGGCTACCAGTATGTTTCCAAGCACAATTCAAAGTGCCGGTGCTGACCTTTAAAGCCCTAAACAGCCTCAGCCCAGTATACCTGAAGAAGCGTCTCCACCCCCATTGTTCTGCCCGGACACTGAGGTCCAGCTCTGAGGGCCTTCTGGTGGTTCCTTCACTGTGAGAGGTGAGGCTACAGGGAACCAGGCAGAGGGTCTTCTTGGTAGTGGCGCCTGCCCTGTGGAATGCCCTCCCATCAGATGTCAAGGAAATAAACAACTATCTGACTTTTAGAAGACATCTGAAGGCAGCCCTGTTTTATTGTCAGTGGAATTTGCTGCCAAGAAGTGTGGTGGAGTCTCCTTCTTTGGAGGTCTTTAAGCAGAGGCTTGACAGACATATGTCAAGAATGCTTTGATGGTGTTTCCTGCTTGGCAGGGGGTTGGACTGGATGGCCCTTGTGGTCTCTTCCAACTCTATGATTCTATGATCGTGTTTTTAATATTCTGTTGGGAGCCATCCAGAGTGGCTGGGGAAACCCACCCAGATAGGCGGGATATAAATTAATAATAATAATAATAATTACTACTACTACTACTACTTCTAGATGACCTGTTTACAGAGCCAGAGCATTCATCCTGATTTGTCTGCAGGGAGTTTAGACAACATTGGCTATTTAATGTTTACAGACTTGTTTACAGAGAGCCGTCTGCCCAAGCATGTGTTATCCCATAACCCCCCCCCCCCCGCATTTCCTAGTCATTTTCTTTGTCATAAAAAGTCCAGTCTTTGGGGAAACAGGTTTGTTGTGCAAGAGCTCCAAACCAGCTATAATTGCACAACCTGAATTTGCCAGTAGGCGACTGGATCCCACCCAATAATAGCAACAATCTGTTGCTACCCTCTCCCCCCACCTCCGCACGTCTACTTTGGCAAATCCAAAATGTTAGCATGTGGAATCTCTGGAGGGGAAACACTGACAACTTGTGTGTGAAATTTCCCTGAAACTCCCCGATGTTCTCACAGCTGAACAAGCCAGTTACAAGCTGACGCAGTCAGTTTCCACCTTCCAGGCACCGCAGCCGAGGCAGTGAAGAGAAACAGCTCTGGTATGCCATATGTTCCAGCAGCAAGCGTGCCTGAGCTTAATCCATTCCCTTACTGCACACAAGAGAACGCACAGCTGGCAACCCACTGATTTCATCAACAGGCTGACATTCTGCTGCGTGCTGTTGGTGCCATTCATCTTGCCAGTTCTGCAGGCCACATCTGTCTACCAATCACGGAAGTAGTAGGTTCCCATCCAGGTCATTGGCAGGGCAATTGAGATCTATGAATGAGGCATGCAGGCAACGAATTGCTTAGATGTTGCTTTCGTCCCGTCCCATTGTGAGGAGTTCACTGAAGGCCTTTTGGGATGATGCAATCATCTCCCCACTGGCTCGAGTGACCTGGGCAAGTATGTTCTTGGCAATAGTGCAGTGACAGACCCCTGAGGTCGGGGAAGCTTAGCACAGCTGCTGCTTGGGCCGGGCATGAATCATTTGCCTTACTTTCCAGCACTCCTGACATCAGTATGTTTCATCAGCAAACACATTCTCCCTTCCTCCTCAGCAGTGACACAGATTCCATCTCAAAACCTGGACTCCTTTAAAATGTGTTTTTCCTGAAATGTTTGGATTTCAGTGGCTTTAAGCTCCCCACAGCTTGGCTTCTTCCTGCAGGGATATTCTAATTGCTGTAGTAAATTGTCTCGCAGAAAGAGATCAATGGCCCTTCTATTGCTGCCTCCAAAAGCAGGTCAATGCTGAAGCAATGAATGCTCTTTAAGGCACCTAATATTGCAGTGCTGTGCCAAAGCGGATGCTCCATTTTGGCACCAGCTGATGATTGCTTTATTATGTCTAGGAGCAGGGGGAAGGAAAGCTCTTTTGTCTACCGTCTACCCCATTTAATGCATTGACTGCAGAATTCTTACTAAACACACACACACACACACACAGAACGAATACAAACAAAAAACAGGCAATGGGCTTTTGAATGACAGCCACAATCAGTCATGATGGTACTGAATGTTGCCAAGTAAATACAAATGAAGCGTAGAACAAATGTCATTAAACGAATTATTACATGACATAAATGATTCTATAGTTGTGCCACAGTGCATAGAATCCTGAATCAGATATAGAATCTAACAAGGCTTCTTTTATAAATAAATAAATATTTCTAGTTATCATGTTGAGGGGGAAACACTGATAACATATAGACCAGGCATCCCCAAACTGCGGCCCTCCAGATGTTTTGGCCTACAACTCCCATGATCCCTAGCTAACAGGACCAGTGGTCAGGGATGATGGGAATTGTAGTCCAAAACATCTGGAGGGCCGAAGTTTGGGGATGCCTGATATAGACAGTTGGAGGCAGGATGTTTCTGAATACGAGTTGCTGGAAACTTGAGGAGAGGAGAGTGTTGTTGTGCTCAGATTCTGTTTGTGGGCTTCCTCTCTGAGAATAGGATGCTGGACTAGACGGGTCACTGGACTGACCAGGTGGGCTTATCTTATGCTGCTATGTACCAAAGGATCAGAAGCAGAAGTCGTTTCAGCCCATCAGTGATCAAAGAGTGGCTTTTTCATTCCGCACAGGTTAATATCAAATTAATATTTCTACCGCGGAACCAAATCAGTTCAAGAAATTATAAACTGTGCTGTGGAAATAGTGTTGTGGCCTGGTTTTTCTATGTTATTTTTTTTACAGACTTTTAATTGTATTGTGAAAATGCTTTTGCAATAAAGGTTATTGGCTATGTTTTGAATTGTATTTTGTAAGCTGCTTTGTGTGGAGGAAGAGATCAACACCATCAATTTTGGAGTGGTTTGAAAAGATTTGGAATATTGTAATATTAACAAAACTTGCATATTTCATTAGATAAAGAAGAGGACAAAGATTCCTAGAACTGTGATCAATTTTTATTTTGTTTTGGAACAATGAAGTGCACAGTAATGTAAAGCCAAATGATTTATTTACATTGCTGTGACACTGTAATATGATTTTGGTTACATTAATCCATAATTTGTAACTTTATTCAATACAAAAACCTTTCTCCTAAAACAGGGGTCCCCAGACTTACCGGCGTTTGGGCCGGTTCCCACCGCGCCGATCGCGTGGCGGGCCGGAGGGTGGGGGAGCGGACGCCTGTGTGGGCCGGTGGGCGGGGAGTGTGCGCCCGTGCGCATGCGCACGGGCGCTTACTGGCGTGGTGGCGCGCTTCCAGGGTGGGAAAAGCGCCGAAAATCCGTTGTGCGCATGCGCGTGGGCCTCCCCCGACCCGGAAGTGCACCAGAAATGACTTCTTCTGGGTCGGGAGAGGCCCATACGCATGCGCACAAAGGATTTTCGGCGCTTTTTTCCCAACCTGGAAGAGCGCTGCCGCGCTGCGCGCCGTAAGAGCGGGCGGCGGCGGGCGGCGGGGGTCGTCGCGGGCCGGATTGGCAGGCTAATTGGGCCGCATCCGGGCCCCGGGCCGTAGTCTGGGGACCCCTGTCTGGGGACCCCTTTTTGCATATATTATTTGACCTGGAGAACTGCATCACAAAGTTCACAGACGTGTGAGTTTTAAAGGAGAGCTGAGCTTCAGTTTCACAAATTGTTTCACAAACTGTGCATTAGAACAAAATATTTCCCTCATTCCTAGCTGACAGTTATTATGTTCTCTTAACAGTCCCTGTGAATGATTTCATTCAAAACTCTCTCTCTCTCTCTCTCTCTCTCTCTCTGTGTGTGTGTGTGTGTTACAGTATGGATATAAGGCACTATTTTTTCTTTAAAAAGCAGAAGCAAACAATAAATTGCTCTTCTGTGTACATTGTTTACTTCAGCAAGATAGTAATGAGCTCATAATTCATGTCCTGGGGCACACAATAGAGTCCTCAGTAAGTTATAAGAAGGGATCAATAATGATTCAAAAACCGATGCAGTAGAAATCGTGCTCTTTCTGTGCAGCCTCAACCTGAGTTCTGGCGAGTTAGCATTGGAGTTCTTAGTGAACAGAAGCAGTACATAACCAAATGTGAAAAGAAAGTCTCTCTGCTTGGAGAAGTAGATAGCCTTCTATACCTTCTGATTATTCAAGCAGCTGAGGCAACTCAAACAGCAGGTGTTGAATATGTTTCACAATGATCCATAATTGTCTGCAATCCCCCCATTTTCCTTCAAGTGCAATGCCAGCAGGCAATAACTAGAGAGAGAAAGAGGGGAGGCTGTCCAAGAGATGCTGTGAAGCAGAGGATCCTTTTATTTTACATCCAATAACAGAGACAGAGTTGTTTATGGGAACAATGGACATGAAAGCACACTCACAAGAGTCACAATAAGAAGGCCCGCCCAAAGAAAAATAACTGATTGTGTTTATGAAAAACTTGCATACCCTGCATTTCCACTTCAGTTTAGAGGTGCCCAAATGGCTTCCATCAAAATTTAATACAAGCATTTAAGTTAAGAACAAATGTTTATTACAACAGCACCATCAGATGGAAGCCAATGTTGTGCGCACAGAATTCTGACCATACAATGGGATTTCCCCTTCCTCCCTTCTTCCTCCACACCCTCACAATTTGCTCTGGGGGGGCTGAAGCTGAAGGGAGGGAAAGTCCCCGTGTCCAAATGTGCTGGCAGAACACCAGTGCTGGATACGACCCATTATAAGCTTGCACACCCTTTTCGTAACGCTACTTCGTAACACTACACCTGCTTCAAATTAATAATTACAAATACCTGATCAACATTTGTTAGGTAAACAGAGGTCATGTAAGTATGTGTCTATCACATATTTAAAAGGTGGTGTTCTTAGATACAGGATTGTTTTCCCCAAGTTTATATTCCCGTGACAACACCGTGCAGGATCCCTGCACACAACATCATGCTAAACACATTTATTGACAAGTAAGTCCCAGTGAGCTCGTGAGACTTCCTCCCTGGTAGCTGTGCTCAAGGACTGAAACCTCATTGCACCACAGTTCCTCCTGTATTGTCTTGCGATAGAAAATCTGTCAGTATGTAATCAAAGGTCAGAAAGAAGTTGAATGCTGTAAGGAACCAAACTGTCCCTAAACTCATGATGCTCTTTTCCCTAAACTCATGATGCAGTAAGGACGTGTCAACTGCTTCCCACACTCTTCCCAAGAGGGTTGGCTATAAACAACTTCAAATAGTCAGATGGTACTTAGCTACCATAAAACTAAAGCCTCTTTAAATGTTTCCCATGACCAGAAATAAAAGCATATCTGCCTCCACTTCCATTGTTTTCTTTGCTTTTGTTGCCCTTTGTAATTGCCTAATAAATAGCCTCTGATTTGATTTTCTAGTCAACTGGCAAGTCTGCTACAGCTCCTGTTTTCAGCTTGTCTGCACCACAAGCTATAAAGAAAGACACCCCTTTCCTATCTTCCGTGGGTTGGGCCATGTAAAAACCCAGTTTCATCAGGAGAACTGGAGCTGATTCTGATCCTTCTAGAGCCTTTGCTGAGCATGAGACTGCAAAAGCGTCCCCTTTTCGATCACCCAGGCTGTAAATATCATTGAAATGCATTATCACCAATTTACCTTGGGCCTTGCTTCGTGTAGAAAGGAGAAGCAACATAATTAAGAATGCCTTCTTAAACAGGGAAAATTATACGTCGAGTAGGACTCTTGAGGTGGAGGAAGGCGATGAGAGAGCATTGCGTGGTCTCAAGCTGTATCAGTGCTGTAGCTGTAGGAATGGGCCATCCAGAGACACAGGTTGCTCCTGAAAATGAAACTCTGGGGCACAAAGCCAGCAACCTGTCATTGCTCTTCACTCAGGGGAGACGCTGATGCTGTGATCACAGAGCAGACTGGGAGGCTCAGCTGTGCAGGCCATGCGCAAGGTACTTTAGGCATACTATAGATGGTACTATAGATACTCAGTGATCATGGGATGCTGTACGATATATTGTCTGGTGCAAATGATGCCAAGAGATTTAGGTCAGGTATGGAGCATAGTGCAACCTGTAAGCAATCGCAAGGGGCATATCCATGTACTTATTGCTCTAGGACAGGCATCCCCAAACTGCGGCCCTCCAGATGTTTTGGCCTACAACTCCCATGATCCCTAGCTAATAGGACCAGTGGTCGGGGAAGATGGGAATTGTAGTCCAAAACATCTGGAGGGCCAAAGTTTGGGGATGCCTGCTTTAGGAGATGCAACCTCACTTTGCACACTTGGCTGCGGACAGGATTTATGTCTGCTGTGGTTTCTTACCTGGAAAGAGTCCTCCTCTCTAATGTGCCCGAGTTAAATGAGCTGTGGAATGCATGTGATGCAGATGGGAAGCAAAGATAGGGAGTTGATTAGGATATTACCCATCTATCAGCAGGACACCGAGAGAGTCTGCCAGGAACAGCTCTATGTGAAGTGGGCTAAAGGGCACAGCTTCAGGCGGCAGACTGCAGGAAGCAGCAGGTTTGTCATTTCAAATTTCTGTAATTGTTCTTTAAAATGCTTTTACTGCATGTAAGTGCACGCATGCATGGGGAGGTCTCTAGCCCCAGCTACTGTGCAGGATCAAGCAATTTGACCTGCCAGCCTGACAGTCTCCTTCCCCTTTGTATTTGCCACCTTTGTCTCAGCTGCCCTTGTTACAGGTAGGATTGGTAGAGGCCCAGAAGAGAGGCTGACTTGGGGGACTGCTAATTAGAGGAGGGACCTGCTGCATAATCTGTTACAATAGCATTAAGAGCAGAGTCTTCAGGCTCCCCCAGACCACCCTTCACCGCTGATCCTGGCTCACCAGCATCCACTTGAATTTGTTGTCATGCTAAGCAAGCCTGGTGGCTTACTGAGTTGGACTGAGCCCACCAGGAGGCTCAGCAACTGCCAGCCACCTTCCGCACTCACACCTCTGCCACCTTGTCTAGTATGTAGGGAATGGTGGAAATGGAATAGCACTGTACAGAGAAAGAGTAAAAAAAAAACCAGAAGAACCTGTAGCATCAGGCCAAAGGTCCATACAACAAGAACCATGTGTTGTGGTTTTGTTTCATTGTTTCTGCTACGGGCTGATAAACTCTAGATCTCTTTTATTTATTTTTGTTCCTGGGAATGAATGGAAACGTAATGAACGGCACGTGCAAGAATAACTCAAGCAGTCATAAAATGGCAGAGAGAAGGAAATGGTAAATCAGACATCCACTTGTCACAGGCTGGCTTTCTTTGAATCACTCTCCTTGGGCAGATTATCAATTTCATTTGCCTTTTCCGTCTTAAACTTTTATTTGGCCTGTCTCATGTGGAAAGATGGAGTGCATGAGCCATATGTTTCGGGGATTTTGCTATTTATTTTCACTGCCATCTCTCTCCTTCTCTCCCCCCTCCATTCTCTGAAACGACAGGCTGCTCACATTTTATCATAAAGCTCCCCAGTACCAATTCACCTTTTCAGTGCTAAAAATAAATGTCGCTCCCTTGGCTAATACAATGAAAATGGCTTCACCGGCACTGTTTCCAATTACTTTGACACATTCAGATTTGTATTTAGTTACCGTGAACAACAATTAGCGTACCTGAAGGGGACTTTTTGTTTTTAACCACAGCAGGAGAGATGCTTGGAGTTTCGAAATGTTTGCCGCTTCCCTATACCTAGGCGGCACTGATCTACTTATATCAAGCAGCTGTTTCATGAGGCCTTTAAGAATGGGAAACCATTTTTGGTGCTTTATAAAAGACCTCCCATTTTTATTGCCTTATTGGTTTACTGTCTTCTTCTTGTTTGCACCTTACAGTATTTGGGTTTTCTTGCTGTCTATTATGCTGGAAGCCTTTTTGTTGGTAGAGAAACTGTTCCATCTGAATCAGTTGAGGTGCTAGAGCAGTGCTTGGAGGCAGCGCTGGGCTAGACGGGGGGCAACAAACTGAAGTTGAATCCTGAAAAGACAGAGGTGTTACATGTTCCAAGTTCTCACGTCTGGGAGATAGGGAGGTGGCCTGTCCTGGGTGGGATTTCACCCTGCTGGAAAGAGCAAGTCTGTAGTTTAATGGTGCTTCTGGGTTCAGCACTGTCCCTGGAGAACCAGGTGATTTTGATGGTGACGTGTGCCATTTTCCGGCTCTGGCTGCTTTGCCAGCTCTGGCCCCATTTTTGAAAAGAAATGATTTGGCTACTGTACTCCATGCTCTGGTAACTTCCAGACTGGGTTGTTGCAATGGGGATGGCCCTTGAAGATGTCAAAGAGAAAAACGGCTACCAGATTTTTAGAAGGCATCTGAAGGCAGCCCTGTTTAGGGAGGCTTTTAATGTTTAATCGACTATTTTATTTCATTTTTCTGTTGGAAGCTGCCCAGAGTGGCTGGGGAAGCCCAGCCAGATGGGCGGGGTATATATATATTATTATTATTATTATTATTATTATTATTATTATTATTATTATTAAAACCTTCAGTCAGTTCAAAACACAGCAGCCAGATTCCT
Source organism: Zootoca vivipara (assembly GCF_965207765.1). Lineage (NCBI taxonomy): Eukaryota > Metazoa > Chordata > Lepidosauria > Squamata > Lacertidae > Zootoca > Zootoca vivipara. The sequence continues at coordinate 62,232,981 of NC_142584.1, read as the reverse complement.
GCTGGGGGTTCCCGTTTAGATCTTGCATAAGGCCTGCTTTAAAACAGCTGCTCCAGTTGCCAATTTGTTTTAGGGTGCTCGTGTGAGTGTTTAAAGCCCAAATGAATTGGGCCCCAAATACTTGAAAGAACCATCTCCTTATCTCAGTGTTTCTCAACCAGTGTGCCTCCAGATGTTTTGGGACTACAACTCCCATCATTCCTAGCTAGCAAGACCAGTGGTCAGGAATGATGGGAGTTGTAGTCCCAAAACATCTGGAGGCACACTGGTTGAGAAACACTGCCTTATCTACAGCCCCTCTTGGGTGTTAAAATTGGCAGAGGGGGGCCTCTTTCTTCTCTCACCTCCCTCATAGGTTTTGGGAGAAGTCCTTCTCTGGGGAACTCCCTCTCCACAGAGGTGTTTCTGGCAGCTTTGCTATGCAACTTTTGATGTATGCTAAAGATTTTCCTTGACAATGTAGGGATTTAAAAGGTGGAATTGATTTCGGGGGGGGGGATTTATGAAAGGTGGCCCTTGTCCAGGATCTTAGGCAAGTCAATAAAAAAATCATGTTTTTTTGGCATTTTCCTGGTTTCCTGGTTTTTACTTTTTGAAATATGGCAATCTTTCGCCTGGCCTTTGACTCTGGAGATGAATATTTTTTAGGACTCACCTGATTTCTCTGATTGTAAGTTGTTTTGAACTGTTTTTAAAACAGTGTTTTAATTGTTGGAACAGCAACAACTTGCACTTACTGAAACCCAGTTATCTTTTGCAATTCACACTTCTCCAACTTCTGCAATGCAGTTGTCCAGCTGAAAAATGTCTCCAGAAATGTGTATATTGTGTGCACAAATGAAAATAAGATAAAATCCATTATATTGCTTTCATAAATACCTATATTTGGGGAGATTGCTTTAAAATGTGCATACTGGGGAAATGTGCACTAAAATGCTGTTGAATTTTTGTGAGGACTTTTTTTTTAAAAAAATCAAACTGATGTCGAGAAGACTGAAAAAAGAGAAATAGATAAACCAAAATCGACTAATTCACCCATCCCTCATATGAAAGTGTGTTGCACATCTTTTTCGCCCTCCTAACAAAAAAGAATAATGACCTGAATTTGCACACTGATCTCACTAGAGGCAATGAAAATTACGGTGGTCATTTGCCCAGAACCCAAACTACTACTGCAGAGAGACTGAAAACCAAAAGAAGCTATTGCTATTCTGCTACCCTATTGCACAAAGTCCAGCTCTGAGTTCTGGATTCAGTATCAGTGCAGGCAGATTTCCAGACACAAAGCCATCATTGCAGAGGGTCTAACAGGGGGATTAATTATCTTGTCAAAGCCAAATGAGACACTGAAGAAAGAAATTTGCCTTGGCTGGTTTGATATACCAGCACAATTCTGGACTTTTATGCATGCTAAAGAAACATAATCTTCAATATTCTATCAGGATGATTGTTTATGAGGTGCTTCTCATAGAAACCTTTTTCCAAGTGCAGTAATCTAAAATGCCCTTATTAACCAAACCACATATCAACTATGGGAAATATGTTCATTTATGAATTTCACATCATTTACTACCCACTCCATGTTTTCTGTTTTACAATTCAATACAGTACTTTCTTTCATCACTTGTAAAAAACAAATAACAAAGCCTCTTATAGAAATTGAGAGGTGCTAATTAAAGTATCAAACGCCTTTTGTTTGCATGGAGCCATATTCTGATAAATGATTCACAAGGGTGGTGGTGGGGAGAGAGACGTGACAACAAGTTTCAAATAATGGCATGCAAATAATGACAGGATTCGCTCAGAGGGACCAAGCTTTTCCATCATTCCTGCTGATACTTTCCATTGTTTAAGGAACACAGTGTATATTGTGCAGAAATTGGTGAGGATATTGCATCGCCAAAATTTTTGTTTGTGTTTAAATTTTCTGTTTCCTAAAGGTGATAATGTGCCATCTTAATCGGCACATTAATTTCTACCTAGTGGCTATTGTTTCACAAACTTTGAAATTTATTATAACAAACACAAAAGTTCGAGTTCTTCATTTCTTCATACCTTATTTTAAAAGACTTGGTTCTAGCATTGCCACCTCTCTGCTTTACCTCTCTGGAATGCATGGCTAATGGCTGCTTTTGTATCCATCAGTCACCTGGATATGGACCACATCAGTTTTCCACCGAGCTGAGTATCCTGCTGGACCTTAGGCCATACCGAGTTGAGGAGTAGTCAAGAAGCCAACCCCTGCCAACAGGACCACTGCTTGGAGACACTGAATGTTTGAAACCCACTTCTGACACCTGTGTTGCTTCCATTCTCATCTGGTTGTGCAGCATCCATTCCACTTTTCTCTCCCCAATTCCACTTTGGACGAGAACTTAGAGGGAATCATTAGATTTTCTGGCTTTTTGCAGGTGTTGTGCTATAATCATTCTCCCCCCTGACACAGGGCTCTTTTCTCATTGGGCAGGGGCACTGAGCATGGCTGGAGAAGTGCAGGCTTTAAGCACCATTTCTGGCTGAAACAGAAAACCGCCTTCTTAGCTTTTCAGAGTTGGGCTGCTTTTTCTGAACCATTCTGTAGAGCTGTAGTAGAATGAACTTAGCAGTAGTCTTTTTATTCTTTGTCAGAGCTGTGATATCCTGGAGAAATGGACTATATTTTAATTGAAGAGATCAGGTTGTTGTTGTTGTTGTGGATGATGATGATGATATTATTATTATGATTATTATTCAGATTGTAACCTTTTACTAATGTGGGAAACAGAACAGACAGCAGTGTTTTGGATGGGCCTGTTTTAATGCCATCATTATACTGTATTTGCTTTAAGATACTGCTTTAAAACATTTGCTGCCTATGAAGAAGCAGCTTTGTGCTTGCTCCTATGATCAGCTGAATTATGCAGTGGGTTGAGAAAAGCTAGAGATTTGTAGTTGTACACCAAGAGGGCCTCCATGGGATTGTGTCAGCAGCAGCAACAGAAGGAGGAGGTGAAAGATTCATGTTGATCTGCTGCATCTTCATGCAGATTCCCAAGCTATAATGACAATGAACAAAAGCAAGCAAATTGTGGGGGAACTTTTTCTCTTCTTTTTCTAAATGCCATCAGCTGCAGATTGCTCATCTGAAAAGCAGCTTTGATCCCTGATTCACATTTTGCATGTAGGAAGGTATCACAAGAAAGCAAATGTTCAGCATTTAATTTTGTGCACCAATATGTCTTGCTGAGCTTGACAAACGGGCATCTGTTTATGCTGCCGTGCTCTCCAAATCAGATCCCAGGAGTAGCTCTAAAATTAGATTCCATCTCTCCTCTCCTTGCAGGACAAGTGCTTAATGTCAGATGAATCACAAAGAAAACTTTTAAAATGAGGTACTGCAGATGCCTACAGCTTTAAAACAACTGGGGAGGTTGACAATGGTCCCCTGTTGCTTGGAAAGCTTCTCCTTTGATTAGCATATCCTATTGGTTATGCACTTTACTTTAAAAGGAATGCAAATGTTAGAGGGAGAAATGCATATCTGAACTCATTTCTGAACCTGGCCAGGCCAGTATTATTCAATATATTTAAGGCAGTGCACAGGCTGAGCAGCTACAAGTTAATGGGGAAGTGCAAAGTCCATATAGACGGGCAGCATGAGAAGCAGGGTCCAGAAACTGTCCAAGGTTTGCACACAGTGAGCCAAGGTTCTAGTAGGAATCAACAGGCCTTTGCAAAACTAATCCCATGAATTATATAATCTTAGCTAACCAAACAACCACATTGGCTGCTGGGGAAATGACACATTACGTAGGAATGCTGAAATGGTATGGTTGTTCAGTCATTCCATTGTCCTATCATGATATTCCAGATCCAATGGCAAATTTATTGTCTTATTTTTGGGTAATAGCTTGCAAGGCTGGCTGGTTCAAATCCAAAGTGTTTTTAATGTCACAGTCTCTGTGCTCTGATTGTGTTTTCAGAATTGCTGAAGCTACCACATACATTTATATTCCATGCTCAGGTTTTTCCCTGACACCGGCATTTGTTCTTATTGCATACAGTATTTGCTCTTTGCTTCTCTCCAGTCCTCAAGTGAAATATATATATATATCAGCCTTATTGGTGTGTCATTGCTGCCTCAAAGGAGGAGGCACCAAGGGGGATTCCACCACTTCTACCCTCAGCTTCTGTAAGATGGAGGTAAAGATGATTCTTGCCTGTTATGTAAGAGCACATTCATCACTGAGCACAATGAACCTGGGTCTTCATTCGGTCCCCTTAAACCTTCCCCTAATGTACACATTTTTTTTCACTCAAGAGTTTGGCTGAAGAACTGCATCACAAAAATTGGAGAAGTGCAAATTTTAGAGGTCAGCTACGTTATGCTTTGCATTCCCCCCCCCGAGAATGTGAATTAGGTTTGCATTAAAATCTGAACTGAATCTCCGCACACCCCTGCCTATCCCTAGCTACTTCTGTCTCCATGTAGCATGCCTGCTGTGCATATACATAGTGATAAAATCAACTGCATACAACAGACTAGCTATGTAAGCCTGTGAGCCTGAGGATGGTGCAGGCATGTCATGAGTGTCCTAATGCATTTAGAACAAGCACTACAAAATTATTGACTTTGTCAATGGCTCCCCTGAACAATGATGCTTTGAGAAATGCAAGGCAGTATCTTTACAAGTGTGCATTGGTGTACAATATGTGTGTGTTCACAGCTAATGAATTCAAAGGCATGAGCTGAAGATTACAAATGGAAGAGCCAACTAGATCATTTTAGGCAGTTGAATCACATTTCCCATCCGTGCCCTGTGATCAAATTAATGAGAAGTAGCGCACATACAAAGCCTCTCTGTGGCACGTATCGGGATATCGCACACAACAAAAGCAGCAAGGGGGAGAAAGCAGTGAGCTGTTGAAGCTCCCCAGGGATTCATTGAGCCTTTGAATCGTCAATATAGGAGTTTCGCTCTTGAAGCTGGAACACTGTAAAAAGGAAAACAAACTACTGACTTGTTTTAGTGTGTTATAATTATGGGATAAATCCAGTCTCATATAATCAGCATGCTTAACTCCAGTTAATGCATGAAGGGGTTAAGACCATAGAGTAAGTTGTCCTGCCAGGCTTAGCTAGGTCACAACCCCTCACCTTCGGAGGAAGGGTTACCAAACTCTTTGTTCTCTTTCTTCCACCATGTGAACCCTACACGTAAGGTCAAAGTTGAATGCTCCAAGCTTAGACTGCGTGGCTTTAGCAAGACACATGAGTGTTTCTATACAAATAATTTGGAAGCAACTTGTAAGGGGATATTTTAAAGATCTAACAGTCTGCAATTCCATGCTTTGCTTTGCTGAATGTTTTGTGATTATAAATCTCTGCTGGGGTTCTCACACCAATGAGTACTTGCCCCAAATGTGGATCGAGACATCCAGGGAATTCTCTTCTCCTTTTACCACATTCTATTTTGCCCTTTGAAACCAAATTACAGACACCATCAATAATGAGAAGATGCAGACTAGGACACATGTGAAGGAGGGAAGGTGTGTTCACAAAATTGGCTTTACAGATCAAATACAGCCGGGTAACATTCTTATACAGGGGATTATCTCGGATGTGGATTTTCATGATCCAACTCATTGGATATCGTGGGGTACTGAATCCAATTTTGGATGTTAATTGGCCACCTGGGGTTGCCTTCTTTTTTTAAAACAGTGATGCATCTTTGCTGAGTGTTGTCATTACTGCAGAGGGAAACATGGCCATGACTCAACTGGGATGTCAATCCAGATGGCAAATTAGAATCAACATTCAGATCCAGCTCCCGAAAATTGAAACATTTATCCCCAAGCTTGTTATTTAAGGAAAATGCCAGGGTGGGAAGAAAGGCGAGCTCTTTTATGACTGATAGATCTAGCTTCTAATCAGAGGACAATATTTTACTAGGGCTGCCCAACTGCAATACTTTGGGGCATTGTGCAGGATTGTACTGCACATGGAATAAACTATATGGATGGCTCTAGTGACTGTACTACGTTGCACAAAGATTGGGGGAAATATGTCAATTAAGTACTGTATGTGAAAAATATTTGTGAGTGGAAGGAATGAAATCATTACTTTATATAAATTTATTTGGACATTATTATAAACTTATAACTTACTGGGTGTTTTTTACACAATGAGTGCTTAAGAAAATTGATTCTAATGTTAATGCATCTAGCTGGTGATAATTCATTGCCATGCCTCCCCTGATGCAATTTGTCTCAATTTTAGCTAACACGATTTTGCTCTTTGCATTATGAAGGGTTGTGTCCAAGAAAAAGCTACCGGTAGTTACGGTATATCCATTCTTGTATTTGTTTTGCATATGCTGCCCCTAAGACTTGGTTTCTCAAAGACTCTTTGCATCATTTGCAGTGGCTGAGGAGACAAGAGGCCTGCAGCAAAAAAGGCGACGGCTCCGTTCTTCACCAAACATGTGCTCCATCTGCATGTGTGGCCAGAAAGTCCCGCCAGAAAAAAAAGGATAACCCTACTTGAGATGTCCATGGGAACAGGTCTGGTGCCAGCATCTGGCATGTTTGGGCATCTGCAAGGGCCCGAGTGCTATGGAAGGGCTCAATGCACTAGTATCTCTACCAACCCCAGCAAGAGAGCCATGGACCATAGTGCCCAGGAGTGATGTCAGGTTTCGCGATGCTAAGGGACTGTGGAATTAGTTGCCTGCTAAACTGGCAACCAGATTTTTAAAAAGGGCCAAAACACTTTACCAAGTCTTCTGCCCAAACCTGGATCCTTTTATGGGATTTATAATTTGGAAGTATGGAATAGTAATTCAAGGGTTCTATGCCCGTCTACCAAGCCCTTATTGATTAATCAATTATAATTTCCTTCTTTTCCTTCAAAGAGTTCTGGCTGGTGTAAATGATCTGTTCTCCCCCTCCCCTCCAAATTAGTCCCACAATAACCCTATAATGTTGTCGTTTAGTCGTGTCCGACACTTTGTGACCCCATGGACCATAGCACGCCAGACACTCCTGTCTTCCACTGCCTCCCAGAGTTTGGTCAGACTCATGTTGGTAGCTTCGAGAACACTGTCCAACCATCTTGTCCTCTGTCGTCCCCTTCTCCTTATGCCTTCAATCTTTCCCAGCATCAGGGCCTTTTCCAGGGAGTCTTCTCTTCTCATGAGGTGGCCAAAGTATTGGAGCCTCAGCTTCACGATCCGTCCTTCCAGGGAGCACTCAGGGCTGATTTCCTTCAGAATTGATAGGTTTGATCTTCTTGCAGTCCATGGGACTCTCAAGAGTCTCCTCCAGCACCGTAACTCAAAAGCACCAATTCTTCGGCTATCAGCCTTCTTTATGGTCCAGCTCTCACTTCCATACATCACTACTGGGAAAGCCATAGCTTTAACTCTACGGATATAATGTAGTTTAGGCCAAAGGAGACTATCACGCAGGGAACCTCACATTTAAAATTTTAAGCAGAGCAGCTTTGGGAAAAAATAGTTTTACAACTGGCTGGATCATGCCCTGATAAATTGTGAGGCCCTCAGCTTTCAGTGAAGTACATATTTGCCCTCCTGTTTTTACAGAATGGTTTAAAAATATGTCCATAGTTCAGCTACAAATACATGGATTATAATCCATTACAAATTCAAAATTGGTCAGCAAACCTCAAGCTATGCACAGACCCAAATCAGAACCTTTTGGACTTTTGAATATCAGCACACCCCACCAAGCGAACACTGTTCAAGTCACCTAGCTTTCGGTGTCTCCTTCGTGTTCAAAGCAACAGCTGCCTCTAGTGTTAAATGCCTATAGTTACAGTTTGGAAAAATTCATGTTTCTGGCCTTAGAGAAGCTGAACGGAAGATCAACAGGCATTTTGCTAGCACTTATGATACATAAATCACCCACATGGTTTGATGTAGCACCCAACAGGCAAATTACAAAAGAAGTTTAAAAACAGCAGGTACACATGGAGATTATAATGTACAAAGAAGAGATATTTTTTCTCAATATGTGAGTGCATTTGCTTCTTCCTTGCTCTGAGGTAATATATGCCCACTAGTGTTTTCTTGCCATTTTGTTATCGGGTGTGACTTTTTCCCTGGTTTAAATACTATTATTACTATCAATTTAAAACATTTACTTGTGCTCCTGCTGTGTGAAAGGCTCTACACAAAACAATTACACTCACTGCCCAGGTTTTTAATATACGATAGTCAGGCAAGGTCCGTTCTGTGGGCTCAGCTGACATCTGGATCTCCCCTCTTACACTCCATTGATAGCCAAATACTTTTAATGGAAAAGAAGATACAGTAGTTTGTTTCAACACTTGGTCTCCAAGTCATTTGACTTCTGCTACTGCAATGGAACTCAACTCATCTGCTCACACACAAATACAGTCAAACCTCGGTTCTTGAATGGCTGTTTTTGAACGTTTCGGCTCCTGAATGCCTAAAACTCGGAAATATAATCTAAAAGATCATACACTGCATTATGAACACTAACCAAATAAAACATATTCTCCCATTTTTTCTTTAAGGAGTTATTTCTTCCTTGGAGAAATAGGTTTCAGTTGGGTTGTGACAGTTATGGTCTAACCTGTGGCCTACTCATAGGGCAACATTTGAGATTCTGCCAGGCTAAATATCCTGTGCTCATCAAGTTGTAATTGTTCCATCACTTGTATAATAGATTTGCTGAAGGTTAATTACACATTTCCCCTTTTAAAAATCCATTGTTCTGTACAGAATTGAATTTTATGAAAACTAAATAAAGAACTTCTGTAAGCTCAGCAAAGGAAAGGGGCATTTTGTTGCTAGGATATATTAGCTGTAGCACAGTTATTTCACAACAACAGATCTCCGGACCTGGCATGAATTGTTTTAGATGGTCACAGGGCCATCAACACGACAAGCCAAATATTTTATTATATGACCTGAAACTCAAATACTCTAGCAAACGTTCTTTGATTATAGGATAGGTTTGCTGCAAGGTTTATTGCAATTAGCGAAAGCCAGCTCTCCAAAACCTATATTGGACAGCTCATTTTCCTGTCATTTTCTGGCAGGGAGACATGCAAAAATCAGGGAAAAAACAGTCCAAACTTTTAATAATGGATTTTATTCTGGGGGGGAAACCCACCACCTTATTTTTATATGAAAGTATGAAATCCTGTGCTGTTACAGAAAATTGACACTGCCCCCTCCAGAATGCAAATTACAATATCGTTTTAAATACTATTTCAGTAGATCGTTATGATTGCCACAAAATTCAGAGGCTAAGGAAACAAGACAAGACAACTTCATGATTGACAAGAGACATTAGTTTAAGTCAAGCATTGGTATAATTTATACTCAGTGAGTCAGTGGGCATTCTGCAAGTGACTCTTGCCTTTTGTTGGCCATCTGAGTAATCTTACATCCATTTTTAGTTAGCTGCATCAAACAAATGCAAACACAATCAATCTTCTCCATATAAATTAACAATATCACAAGAACATTTTGCAAAGCTTATCCACGCTCAACAACAAATTTATCATGCATCCAGTTTTAATACTTTTCTTTTTACTTAGTCTTGAAAATATACTGTATGTTTCTGTTGCGCCTTTGTTGCACAGGCGGGGTCCTATGCCTGTGTCATAAATGTAAATTATTTACAGAAGATTCCAGAGAAAATAAACCTCACAGTTTCTATCCTGGAACAGAACAAATATGGACTGTCTACCAGCAATGAGAGTGCGGGTTGGTGATCATGTTCTAGGTTTCAGAGGAACTGCTTTTCCCATTGCCCACCCCCTTACTCCTGGTAGAGGATATCAGTTCAAAATATTTCAACGGTATACCTGAATGTACATTATATTTTCATACACAGAAATTGAAAAACAGAAATAAGTATTATTGTCTTGCGCAGATCTTATACCCAGGTTCCAGTGTCATATGATTTGGAATTTTCCAACGACTTTTCTATGGAAACGTCAGACATTGCTATATTGTACCTGCTGGGTTGGAAGCCCCAAATTTTCTAGTTGTGCCTCCATATTATACGTAGAACATCATGTTCTACAGATACACAAGGACAATTATGATAATCTGACTTGACTATTAGGCCTACAAATCCATTCAGCAATTACTCTGTTGCCATGTAAGCATTGCAGTGCTAACTGGGCACAGTGGAATCCATATCCTGTAGAATTTACTGCTGTAAACAGTAACTGTAGGAATAAATTGTTGGGATTGAAAACATTTAATCGCTTGTTTCCAGAGTTAGAAGAGCCTACGCTTCTAAATTATTAAACACCATCTCCTCTCAATCAAAACAGTGAACTGTGTGCTTCAACATTCAAGGATGGGGCTGCTGATAAATGCTTACTTGCAGTATTCAGCACGATGCAGGGGCCACATTCTAATTTCTTCCTGCAGACTTTCTTCATCTAACAGACACACTGAAAATAAATTGACCTGTTCTTATGATCTAGGACAGAGTGGAATCCCAGAGGAATACATTTATCAGCCAAGCCTGCCAAAGTAATTTCACTCATTGCTGCCAGATTAGCTTACGTAAGTGAAGCTATTATGCATCAGTCCACAGATTCTATCTTTAGGATAGAGCCAGGTAGTACAGGAAACATTGTGGAAAGCCCAGGAGTCAACAGATGAATACTGCAGCTTTATTTACATGTAGGACAGGCATGTCCAACAGGTCGATCACGAGCTACCGGTCGATCGCAGGGAGTCCCTGGTCGATTGCGTGATCCTTGCCCTCCCCCCCCAACAAAGCTCAACAACTTTGGTCAATCCAATGGGTAGATCACTGCCAGTTTTTTATAGTGGGAGTAGATTGCAGTCTCTTGGGAGTTGGACATGCCTGATGTAGGACACAGCTGTGTTTCCTTGAAGTAGGGTATATGTTTTTAGCCCTGCCCCCCGTGATGTCACACCTCCTTCCTCAAACAACCAAGTTGCCCACTACTGAACAGAAGCTATAACATGTGACCTCCTGCTTGTCTGCAATAGTTTGAGGAAGGAGGCATGATATGGGTGGGGCAGGGCAAAAAGCACAGCCCTGCTACATGGAAACACAATTACACCCTACATGCGAGTAATGAATGAACAGGGCCTGGGTGGAGTGTAGATGTGCTAGCTCCTGACCCAGAGGTTCTACCTGTTATTTGCATTCCCAAGCAGGTGTCTAGCTTATGCTTCACAGCAAGCAGCAGTCAAGTGGAGAATGGGCCACTTGAGCATGAAGCAAGGGCCAGAAGCAAGCAACTTAATTTGAAGAGCACTTTTGGAGGTTAGGGGAAACTCAGATATATCCCACTGGCAAGTTAGTGTCTGCACCATCTCTATTTTGCTTTAGGAACTTTTGTCAGAAGAAATTGAAGCAAAATTCTGACAGGTAAATATCACTTACTCATTGTATGAGTTACACAGCGAGCATTACTGCCAATGACTCCCATTTCCTAGGTAGAATTACTGTTGCTGTTTGCCATCCACTTCTACTGCTATAGACGTAACACTAAATCTGCCTGAAAATTGTGTTTATTCCCCTTCAGCGATTGCTAGTTCAAATGAGATTCCATGAATAAAACAGCAGAAGAAGAGCTGTAGGAAATTAATGGGAACTCCCGTTGCCCAACTGTTGAAACGATATGGCATTATGTTTTAAGTAGTGAAAAAATGTAGGCAAGCTTTCTATGTGTTAAAGCAAAACTGAATATAAGATGCAATTAAAGTGAAACACTCTTAAAGTATAAAAGGGGGGGGGGAAACAAGCACCAAATAGCGAAAGCTAGAGTCTGCCTTTATTTGAGCTTAATGAGCAGCTAGCAGAGGCACATTTCTATCACAAAATTGGGTTTGCACATCTATGGCCACATGAAAGACAAAAAAGAACATGGGCCAAGTAGGAAGCCAACCAGCTACATTATTCAGAGTATTTAGCCTTTGTTGCATTCATCAGATTTTACTAAAGTGCCAAAGAATGTCATACAGCATATGTTCATGCAAAAGCCGGCCACAACCTCCTCATCCACCTGCACATTTCCTATACCCCAATCATTCTCCACCCATGGCTGCATTTCATCAAACACAAATGTACATTAGGAGACCAACACAGCTACCTACCTGAATCACTAGGAGAGTGTTAGGCATGTCCACTGGGTGATGACTAGTTCCAAAGACTCTGGCCCCACACATTTGCCTCCTATAAATATTGTTCAGAAACAACTGCCTGAGAAACCCAAGAGGTTTTATTTCCCTTTTAAATGTGAGAGTTTACTGCAAACTCTTCAACAAGATCATAACTGTTTAAGTTGTCACTGCTTTCCTCCTAGCAATACTGATGGCACTAGAACACATTGGAATTTCAGCAGTGTCAGAGAAGAGAGAATACTTGAAATGCTGACATCTGGAGCTTTACTAAAAAAAAACCCAAACAGACAGGGCCTTTTTTGAACTGCTTGGCAAGCAGCAGCACATTTAAAACAACCAAATTACCACTTCTTGGCTGCTATGAGAAATTCAGATGCCAAATTTTGCATTTGGTTTCCATTTTCTAGTTCAAGTATTGCATGTGATTGCAACGTACGCGAACATGAACAACATGACAAACTGGCAGCTCTGGTAATTTCATAGCTAACTGACATAAGGCTGGGCTCAGGATAACTTAAGTCACTGATTGCAATAGGTCTACTCTAAACATGAGTCAGTCTGGATCCAACTCTTCATTTTAAAAGTGTAATAACCCCATTTGTAACAAATGCTAAAAGGTATGTTTCTTACAAACTCAGATAAGCTTGATCAGATATTATAAATTCAGACAAGCAAGACACAAGCACTATTCTAGTGAACTATGCCTTCACACTATGAAATCACCACTGGACATATTCAGGAATTCAAGCTTCCCTGTAAGAATGGCAAAAACAGTTTATGCCAATGTATTCTTGCTTTTTTGTTGATGTTAACTGGAGTTCCCAAAAACTGGGAGAAACTATCCCCTCTGTAAAATGCCCCCAGCAGCATTCCTACCAAGGAGAATGTTTTAAAATGTTTAAAAAGCATGATTTAAGCTGTTTTCCTAATTGGTTGGTGAACACTGAGATATGTTACAAAAGAAAAATCCATACTTTTGCTAAATGTTCAGCACCTTATAGCCACTGGAGTTTTTAAAAAGAGATAAGGTTTTGTGCATTTGTGACTCCAGCTGCATTTTTTTTTGCTTCCCCTTTTTTCTTGAAGTTTCCAGATGAAGCTTTCATACACCTGCCTTTGCTGCTGTACTGGATTCAGCACCTGCATCATCTTCAGAAGGTATGGAGGGAACACTGTCGTTGGAAACAGTGTCAATGCTTTGTGCTTCTGACTGAAGGTGGATGGATACCTCAACAGCTATTTCTTTACCATGGTCATTTATAGAACCATCATCCGAGTCTGCGGTCGGTGAATTACTGCGCTTAATTTCTGGGTTTAAGGGATAGAGTCCGTCTTGGACACCGAGGGCTTGTGTCTGTTTGACTCCATCTCCAATTTCATCAGGGTCATCGACTCTCACTGCTTCAAATATCTCTTCCATAAAGGCCCTACAGTTAAGGATTAGTGGCGGAAGAGGGATACTTCTGGCTAGCTCTTCAATGTATCGAGCCAATTCCATAGTCTTAAACTGGGTGACTTTGGCCAGTTCCAGCGTTTTGGCAGAGGTAATGATTGGAATGCGTTTGGCAATTTCAAAGGCCTTCTGTAGTTTCTCGGCCCCTTCAGTCCTGAAGAATTCATTGATGGCCTTCTCTGTCTTGCGGAGGTGGCTGCTCATCATGCACAGACGTGTTATATTTAAGATCAGGGTGATAGTAAAGGCAACCAGGCAGACAATCATGTAGTAAATGCCCATGTCCCCAGATGTGGAGACCACCCTGAGGGTGACTGAGTAATAGAAAGAGCCATTTTGGGTAGTGACAACACAACTGTATCGCCCCCGGTCACCAAAGGTTACACTTGTGATATTAAGGGTACTGTTAGAGATCAGCCATCTTCCATCTAAAACACAAATACAAAAAAGATTTCAAAAAAGATTGGAGTTACAGCGCATACTTGCATCTTTTCTGATATATATAGGCATGCCCCGTGAACTGTATTACGAAACCAGCAACATTGGATTGGGAATATGGATAACAACATATGTCCGATCATTTGCCAACCTACTAGTCAAGAAGGGTTGAATACTGGTCTTCAACTGGTGGGTTGAGACCCACTTCTGGGTCACTGCCTGATCTAAGGTGGGTCACACAGCAGTACTCCCAACATACAAATACAGTCGTACCTTTGCTTATGTATCCCTCTGGATACGTAAACTTTGGGTTGCGAACGTGGGAAATCTGGAAGTGTATACTTCTGGGTTTTGCCGTGTGTGCACGCAGAAGTGCTCAATCACGCCACGTGCTTGCGCAGAAGGGTGCCTCCAGTTACAATGTTTTTGGGATGCGGCCGGGCCTCCAAACGGATCCCGTTCGTAACCAGATGCACTACTGTATATGGTAAAAAGGAAGAAATAGATCTACAAATGCATGTTTGGGTTAGAGCTGGGCCCTGGGCCTGATTTGGACTGTTGTTTACATTATAATGTTGCTATCCATTTGCAAAGGCACTCATCCCTACAGGGTGGCCCTTCCACCCAACTCCAGTGCTACTTGTGAAAATTATATTGTTAAACTGCAAATGTTTCTATTAACAAATGTAGCAAGATCCACTGGATTGTGACAGCAGGCAAATGTGTACTTAAAAGCTTGGTGGGCTATAATCTGCGTACAGTGCTATCTCACTTTTTCATGCAATGTTTCTGCTTTCCCAATACCCTATTCTGGCAACAGCAGCAACAAAAAAGAAAAGAAAAGAAGGGTAAATGTATTGCTGGATTGGACAGAGCCCAGTGCCATGATGGGGATGCAAACCACTCCCTTCCCCAGTCACCATTTGATGACTGCAGAATGGACAATAACTCCCTCTCCCCAGCTGATCCGCATGGCTCAGATGAGGTGACTGCCTGCCCATATGAGATGGTCACATCTTCTGCTGGCATGCAGCCCCTAGAGGGTTGGGTCACAAAAAAATATTGTTGCACTATCTCTCCCCTCCCCCCAAAAAAATCTAAATGTAAATCTGGGTTTGATGAGGTGAGCACTCTCCCCTTAGAAGAACCATGCAATCAGCACATGGATTTGGATTAAAATATCAAGTAGCTATACAGTGGAACCTCGGTTTATGAACACCTCGGTTTACAAATTTTCGGTTTATGAACGCCGCGGACCCATCTGGAACGGATTAATTCACTTTCCATTACTTTCAATGGGAAAGTTCGCTTCAGTTTATGAACAGACTTCCGGAACCAATTGTGTTCATACACCGAGGTACCACTGTACTCTTAAAGCAACTAATTCTGAATTAGAACTACTAGCTGCTAGAATATTACGTAACAGTACCTAGATTGCAAGTTGTGTTTTAATGTAGGTATGTTTGGGCAGAGGTGACGAACCTAGGGAGAGTGGCTTTCCCTTCAACGTCTCCTAAAAAGTGTGACATTCAAGAGAACTTCTGTGATCATTACAGCACACCTGGTACATTGTGTAAAGCAAGTCAAACAGTTGTCTCTTACCCTCTCCATCCTGCTTCAGTAGATGCCCTTTTGAGTTGAACCAAAGGATGGTGTTATGCTGACTGATGTTCAGCTTACATTCAATGAAAGCACCGTTACCTTCTTTCACTATGATATCTTGAGGTACTGCCGATTTTGTGAAGGCTTGTAGGGTGGGAAGAAATGATGCAAGAGGAAGGAACCTTGACCCAGTAGCAGCTGTCAGGTTGGAGGCCACATTTTCTAGTGCAGAAACACTAGCACTGAGAATCAAAGTCAATAGGCAGCAGCTGAGCTTCATGAAAGCTTGAAGTATAAAGCACGTTGCAAAAAGTTAAGCAGTCTGTATTGCACCAGTCACCGTGGAAGATATTGATGGATTTGTCAACTTTGAAAGGGTTTTGGGTTTTTCTTTACAAGTAAAGGAGCAATCCAACTGAAATGTAAAAACAAAACAAAAACAATGCAAGTCAGGATTCTTAACAACACAAAGCTTTCTGGCTTTCAAACTCAAATAATTAACAATACAATTCCACCATGGAATTTGAAATAGGAAAAATTCCATATTTATTTATTTTATTATTTATTATGGCATATAACAGGGAAGGCAAACCCACAGGCCAGATTCAGCTTGCCAAGCCACTTACACTGGCTTTCTTGTCCTCTGTCAAAATCTGCCTCTTCTTACATTGGAAAAGTCCCTTTCCCCCCTTAAGCAGAAGAAAAAGGCTTCCGGAAATAGGAAGGAACACTTTTTTTCCTTCGCATATAAGTGCTGGGTAAGAAAGAGGGGAACTACTGCCAACCCAGTGATGTGATGAGAAGGAAACCACCTGATCCTCTACTGACTGGCAGAAGAGCGTGCAGGGGGTGGGCTGTTTGAATGTGTCTGCATGTCTGCCTGCCTATCAAAATGTGTGATAAGTGCACATGCAATTGAGTATGCACTGGTGACTTTAGCCATGCCAGCCACTGGTATGCAGTCCCCAGAGAGCTGTCACCCATCAAAGCAGCCAAAAGGTTAGCCACCCCTAGTATAAAATGTTAGTTGTCTAGAGCTGAAAGGAGCTTAACGTAAATACAGTGGTACCTCTACTTACGAATAACTCTACTTATGAATGTTTCTACTTACGAACGGAGCTCCGCCCGCCATCTTGGATGCAGTTTAGATAGGATTTTTTCTACTTACGAACTTTTAGATAGGGTTGCTTCGACTTGCGAATTTTTTCTCCCATTGCATTCCTATGGGATTCGACTTGCAATTTTTTTCGACTTACGAATGTGTGTTTGGAATGCATTAAATTCGTAAGTAGAGGTACCAATGTAGGCACAAATAGCAACTTTCCAGGAAGGAATGGGACCTAAAAACTAAGTATTCTTTCCTTTGGCAGGCTCCAATTATAAACAGAAACAAAATTAATAGGTCCACTGCATACAACATTCAAGGTTTTGTTCACCATTGGGTTGAAACTGAAAAAGGCAGAGCAACCAAAGGAGCAGCTGCCAAGAAGCACAGCTTCTTCTTCGCCTGCAGAAGGTTGATCACCAAGTAGGGTGGGGAGAGGCCAGAAACCCTGGAAAGCCATTGCCAGTCAGTGTCGACAATACTCTTTAAACTGAGCCCTTAATGCATTTCTACCCTTATCCAAGCTGCTTCCTTCCTAACTCCACCTCTTCCTGCAATGCTATCTAACTTCCCAGTAATTCAGAGTACAAAACAGGGCAGCTCACAGTGTTACTACATGGCAGCGTTCTCAACAAAACTTCAAAGTGCTCTAAAAACCAAGAGTGAACTAATTCTATCCTGAAATATATGCATCTAAACTACAGCAATATAAATTTAATGAGATTTGGTTCCACTTTTTTAAAAAAAATATTTTAAATATATATTAAGTTTAACCCTGCTGGCCTCTTCCATCACTATTCTGCTAGGGCAGAGCTCTCTGTTCTGCACACCAAACAGGTGGGTGGGCAGAAGTGGTATCAGTTCCAAGCAGGGTTGCTACTGAGATGCCTTGGGAGCTGTTGGATCTCAAGTACAGACGTACCTTGGAAGTCAAATGGAATCCATTCTGGAAGTCCGTTTGACTTCCAAGGCGCAGCTTCCAATTGGCGGCAGGAGTGTCCTGCAGCCAATCAGAAGCTGTGCTAGACTTCTGGCTTCAGAAAATCATTCGGAAACCGGAACAATCACTTCCGGTTTTCAATTGTTCAGGAGTCGAAACATTCGAGTTTATAGGTGTTCAGCTTCCGAGGTTCCACTATAATACCAACTACCATCATATAACAGCATCGACTCAGATTTGGGTGGTGGCTGCAGACTCACAGCTTTGTACCTACCTGCTTTATGCCACAACTAGGGCATGCAGTAGGACTGAGATGGCCCTGCCACTCTGTTACGCCTGACCAGGCACCACCTAGGGCTTGGATAGCACTCTGAGGCTGTTATTTGCAACTGGAAAAAAATCCAGTTACATTGTCCTTCAAAGACCTGAGATAATTATCAACAGTAATTGCATATGCTTTCTACTACATTGTATACTGTTTGCATAATGCACAGCAGCAGTTGTGATGGGTCATTGGATTTTGCCATTAAATCATTCAGTGTTTGATTTATTAAACTGTTTATCCCATTTTATTTTATGCAAACCCATTACTCTAAGCAAAGATCTTCCGCTGCAGGGTTTTTTTTCTTTTGAGGAAAAGAGGTTACATTTTTATGACAGAGCCATCATATTTATATAAAACAGCTTCTGTGGCTGATAAAACAAAAGGAAGATAAGACAATATAATGTCCTAAATTCTTCAAGAAAAGCACAACCATGCATATCATATAGTAGCTGTTATGAATGAACATTAACACAGGTTCAACATGCTCCATCTGAGCTACAGGTGCACTATACAGTACCTGAAGAGATTCAATCCAGAGTAAATGTACAGTACTGAGAAGCAGAACAGATGTCTTTCATTTTCATCTGCACACTTAAAAGCTAACATATGCTCAATTTTATGCAGTGTACAATCATCAGGACTATCAGAGAACAGAAGGAAGCATATGCTCATGTTTCTGCAGCACTTTAAAAATACCTACAACATTGCTGCCTAAATAGATAGTGGGAAAGCAAAAAGTTTAGACTACGGTCCCAAGAAAACAAAAAAACAAATGTTTCCTATGTTTACTGGATGGCAACATTTTATCAAATTGCGGTTATCCTTCCAAAGAGTTTCACTTTTATCAACTTCAGCAACTCCAGTATGCACAGAACTATTTCAAGAGCAAGAATTTCACTTAAACACTTAACTTCACTTGAACACGGAGATCACTGCAAAAACTTACCGGTTGCTAATATTCCAATGAACAGCAAAGGATCTTACAGATATTTGAATCACCATGTTTCAACCCACCCTGCTTTAAGAGCCCTTAAGAATCACTCGCCACATTTGCTAGTTTACAATTCTTTTTAAGAATGAAAATGTCAAAACTGATATATCACAGAGAGTTGGGTGCTGCTTCATTTTATTGCAGTGATCCGGAGAGACAATATTTACAAAGGTGAAACAAAGGGGAAAGAGCATACCCATACTTTTGGAATTTATATTTCTTTTCTTTTTTAAAAAAGAAGCTCACACACCAAATTTCCAAGGTGTTTTAAAGCTGAGAGTAGATTCTTCAGGAGGAGCTCCTGAAACAGCCCAATGATATGCAGAATTGTGCTTACATATGTACAGAATCTGGTCCATAGGGTCACAAAGAGTCGGACACGACTAAACAACAACAACAATGTACAAAATCAGGCTTGAACTCCAATAAACATTTTAGGTATACATAAGAAGGACTGAGAGGGATGTGGTCTAAACCACAGAGCCTAGGGCTTGCCGATCAGAAGGTTGGTGGTTCGAATCCCTGCAACGGGGTGAACTCCCGTTGTTCAGTCCCAGCTCCTGCCCACCTAGCAGTTCGAAAGCACGTCAAAGTGCAAGTGGCGGGAAGGTAAATGGCGTTTCCAAGCGCTGCTCTGGTTCGCCAGAAGCGGCTTAGTCATACTGGCCACATGACCCGGAAGCTGTCTGCGGACAAATGCTGGGTCCCTCGGCTTACAGAGTGAGATGAGCGCGCAACCCCAGAGTCGTCCGAGACTGGACCTAATGGTCAGAGGTACCTTTACCTTTATGAAGGACTGACAGTGTTCAACTTTAGACTTTGCAGCTTTCTGAGTGTTTCCAAGACTCCAAGTGACAGGGGCAAGCTGTTTATTTAAGTTCTAAGAGTAATTTAATGAACTTAAGTGATCACCACACTGATATTATTTATTAGATAAAATATATATTTTCTAGTTCTACATAATATGGAGGATAGTCCCTGCAATTAAAGCAAAAAGGGAATCTTGCTGGACTACAATTCCCACCATTCCAAACCACTGGTCGTGTTATTTGTTACCGATGGGGGTTGGGGGTCCAACAACATCTGGAGTATATTTTCCCACCCCTGTTTTAAAGGCCTAGACAAAGAGCCCCAAATACCGGTACTATTCCCCCACCATCGTGCAGAAAACTCTATCCTAATAAACTCTCTACTGTACCTAAAATATGCTGTTGATCCTACATACCTGTAATTTTTTTCAACCATGTCAGAGACTTTTTAGAATGCAATGCTTATATCTAAGCACTTCAGATGTTTCTACACAAGCCTGACACAGATGCAGATTACACCACAGGAATATGATGCTGAGAAGATGGAATAACACAAAGAAAAACGCTGAAGGTTGATTCCAGATTATCTGTCTGTTGACCATTCATCCTGATTTGTTTGCACACTTTGCAGGAGTGGAGGGTGTTTGTGTTATACAACACTGGTTGTTTATTAGGCATTCTTTCTTTTTGTTTGTGAGGAGGTTACACAACATCACATCAAGCAATGGTTACCCCAGACTTTCTCTCTTCCTATCAGTTTTCTTATCAAGTGTTATTTTCGGGAAAGTGGGTTTGTTGAGGAAGACCACCAAATCCAGGATCAGCTCAAACCGTCTTGCCCTGGTGAGCAACCTGGCTGCTGAATTCTGCAGCTGTTGAAGTTTCCAAAGCATCTTCAGAGGCAGCCCCATGTATAATGTGTTGCAGTAATCTAACCTAGAGGTTACCAGAGGATAGAAACAGAAGTTAAGCTACCCTTGTCTAGATGGGGTACAGCTTGGCCACCAGTTGAAGCTGATGGAAGGCACTCCAGATCAGATCAGAAGCCACCTGAGCCAGAAGTACCCCTGAGCTATGTACCTGCTCCTTCAGAGGGAGCATAATTCCATCAAGAGCAGGCAACCTCCTACGCATCTGATCTAGGGAACCACGCTCTAACAATGTATTATCTGGTTTGAGCTTCAGTTTGTTGGCTTTCCCCAATCCATTACCAAGGCAAGACAATGGTTCAGCACCTCCTGCAAATGCAAATGAGTAGTACAGTTGTGTGTCCTTTGCCTCAGCAGAGGGGGAAAGGTGCTGAAAGCCTGAATCTCAGTAGAAGTGATTTGACCATGACAAGGGAATGATGTAAATACCCCCCACTTTTAGATCACCTGCACAGTTGAGAAAACAAGGTCCAGAGTGTGGCCTGTGCCATGCGTTGTGTCAGTAACATATTAGGTTAGCCCCATGGTCATCATGGCAGTCATGAAGTCCTGAGCCATCCCAGAGCCAATCGCCTTGGCATGGATGTTAAAGTCCGCCAGAACCAGCAGTCTGGGGTTCCTCAACACTGCCTTCAAGACCAGCTCCATCACCTCAGGCAGGCAGAGTGCTGGGTAGGGAGACAGGCAGCAAACCAGCAGAATCCCTAATCTTTCCCAATTGCCCAGTGCCAGAAACACACACTCTAGATCCCCACACAACTGGACAGAGAACTTGGAGACAGAGATGGAATGTTTTGGAACTGCAACTCCCATGATCCCTAGCTAACAGGGCAGTGGTCAGGGATCATGGGAGTTGTAGTTCCAAAACATCTCGAGAGCCAAGGTTGCCTATGCCTGCTCTATAGACTGCAACAACTCTCCCCCCTCAAGTCTGCCCTGATGCTGCCAGAGGTGGGCACAGCTGGGTAAGACCAACTCCACCCTGTTTGCCCACCCAATTTCAGTGTTACAGACCAGATCAGCCTCCTCATTTGTAATCAGATCATGTCACAGTTTGCATCTAGCTTTTAAAAAGGAAGCCCAATACAACTAGCAATACAAACTCTATTTATGGTAGGCACTTGGATTATCAAACAGTCACATTTTCACTGGTCCAACTAGTAAAATTGTGTTCAGCGGAAAAACCAACACTGGAGCCTGAAAAACTAGTAATGCTTCATGGACTTCTCTCCACCATAGATGCCACCAGGCTCTGCTCTTGGACCACAAGTTTCCACTAGCTCCACCCCAAACTACCAGATCTGAACCTGCTCTCTCTCTCCTCTCCCCCCCCCAACTTGTCTAACTCTGTCCTAACCCATTAGGGAACCATCGGGGTCTGCCTTAACCTGCCAGGTACTGTTCTGACTTAACCGCTTTCTACTGAGTCCATGTCACCTCCAAGCCTATGCAAGCTTTATCTGCTAGCGCTGCTAAGGGAGTAAATATGTGTGATATTATTAACACGCATTAAGTGCCTGTGTTGTTGTTGTTTTTTCCTGAGCAGCAAGGTCTGCAACCTAATAGGCAAGAGGAAAAGGGGGAAAAGGAATAGGGAGGGACGATTAAAGGAAGTACTGTAGAACCTACATCCTGACTAGCTTATGACTTGGGGCCGATTTGGTCTTTCCTTTGCCCTGCGAGAGAGCAGGCGCAGGTTCCCAGGAGCTGGTGGCGCAAGTGCACGCTTCCTTTCAACTCTGCATGCATGCATATACATGTACACACACGATTTAGAATAGGTATGCGCGAATACACCACCCTGCGGGCATTGCATAGCTCCCGGCAGCTCACCCCCGAGGCCAACGCCCGCGACGTCATAAATGCGCCCACTAAAACACCGGCGCGTCGCTCCGGGTCCTACGACACGGCCTTGAACTCCGAGCGGGAGCGGCGCCCGTGACGAGTTACCTTGGCAACGCCCTGTCATCCCTCGCTCGGCCCGTTCAGTCCGCCTCCCGGTTCCCTCCGCTGACGGGCCCCCGCGCACGGCTCCAACCAAGACTCCGGACCTTCCGCCTTCCCTTCCTCTCAGCAGCCTCTTCTGCTCCTGCGCGAGGTCCACCGAGGGAACGGGAGGAGAGACGCGGCTTCCGCCCGTCGGGCGTGTTTTTTCCTGGAATGATTCCTCCACCCCCACCCCCACGCGCCGCCGTTCTTTCCCGCTGCCTCTATGGTTCGGAGGACCGTCCGTCGGTGTTTGTGCTGGGGGAGCGGCGCGTGTGCCTGACTTGCTGACTTGCTGAGACGTGGCTGCGGCGGCTTTTAAGGGAGGCTGCGGTGGGGACGGGGAAGGTCTCTGGCGGGTGGAAACCGACGAGGCGGAGGCGGCGGACCGAGAGTTGCCCGGTGGTTTGTTTGTGTGGCATGTAAGTTGTGCGACTCTTCTACGTGTCTCTGCATCGCCACCCTGGTGAGCAGCAGCAATGCCTGGCCGAAACCTTCGCAGGAGATGTTTGGGGGCGGAGGGCGCCTGTCCATAGCTGTCAAGTTTTCCCTTTTCTCATGAAGAAGCCTATTCAGCATAAGGGAATTTCCCTTAAAAAGGGGGGAGAACTTGACAGCTACGCGCCTGTCACCGTCCCCCAAACCAAAGGGCGGGGTCAAGCTTCCCCTTCAGGGGTGGGGAGGTGTCTCTGTTGGGGTCCGTCCCTGTCGTGGGGCTTTTCCCGTCCCGACCTCTTGGAGCAGCCGTGGGCCTGCCTGTTGAGCATCCGAGGGAGGGAGGAGCGAGAGCCCCGGTGCGAAATCCCTGACCCACTTACGGGTTTCCAGAGGCGCTGCGGGTTTTGGGGGTCCCTCCTCTCTCTCCCTCCCCCCCCACTAACCCACCCGCACGGTTCTCCATTTGAAGGCAACTCCATAAAGCGGGTGTTTTCTCTTAAGTGTGGAAAAAGCAACCTCTCTCGCTCTGTTTGCCAGCTGTAGCTCAGGTTGATCAATTTACAGTATCGACACAGATACTGCATTTCCAGCTGCATTTCCAGTACAGTACTTGCTGTCCGCCACTTTCCGGTAACAATTGTACTTTTTTGGATACTTTTGTTTTGCTTTGTTTTTAATGGTTCTAAGACATAGCTCTTAGAAAGTCCTTTTTGATTCACGTTTAGCTTAGCCTTGCAAATAAGCGCATGAAAGTTAGCAGCCTGCCAAAAAAGGAGGTTTTTTTTAGTAGCCTGCTGGGTGGGGCAGAGATCTCTAGCCCTCCTGCAGCAGCACCTTGTGTTTCTGTGCTAGACAGAGGGGAGGAGAAGGCAGCATCCCTGGTTTCTCTACAAGGTGCAAAGTTCCTCCTCCACCAGCTCCCTCACTCATCCATATGGTATTCTGTGCACTTGCCTATATGTCCTTTCTTGCCACCTGTATAGCTACTACCAGCTACCAAGCTAGTGTTTAAGCAGAAGGCTATTTTAGCTGCTGCCTAATACCCTCACCCTGAATAAAGCCAGTTTTTCTCCCTTCATTTTTATTATTCACAACAGTGTTGTATACAACTGAACACACTGATGTCATTCAGTTAAACTGTACAATGTTAAACTGTAATAGAAGGCTGACAGGTCACTTGGAGGTAAGTGACATGACCCGAGAAGAGCAAATGTTTGGGAAATGGGCTGTCTGCCCTATGTCATGAACATGGACAGAGAGGAAGAGACATATTTGTGGTTGTGCGTACCGGTATGTGAAGTGTGTGTTTTTAAAATGTAGAAATAAGTATGAGTAGGGAAAACACTAATACATTTCTCTCTGCGCTATAGAATACATCTTGGAATGTACAATAACCTTAAGAAAAATGTTTTGAGTAGCTAATGTTACTAACTGGGCCATGTAATTTCATTATGTAGAATTTCACACCTGGACGTAAGCTGGATTTTAGATCCCCTATATGCTGGGACTAGTAGTGAGCAAAATGAAATTAACTCATTAACTCCCACATTCCCACGACTGTCCTTGCTAGGGAAACACATACTAGGATTATTTTTTTTGTAAGGAGTGTAGATTGACACCAAAAGTATATATTACTTTTATAATATGTATATATTACATATTAAATCACTCCACAACCTATGTAGTCCACTGGAGAATACTCCAGTTAAGTTTATTCCTGAAAAAAATGCTGTTTATCTTGTTAAACTTCTTGTATGTGTTTTAACAATAATTCTTTATAAATCTAGGGTATGCTGTGGTCATGTCTCAAAAGGATAATGAACCCTTGAATGAAGATGCTTGTGAACTAGAGGGAAATGTTCAGAAAACAGAGGAGGCAGAACCCACTGAGACTAATGGAGAGGAAGCTGAGCTTGTGGCTATGACACGGAAAAGGCCTGAAGCGAAAATCTGTGAGCCCAGTATTGCACAACAGCCACTGGGTCAGAATGTACAGGTATTGGTGCTATCAGTAAATTCTCATTTACCCCAACAACATTCACATTTTAATATTATACATTCCTTAGCAGGATTTGGGGGCCAAGAAGATCAATTTGAATGAAGTGTGGAACTGATAGATGTGGATATCTGTGTTCTACATTTGTCCTGTGTGCTAAATAGTAAGGTGCATTGTTAACATTCATCTTGTTGGACCTGTTTGAGACATAGGGAAAGCAGGAGTCAGACTTGTGTAACTTACGATGGGCTAAGAAGATGTGGATGGATGTAGCAGCGGACAGCACAATGGCAAATGCTTGTTGTTCATTTTGCTAGCTTACTCTGTTGGTACTGTGACAGTCTGTTAAGGCTAAGACAAACGTGAGTGCTTTATGGAAGACAGAACCTGTCAAAAGGGATACAAGCAATGACATGCGTTCTTCTTTGCTTAATTTTTGCTTTAATTAATTCATTGTTTTTAAAAATTATTTAATAAAACGATATATGGTGGAATCTAACACTGCATGAACGGGTTCCTGCTAGTGCAATGAGACTTCACCTTTCTCTCCTCCCCATACACACCCACAATCTGCTCTGGATGGTACCCAAACCCCCTAGAGCCATGGTTGCTAGCGTACAGGGGGGCAATTTTGTTTTTAAGGGGGACAATTCTAGAATGACTTATTAGCAGTTAATGGCCTTTTAGGCTTCCTCCACGTGAATAGAAGTTCACATTTTGAATAAGAAGAATTATATGTCATGGGGGGCATCAGGATTTTAGAGTTGCTTAGGTGGGGCATGGCCAAAAAAAGTTGGGAATCACTGCCCTAGCCCCCATATTTTGAGGGCATGTGCTTTTTACCAGCTTTGCCTGGTTTGCCAGCCATGACCGTGTCTGGATTGGGATAACTTGGCCGCTGTAGACCATGCATTGGTAAGTAGCTAGTGCAGAATGCAGCAGCTAGACTGCTGATGGGATTCCAAGAGCTCTGGCCAGGTAAAGGAATAATTTTTAGAAAGTTTTAAGTTGATAATAATAAGACAAATTCCAGTAGCAATCCAGTTTTTAGAAATCCAGGACAAGGCCCTGTTTTGGTTTATTCTTCATCAGCTGGAATGACAAAGAGTCTTACATTAAAAATGTGTCCTAGAGTATTATATTACATTTTGTCTTCTTTATATATACAGTTATATACAGACAATTCCAACAGACAGAGACAGCACACCTTTTGTCATCTTTACATAGGAGATATATAGAAAATTATATATAGACGTATAACAAACAAAGAATGCTTACCTCTAGTTTCATAGATTCAAGGTCAAAGCGTACCATTCATGTTTTTCTAACCAACTCAATCTGTTTGCAGTATTTAAATAGAAAACTAGGTGTAGTCTACTATCTACTTAAAGGAACAGTACTACATTTGCAGATGCTGACTATGGCTGCAACAATTTAAAGTTGCATTGGCATGATTTAAATACAGGCTGTATAAAAACACAATATTGACTATAAGAATGCTGTAAAGTCAAGACTGTTATTCAACCCCTGCGTATGTAACGTGTTAAAAAGATGTATGAACTCTTGTTAAAGGAGAAGTCTGTTGTTGTTCTTCCGGTGAAAGCGGGCTGGAGGTAGTTTCCATATTATGAAGAATAAAAAATCATCCTCTGTGTGTTTGTGTTGAGTGTAATGTTCAACCAATGGTGCCTCCATGATCTGATTACGAGCGGTGTTCGCTAATTCTAAGTTTTATAGGTCTGGAACATTTTCCAATGTACATTTTTTGGCATGGACAAATCCATGCATATATGCAATTTTTAGAGTTACAGTTACTGAAGTGTCTTAAAGTAAACTTGAACTTAGATAAGACATCAGAAAACTCCCTCACCTGTAAAGAACATTTGCATACATTGCATCCTCCTGGCCACCCATATGGCAAGGTTCAAGACTCTTGTGCTGCTATAAAAAATCCAGAATGACTTGGTTTTCTTGTCTGGAAATGAATTTTGGTTAAGCTGGATGTTTAATTTGAATAGTACAGTTGGCAACGTCCTTTCGTTTCTTCCCCAGATTTCCAGTTCCATGGAAGAGTCGCAAACAGGATGGGGTTACTGGGGGAGCTGGGGAAAATCATTGCTCTCGACTGCTTCTGCTACAGTGGCTACCGTAGGTGAGGCTGCCCGAAACCTAAGCTGTGCAATCTGAATTGAATAAATTGGGTCTGTTCAAAATTGTTTTTCTTTTTCTTTTTCTTTTTTGCTTTTAGAAGTTAAAAGTGACAAATGCAAAATGTTCTAAACAGAAAACAACAGAAGAAAAATAATTAGAGGCAGATTAAACATGGTAAAAATGTAAGCAGCAGCACAGAAGTTGAGAGATTACGATGTGTGCTGTCTCTTAAACAGAGAGGAAAAAGAGGGAGATATTAAGCTACTGGCTTAATTTTCAAATGCAGCATACTGCCTGGAGCAGTTCATCTTGCTGACTTGGCCTCTGCTTGCTTGGTGAAGTAATTCATTTTTTCCTTTGGACTAAAGTAATATCTTTGCTTTCTTTAGGTCACGGAATCTCAAATGTCATTGAAAAAGCAGAGACATCCCTTGGGATCCCCAGCCCTACTGAATTATCTTCTGAGGATAAAGATGTTGGGGAAGGTTGGTTTCTATTAAAATATATGTAAACTATTTGAAGTTTACCACCTGTGGTACTATGATGGATGTTGTTGTTTTAACACTACTACTTCTTGTACAAGGGAATCTGATATATATTTCCATAGAAGCTGCTATCTTGCTGTCACTAGTTTACTTACAGGTTGTGAGGCTCTTCATAAGTCTCATCTTTCCCTTCCTCCATTTATCCAAGACATACACACAAGGAATGGGAGCTACAGTCCATAGCCTATGTCTTATCTAGCACTGGCACCTCCTGTATGGCTGTGGGAGATGCCTTTGCACCTGAGGATTCTTTGCTGTATGGTATAAATGACTACTGTTCCCAATCAAATTGAATGCATATTTCTCAGCTTATTGCATGTGAAACTACTGTCGTAGATTGGCTGGGATCCAAATAATTGCATTACTATTTCCATGTACTTTGAACTTGTTTGAAAGAGCAGTTCCCCATGGCAAGCTATTGAAAATTAAGGGGACTTTCAAGTTAGCTTGTGATGATGAAATATGTGTCTGCTTTTGGGTGGGAAGGGAGTGTCACGCTACACCGGCCTTGCCCAAATTCTTGAGTGTACCTAAAGAAGCTCTTTTGATTCCAGGTATTGTCCTTTTGCAGATGAATATCTCTGCGTCAAGCCCTAGATACATTGCAACGCTAAGCCAAAGCATGGCTAAACATTGGCGTGTTGGTGTGCAGGTACTAACAGTAAAAACTGCAACCCGCTTCACTCTTCCTGTGATCTTCATGTTGCTGGAGCTCAGCCATGGTCTGGCTTGCTGGTATGTCCAAATCCAGACGTGGTTTGTCTCACTCCAAGGTTTGTTCTTGCATTGCCGCTTATGGTTTGGCTGGAAGAGACAAACGATGACTATGGATTTGGTTGTAACACTAAGCCAAACCATCTCTCTCTCTCTCTCTCTCTCTCTCTCTCTCTCTCTGTGTGTGTGTGTGTGTGTGTGTGTGTGTGTGTGTGTGTCAAAGCAGACCTTCTTTTTACTTTTAGTACTTGCACACTCATGCATTCACAGTAAGCCATGGTTTGGCTTAGCATTATGTGCAACCTGAGTCCTTGCCTAGGATGGTGCTGTTACCATAACACTGGATTCCTTCATTGTAGAACATCAATTGTAGAACATGGAGGCAGAGGGCAGAATCCAATATTTGCATTAGGGGACTTTCACTTCCTCTGATCCCCACTGCAGCTTCCTATGCACACCCCAGTTCTATTCTTGAGGTTCCCCCAACCCTCTGGAACAGAATTGGAGCTCGTGGCAAGGACTGTTTGACTCATGAACTCAAGCTTTGGATTCAACCCAAAATAAAAATAGAACTACTTGGCCATATTCAGAAAACGTCATTTGGGAAACAGAAATAAAGCAAAGATCTGCTGTTTCTTAAAGACACATGCTTATCCAAGTCAGTTTTCAAATTATGACCTCATGGGTCACAAAATGTTGAACTGCCTTTTAATCACAAGTGTCTGACACAAGACTACAACTCACTTCAGAATTCCTAGATTTCTATCAAGTACCTGTTTTAACGCTGACCTGACGTCAACTATGGATTTTGTCACACGAAGATCAGATTGGCAACAGGTTTTTGATATAAAGCGCTACATCTGTGATGTTCTACATCCATGTTGGC
Source organism: Zootoca vivipara (assembly GCF_965207765.1). Classification (NCBI taxonomy): domain Eukaryota; kingdom Metazoa; phylum Chordata; class Lepidosauria; order Squamata; family Lacertidae; genus Zootoca; species Zootoca vivipara. The sequence continues at coordinate 62,203,521 of NC_142584.1, read as the reverse complement.
ACTACATCTATGATATTGCATGAGTTTTATGTGGCATTATCACAAATATATTAAAAAAGATGCTTGGGGCCTTATTTGCTGCCTCTTTTTCATAGGAGCATCAATTCTATGCAATTCAGCGAGAGAGAGATCTTAGATTTGGTATACACCTTTATTTATTTATTTAATGAATCGCTTACTTTAAAGCATCTTGCAGCAATTTCACAATGCTATAGAAACAATTACATATATTAAAACGGGTAAATTAATTGCCCAGCAGACATTTTTACATTTCTCCTTCCCTTTTTTTGTTCTAAACCAGGGTGGAGAACCATTTTGGCTCTTTGACCAAAGCCTTATCAAATTAGACAGGTAGGTGGTGGTAACCACCTGTCAATCACTTGACATCACAGTGATGTCAGCTGTTTGTGTGCTTTGAAGTAGGGACTTCAAATCACCACGCACAGCCCTAGGAGTAAGGAGTGCAAGGGAACATGTTCACCTGACCTAGCAGCCTTTGGCTCTACTGCTCACCAGTTGATGGGCAGCAGAATCAGTCTGCTTTCCTTTGCCAATGAACAATGGGGGGGGGGTCAATTAAGGAGCTTGATTCTTCATTGGCAGCTGCTGCATCTCTGCTTGCCCCACACCTGGCACCACAAATGAAGTCAGGTGTGGAGAGGTGTGCACGGTTTGGGGAAAATGGCCTAGTAGGTCAAATTTAAATCCCTCACAGGCTACGTTTGGCCCACACACCACTTAAATCCTATTCCCTTCCCCTTGTTTTAGAAATCCAAAACTCTGAAGAAGGCAATGATGGCAAAGAAGAGACTGAAAATCCCTCGCCTATTACTGGTGCATTTGGAATGTTTTCTACCATCTCAGCTGCTGTTCAGAGCACAGTGAGTGAGACTGCAAGGAATATCAATTAACATCAGCTTATTTTATTATTATTTATTTATTTATTTATTTATTAAATTTATTTATTGAAAGCTTGTCTTTCATTTTGAATTCTGGGTAGTGGAAAACTTGATTTAAGTGGTTGGTTGATGCTGCACAATGGCTCATTAAAACATCAAATGATTCTGTAGTGCTGTGTAATATGCATTATCATAACTTATTTGTTGGTAATTAGTAAGATGCTTGTGACCTGTCTAGCAGCTGTATATGTCAAGAAAAAGTTTTTGATTGGCGTCTGAGTAGAAGTGGGCATTCTATCCTTGAGATGTAAAATCTGAAGTGTCTTGATGGCATTCCTTCATAAAGGAAGATTTCCTGCTGCGTGCTTAAGACCTGGGCAGCAATCTCGGTGAATTCCTTAGTCTAGAATTGATGTTTAATTGGGGTGGAGTGAAATATCCTGAAAGTATACAAGTACATTAGCAAAAGGTACATCATATGGTGCTTTGTAGTGGTAAGGACCTTTGGCTAAGCAATAAAGATTTGGATTTGTAGTATCTTGTGGACTTTGCTAGCAATTAGTGATGTTGCTGAACTTTGTAACGCTTTATTTCATTTAGAGAAGTGATGTATTCCTAACATGCTGGTATTCTGAAGTAGCCTATATTTTCTCCCCTAATAGCTTTTTCCCACTACAGTCTACAGTCTGAGCCAGAAACCACAAAGAATAAAGGGGAGGAGAGAGGAAACATCCATCCCTGTCATTGCTGCTGCTGGGTAGCGGGAGTGGGGTGTGTGTGTGTGTGTGTGTGTGTGTGTGTGTGTGTGTGCTTCTCAAGGTTGGCTTATAATCTAACCTGAGAACAGACTGTAAGGTGTTAGGTGTTAGGCCTGGTTTGGACTAATGCAGCACATAGTAGTTTTCTAGTTTAATCACCTTCCACCTCAATGTACTATATGGAGTTCAGTGTAAAAATAGCAGGGGGACCTATACCTGGTCAATGCAACCTAACATGGCTTCTGAATCATCTGGGTTTTTTTTGGGGGGGGGAGCATTATTTGGTCACATTCACATCATACATTTAAAGCACATTCAGTGCACATTTAAAGTGCATGGGTCAAAGCATTATGGGAACTGTCGTTTACCACCCACAGAGCTGCAATTCCCAGCACCTTTAACAAGTTACAGCTCCCAGAATTCTTTGGGGGAAGCCATGTGCTTCAGATGTGTGTTGAATGTGCTTTAATATATGATGTGGATGCGACTTTTGATTTATTTTCGAACGATGTGGAATAAGCAGAAAGAAATGCGTCTCACTGTGTTTGTAAAACAAAATGAGAAACAGTCAATGCGAACTTATCTACTTCTTACAGCATATAATTATATGCTTTTGAAAAATTTGTTTGTTGTGTTTATGATTGTTCCAGCATCAAGATAAAGTCATGTTAGGCTGTGTTGTTCCTTCTTATCGCCACCTATTATCATTCTTCCCTAAGACAGTACTTAAAAACCCACTCTGCACTTTGAACACTTGACTCCCAGAGCTCTCATCATGTGATTTATATTTCTGACTTGAGTTTTGATCTCTTTTCCTTTAAATTTTTGAATGTACTGACATGCTCTGTGTTTTGTATACAGTTGTACCTCGGAAGTCGAACGGAATCCATTCCGGAATTCCGTTCGACTTCCAAAACATTCGGAAACCAAAGCACGGCTTCTGATTGGCTGCAGGAGCTTCCTGCAGCCAATCAGAAACCACGGAAGCCTCGTCGGATATTCGGCTTCTAAAAGTAGGTTCCGCGTTTGTGGCGTTTGGGAGCCAAAACGTTCGAGAACTAAGCTGTTTGAAAACCACAAGGTACGACTGTATTTGTATTTCCAATGCTCTGTATTTTGATGTTATAAATATGTGCTGTAAGCCTCTTTGGGTGCAGCTCAGTGTGGAAACGCAGCACATAAGTAAACTCCATCAATCAAATGTTTATTCTCTTTCTCTCTCACTCTCCCACCCCCGCCCCACTTTAGGGGAAGACTGTTATTAGTGGAAGTTTGGATGCATTAGAATTCATTGGTAAGAAGACCATGGATGTGATAGCTGAAGGTGACCCTGGTTTTAAGAAAACAAAAGGCCTGATGATCAGAAATTCCACACTTTCTCAGGTATTGGCTTCCTTCAAGCTTCCACACAGCAACAAAGAGTAGTTTCTTTTTGGATTCCCTGAATGGCAAATTAGCAGTCCCTAGAGCCGTTCACAGCAGAACACCAGATATTTCAGGATGAACCTTTCCTTTGTGTATGTTTCTATATACATGCAGCAGCGTTGATGCTTCAACCTTTCCATTTGTAGATCTTGCGAGAGGCAAAGGAGAGAGAAGAACAGCGGACAGCTACTGAGGTTTCCATGGCTACAGAGAAGAAAGCCCATTATGGGCTACTCTTTGATGAGTTTCAGGGTCTTTCTCATTTGGAAGCTTTAGAGATGCTTTCCAGAGAGAGTGAATCAAAGGTAATGGCCCTGAGCAATTTCCTTTTTTTACAGTTGAGGAGGAATAAAAATGAATATTTCTTTAAACTCTGGCAGATGAGCCCTTTTATAGATTCCACACAAGCACCAGTAAATGAAAGCCAGTAAATGCAGGAAAAGCACCCCTCCCTGCCCTCTCCTGCTGTTTCTTTACCCCTTGTGTAGTGTTTTTTATTAAAATAAGAGCTTTCTCAATCTTTGTTGCTCTGAATGAGCCGTTTCTAGTAAAAAATCAATGGCATTGCGAGGCATAGCAAGTTTGATATTTTTACACACCCACCCTCTCTCTCTGCTGTGAGGGAATATGCCGAACACAGAGCTCCCCTTCTCAAAGAGTGAATTGCTTTCCATAGTCAGCTTGTCATTAGTGCTGCCACCTTAACTTTTCACACCAAATATCAAGCGTTTATGGCTGGTGGGTTTACAGTTCTCTTTGTGGCTTCCTTTCCTTTTAAATCAGGTGAAGTCGGTGATAAGCGCCCTCTCCGGAGATGAGTTAGATACTTTGAAGGCCGAATTGGAACAGCTCAAAGAAGCGTTTTCGTTAGCTGAATTTTATGATGATGAAGAGGAAGAAAAGAAGGGTAATTACAAGAATTCCCACTTGCAAAAGTAACAGTAGACTGAATAGCAAAGTAAAATGACCGAATGGTGAGTTCAGTCATTCCGTTACGAGTGTGGTGCAATAACACATGAAAGATGGAAAACTAAGCACATGAACCAGTCTACTAAGTCCTATCAATGGTCCATCTTGCATTATTCTGTTTCTGACAGTGGACAGATCTCTGGAAGCTTTGCAGGAGAAGCAGACAACACAGGCTGTTAATTGAGTACTCTGTGCACTTCCAACTTCTTCAAGTGAATGCCTTTGGCAAGATTATCTATGTTATCAGCCTCTTGGTTAATCATTACTGGTATTCTGACTCACTCACTCTTTGAGTCTGTGATCCAAAACTTAAATGGATATTGCAGTTGATCAGTGGGATCATGAAAACCACAGCAGAAGTACTGCTAAACTCCACAGGATAATCTCCTCCATCATTCCTGACTTAAAGGGGAAGAAGACCATTATAAGACAAGTCCTTGATCAGGAGGCTGTCCCTCTTGGTAGATTTTATGGAGACTAAGATATTTGTAAAGCAAAGCTATTTATACATAAGGACAGAAATGAGTACAAATGCAAAATTCAAATGCAACTTAGTAAGTTTTAATGTCGATGATTAGATGTAGCATTCAGCACCTGTCATCTCTTGCTTTCAGAGGAGGAAGACTTCACAAAGGAAGTAGAAGATCTCTTTTCACAATTACGAGTCTCTACAACGCCAGCCAAATTAACCCAAGTGAGTGAATGTGTTTTTGTCATCTTTTGGCTGTTAGGGTTATCTCTAGCATAGTTCTAGTTGCATGGAGGTGATTTTTTTTTGTCAAAAAGAACCCCATACATACAATGCGCTAGAAAATAGATAAAGTGTGACTTAATTTGATTATTTAATTTTTATACCACTTAAAATATTAAAAATATCTCTAAATGGGGTACAAAAAACTGAAGCAATAGCAGATAATTTATACAAAATATTACAAAAATGAAGAGTTACATATAAAAATGTTACATTAATGCAAAGTTACTACTATATATAATCATTATCAATTCATTTTCCTTCTGACACACCCTCCCTCTCAAGGTCCAAACAAACTCTCAACTCACCCACAAAAGTCTCACAACAAGAAGAGTTCCTGGAAATAGTGAACATCACCCTAGTCTCTCAATCTAGACTTGCTTTTTAGGGGCAGGCTATCCAAGGTGGATAGTACTTCCTCAGGCTGCCCACAGCTGTGTCCCATTCAGCTGCACTCTCTGTACCCAATTACCAGTCAAGCAGGTTTGTTGAGTTTCCCAGGGGGTCCAAAGGATGGGGAAAGCTCCCCTGCCTTCCACTCACACCCTCTGCCCTTCACACAAAACTGAATAATTGTTCCAGATCTGCCACCTATTTTTCACTTCTTGGGGTGTAGACCTTGTCAAAAGTCATATTTAGAATTAGTCATCACTTAAGGTAAGTTTTTGTCCTGGCTCTTGGACTATGTGAAACAATAGCCATTTCCTAATGTATGCAAGCTATTTCTCAACGTTTCATCCCACTCTAGCATGACAAGAAAAGAAATAATGTGATAGGGCCTTGCATACAGAAGCAGGCTTGATTCCTGATGGCTAAAGTCATGAGAGGCAGAGAGCAAGTTACTGCCCATGAGTGAAAACTCATTTACGTCCTCAAATACTGGCCATTTAAAGTGGTACCTCTGGATACACACATCTCCGATTGTGTATCCTTCAGGATGCGAATGCGGCAAACCCGGAAGTATCTTTCCAGGTTTCGCCGCATGCGCAGAAAGGCTCTATCGCACCGCGTGCATGCGCAGAAGTGGACCTTCCAGTTGCGGAAACTTGGGATCCGACCGGAGCTTCGGAACAGATCCCGTCTGCAACCGGAGGTACCACCATAGCTGCCAAGTTCTCCCTTTTTTTAAGGGAAATTCCATTATGCTGAATAGGCTTCCTCGTGAGAAAAGGGAAAACTTGGCAGCTATGGCTACCACTGTACTTCTATGGGGATAAAGTGAAGTGTTGCAATGAGAGCATAGCTTCCTTTTGTGGGCATGGGTTTTGCTGTGTTTCTGAAAGGTGTTAGATCTGCCTTGGTCAAATCTGTAGAATAAGAGAAGCATTTGGCAAAAAACAAAAACAAAAAAACCCCAAAACCAAAAACCCCAACCTTGGCTGCTTTGTAGTTTGCTGTGAAGTTTTGAAGGCTTTTGCCTTTTTCTCTCTCTTCACAAGGTAAGGACAATCATGGTATGCAGGCTGAGACCGTATCTGCCCGTGGACTGTCTCGCTAGAGTGGTGCATGCTCTAGTTATCTCTCGCTTGGATTACTGCAATGCGCTCTTATGTGGAGCTACCTTTGAAAGTGACCCGGAAACTACAACTAATCCAGAATGCGGCAAGCTAGACTGGTGACTGGGAGCAGCCGCTGAGACCACGTAACACTGGTCTTGAAAGATCTACACTGGCTCCCAGTACGTTTCCGAGCACAATTCAAAGTGTTGGTGCTGACCTTTAAAGCTCTAAATGGCTTCGGTCCAGTATACCTGAAGGAGCGTCTCCACCCCCATCATTCTGCCTGGACACTGAGGTCCAGCACCGACGGCCTTCTGGCGGTGCCCTCACTGCGAGAAGCAAAGCCAAAGGGAACCAGGCAGAGGGCCTTCTTGGTAGTGGCACCCGCCCTGTGGAACGCCCTCCCATCAGATGTTGAAGAGAAAAACTATCTGCCAGACTTTTAGAAGACATCTGAAGGCAGCCCTGTTTAGGGAAGCTTTTAATTTTTAACAGACCATTGTATTTTAATATTTTGTTGGAAGCCGCCCAGAGTGGCTGGGGAAACCCAGCCAGATGGGTGGAGTATAATTTATTTATTTATTTATTTATTTATTTATTATTTCATTCCAGAGGCAGTTGCACTGCCTCAATGTGCAGCATGATCAGGATAGTCCTGCCTCTCGTTTTTTGTGATGTGTTGGTGTGTTTCTGCTTCCTCTTGGACAGGCAAGGAACTCCGCTCATGAATTGACGAAAAGCCTCAGCGTGCAAGCTGCAAAACAAGAAACGCCGAATGAAGGAGACCAGCAAGTGGGCTCCGGGGATGCTGAGCAAGAGGATAAAAAATCAGTAGAGGTAATCATTTTAACCGAAGGAATGTTGCACTGCTGTCTAGCTGTCAATGCGCTTATATAATCTAAGCTCACAGCTGACAGCATGCTGCTTCATGCTTGCAGTTGCAATCTCTGCATGAAGCCTGTGGGATAGAATTGGATGGGAAAGTAGCATATTTTTTTATTTATTTAAAGCCAGGAGACTGACATCTTTTTCTAACTTCTGCAGGAAGTTCACGCATGTGCGATCAGGAGCCTGGCTGAATTGACAGCTTATTCTATCGAAGCATTCCACAAAACTGCAGCTCTGGTTCTTCACGGGCAGGAGCAAGAGGTGTTAGCCCTAGATCGGGCCAAAGCCCTTTCACAGTAAGGTTGATTGCTCTTGGCCACTCAGGGCCGTCTTAAGTATATTTGGCGCCGTGGTGCGACGGATCCCTCCGGCGCCCCTGCCCCGCCCCGTTTCCCAGCACGGCGGGCGGGTGGAGCTGCACGGGCGGGGCGGCAGGCACAGCGCAGCTGCCGGGGGTGCAGCTCCGTGGCGGGTGAGCAGGCGCAGCTCCGCAACGCCCCCCTGGTGGGCGGGCGCCCTGGTGCCCTGCGCCACCCAGCCTGGCCGTAGGGCCGGCCCTGTGGCCACTCCACTGTGTATAACAGGGGTTCCCAACAAAATTTTCTCGAGGACCCCTCATCGAGCCGCTATTGTGACAAGGACCCCCATTAATTCCTAATCCTAAAATTAAAAAGTGAGAGCCAAATTAAGAGTCTTTTTAGTTACAACAGAGTACTCCATCAGTATACAGTTAGTTTTAATTTTCAGTTCTAGACCACATTTTACCAGCTTCTTTACAAGAATATCATGGGGCACCTTGTCAAAGGCCTTGCTGAAATCAAGATAGGCTATATCCACAGCATTCCCTTCATCTACCAGGCTTGTAATTCTGTCAAAAACACAGGATTTAGCCTGCACTGGTCTTGTTTTGAAATGCAAGTATTGAAATAATGTACAGTTCCAATTTAACCACTGGCTTGTTTAGTTCCCAAATCTTTCAATACTGCTCTTGGCTCAAACACCACCAAAAAAATAAATACATCAACAACATGTACTTGAAATGCATACTGTATTTGGACAGCAAATAACATTTAAAATGTGCATTTTGAGAGAAAGGCCCTTTAAAAAAATTCATGTTTAAATGTGAATTTTCCTGCAGACTTTTAGAGAAAAATCTGCAGGCTAATATGGATGGACTCATGACTTGAACATATACAGAACTGATATTAATGAGAAATATACTTATTTACTTGTCCCTGTTATAGGGAGTAAGGCAATATAGGAAAGAGGTGTGAAAGGCCCCCTAATTTCATTAAATTACCAAGTTTTAACTTGTACTGTTCAGATACTAAACTAAAGCAGTAGCCGTAGAATAAAGGACCCTCACAATCATCTATCCCAATCCAACTCATGCTTAAGGCCCATTGAAATCAATGAGGTATAAATCTGTCGCAACTCACTTGGCCAAGAATGCACGCGGCGGCGGCGGTCTCAGCGGCTCAGGAGCCCTTTGGGCAGCGCGAACACGCTGGCTGCCCTCAGGAGCTCGGTGGCGCCGCGGTGCGCGCCAATAATGCCTCGCCGGAAGTCCAACAGGAAGCTGGAAAGATTCTCCCGCCGCAGCTGGACTCCGCCCCCTGAGCCCTATTGGCTGGCAGAGGGGTATGATGCGGCGACGGGGAGGGGCTGGTGCAGGGGGCTGACTACGCCCCCCTGCAGACGCGGGAGTCTCAGGCAGCGGGCGCAGGCAGCGGGCGGTGGCGGGCGGGTGGACTCGCAGGGGAAGGGTTCGTCTCCCACGCAGCAGCGGCTGCGGTTTGGGTGGCTTTCTGCTTGTTTGGGGGCTGATTTGGCGGCGCTAGCACATTCGTCGAGTTTAGGAGCTCCGTGCCGCCATCTTGCCTCGCCAGAGTCCCAGTCTTGCGGACCCCTCTCGCATAGCTCGCGGACCCCTGGGGGGTCCGCGGACCACCAGTTGGGAAACACTGGTGTATAAGATGGTAAGTAGAATCCTTCTTGCTGGCTTTGATACTACAGTTCCATTTCTCTTGATTTTGATATTAAAGAACTATTAGGCCAAACTATACTGAGAGTTGTATCCAAAGTAGCTCTACACCACTCATTCTGTTGATGCAAATATTTTTGCTTGTGTAATGGAACTCCCACCCTCTCCTCCTCCCATGCACCCCTTTAATCTGTTCCAGTGCAGATTTAGGGAGCGGAGGAAAGTTCCCTGTGCATGCATAAATTTTTATGCCAATGGAATAAGTACATTGGATACTGCCCTCAGTTATATGTCATTTTCCTCTGCATTTTCAAAAATCAAACGCAGCCATGGATGCTGCAGTCTGGAGCAGAGAACTAGGGGTGGGGGAAACAGGGAAGAGGCAGATTGCTTAATACTTCCATCTATTTCATTTGTGAATCGCTTCTCACAACACATCTAGAAACAATTAACAACAAAAACATACACAAAAATAATTTCAAATCCAATCAGTAGCAACCAGTGCAATGGTGTAGATGGAGTTGTGTCTCTGCTGCAATGGTGGCAAAGTTCTGACTTGTCTTCCTGCTTGCTTGTGGAGCCAGGGGATCACATCACTCCTTTGGTGCCATTTCACTCTACAGGGGACTTTTTACTTATCTCACCACCCAAAGTGGTGGATCGATGAGACAGAACAGTGATGTCCAGATCAGCCCCCACTGAGGGGAGGTAAGAGTGTGATGCTGAGAGATTATTCGAAATATTCCTGTTCTCTCCACCTTCTGTCTACAGGCTTGAATTAAGCTTGAAGGAGGCGGATTCTTTCATATCTTTTTACAAAAAGAATGTTAATTCATCAAATCACTTTTGTTTTTAAAGAACAGCTATTGAAAAGCATTTCTTTCAATTTGTGTTTACTATGTGCTATTTGTTCTTTCTTAGAATGACCATTGTGTTGTGCAAAGAACTATCGGCTGTATCTAAAGGCTTTGTGACGTGCTTAACAGCTGCTGGGGTAAGAAATCAAGTTTAAAGGGTTGCTAGACAATGGTATGATCTTATGGCAATCATCTGAAAAGCTGGCTTTCCCTTTGCTTTGCTTTTTTTAAAAGAAGAGGCACCCTATGGTCCCTAGTAGCTGCAGCAGTCAGTTCTAGACTTTACTCTCTATTAAAAGGTATTTAAAAAAAAGAAAAGAAGGGGGGAAATCCATTGGGTGATAATCTAGTTAGTCATAGAGTAGACTAACTAAAATCATTGGATTCAAGTCCATTAATTTCATAATATGACTTAGTGAGGTAACAGTATTTTACAAACTGTTGTTTGGCAACATCTGTGGAAAATGTCCATTTTGCACTATGCTTATTTTAGAGATATCTTCTTGATTTCTATGCCCCCCCCCTCCCTTGGCGGCTGACATAGATTGCATATTATGAATTTGCTATTCATAATTTCTGGTAGCCCCCTCAGTATTCTTGGTTCATACCTTTTTTTCTCTCAAGTAGCATGATGCCCCAGTTGTTGTTTTAATTGTTGCAAGCTGATCTGAGAAACTGACTTTACTTTGTATGTAACACGTTCTTTATGTGAAATACATCAGAGATGCATTTTTCGACAATGTGAGATGGATCAGCTGATCTAATCAGTGTAACTTTATTAATTTTTGGACTGGAGATCAGATAATATTCAAGAGGTTTTGTGCTGTGTTTGGTAATGCAACCTAAAATATCCAATGTTTCCAGGTGGAAGAGAAGGCAGATGTCCTTAACCCTTTAATCACTGGGGTGTTTTTGGAGGTCAGTTGCAATGCATACTTGCAAATTTTAGCTAGTTAAAGAATGTATATTTTTACTGGCTATGACTTTGTCTGAAGTGGGCTGGCTGATGACTGGAGTGAAGAAAGAATAAGTTGAGAAATCTTGTGTGTGTGAATATTGTCATAAAGTTACAGCATCTGGTTCATATTATGTAACTAGTTTCTGAAATCTCATTACTGAAAGAGCTAAGTGTGGTGTAATCTTTCTGTTGTGCTGATTGGGTGGCAAGTGGAGGATAAGATGTTGAGAAATATTTCTGACTGCTCATTTTGACTGCGGGAGGTTATGCTGTAAAACTTTAATCTGGATTTTTGGAACAGAAATAATCTTTAATACTCCCCAGACTTATAGATTGCAGATGAAGAAAGTATATGAACTATGACAGTTGGTGGAGGGTGGGTATAGCTCTTCAATGAACATGGTATGTAGGCTACCAGATGGGACATGGCTATATCTCAACCCTTTCTCTTAGATGCCTTTTGTTGCATAATGTCCCATTATTCCATTGAAGTGGTTGATTTGGGGAGTGGTGGTTTTGAGATGCTGAACAAATGCTAACCTCTAGGATTAGCAGGCACTCTTTATGGAAAGGGCCCCCCAGCGTGATTGCCCTTTTATGTTCTTCTTTGCAGGCTTCAAACAGCGCCTCTTACATCCAAGATGCCTTCCAGCTACTCCTGCCTGTTCTACAGATTTCTCACATCAAGGCTCGAACAGAGTTAACACAGCAATAAATCAAATCTCTGCACCTAGAGCAGCACCCCAGCCGGCATAAACGCACCTCCCCGGTTCAGCAAAATAATAGGAGCTTGTAACAAAAGACAAATGTTTTGACTGTGTTTCACTGACCAGTAATAACTTGCTCAATGGCCATCATTTATCTGCCTAGGCTAGCAAGGAGGATAAAGTGCAGACAACGCTGCAAGTTCAAGGCTTTGTCACTGTGCTGGTTAATGTTTTTCCCCCAGAGGTTCCTGGAGAAAGAATCATTAAGGTTGCAATACTGTGCACAGTTACACAGGAGTAAGTTCCATAAGACACAGTGTGACTTTGTTCCAAGTGAACAAACATGGGGTTACACTACAAGTATGTGTGTTTTAAAGAGATTTCATTAAAGGCATGGATCAGCCCCTTATCTTCCTAGCCTTGTCTCTTTTATTAATGAAACCTTAGAGACCAATTGGGAATTCTAAAAAAAACCCCTACTCTTCAAGTGACACTGTTTCTTTGAGCTTACGTGTTTGGATAGAACAAAACTTAGACCAGATTTGGCCAATATACTTGGAACATCTAGCTTTCCAGTGATCGATGAAAAGTAGCTCAAAGAGAACTAGCTAATGAAAAGCTAATATAGGCTAAATGTACATAGTTGGTGGCAGTATTTTGTTCCTCTTGGCCCTATCTCAAGTGGCTGAATGCTCTTGCGCTATTGTATTCAGGAGTGTGGGATCCCTGCCTAGATGCCCAGGCAAAGGTTTGGTGGTGATTCATATGGACAGACCCCAAGACTTTCAAGACAGAATTATTATTTTTTATAGAATTACTATATTATATCCTGCACGACTATGGGAAAGTTCCCCCCTTCCCCTTTGTGCTTGCAATCTAAGTTTGGGAGGAATACCCTGAATATTTTTGTATTAAACAACCAAGCAACTTGCTATGATTTGCCCCACTTAGAGAATAAAACAAATGCTTGACTAGTAAGGGAAAAGGCTTGGGTTGCATCCAATTAAGTTTTTCTCATTGAAATTAATGAACTTAAGTTAACATATCTGTTAACTTCAATGGGTCTACTCTGAGTAGAACTAGCATTGGATACAGGCCTTTGAAATGGTATCATGGAGTTGTAGAGTTGGAAGGGTCATCTAGTCCAACCCCCAACTTTTCTGTTATTTTAAGAGTGCATTTTTCACCATCTTTATCAGGATTGGTCTGTTGCCAGGGTAGTGAAAATGGTGCCCTCTAGATGTTGTTGAGCGACTCCCTCCAGTCCCAGCCCACATGGTCAGGGAGTTGATAGGAGTTGCAGCAGCCCAACCACATCTGGAGGGCCCCATGTTGCTTATCCCTGCTTTGTTGTAATACTTTTAGCATCTTTTTCAGCCTTCAAACTGCTCTGATTTCTAAATCCTCTGACTACTGGCATACCTTGTTACTCAGAAAAGCAGGGTTGCAGCAGCACACTCAAAACCGTGGCAACAAACATACGCACTTACATCAGGGCAAATGTCTTTCAGCTTTCGATAAATGTTCTATTGTTTGGGACAGATTCTTTTTCTACCAAAGAATCTATATTTTAAATATGTATGTTTGTGAAATCTGCACTATTATTATATAAAGAGAATAAATGTTGTTCTGTGATTCAATAAAGAGAAGGTTTTCCATTAAAACCAGGCTATTTATCCATTGTCTGTAGGATGCAGGCATGCTTACTCCAGGATGGGTCAGCAAAAGGTGAATCACACTTCTTGCTGCTGCTCTAAAGCTTTCTTCCTTGCATGTGCTTTATCCTGCAAAGGAGTAGCAGGTAACAGTTCTATGTATCATAATCTGGCAGTCCTGCATATGCTGTTTCGAAATATAAAGAGAAAATATATGCTCCATAAACTGACTCTGGAACCTGCAAACAGAGAATTTTGCAGAAATTGACAGCTTCTGCGTAAACCATGACTCACAGCAACACAAAAACACTCAAAACGTGTTGGGGAATCATGTTGTTAAGTGATTTATAATTTCTTGAACAACCAGCAAGGCTCATCACACTACAGATCTTGGATGTTGCTTGAATATTTTTCCACTAAAATTATCAATGCCTCTTGGGAATTGTTTTCCCTTTCCTGCAATTTAACAATACATCCCCCTTTGTTTGTGTTTATAAGGCTTCTCCCAAGGCACCAGGAAGGGGGGGGGGAATAGTTGTCACACCCTCTTCTCTCCTCCATCCCCTGCACATTAGATGTAATTCTGCAGTCACTTAACAACATGATTTCCCAACACATTTTTGGTGTTTTCCTCTTGCGTTTTTAATAGTGGGAACATGCAACAGCAGGCCTCTAAAACTCTTACTTCATGATACAGAAAATATGTTTCTAACTGGGGGATCTTCTCAGCCTCTTTGGGATTTCCCAGTCCCAAACTGGGCTGCTTCGCTCTTCCAAGTTCAGACTATTTATTAACTAGCTATTCCGTAGCAGTAATACTAATTTATTTCTTTGGTGCACTCTACTGTTTGTTTCCTGCTGTTGTGAAGTACCCAATTATTGCTACCATCTGCTTCCCACACAATTTTGCATTCCCACCTACTCCTTTTTCATGGCTATCCTTCCGCAGTGTAAAAGTAGAACTGTAAATCGGTGCCAAGAAAAGGAGATAGCAGTGGCAGTTGTGAATAAACATCAACAAGATCAAATCATTTTTCTTCTCTTCCTGTGTGGAATTGTATTATGCTCTGGCTTAGCAAGCACCATCCCTCCTGCTGCTGCACTCATGAAGAAAAGAGAGAGAATTTATTCAAATGGAATAATGGTGTGTTCTCTCCAGCAGTTTCCCCTGTTAAATCTTGTTCGAATAAAATATAGAGCACTAGAAAATGTTTTGCACCCCCAGGGAAGAGTGGTCAGTATCCTGCTGCCTTCAAGAATTAAAAACAAATCCTTGCTTGGACACAGTAGGAGGGAAATTGCACTGCCAAATGTATTCGGATTAAATGAGTGTGGAGTCAAAGTTATATAAGTAGCAGGAAGGAAATATGATAGACTAGCTTCATTCCCAGATTTGGAAGGGCATGAGCAGGGGCTAGGTGAGGATGGTGTTGCCAAGGTCTCCTGCTAACTCAGGAGGTGGTCCTAAGGGTATCTTTCCCCTAAAGAAAAATGGTTATAGATTTCCATCCTTCAGCATGTTCAGTAAAAGCTAGTCGCAAAGAAAGTTAAGTTGCACATGTTGCGTTGTGCAATCCTGTGCATTTGGAGAAAAGTCCAAACGAAGTGTGCTCTTGAGAAACTTTGTATGAGATTGAAGTTTGGACCTGACTTATGCTAGCTGGTGTTATTGGGTGGTCGGGGCTCTTTTTTGTATAAGGATACTCACAGAAAAGAATTGTAATGGTCTGCCACCACAGGCTAATCCTAGACTGAATATTCTAGCTGTCAAGTCCTACTCCAGCCCAGCTCTAGAAATGTTAAAACAGTAAGGAGCTTTGACTATACAGTGGTACCTCGGTTTATGAACACAATTGGTTCCGGAAGTCTGTTCATAAACTGAAGCGTTCATAAACTGAAGTGAACTTTCCCATTGAAAGTAATGGAAAGTGAATTAATCCGTTCCAGACGGTCCGCAGAGTAAGCGTTCATAAACTGAAGCAAACTTTCCCATTGAAAGTAATGGAAAGTGGATTAATCCGTTCCAGACGGGTCTGCGGAGTACTTAAACTGAAGCGTTCATAAACTGAAGCATGGGTGTAATTGGTTCCGGAAGTCTGTTCATAAACTGAAGCGTTCATAAACTGAAGCGAACTTTCCCATTGAAAGTAATGGAAAATGAATTAATCCGTTCCAGATGGGTCCGCAGCGTTCATAAACCGAAAATTCATAAACCGAGGTGTTCATAAACCGAGGTTCCACTGTACTACCTAATGCCCAGAGGACACAGGACGTAAGAAAGCTTTGTAAAATTCTAGCTTAACAACCAACTTTCTTTAAACCTTCTATTTATATTTTACTTGCTTCAGCAGAGTATTGGGTTTCAGAGTAGAAGAGATTCTAAGAGTGACTTTGATGATTATAGGAAGAAAAGAAATACTGAGATGAGGCTTCATCTATTTATGGGGATTTGAGAGCAGTAAAAGCTGGCCCCTTGATGGAGAGGGACAATTATTTTGTCCAATTGTGAGAGGTGCTGCATCTCTGATTACAGGTAGGTAGCCGTGTTGGTCTGACATAGTCAAAACAAAATAAAAAAATTCCTTTCCAGTAGCACCTTAGAGACCAAATAAGTTTGTCATTGGTATGAGCTTTCGTGTGCATGCACACTTCTTCAGATAGATCTCTGATGTCAGTCTCTGTGGCCAATCAAAATTTACTTTAAAGGCTGTTCCCACAATCTTAATGCCTTTACTGGGGGAGTAGTTCAATTCCATTCACACTTAAAGGTGAACTTTACCTGATTTGCGCCAATCCAAATCAATATGTGAACCAAAAAACAGACAGTCTCCAAATTCACACTTCTCTGTGTTTTGCAAGGCCAAGTGATGTGTACAAACATACGTATACTAGGATAAATTCACACATTAGTGAAAATAACACAGAAAGGGTTTTTTATATTAAAAAGATAAGTGAAAGTAACTTGCATTTTAAGACCATGGGTTAAAAACCAACAGCTCCCCTAAGAGGAAAAGATGCATTATTCGGGGACTTGTTAGTTTAGAGAAAAGGTAAGAGGGTGACATGACATGGGATGGAGAAAGTGGATAGAGAAATATTTTTGCTCCCTCACAACACCAGAACTTGTGGACATTGAAGCTGAATGTCAGAAGATTCAGCACCGATAAAAGAAAGGATTTATTTATACATTGCGTAGTCGAACTATGGAACTCGCTCCCCGCAAGAGGCACTGAGGACCACCACTTGGATGGCTTTAGAAGAGGATTAACCCAGTTCATGGAGGACAAGGCTATGCATGGCTACTAGCCACAAGGGCTGTGTTCTACCTCCACTGCCAGAAGCAGTGTGCCTCTGAATACTGGTGGCTGGGAATCACAGGTGAGCAGAGTTCCTGTGAGCTGAGAGGGTTAATAGCTCAGCAGTCGTCCTGTATCACGAGGGGCCCTGTGACGTGTCATGTAAACAGGAAACAGGAAGTAGTACCTGTTGCTGTTGTGTTCTGTAATATATGACACCATATGTTTCTGTTCTGCTGTTGTGTGTCGCAGCTTTCAGCCGGGATGCAGCAAAATACTCCGGGCTGTTAGCCTTAATAAATCTTCTTTGTTTTAATGAACAATGAGTTATTTTTCACAGGCACGGGAAGCTAGATAAGTTTCTGCTGCTACGGACTGCTACAGATTGTTATCTGAACTTGGAAGGAAAATTCCTGGACCGTTTAGAAACAAGGCTTGATATTTGGAAGCGTACTGGGCTGAGTTTTTGCAACGCTTCTACAACACAGCTAATAGTTGTCGTAGGCAGATCGATTTTCTGCTATCCTTCTGTCTCACAAAGTTGTGTTTATTGTTGTTTCCCAATTGGATAATTGGACAACATTCTACAGTTCCATTTGCCTCATGTCCTGCTTCTCACAGGTCTTCCCCCTGTGAGAACAGGATGCTGGACTGGATTGGCCATTGGCCTGATTCAGCACGGTCTTGTGTTCATTAAAGTAAGGGTAAATACTTTGCATTTGTATATATTCTCAGTTGCCAGTATTAACAAATTGTGTCTGTTTCTAGCCATTCCCTCCATAGCTACAATCTAATAGAGAGTTAAGCATGCTTAAATTTACTGTAATCCATCATCTGTGTCTAGGAAGTGGCCCTAAGCCTCTACATTTAAGTAGTTGAACCTGCTCGTACCTGCCTATTAAAAAGTGGATTATTGTCATCCCTGGAGACATGGAGACTTGCTGGAGGGCTGGAGTTTGCCTATGTTACAGTCATACCACGGGTTAAGTATGCTTCAGGTTGAGTACTCCGCAGATCCGGAAGTGTTTACTTTCAGGTTCTGCCCTGCGCACATGTGCAGAAACAATCTGCGCGCTTCGCGCATGCGCAGAAGCGCTCTATCGGCGTTTCACGCATGCGCGCCATCGCTGCTCAGGTTAAGTACCTTTCGGGGTGCGAATGACACCCCGTAACCAATTAAGTACTGAACCCAAGGTACCACTGTAAATGTTAATTTTTTTCATCTACAATACTGTCTTATTTGTTTTATAGTACAGTACATTGATTATTGCCTTCATTTTATGGATCAATGGTCTCGTTAGACAGTAAAATTCATGTTAAATTGCTGTTTTAGGGGGTGTTTTTCATCGTCTGGAACGGATTAATCCACTTTCCATTACTTTCAATGGGAAAGTTCGCTTCAGGTTAAGTAGGCTTCAGTTTAAGTACAGACTTCTGGAACCAATTAAGTACTTAACCTGAGGTACCACTGTATAGAAGTAGTAAGGTGGTTCCATAAAACAGGAAACCTGATTTATGTTGAACAGGGATTCAGCAAACATAGGCTTGTGTATGTCTGCGATACCAACCATGCAAATTTGAATTTAAGAAGACAGAACATGCTATTCTAAAGCAGGGACAGGGAACCTGTGGTTGGACTCGAGCTCCTATCACCCCTGACCATTAGCCATATTTGCTTGGGTTGATGGGAGTTGGAGTCCAACATCATCTGGAGCAGGCATCCCCAAACTGCAGCCCTCCAGATGTTTTGGCCTACAACTCCCATGATCCCTAGCTAACAGGACCAGTAGTCAGGGATGATGGGAATTGTAGTCTAAAACATCTGGAGGGCCGAAGTTTGGGGATGCCTGATCTGGAGGGTCAAAAGTTACCCGCTGCTGTTTTAAAGGCAGGAAATATCTCCCCAATGCAAATATAATTGAACCATTTGTAGGCCACATAACATCTCTTTTCTATTATGCAGCTAATAAAAGCAATTCCATAGCACTATTTGCTTGTAGCTTCTGTGCATTCGTACACCCATCCTATCCCTGTTGGAGGTCTGGTACCGCCTGAAACAACAATGGCTTCTGACGTGGTCAGCTCTGCACAGTCTTCCCCCAAGCCTTGCTGTTATGTAGGCTCTTCTCCTACCTGTACACACCTAATCACACCAGAGTGGGGAGAGGGGAGCAAGCCCATTCCCTTTTGTTTTAACGACTGCTCCAAAATTAATGGGGCAGCTTGGTATGTTTAGTATGCGACTTACTAAGTACAACATGTAATACTTAAAGAAAAAAGGGCAGAAGTGCTAAGCAGGACCAGATGCATCAGATTTAATAAGCCTGTTAAGTAGATTCCATGGAAATCTATCCACTGTCAACAGCTGAGAAAAATTTGAATTCATGTCATATTACGGAGCTGTCAAAAATGTTAAGTGATTTTTCTAACCTGAAACAGAAATTGTGTGTGAAGTGTTGTGAATGATTGGCCCCTCAAACAATATGGCTACTGGCCACATTTTCTACGATGAATGACATGAATGTTGTCAGTTATGAACATCTGCTGACAGCGTGGGCTTCATCAGCCAGGCAAGCAACTGGCAACACTCAAGAGTGTCGAGAACAAATGGTAAGACTAGAAGCACTTTCTAAAAGTAAAATGTAGTGAAAGTGAAACACAAAGGTGGATTTAGGGCAGTGCAATGGGTTCTGCCCTGGGTGCTGAGCCTAGGGGGTGCTGCAGGATGTCAAAAATATGACATAGTGAATTGAGCAGAATGGAAGGCGGAAGGGTGCCGAGTTTTAGTCTTGCACAGGGTGCCATTGAAATTTGAAAGACCAAAGTCTGCCCCTGTGAAACACATGTGTTACATGTGCTTGTGGTTAGGTTGATGCATTTTATGATGGTCAAATTAGATGAGGTGATGGAGATGTGCAAGTGGGCCTCCATTCTCCCTAAACGTATTTCCCTCCCCCCCCAAAAGCACCTTCAGTTGGAAGAGGAGAGAATTGAGATTGGCAGCCTGGTGCCCGGGAAGGAGGAGAGGGTAGTTTTCTGATGCAAATGTCATCTAAGCAACTGTCTGCCCCACAAGGGGAAATATACAGGTGATTGTGTTTTCCCTAATGTGACAAAAGGCATCTTTGGGGTGTGGATTTTTATGCAGTAGTATTACTATCCCTATGGGACCCAGGTGGCGCTGTGGTTAAACCACTGAGCCTAGGGCTTGCTGATCAGAAGGTCGGCGGTTCGAATCCCTATGACGGGGTGAGCTCCCGTTGCTTGTCCCAGCTCCTGCCAACCTAGCAGTTCGAAAGCACATAAAAATGCAAGTAGATAAATAGGAACCGCTACAGCGGGAAGGTAAACGGTGTTTCCATGTGCTGCTCTGGTTTGCCAGAAGCGGCTTTGTCATGCTGGCCACATGACCTGGAAGCTATACGCCGGCTCCCTCGGCCAATAATGCGAGATGAGCGCGCAACCCCAGAGTCGGTCACGACTGGACCTAATGGTCAGGGGTCCCTTTACCTTATTACTATCCCTAGAATGACCTCATTCAAAACCACAAACTGTAGTTAACACACCCATTCCTTTTCAGTATCACACCCACCACCTTTTTCCCGGGGTCACTATTTATCTGATGATCTGCCTTTCCATGCAGATAAATAGGTGATGTGTTGCCCACTGCTAGCATGGAGGGAAGTTTTGATTATACACCAACTTCTGTTGTTAATAATAATAATAAAAAGTATACTAGATTATTCCTACAGTAGTTCTCCATCCTAACATTTCATAATGAAGTGGTATTTCTGGGCAGAAAGAAACATAATGGCTTCTTCCTCTAGCTCAGGCATAGGCAAACTCTAGTCCTCCAGATATTTGGGACTACAATTCCCATCACCCCATAGCTAACAGGACCAGTGGTCAGGGATTATGGGAGGGATAATCTGGAGGGATCCCTGGGGCAGCAGCCACCTAGAGCAGACAACAAAGTCCAGAGTGAAGTTGCCTAGCTCAGAATATTTGTTTGTTTGTGGCCTGCAGGAACAATCCTTTAAAGTCATATCTTGGATCTTGAACGCCTTGGCTCCTGAACAAATCGGCTCCTGAACGATCAAAACCTGGAAGTGAGTGTTCCAGTTTTCAAATGTTCTTTTGGAAGCTGAACATCCAATGGGGCTTCAGCAGCTTCCGATTGGCTGCAGGAACTTCATTTCCGAACATTTTGGAAGTCAAACGGACTTCCAGAATGGATTCTGTTCAACTTCCAAGGTACAACTGTATTACATGCCCCAGAGATGTGTCTATCCTTAGTTCAGATCTTGGACCAGCTGTTCTCATCCTGACCTACCTTGCAGGATTGTTGTGAGGATCAAAGAGGGGGGGAATATCTTATATGTTACCCTGAGTTCTTAGGGGAAGGGTGGGATAAGAATGAAATGAGTGAATAAACTCTATGAGCCAGGAGAGAACTCTGGGACATTCTTTTCCCAAAAGGGATTTCACCCATCACAGCCTTATTATTAGGCAGAGTGAGGAAGCCAATGCTGAGACTTGCAGCTAATAATAATAATAATAATAATAATAATAATAATAATAATTTAATATTTATACCCCGCCCATCTGGCCGGGTTCCCCCAGCCACTCTGGGCAGCTTCCAACAAAACATTAAAATACAGAAATCAAACATTAAAAGCTTCCCTAAACAGGGCTGCCTTGAGATGCCTTCTAAAGGTCTGGTAATTGTTCTCTTTTTGTTGTTGTTCTCGCTTACACTACACTCCTTCAACCAGCCTGCTGACCTTAGGAGATTGGGATCTCTAAGGTTAGCAAGATTCAACAATCACTGCAATCAGCTCTTGTATGTGGAATGGGGAGATGCAAGATTGTCCTTTGCCTCAGGCGGCAAACAGTATTGGGCTGCCCTGCAGCTGACCACCATTTGATTCAGTGGCTTAATTCTAACTGTGGAGTGATAATGGAGATATCTCAAATGTGATGCAGGATTGTACTAACTGCTTTAAACCAGAGCTTTCTAGTAGATAGAAGATATGTCAGGATTACTGAATGAGGTTTGCCTGAGCAAAGACAGCATCTACGAAAAGGACACTCCCTGATTGTGTGCGGTGCCTGGGGTGGGTGGAACAAGTTTTTCCTCTTGTCCATGTTGCAATATGGGTGGAGAGAGCACAAATGACAAGGCGGAAGGGACTGAGGTTCCACAGGTCAAAAGAACATTGTTGAAGAGGCAAGGCTGCTTTTCTGTCTTCCCTACCAGGTAAGGTTGCTTTCTTTAACCAGCTTTCCTTTTCCCCCATTAAGAAAATTTAATTTGATTCTCGTTCTGTGCTTATAGAAGACACTGTATTTTGAATGTGCACTTTGGAGGAGTCTATTGATTTTAGGCTGTTTGCATTACATATCACTTACTGAACTAAGGTTTGGGACATTTTGCCTTGTGGCATAGGTTCTTCACCATTTAGGGGGAGAAAGATGCTGTCTCAGGTGTGGATTAAGACTTCACCCAGAGACAAATCTACAGCAGGAGTAAAAGTTAGGGCTTGCCAGATTTACATAGGAAAATAAGCATATGCAGGATGGTGAAATTTGCATTGACTTTATGTGCCTGAGTTCCTCTATAGTGGTTTGGCTGGTTTATTCGGCCTTAGCTGGGGAACTGGGATGAACTAAACTTTTCCTCTTTTGCTACACAAAATTAGCCAATTTGCTTACCCAATGCTGGCTAATCTGTCCGTGTATGTTATATCGTGGTGGAGGTGAGTGAGGCTAAACAGGGCCGGCCCTACGGCCAGGCTGGGTAGCGCAGGGCACCACGGCGCTGGCCCGCCAGGGAGGCGCCACGAGCTGCGCCTGCCTGCCCCCTGGCCGGTCTGCCGCGCAGCTGCGCCCACAGCAGCCGTGCTGTGCCTGCCCGCCGCGCAGCGCCTGTGGCAGCCGCGCTGCGCCCGCCCGCCCACTGCGATGGGAAACAGGGCAGGAGGCGCCGGAGGGATCCGTCGTACCACGGTGCCAGGGGCGCTTAAGACGGCCCTGAGGCCAAATCACAACAGGCAAAACCAGATTCTTTTGTATGTGCTAGGATATATACTCTCTCAGGGCAAGTGTCCTGAAGACAATTTAAATCAGGGTGTTTGGAGCAACCCCCATGCCAGAAATATTTTGTATCCCATGTAAAAATCCCCTTTCCTCCAATAACCTTTTCACAGTCTTTTTCTCCTACCCCTTCCAAATCCTTACCAGTCCCCTTGATATACAGGGAATGTGGATTGTGTGGTCTTAGGAAACAGGTTTAAATACTAATACATCTACATTTCCTCCTGGCAAGAGCTGCTTCACGACTGAAGAATGTCTTCCATTTTAAAAGGTGGGTCACTTTTGCTTTCCATCTATACTGAGAATACTTCTGTTAACAAAGAAGTTACATGAGGCTGGGTGAGGCAGTTGCCTCAGGTGGCACCTCTCAAGGACCATTACCCTATTCTGTTGCCCAGCTTTGCCGTTGGTCTTCCCAGCCTCTAGGGCAGGCATCCCCAAACTTCGGCCCTCCAGATGTTTTGGACTAAAATTCCCATCTTCCCAGACCACAGGTCCTGTTAGCTAGGGATCATGGGAGTTGTAGGCCAAAACATCTGGAGGGCCGCAGTTTGGGGGTGCCTGCTCTAGGGGCAGAGACGGTCTAGTGGCAAAGCTACGCGGAATGCCTCCCCTCCTACTGAGTCAGCGAGGAGGGTTCCACCACCTGGTAGTGTGGTGGGGCTTTGCACTGGCTTCACCTGAAAGGAGATGTCTTGGCTGGTGAGAGGGAGGGGATCTGGAATGGATTTCCCCCACCGCCTAGCAGCGGAGACTTCTTACCAAGCTTGTTCCCCCATCATGTGGGCAGCAGCAGGATGTTTCACCTCAACAGTTAGAATCCCTTGTGCTGCCCTGAGAAGTTAACATACCGGTAATAAAACATCTCTCATATCACCATCACCTATTTCCACTTGTGCAGCATTCTGCAGGTCCAATTGCTATGTTCTACACACCCACTGTCAGAGTCTGTTGCTGTGAACCACAAGTGGGAAGTGCTTTCAGGCTGATTGGCCACTATGATGAGTCACTGCACTGGATGGGCCTTTGGCCTGATCCAGCAGGGCTTTCTTATATTCTTATGGACAAAAGGCTGATGTTTGGCATTCTGAAATACACCTGATCCCTGCATCTCAATAGAGCAGAAAGTGTCATGAACAGCAGTTACGATACTGAAGTCCTCAAATAAAAGGTAAAGGTGCCCCTGACCATCAGGTCCAGTCGTGTCTGACTCTGGGGTTGCGTGCTCATCTCGCTCTATAGGCTGAGGGAGCCGGCGTTTGTCCGCAGACAGCTTCCGGGTCATGTGGCCAGCATGACAAAGCTGCTTCTGGCGAACCAGAGCAGCCACGGAAATGCTGTTTACCTTCCCGCCGGAGCGGTCCCTATTTATCTACTTGCACTTTGACGTGCTTTCGAACTGCTAGGTGGGCAGGAGCTGGGACCGAGCAACAGGAGCTCACCCCATTGCAGGGATTCGAACCGCCGACCTTCTGATCAGCAAGCCCTAGGCTCAGTGGTTTAACCCAAAGCGCCACCTGGGTCCCTGAAGTCCTCAAATACTCAGTGCCATATCTGAGTTGCCCCTGTAGTTTCTAATCTTGGGAAATGAGCCTATAATGCCATTCATAAACTAAAGCAGGCTATTTTCTGGCAAGACTAATATGCCCAGCTGGTCTGTTCTTTGTTTCCTCTTGACTTCCTGAAGGCTCAAGGCTGACAGAGATAGCCATCTACTTGATTATAGATCCTCTGTGAAAAATCCAGACAGCAGAATTAGTCTCTTGTAAAATGTACAGCTAATTTCTTGCTTGTTTCCCGCCCCCCCCCCTTACTGGTACACTATCAAGGGTTAGCCAACATGGTGCCCACCAGATGCTGTGAACTCCAGTTCCCATCAGGCCCAGTCAGAATGGCCCACAGCCAGTGGTGATGGAAGGTGTTGTTCAGAACATCTGGAGGACGCTAGTAACTACACCTGGACTATCCACTAAAGCAAGGGTGGAAACTTGTTGCTCTCCAGATATTGTTGGAGTACCGCTCCCATCATCTCTGACCATTGGCCATACTGGCTGAAGCATCCAATAGCATATGGTGAGCTATAGGCTCCTTTTCTTTGTAATAAGCATGGATGACTAAGTTGTGGCATATGCAACGGTGGTTTGTGGCATTCCTAGACTGAAGGCTGAAGGGCCTTTGGTAAAGTGCCTATAGCAGAGAAGCAGACCTGCAAAGCCTATGGACTTGGCGAAAGCAAGGATAGCCACCATTGCAATAGTGTTTGGAAGTTTTCTTCGCTGGGGAACGCAGACGAAGGTGATGGATCTTTGACGGCACTTTGTAAATGTCACAGCATCCCTGCTTCCCGTTTCTCTGTTTTCTTTCATCTCATAACCATTAGTGTTTGGGAGAGACGAGAAGGAAAAGGAAAAGGAAAAGGAAAAAAGCAAGAAAGAGGGTGAGAAGAAAGACAAGAAAAAGAAAAAGGAGAAAAAGGTAAGAAAAGGGATGCTGAATTAGAGGTGGCTTTTCTTACAGCTGGCAGGCATGTCTCCACCCAATGCACATTTACTTGCTTGGTTCCCTTCAACTGAAGTCCCTCAACTGAAGTTGTCATCTGTTCATGAGTTGTCATCTGCGAATGTCTCAAAGGCACACACCTCAGCTTAACTCTGAAATTTGATGTAAGCTGGTTTCAGGGAAAACACATCAAACTACAGAACAGGTACAGACTGTGGTGATTGTCAGGGTGCACATGGCTTCAAACATCAGTGGTGAGAGAGCACTGGAGTTGGAGTGAATGTCTCTTTCATTCGTTGAGACAGATGATTCCTCAGTTCAACATCCTGAAAGTCTTTGAGTAGTTTTCAAGTAAGTTTTACTTAGAGTAGACCCACTGAGAGTAATGGACCCAACTTAGTCATGTTCATTAATTTCAGTGGGTCTTAGTCATGTTCATTAATTTCAAGGGACCCAGGTGGCGCTGTGGTTAAACCACTGAGCCTAGGGCTTGCTGATCAGAAGGTCGGTGGTTTGAATCCCTGTGGCGGGGTGAGCTCCCGTTGCTTGGTCCCAGCTCCTGCCAACCTAGCAGTTCGAAAGCACGTCAAAATGCAAGTAGATAATGCAGTAAACACATTCCAATTTTATGAAGTAGCATGGAAATCTTTAATAGCTCATTCACTGTCTGTGCCATATGAAATCATCACATCGGAGCTACTGCAAGCTCATTTGTTCTGCTCAGATGGCAGAACTATTTATCACTTTGCGGCAGCAGCTGCTCCTGTAAAGCTGCATTGATCCAACTAATTGCATGATGTTGCAGTTTGTGAGAATTTGTCCTACAATGGGAGTTCAAATTATAGGTGATGTCAGTGGCTACAAAGGACTGACCACATTCTACCAACATCCTCCATGAGGAATACATTTACGCAGATCAGGAAATTCATTTATTTGTGCAACACTTCAAAAAGATATATGCAGTAGTTGCTTCAAATTTATATTCTCTGTGCCAGTGTGAGTCTAGCTGGCAAGAAGAAAGAGGAATGTGAAGGGTAGTGATAGTTTGGAATAAAGGCCTATGACTGGAGGCTATGAAAGAAGGCTTAAAATTCAGAATCTTTTACAGACACTGGCTCAGATTGTGCATCTTGGTAAACCACTGTTGAGAAGAAGTGTTTATCTAACTGTGAGGCTCCCACACAGTGGGTCTGCAAGACATGACATGCCACAATCACTATTTGGCTATGATTCACCGCTTGTTTTCTTAAGACCTTTGAAAGCAATGCAGTAGTTGGCTGTTTCCTCCCTGCTCTGTATGCGAGTCAACCTGGGCCCAGCTTGGATAACTAAAGGGGAATTTTTAATCAGGAAAATGCCTACATAACTCAGCATTTAAAAGGGAGATAGAAAGACGCTGTTGTGAAATGTAGGGAAAAAACAGCTGGATGGGTGTGTAGCATCTTTAAAAGGGCACATGATGAGTGAGCTTTTAAGCTAGAATGAAAGTGCAGCGATCCCCCCCCCTTTAGAATCCACTTTCATGTTCCCACATCATAGCATAGAAGTCCAAGACTGGCACAAAGTGCATCAACATGCATTGAAGTCAAGATGCTAATTCGGCCCCAGGTGCCTTCTTTCAGTTACCTGCTCATCCTGCAAGATGCAGTAGGCTTTGTTCATTTCTGTACGCTTTGGCAAATGTCGAGGATTCAAAATCTCAGAAGATTCCCATCCATTTATCTGCCACATTAAAAAAAAACATTCCCCAAATTTGCCGTATGTCTTGTGATGGTAGCGATGGATGGATCTGTCAATTTAGGTTCTCTGGTCTCTCATTTTCCCCATTTTGACTGCATCCACCCAATCCATGACACTGTATAGCTTTCGGCATAGGCTGAAAATACTTCTCTTTACCCTGACCTCTGACAGCGGAGGAATGTTGTTTTTATGACCTGCCTGAAAAGCATTAATTTCTGTATGGCTGTTTGGGGTTGGTGGTTTTTAAATGGTTGCTTTTGTTTATATTATTGTTGTTGTTGTTGTTGATGATGATGATGATGATGATGTGACCTTACAGAGAAGGGTGGGTAAGAAATTGAAGAAACAAATATACCGACTAGCTGTAGCTCTCCATGAGTTCCCAGCCTTTCTAGAGATACTAGGATTGAATCTGATACCTTCTATATATAAAGCTGGGTGTCCCCCCCCTAAGTAATGGGGGTGGTTGTGTCTCAGAGGCAGAGCAGAAGCTTTGTATGCCAAAGGTTGCCGATCCGATCCCTGGCATGTCCAGGGTAGGGCTGGGAGAGACCCCTGTCTCAAACTTTGAAGAGCTGCTGCAAGTCAGGGTAGATGATGCAAGCCAGGTGGACCAATGGTATGTTCCCGTGACTGCCATGTTCTGTGTTCTGTACCACCACTAGACTAATTGCTTGGTTTTTGCTCCCTAGCATGATGGGAAAGATGATGGCGGCAGCAGCAGCAGCTCAGACAGCGATTCTGAAAAGGTAATTAGATGCTTGGTAGACTGAATGGGAAGGGGTTCAGCTGCTGGCAGGTAGGTAGGGATGCTGATTTTTATTTTTATTATTTGGTCCCATATTATTTTAGTGGTCAACACTTTCCGCTCCACCTTTTATCCAAGCTAAAGAGCGACTTTCTAAATGTTTGCCTTTCAGTAGGCCTGCTAGAAAGCTAGTTGACAATCCTGTCTGTATTCACTGCCAATGTACTAGCAGCAGACACTGTCTAGTCAAGGCGTCCCCAAACTGCGGCCCTCCAGATGTTTTGGCCTACAACTCCCATGATCCCTAGCTAAGAGGACCAGTGGTCAAGGAAGATGGGAATTGTAGTCTAAAACATCTGGAGGGCCGAAGTTTGGGGATGCCTGGTCTAGTCCTTCACAGAGGTGGTAAACCTTTGTCTGGGCTGTACCACTTCAGACTTCAATTGGGGACTTGCATGTTGCAAGGCACTCCATGGTATCAACAACCATCCATCTCCTTGACATGCCAGTTTATGATGTGGGGGTTTCATTGTACAGTGGTACCTTGGTTTACGAACTTAATCCGTTCCTGAAGTCCGTTCTTAAACAAAAGCTGTTCTTAAACCGAGGCGTGCTTTCCCTAATGAGGCCTCCCGCCACCGGTGCCCTTCCACTGTTCGGCTTCCGTTTGTAGTTCACAAACTGGAACACTACTTCTGGTTTTGCAGAGTTCGTAAACAGGGCTGTTTGTAAACCGAGGTACCACTGTATGGAGAATCATACAATCACATAACACCCCCATCCACACCCAATGGCAGTCCTAAGTGGTACAAACCAAGGTTTTAATACCCCTGTGAGAAGTATTGGAATATTTATATCCCACCTTAAGACTGGATGACCGTTAAGGCAACTTACAGTAGACTGCAATAACATATGGACATTTACAAGCCTGAAACCCACACCACACTTTTAAGTCCTGTTGCCAATGGATGGTCAGTCGGCAGATGATTCCTTTGAAGTCCCAGTGCAATTGGCGGCTGAAGTTGAATGTTCTTTTTTTTTTTTTTAGCAGGGAAGGGGGTAAGCAGCTTCCTATAATTGCTCCTTCTTTGGCTGGTGGATGGGCCAGACTGCCCTTCTTTTTGCTATCATCACCCTGTATTTGCATGCTTTGGGCATAAACAGTGAGAAACTGTATGGTCTTAGGTGCAAAAGCACTTGTGTCTCTGAAGAAAAGAGAAGCAATGGCAGCGAGGATGAAAACTGTCCCTGATAAAAGATATCCCTGCTTGAACAGACAGAAGCTGCTGCTTTTTGGAATGTGGTTATCATAATGAAAGGCGAAAGAGGGTTGGGGGATTGTGAAATGATCCTTGGCTCCAAATTACATTCTCTCTTCTTGTATGCCGCAGGCTCGCAGTGGTGACAAGAAGAAAAAGAAGGAAAAGGATTAAATTTGGGGCAGCCAACAACTAGCAGAGGACATGAGCCGAGTTGCCTAAGAATGTCTTCAGGGCATTCGGAAAGGAAGGAAGAAGTGTCTGGGTTTAATGCATGTAAAACAAAGTGTATTTGTTTTGTTTTCCATTAAAACATAATACTATCAAGCCTTAGTGAAAGGTGATAATAATGAAATACCATTGTGGTAGGATTCACATTGTGGAATACCCTGTTGCAGGAAGGATGGTGTAATCAGCTCTATAAAAGTCACCAGCCACTATGGATGTGGAATCTCTGTATACCAACATCCCACACAATGGTTTACAAGCCATAAGGAACACAATTTCAGAAAAAATCACAGCAGACTTTGCTACCAAGCTCTGCCATTTTGTCCTTACCCGCAACCACTTCAAATTTGGTGATCACCTGTTCCTCCAGATCAGCGGCACAGCAATGGGCACCCGCATGGCCCCACAGTATGCCAACATCTTCATGGCAGATTTAGAACAACATTTCCTAAACTCCTACCCACTCAAACCTCTCTTGTACTGTGATACATTGACAATATTTTTATTATCTGGACACATGGTCAACAGACCCCGGACACCTTCCACCAGACATTCAATGAATTTCACCCCACCATCAACCTAACAATGAACCAATCTATGCAAGAAATACATTTTTTGGACACTACTATAAAAATACAGGATGGGCGTATAGACACCACCTTATACTGTAAACCAACTGACTGACAAACATATCTACATGCTTCTAGCTACCATCCCAAACATACCAAACAATCCATTGTATATAGCCAGGCCCTACGTTACAGCTGCATCTGTTCCAACTCTACAGACAGAGACTCTCACCTAAGAGATCTACAGCAAACCTTTTTAGAACTAAAATATCCACCTGATGAAGTTAAACAACAGATCAACAGAGCCAGACTGATACCCAGAGAGAACTTGCTGCAAGACAGATCCCCCCTCCAAAATAACAGAACACCACTAGTAATCACATACAGCTCCCAAGTTAAAACAGTCCAATGCATCATCAGAGATCTACAACCTCTCCTAGACAATGACAGCTCTCTTTCTCAAACTCTGGGAGGAAGACCTTTCATTTCCTACAGACAGCCACCCAATCTTAAACAACTCTTCTCCCACAATAATACAACCACCAGACTTAACATGGACACTGGTACCAGAGCCTGCAATAAACCCAGATGCCAACTTTGCTGCCACATACACCCAGACAACACCATTACTGGCCCCAACAACATCCAACATACCATCTCAGGACTATTTAATTGCTCATCTTCTAACATTGTGTATGCCATCAAATGCCAACAGTGCCCTTCAGCTCTCTATATTGGACAAACAGGCCAAACCCTACGCCAAAGGTTAAATGGACATAAATCTGACATCAGGAACCACAAGACAGTGAAACCAGTAGGGGAACACTTCAGTCTCCCATGACATTCTGTACAAGATCTCAAAGTAGCTGTCTTATTACAAAAGAATTTCAGAAATAGACTAGAAAGCATGGGTGTAGGCAGGGGGGCAGGAGGGGGCAACTGCCCCCCTAGAAGCAAAGGCTGAGGGGCGCAGTGTGGCAGCCCCAGGCTCCCGCTCCCGGCGCGAAGCTCCAGAGTCGCGCAGGGAACGCGAGCCTGTGGCTGCGTCCTCCGCGCCTCCCAGGTCTTCGGAGGAGGCAGCCCCAGGCTCGCGTTCCCTGCGTGACTCTGGAGCTTCGCGCCGGGAGCGGGAGCCTGGGGCCGCCTCCTCCGAAGACCTGGGAGGCGCAGGCCACGTGGCCCCGCCCACATTTCCACTGTGGCCCCTCCCCTCCCACCCCTTGCCCCCGCCCCTTGCCCCCCCAATTTTGATCCTGGCTACGCCCCTGCTAGAAAGAGAAGTTGCTGAAACTTAAAACCATGGAGAGACCTGGTCCGAATAGAGACATTGGATTCTTATCTCATTATACATGATAAAGCTATTTTTAGCCATCTCACCCCTTGCTTTTTCCTGCAAGACCAATTGCAGTCGTTAACAGTCGTCAACAGGTTTACCACACCTATCAGCCAATCACCCATTCCCACCACCCTTCTGAGTAATACCCCTCCCCGCCCTCTCACTATATATAAGGGTCTGGTGACTTCTGTTTCAGTGCATCTGAAGAAGTGTGCATGCACACGAAAGCTCATACCAATGACAAACTTAGTTGGTCTCTAAGGTGCTACTGGAAGGATTTTTTTATTCTATAAAAGTGAAGTAGCAGTGCCACCAGC
Organism: Zootoca vivipara; assembly: GCF_965207765.1. NCBI lineage: Eukaryota > Metazoa > Chordata > Lepidosauria > Squamata > Lacertidae > Zootoca > Zootoca vivipara. The sequence goes on along the minus strand of NC_142584.1, from coordinate 62,172,083 downwards.
TGGTGGTACAAAACTGCTGCATCTATACTCTAAATCTTATCTAACGGATGCTTTGTCAAGCCTTTTTCAGCATGACTCCACAGTGCCCAATGGAAAACAAAAATGCATTAAACATGCAGGCTAGGCTTCTGGGACTGGTTAAGTAATTACGGAACATGGTCCAATCGTGCAATGGGACTTTCCCACCCACCCCACGTCTCCCACCCCAGAGTCCTTAAATCTGCTCTGGCAGGTTGGGGGGGGGGAACCCCAGAACAGAGGACAAGAGAGGACACAGATTTTGCATATGCTAATGGTTATCTGCACATGTAGAAACAATTACTGGATCCCAGGCAAGGTTTTCTTTATATTTGTATTCTTATCTTGAAACCCAATTAGAGAAAATGTTGTTTTTTAAGTCATGTGGGTTGACAGTAGAAAGACAATTTGGAGAGAAGCTCTTTGTGCTTTTAGGCGTAGATTCATTTATCATATTTATATCCTGCCCTTTTTCCTGCAATGGGATTGGATTGAGCTAGATGACCTTCAAGTCCCTTGCAACTTAATGGCTCTATGGCTCTGGGGTCTGGACAGCAGAACTATTCAAGTCAGGGGTAGCCAATGATGTTGGACTCTCATCAGCCCCAGCCAGCAAGATCATGGATGATGGGAGTTGGAGTCCAGCAACCTCAGGAGGTCACCATACTGGCTAACCCCAGCTTAACCTACCAAAGGAGCCTGTTTTTTGCTACAGTGGTACCTCTGGTTAAGAACTTAATTCGTTCTGGAGGTCCGTTCTTAACCTGAAACTGTTCTTAACCTGCAGTACCGCTTGGGGCCTCCTGCTGCCGCCGCGCTGCTGGAGCCCGATTTCTGTTGTCATCCTGAAGCAAAGTTCTTCATCTGAAGGCAGCCCTGTTTAGGGAAGCTTTTAATCTTTAAGAAATTAGTGTGTTTTAATATTTCTGTTGGAAGCCGCCCAGAGTGGCTGAGGAAATCCAGCCAGATGGGCGGGGTATAAAAAATAAATTATTATTATTATTATTATTATTATTATTATTATTATTATTATTATTAACCTGAGGTACTATTTCTGGGTTAGAGGAGTTTTTAACCTGAAGCGTTTGTAACCTGAAGCGTTTGTAACCCGAGGTACCACTGTATTTAAATTGGCCAAGTGTAGGTGATTGGTTGCTGTATAACCTGGCTGTATAATATAACACCCTTTCCAGGGTTCTAGCCAACCAGCCAATCCCTTTACTAGGACTGAAAAACGCCCCCATGTATTTCATTACTCCCTTTGACACACAACCTTGCAGAAAATAATCAGTATATATAAACCAAATGCCTGTTATATAAGGCATCAAAGGGTGGAGCAGAGAAAGCAAGAGAGCCAGTAATGATTACTTAAGAGATATCTTGTTTACATGCATCCACTCATATTTATATAACCATGTCATCACACACAGGTTTCCTTTAGGAGTCCCTGAACAGAACATCTGAACAACAACCATAGCAGCATCTTACTTAATTATAAGAAATACTCAGGCGAGCTCATGCATAGAGGAATAATTACAGGGTCTCTGCATCAGGCACTGTCTGAAAAACAAAGTCCATATTGTTGGTTTGCGTCTATGCGTGCATGTCATGATGATCGAAAACTCTAAAAAAAACACACACATTTCAAATAACATCTGGGTAGCAATGTTGTGATTGTATTCTAATGGATTTCTGTTCCACTCAGAGGAATGTTATGGTAGGGCACCCTTATGGAAGGGAAGATATCTGTGGTTTTGGCATTTGGATAGCTATCATGTAGCTGCAGCTAGTTGTGAAATGGGATGATTAATAGTAGCAGCAACAGAAGCACATGGGCCTATTTGGTTTGCAGCAATCGTAATCAGTGTGTATAAAATTTGTCAGCTGGCCAGAAAGCTAAGTTCCCATGAGGAAGAAGAATCAGGGAGATTCTAGTGGCTGGCATCCTTGGGCATCCGAAAGCCCATGACCCTAGCAAGAGGGTCCAGCACTGATCGCCAGTAATTTTCTGTATGACATGGAGAGAGCCAGACAGATGATTTTTTTCCCTTCAAAATTAAACGCATCTATGCTTTGCTATTTCAAGGGATTGAAAAGGCACACGGTCAGAGGCAAGGGTTTGAACCAAAGGACAGAGAGAGGGAGAAAGAGGACCTCAAAGAAAGCGCATGGCTTCCTTCAAAGTATCTTGGGGAGTATAGTTTGTTATGAGTGCTGAGAATCGCATCTCTGTGAGGGGTGAACTACAATTCCCAGCATTCTTTGGGAGAAGTCATGTGCTTCAAATGGATGGTGTGAGTGTGACCAAAGCCACATGATGAGCCATAAAGAGCTGCACTACAAGCCAGGTCAACCTGACCTGACTGTCATATCTTTGCTGAATCGGTCGTCGCCTGCACTTGCACAATGCACATAATGATTAGAAACTATGGTGATGGTTTTCATGCCAGAAGCGAGTTCTCACAGCTCTAATGCTAAAAAGAAAAACAATCAAAATCCACTTCTGCTAGCAACAGAGATCTTGATTCCCCCCACCTTTTAATGGGCAACATTACCTGCAAGAATTCCTTTTCCAAAATCGATCAGATCTGTAGAAACATTTCTGTCTTGTGAAAAGGCTGCATGGTTCCCCCCATATTGGTGCATCAATTGCATTCTTTCCCAGAAAGGTTTCATTTTTCTACAATTGGAACCTGGCTTTTAAATGCACATGAAGGTACACGTTGGGGAAGGCCACAGGGTGAGTCACGGGTCTCTAGGCTTGACCAAAGTGCTTTGGAAGGACATAGAACTCCATAAACCTTTTGTTCTCCCCTTGCTGAGATAGTAGGCTTCGCTGTGACATAACTTGAAAGCTCCTGTTATGTAGCAACCTCCCAACGTGTGCAAAAGCTGGTGTTCAGACTCCCTGTGATTGCTGAATCATTAAAGCAAGTATGATTCACTCAGTGCCTTGAGTACATGACGGGGATGGTGGTGAGGAGAACCCCACAGATTACATATTTGTCCCAATTTAAGAGCTGGTTAGCATCTCTGTCTACATTGAGTTCTTCTAAATAGCAGTCCACCCACCTGCAGGCTTTGGAAAGATGAGGATTTTGCACAGATGATTGAGTCTCATCAACAATTCCCCACGATTCCCTCATGTTTTGGCTTGATGGAAGCCTGCTTCCACTCCCACAAGTGGCGAAACAGACAGGGCAAGGCTGATGTGTCATGTAATCCCAAGTATTTTATTCTAAGCCAGGACTGCATATGCTTACCTCTATTGAATTCAATGGGACTTCCTTCCAGGCATGGTGGATAAAAATCAGTGATTTAAAAAAAATAAATTGGATTTTTTAAAATTTAAATTGGATTTTTAAAATAAAATGCTTTTGGAGAAAAAAAATCTTTCTAAAGATAGTGTTCTGTTTAAGTTGCATCGTAGTCCAAAGGCAATGCATCAGGAAATAAGGATTTGTTTCAAGTTTTTCATGTGTGTTAAAACTCAGTCTAAGTCAGGCATAGGCAAACTCCGGCCCTCCAGGACCAGTGGTCAGGGATGATAGGAACTGTAGTCTCAAAACATCTGGAGGGCTGGAGTTTTCCTATGCCTGGTCTAAGTTTTCTTTTTAAAAAATTGTTTAACCACATCAGTTAACAAACATGGATACATATGCTATAATGCTATTCTTTTAGTTATATAAATTGTTTAATTGTTATTAAGGAAATGATTATTTTTCTCCTTCCAATAAAGTACAGCAGAAAAATTGTCCAAATATAAACAGTTAACTTATTAAACCTCACAATAATTTCATAATGATCTGTCTATGTATTTCTAATAGTATAACCAAATCAGTATTTTTTTATTTAAATCAAGTCTTACTGACTAGTAATTTAAATTGTGATTTAAATCAATTTGATTTAAATCAAATCCACCCTGCTTCCAGGTATGTGTCCCGCTGAGAACTGCAGCTTTAGTTTCATTTTGTTGCAAGAACTCTGGGACTTAAGATGCCATTGCAACAAGCAGACCAGAAGCATACAGACTCCTGTAAAGCGACATCAAAGCCGTTGATCTGTTATCAGATTCCAAGAGGTGCTTTACTTTCAACCAGACTCTTTCTCTCTCAATCTCTCCCCCCTCTTGGAGGTCACTTACACATCATCCCCCACCCACCCACCCAAGGACAGAAGAGGAGACAGACTTGCATAAAATCTGCATACAGTATTCTAATTTATATATAAAAATGCAAACTTTAGAATGAATTACGATAATTTAGATGGGGTGAGGATCCTCTGGCCCATGGGCCAAATTAAACCCACCTGGGATCATCAACTTGCCCCACAAAACCATTTCCACCAAAACATGCCCCCTACCCCTCATCTGACATCATCAGGTATGGGGCAGCAAAGGATGTGGCCACAAACTTAACCATGAGTTTAAAGTTACACGTAGGTAGCCGTGTTGGTCTGAGTCGAAGCAAAATAAAAAAATTCCTTCAGTAGCACCTTAAAGACCAACTAAGTTTTTATTTTGGTATGAGCTTTCGTGTGCATGCACACTTCGTCAGATACACTGAAACAGAATCCACCAGACCCTTATGTATATTCAGAGGGTGGGGGTGATGGGAATGGACTGATGGGAGTGGTAAACCTGTAGATGGCTTTAACGACTGTTGATGACTGCAATTGGTCCTGGGGAAAAAAAGCAAGGGCTGAGGCGCTAAAGAAAGCTTGATCATGCATAATGAGATAAGAATCCAATGTCTTTATTCATCCCAGGTGGCTCCATGGTTTTAAGCTTGGTAATGAGTTCCAATTCAGAAACTTCTCTTTCCAGTCTGTTCCTGAATTTTTTCTGTAATAAAACAGCTGCTTTGAGATCTTGTATAGAATGTCCTGGGAGATTGAAGGACCAGGAACTTTCTATCTTCTACCTAAAATACACAAACCAGGAAATCCAGGACGCTCCATCATCTCAGGTATTGGCACCATTACAGTGGGTGTTTCCGGCTATAGGGACTCTGTTCTGAAACCATATGCTATCAGTGCTCCCAGCTACGTACGTGACACCACAGATTTTCTGAGGAAAATACAATCTTTGAACAATCTTCCTAACAATATTATACTAGCCACTATGGATGTGGAATCTCTATACACCAACATCCCACACAATGATGGTTTACAAGCCATAAGGAACACCATTTCAGATAAAACCACAGCGGACTTTGCTACCAAACTCTGCTACTTTGTCCTTACCCACAACCACTTCAAATTTGGTGATGACCTGTTCCTCCAGATCAGCAGCACAGCCATGGGAACCCGCATGGCCCCACAGTGAGTTTAAAGTGAGCTTGAAGAATCCTACTGCTCCTACTGCAGTAGCAATTAGAATGATGGAAGATGGTACCGTCGAGAATGAATTATCCACCCTGAATTTTGCTCTGAGCAAACTTTCGTCAGTTGCACTTTTTAAAAGAACCCCATAATAAATCCTTTTGATTTCAGTCACACAATCAGGGTTGCGACTGTATCTGAACATGGATATTCTGAGTATTTCCTGAGGCCCCTTGACTTAACTGAATGAAGGTGGGTGTGTCTGTGAAAAGGAACAAAAGAGAAATTGCTCCTTGAGACTCAAGCCTGGAGTTGTAAGCAAAAATCTGATGTGGGGCAGTGAAGATGCTGATTTGGGCATGTTTAGTTTGTCTCCATCCATGTTCTACATGCATATTTGTAAAGAAACTCAAATATTCAAAAATATCATGTCTCCTGTATTCTCTGCTCCAAAGGAAACCAAACCCAGGTAAGTAGTGCCACTGCTCTTATTCACACAGATTCCTCCTTTTCCACCTCATCCATCCATTGCTTGTACTTACAAGTCCCTTGACACTAGTCGATTCTATCCACACATGGCATTCAGCAACTGCAGACCAGCACAACTTGCACCCCAAATGGAAAGCAGGAAAGTTCAATGAAACCTGACATTATATCAACTAATTAAGAAAGTAGAAGACTTTCCCAAAAAAACATGTGCCCATTTTAGAGATGGAAACGTAACATTTAAGCTTGATGGATGCAGCCGAAGATTCTTATTTAAAAAACAAACAAACTCTAAGAGACTATTACAGTTTTATTGCATTCTGAATTCAAGATGGTAGATACTCCTCACCCTCTCAACTTTGGCAGGAGAGTGGGACCACCTACCTGCCAATCACCTTATGTTCTAATCACATTGGACTGAACTTTAACAGCTGACAAAGGAGATCCCCGTAACTGACCATCAGGGCCTACAGCAACTTCCTCTGACTGCCCCATTAACTGGAGCATTTTTTCTTTCTTTCCAAAGCGAAACTCTCTAGTGCCACCCATCTTCAAGCAATTACAATCAGCTGATCGTTGGTGCTTGCAATTGGCACTTTAAAGCTCAATCTGCTCGTTGGGGCTTCAAAAAATCTTCCAATTCTCTCCCCCCTTTGGCCCAGCCCTGTGTTTACGTGTCCCACACCTGATGTCAGGGTTGTGCCTTGGCCAAAATGGTCTGGTGGGCCAAATGGGGAGGCCTGGGGGACCTAAACAGGCCTATGGATTGGCCATTCCACTCCTGGGATGGGGGACAAACAGCAGGGGAACTGAATTATCCTGATGGCTCACCAGATACATGTTATTTAAAGGTAAAGGGACCCCTGACCATTAGGTCCAGTCACGGATTACTCTGGGGTTGTGGCGCTCATCTCACTTTACTGGCTGAGGGAGCCGGCGTACAGCTTCCGGGTCATGTGGCCAGCATGACTAAGCCGCTTCTGGAGAACCAGAGCAGTGCACGGAAACTCTGTTTACCTTCCCGCAGGAGTGGTACCTATTTATCTACTTGCACTTTGTGCTTTTGAGCTGCTAGGTTGGCAGGAGCAGGGACCAAGCAACGGGAGCTCACCCTGTCGCGGGGATTCAAACTGCCAACCTTCTGATCGGTAAGCCCTAGGCTCTGTGGTTTAACCCACAACGCTACCCGCGTCCCTCACATGTTTCTTTAGTGCATTTCTACTCTGGCCATTTGTGCAAACATTTGAGGCAGTGTTCTTTCCTCCATGTCCATTTTAGCCTCCTCAGAACAACCCTATGAAATTGTTTGGGTCACAAGGGGAAGGCTGCCCCATGGACTCCCCAGTAAATTATGCCGCCGTTGTCCCCTACTGCTGCGTTGCAGACGCCACACCCAAAAGGCCACTTCCACCAGGTTCTTCCATGGGGCCTGCTCCCTATAAGTAAGGGAACAGCTCACCTACCAGCTACGCCTTTCCCTGGCACTTTGGTCCTTCCGAGAAAACTTGCTAGGGATTGCTCGCGCTGCTCATTTCATGAGCAATCATTTCAGATCCAGAACATTTTGTACTCTGCATGCAAATGCTTTCCGGGAGCGTCATCTCACCGGGAGAAGCATAACGACGAAGAGGCAACGCCGAGCTAAAGGGTCATAGGTTGCCTAAAGGCTGCCTGCGAGTACATGCAGAGCTGACCCAGGCGACTTAGCCTCTTGCAATGCATCAACTGCGCTTCGCAAGCAATCGCCACTTCCTCCTCCTGGTTAGGGATGAGAGCTATGGGGACTTCAAAACACATCGCAGCCCCCTGAAAAAGTAGGGTGTTGTCTCTCTCTTTCGTCTTCCCTTCCCGCCCCCACCTCCAAACTCCGAACTGCCCATTTCAGAGGTTATGAAACGCGCTCCGCAATGGCTGTTTCACAACAGGGGCGGGCCGAAGCCGGCAGCCAATGGAGCAGCTCTCCGGCTCCATCACATGGGGCTACTCCACATTTTATGTAATATTCGGACCTTTTGTTGTTGTTGTTCTTTCGTGTTTGTGCGCGCGTGTGTGTTCAGAAGGTAACCAAAGGGGTCGGTGGGGGTTGGGGGGAGCAATCTAGCGAGGGAGCAGGAAAAGAAAAGTGACCGATCGTGCTTTTTCTGTTTGAAAATCCTGCCTCCGCGCTTCTCCCCTCCTTCCTCTCTTCTCCTGCTAACTCGCCCCAAGTTGACGCACGCGGAGAGGCTGCCGGTGCGCCGTGCATGAATCCAGAGGCAAGGGAGGAAATCGGATGCTTTTCGCTTCTCTCCCAGCCTCTTGGAAAGGGGAGCGGATGGGCAGCGCGTCGGCGAAGTGGCACGATCGCAGCAGGACCCGTCAGAAGAGTTTGAAGAGAAGGGGGCGGGTGGAGCTCGCACTTACACAAGCAACCTCCACTCCGCCCCGGCCGGCACCTCTCCAAAAAGTAACCTGCTCGCTTAGTTTCCGCGCAGACGCGGCAAAGGAGCGGCGGGTGGCGCGCTGCGAGCGAGCTTGACTTTTCCCCGGTCGTGGTGGGGACAAAGGGTCATTCTCCCCTGCGCCGCCGCCTCCCTCTGCTGTTTTTCTTTTGGTGTCTTTTCTGGATGCATTTGAAAGCTTCTATGTCTCGGGCGACGAGGCTGAGCAGGCACCTCTTGGGTGAAAAGGGATGAAATAGGGGCAATTAAAAAGGGTGCGAGGACGACCCGCAATAAACAAAGTGAAAGCGGAAAAGTGCTTACATTGCACCAGCTGCAGCTGCTTCTCGATCCGTTGCAAAGTTCTCCGGAGCGCGCTGTGCGTGGGGAACCTCCGGGGAAGAGCGCTGCGCCTTTAAGAGCGAGCGAGCCACTCGGCTCGTGGTCTTGCCCCCATAAAGCAGGAAGGTGAACCTCCGGGCCTTTTTGGGAAAGTGTCCCCGGTTGCTGCAGGAGGCTGCTTCGCCACGCCAAGTTGCTCCCACGGGAGACTCGGTTTTCAAGGGAAATCCTCTCCCCACCCACCCACCCATCCCCGCCCCCGATTCCATCCCCGTCCCTTTTCGATGCCGCTCTTCTTCAGAGGCGATAGCCCTTCGCACGTAACCCTGGGAGGCACCCTTTAACCAGCCCCGCTGCCTGCCTGCCTCCCCTCTCTCTCCGTGGCAGGAGCCATGGAGATTTTCCTGTGCGCCTCTTGCCACCGGGCCCTGTGGGACCCAGTGACCGTGTCGTGCGGCCATACCTTCTGCAGAAGATGCCTCGGAGGAGACGTGCCCTCCAAGTGCCGGCTCTGTGGGGGGAAGCTAGTCCCGCTGGGCTCGCGGACGGTGTCCTGCAACGTCCTGCTGTGTGACTTGTTGGAGAAATGCTTGGACAAAGGCACTCAAGTGGCCAGGCTGAAGACCGACTTGCAGGAGCTGCTGAGAAGCGGAGACTACCGGGGAGCGCTGAGGAGCGTGCAGAAAGGGGTCGCGCTGGGTAAGCATTGCATGCCCCAGAGATGCCTTTTTGGGGACTGGGGACACTGACGGGTCTGGTGGGGGTGGAGGGGCAAGGCAGGTTAACAGGGGGCTTTGACGGATTTCTTTCGGGAGTCTTGCATTTGAAGACACATACACACCCAGCCGTCGCCGGTTATGCAACTTGTCACCGTATCGCATTGTGTAAGCAGCGAGGGACAATCCTCGATAAGTTTGTCGCCGAGTTCCTCGTTTCCTGCTTGTTACAGGCAAGAGACTTTGCGGACACGGAGCCGCCTTCCGCGTACAGCCACATATGCTTGCCGCATTCTGCCCAAACGGCTCTTTGCATAAAAAAATACTTTTTTAAAAAATTAAAAGTTAACTTTTGGGAAGTTAAGTTTGCTTCTTTTGCAGCTTTTTATGCTGCACGTGTGTCAAGGCGAAGAACGCGTCCAGTGGCGATGGTGACATCAGAAAATTACTTATACAATGAGTTTGTTGGTTTGTCTTTTTATAGAAAAAAGCACGGCTTTGCCTTATATGGCAGGCACAGCCCTTTTATAGGGCACCTCGTGGGACCTTTGAAAAGCTGACCAATGCGAATTGTGCTGCCGGAATTGCTGTATCTGTTCAGGGGTGTGGGGGAACATGTGGTCGCCTTTGGCTCCTCTTTGTGGGCACAGAACACAAAAATAAGATAGGGTAGGATATGGGAGCAGCCAGGATTTTTGTTAGGGGGACAGAACCTCAGTTTGCTATGTACTTTTATGGAATTTTATTGATGGGGGGGGGGAAGGCTGCTGCCCCCCCCCCGGCTATGCCTATGGGATAGGACTTAGTCCAAGTTCAGGGTTACTGGTCATTTCTGTAGCTGTCCTTTCTGAACAAAGTGCAAGTAGATAAATAGGTACCGCTCCGGCGGGAAGGTAAACGGCGTTTCCGTGCGCCGCTCTGGTTTTGCCAGACGCGGCTTAGTCATGCTGGCCACATGACCCGGAAGCTGTCTTCAGACAAACGCCGGCTCCCTCGGCCTATAGAATGAGATGAGCACCGCAACAGAGTCGTTCGCGACTGGACTTTACCTTTTTAGGCAGTATGACTTGCCCAAGACTGTGTGGGGATTTGAACCCAGTACACGCTCTGCTGTACTAAATAAAAGTGTAGCGGGCAATGCTATTTCTTCCCTGATCATAGAATTGCAGAGTTGGAAGGGACCACAAGGGTCATCTAGTCCAACCCCCTGCCACGCAGGAATCTTTTGCCTAATGTGGGGCTTGAAGCCACAGCCCTGAGATTGAGTCTTAGGCTCTACCGATAGTGCTATCCTTCCCTAGAGAAGACATACACTCCCTCTTTCACCTCATCCTTTACATGCCCACTCCCCAAACTCGATTTCCACCCCCAGACTTTCTTTAAATAGTTGGCTGAAATTCAACAGGCTCCTGGTATAAAGAGGCAGTGAAAGAGAAAGCTGGACCTAATGAATTAGCATGACATTGTCTTGGGGGGTAACCATAAAACTGAAGAGGAGGGAGGAAGTCAAGTGGAGGCTGGATGAGCTTATTCCACTGTGCTAGGCTCACCTGTTTTATGAAACACCTGTGCGTGTTTGAGTCATTGCAGACTCTGAGCTGGTGTTTTATAACAGGCTCTTAACAAATGAAGAATGATGTGAGGGCCTCAGCAATTCTGTAAAGGTCTGAATCAGTGAAGTGATCCAGCTGCTCTTGAATCCCACAAGCTCTAGGTCACCTCAACTTTACCATCCTCAAAGGCAGTCCTAGATTCCTCTTTAGGCTTATTCAGGAGGGAACATGTTGTGGGGTGCAAATAACTCTATGGATAATATAGATTAAAGCTGTAAGTCTATGCATGCTTACCTGGGAGTAAGCCTCATTGAACACAATGACTTGCTTCTGAGTAAACCTGCTTAGGATCTCACTGTTAAATCCTTTAATTTAGCACTTGGTTTTGAGGGGTGTTTATATAACACAGCACAAAGATTTCTGTTTCTGTGACAGTAATCAGCGGTTAGCATAAAAGCTAGCCCTCACTTTGGGTCATGAATTTCTTGTCAGGACTTGCCTGTAAACAGCATGTTATGTTATTTATGTTTTGTAAACTCAGCAAAATATGCATGACCGGCAGTAGTCACAAGGATTCATTTAGGAATTAGTTGAACATTTATTCAGTTTATTATGGAGAGATTTATATTTCTTGTGTAGAAGCCCAACTATATTCCTGGTTTCACAATAAGAAACTGATCTGAAATCAACCTTTAATTCTGCCATGAGCTATAGTAGTGGATTCACTTTTGTGTCTGTAACCATTTAAACCACTCTCCCAAACTGCTTAATGGCTTGTTTGTCACAAAATCCCTTTATTCTTGTATGGTATTTGCATATACTGTAGATCAGGCATCCCCAAACTTCGGCCCTCCAGATGTTTTGGACTACAATTCCCATCATCCCTGACCACGGGTCCTCTTAGCTAGGGATCATGGGAGTTGTAGGCCAAAACATCTGGAGGGCCGCAGTTTGGGGATGCCTGCTGTAGATAGTGTTTGTGTGTGTGTGTGTGTGTGAGAGAGAGAGACTTTCCTGAAAAGGCTGGTCCAGATTAGTGATTTTTTTATTCAGTTGTAAAATCCTCACCCTTTCTGCAAAACTTCTAGCATGAAAAGCTGGCTGTGTAGTTTGTTGGAGTCAGTTTGGGTTATCACATTTTTCTTCTGGAGACTCTGTGCCTTTGACAGCCATGCAGCAGGCAGATATTCAAGAGGTGCAGCTCTCCCAACCACTCTGTCTTTGTGCTAGGAGGGTTTTTGCATGTTGAATTTCTGCCTGTTGCTTTGCTAGTAGCGGTTAGAGACTTGGTCAGGAAAATAAGGCTGCCCTATGTATTTAGTTAATATTGCCTGTGTGATAGAAAGTGCTCTTTTTTCAGCTCACCTCTTAAAGCAATTTAATGCATTTCACAACAGACAATAGTTTCCTAATAGAAACTCACCAAACTATGGCATTCTGTTGTTTTCAGAGCCACATTTATTGCTTGATTCATCTTCACTTCATAATTTCTTTCTATTATTGCTTTGGTTTGCCAAAGAAACAGCATGCAATAAAATTCAGGGAAATTGAAACCTTTTCTTTTTAGGCTAGTTTAATGTTTCTTCTGTTCAAAATTATGATTGCTAGACTCCCACCTCAGTCAAATATTTTCCAGTAGACTCAACTTAAAACAAACCTTTGGGGTCTTCTCTGCCTTAAGCAGCAATCCTTTACCTGCGAGTAAGCTCCATCAAATTTAAGTGGGTTAGAAATCGGTTTCTACCAATCCCATGTTTTTGTGTGATCCTAAACCTGATTTCCGAAGTCTGAAAAGGATTGTGAACGATATTATTTTGATTCGTTAAATTTCCATCTTGCCCTTCCTTGAAAAGGAGCCCAGGGTGGCAAATAGTAATGTAGTAAAATAACTTTTTTTTTAAAAAAAAAGAATGTTTGTTTCCTCACTGGGTGTTTAGGAGAGATGGAGATGCATAAGCTATAATTATGTGGGAACACAGGGTAACTGGAGAGAAATAGTATTGGTCTGGGATGTGCTCAGTGCACCCCCTTGTGTTCTTAATAATTCTCAGACACACCGTTTAAGCAATTAAATCTTGGTGCCCATTTTGAACCATGCATCAGTCACCTATCCAGCAACCCACCTTCAATCATATCAAATGATTTAAGACAGTCAAACCTTTATTTACATAGAAGACCTGGATACAAAACAGAGCAGTTGAACATCATAGAATCATACGAGTTGGAAGAGACCACATGGGCCATCCAGTCCAACCCACTGCCAAGCAGGAAACACCATCAAAGTATTCCTGACAGATGGCTGTCAAGCCTCTGCTTAAAGACCTCCATAGAAGGAGACTCCACCACACTCCTTGGCAGCAAGTTCCACTGTCGAACAGCTCTTAATGTCAGGAAGTTCTTCCTAATGTTTAGGTGGAATCTTCTTTCTTGTAGCTTGAATCCATTGCTCCGTGTCCGCTTCTCTGGAGCAGCAGAAAACAACCTTTCTCCCTCCTCTATATGACATCCTTTTATATATTTGAACATGGCTATCATATCCCCCTTAACCTTCTCTTCTCCAGGCTAAACATACCCAGCTCCCTAAGTCCTTCCTCATAAGGCATTGTTTCCAAGCCTTTGACCATTTTGGTTGCCCTCCTCTGGACACGTTCCAGCTTGTCAGTATCCTTATTGAACTGTGGTGCCCAGGAACTGGACACAGTACTCCAGGTGAGGTCTGACCAGAGCAGAATACAGTGGTACTGTTACTTCCCTTGATCTAGATGCTATACTCCTATTGATGCAGCCCAGAATTGCATTGGCTTTTTTAGCTGCTGCATCACACTGTTGACTCATGCCAAGTTTGTGGTCTACCAAGACTCCTAGATCCTTTTCAGGTGTAGATGTTGGGTGGGAGACAGGTGAAGAAACAGTAATTGATTAATTTGACATGTGGCAAGACCCTAAACTCAGGCTGTTTCCCCCCCTTCATATTGCAACCTTCATACAAGCAGAAGGTTGCGATGTCGCATGTGTGACAAGCAGAAGAAAGAGTGCAGCTCCACTTACAAGTTAGATCTATATTTATAATCTTCTTGCCTACAGTAGCTTTAGGATAGGGATGAGGTACCTGTGATCTTCCAGCTGCAAGTGATGCTGGGCTCTATCATCAGCCTCAGCTAGTATAGCTGATGGCCAGGGACCATGGGAGTTGTAGTCCAGCAACATCCCAGGTACCCCATCCCTTCTTTAGGTGGCTTTCACGAGCTTCCCCCCCCCATATAATGCCCCTGTAGGAAGGCCTTGGCTTGAAGCTGTACTTCAAACAGGATGCTCTAGCAAAGTGACATATGAGAAATGGCAGAATGTAGCCACTAGAAATGGGAAGGAATCTTGTCCTTCACCTCAAGCAGCAAAATGTCTTGGAAGGGCACCAAAGTTGTACAACTGCTGCTTGTGCCTCCAAGTCACTAAGCATAAGCAATACCATCCACACAAGATACCAAGTCACCTCAGATTGTTTTAACACAATCAAGACTTTACTGTGTCAGAGGCAGAAAGCAAGAACTGAAAGTACACGCAGTTGACCTTGACTATAAACTCACTTCAAATCACCTCTCTTACCTCATGTTTTCAGCATTCTGTCGAGCATTTAGAAGACACCGACCCATTTTACAGATGGAGAGTACAGAGATAGAGATGACTTCCCCAGCACAGCCGGTGAAACTATGGTGGAATACTCAAGCACAACAAACACTAGATCTTGCTGAGCCTGGCTGTGGCATAACTTTTCAGTAGAGCATGTTGTGGATCAAGTCTGTAGGGCTATGTAAGAATAGCCCATAAACTGTCAATGGGCCTGAAGAAGTCTGGCAGTAGTCTGCCAAACTGACAGAGTCCTAAATTCTGTGCATCCGCTCTTGGCATGTGGCTGGTCATCACCAAGGCCCCCGACAGGAGACAATGTGGCAATCTTAAGTAAAAGAGTTGGATTCTGCAAAGCATGGTGCTGCTTGCAGAGGTAAGGTGCAGAGTTGTTTGGGTGGTGATCTCGATTATACTTGACACAAAGCAAGAGTGGGGCTCAGATTTAATTGCTTATTATATACTGTGCTTTTCCCCCTGACGAGACTCAAGGCTGCTTGCAGATTCTGTACCTTGCTACCGGGTTGCCTTTAGGCTGCTTTTTCAGTCAACCAAGTGGGACAAAATGAACGGTCTCTTCACTACTTCCTCTTCCGTCTTATCATCTAGGTTCAAAGACCCAACTGAAAGAAGACATATTTGGGTGCTGTGAAGAAGCAACAATGCACCCCCCACCTTAGCCCGGTCCATACAACCCCTTACAATGTTGCTTGGCTAGGAAATGGCAAAGGCACTTAAATATTTTGTGCAAGGCGGAGGCTTGGCGAAGGCCTTAAAGATACAGGAAAACCACAGGTTAGCCTTCCCTGCTATTATCCCAAAGGGATCTAAGGCAAGGATAAGGATATTATTGTCTGCAGAGTCCAGGGCAAACTTTCTCTTGCTCCCACTAAAAAGTATTTTATGCAACAACATGCCCTCAGGGAACCTGTAGCTGGCCTCTGAAAGGGGAACCTGTGAGCCATGGAAGCTGGGAAAGTGCTGCATGTGTTCGTTATGCTTGTTTTTTTAAAAATCAATTCTTTATAAGAACAGAATGTACAGTCATTGGATAATGCAGACATAAGTGGTGAGCATTAACAAAATAACTAGGGCATATGCCATTAAAAGGTATTTTGATCGGTCAGAAGCTGTAGATTGTTAAAATATTCACGAATGATAGAGGTCTTGGAACACCAAGCATTACAGTATCGAGACAAAGCTTATTGCATTTTCCAAATGACTTCCTCCTCCCTCCTTTTTTACCTCACCCTTGAAGACTGGGCCTGCCTCTAGTCATTTTCACTTGTTCAGTGAACAAGGTCTGAAGGTCTGAACACATTTTTGTGAGCAGGGGGTAGGGAGGGGACTAGCTGTCAGTCTTATCCTTCATGAATTCATCTAATCCCCCTTTAAAGGCATCCAAGATGGCAGCCATCACCATGTCTACACATAATGTGTATTTGCAGAGATCCTGCCTCTTGCAGAATTCCTTATTTTGTTTGAGGAACTATGCACTATACATTCAAAGTGGAATCATTCTGCTTTAAACCGTTGTGACTTCCCCATATGAATGCTAGTTTAAGGGGGCCGAGAGTTGTTAGGCTATCCCTCTTTGTCTCAGAGCTGCAATTCCCTCAATTAAGATTGCTGAACTATTCTTGAGAATCGTAGCTCTGTGAGGAGAATAGGGGTCTCCTAACGATCCTCAGCACCCTTAATGAACTACACTTCCCAGAACTCTTTGGGGGAAGCAATGGCTGTTTTAAAGCGCCATGATACGGCTTTAAATGTTTAGTGCAGGTGGGATTTAAATATGCATACAGCCTTCAGATGCGTAAGGGAGAGGCCAGGAGCTGGGACAGTAGCTGTGATCCTGATTCCCCCTTTCTCCATATGTTCACTAAACACATGAAGGGAACTTCTCTTCAACCTATGACCACGAATAGTGGCAGTTTATACTCTGTTCCCTGCTGTTTGCATTTCTGGCTGGCCTAGGATCGATTGCTTCTTCTACATGGAGTTTGGCATGAGAATGAGATGTGGGCTCTCAGTCCCCATCTCCACACATCATACATTTGTATGAAAGTAGGTCCTCTCCCAGATCATCTGTCCATACATATGCTTACAATGTACATGGCTTTTTTGTGTACCTATTATTTCTGCATGTGCTGCGTAATCAAAGCTTGCCCCACCCAACTCTAAAATATACATTAGGAGCCCATGGCAACACTTGATGAGATCTGTGGGTTCCACAGTGGGGTAGTGTGATAAGTTCTTAGAAGCCCTGGCAATTCATGGCTTACTCTAAGGATATTTGTCATCTTGCGATCGTTGGGTTCTGCCAGAAAAGGGTTGATCGTGATGAATGCCAACCTTCCAGCTCTAAAAGCATTCCAGCCCACTCTGTTTAGCAACTGACTCTGGGATGATTTCATTGCAGGTTTCCAGATTTAAAGTTAGACACGAGGGTCAGAGTTTAGCTAATTTATGTAAGGGGGCAATGTGACCCGCAGCACACAGCAAGCAGGCTCCCCGTGCTCCGTGGTTCTCATTCTTTCAACATCTCTGCAATGGAAACTGTTGTTGTGTAATCACTTTTCTGCAGCACTGATAGATGAATCACTGCTGCAGTACTGATAGGTGAATCACTACAGCAAAGGCAGCCCTGTGGTGTGTGTTTTTTTAATTGTGGAAATGTACTGGATGGGGACGGAGGGGTGGGCGGGCCATTGTCAGTCCAAGAACCATGTAGGCTACCAGTTTTAATTCCTTCCCTCCGAGGTAAAACAAGCACAGCTGCATCACTCTATCTCAAAAGCCAGCAGGTCCTGTCATTAAACAAACTGAATTGAGTTTGAATTGAGTGACCGTGTCGGATTCTGCTGAACTGCACAAGAGCATGCTTTTCAAATGAGGGTTCGAATGTTTATTTTTGGGCATGAATCTGAACAAAGAGAAGATGATCTGAGATGCAGTTCAGATGTCTTATTCTAAATAAGGCTGAAACATGGAATCTTAGAGTTGGAAGAGACCCAAGGGTAATCTAGTCCAACCCTCTGCAATGCAGAGACCTCAGCTAAAGCAAACGTAATGATTGGGGGGGGGCAAGTAAGGTGCTGCTATAAACTGAGGGGTGTAGACTATAAGAGCTTTTTCCCAACCTTGGTAGAATCCTATGTTCATTAATCATAATAATCAATATTATTTCTATATCATTATCCTTTTTTGAAATCATTTTTATTGTATTTTACGAATGTAAATTGATTACAATACCAAATACATATCCATAAAATGAGATTTCTCTGAATCTTGAGACTTCCACCCATCCCCTCCATGGGTTCTATTGTCAGCATTTCCAACTGCATATTATTTCATGGTCTATGCTTTATATCTATCCATACTGTCCATAGTATTTGTTACATTACAAGTGGGATTAAAATCCTGCTAATCTTTTCATCTGCTTACAGTGGTCTCCTAAATAAATTACAAACTTTCCCAATTCTTTCTTGAATTTCTTGCCTGCTTGTTCTCTGAGTTTTCCAGTCGGCTTTGCCATTTCAGCATAGTCTAACAGCTTAGCTTGCCATTCCTCTCTGGTAGGGAATTTCTATAGCCTTATCAATACACATAGCATCCCCTTTAAAACTTGTGGACTTTCATCTCTCTCTAAATCAGGCATCCCCAAACTTTGGCCCTCCAGATGTTTTGGACTACAGTTCCCATCATCCCTGACCACTGGTCCTGTTAGCTAGGGATCATGGGAGTTGTAGGCGGAAACATCTGGAGGGCCGCAGTTTGGGGATGCCTGCTCTAAATAAATGCTGATTTCCACCCCACACCTCTGGTGTAGATTTGTTTTTTATTTATTTACCTTAAGGCATTTGTAGCCAACTTTTCCCTCCAAGGAGATCAAAGCAGCATCAGTAGCAGAGGTGCTTATCTGACCTCCTGGCAGGTGAGTCAGTGCTACTTACCAGGGTTTAGGAGAAGACAGTGCAAACACAGCAGCAGGAGACTGGAGTGCTGTATAGGCTCTGCTGGCGCATTTGCCCCACAATGACCTTATAGTGCCTGTGCCTCACCTCCTCCTGTAAGCACCACTGACTCATCTGCCAGGAGGTCAGGGAAGCCCCTCTGCCCCACCATGCCATTTGCTTTGAAAGCAAAACAGTAAAACCTTGAGAGCAAGAAATAAAATAATATGAGTAGCAACCATATTAAAGAGAGACCTCAAACAATACAGAGTGCTGCATCTGTGAGTATAACCACAGAAAGAATCCTGCTTTGCAGGAGGATGGACTAGATGATTCTGAGAAATTGGGGGTGTATATTCCTGTCTTGCATTTGTAGTCCTATACATAAAGGTAAAGGTAAAGGGACCCCTGACCATTAGGTCCAGTCGTGACCGACTCTGGGGTTGCGCGCTCATCTCTCATTATTGGCCGAGGGAGCCGGCGTATAGCTTCCAGGTCATGTGGCCAGCATGACAAAGCCGCTTCTGGCAAACCAGAGCAGCACATGGAAACACCGTTTACCTTCCCGCTGTAGCGGTTCCTATTTATCTACTTGCATTTTGACGTGCTTTCGAACTGCTAGGTTGGCAGGAGCAGGGGCCGAGCAACGGGAGCTCACCCCGTCACAGGGATTCGAACCGCTGACCTTCTGATCAGCAAGCCCTAGGCTCAGTGGTTTAACCACAGCGCCACCTGGGTCCCACTGAGTCCTATACATATGTACTCATAAGTAAGTCCCGTTGAGTTCAGTGAGGCTTTCCCCACGTAAGTATTTTATGCAACAGCCTTAATCTGTGATGGGAATTATTTGGGGCTGCGCCACACAGAACCTTCATCTCCAGTTCTTCATTTCCAGCTTCCCCTCCTCCTGCAACTTCAGATCTGGAAAACGTGTGTGTGTGTTGGAAGGAAACATCACTTATAGATTTTATAGATAGCTGGATTGTATATGTGGTGAACGGGTTTTGGAGATGATGGGATGAAGTCACCCAACAAGCCCATCATCTCAAGCCTTTTGATGTCCGCTTGTGCAGTGGTTTCTAATCCCCAAACCTTGCCCAGATGAACCACAATGCACTGGAAGTTAACACAGTCTAGCTAGTTATTATTATTATTACTACTAATATTTATTAATGAAATTTCTGTACCACCCTTCATCCAAGAACTACAGGGTGGTTTACAAAATAAATACACAAAAAATACATACCATAGTAACAAACAAAAGCAACACACACAGTTAAAAAAACTTTGTCTCCTTACATTAACTTGGGAGCAGGGTGGATAGAAATCAATGATTATTTTTTAAAAATAAAAAAATCAGATTTTTTTATAAAAATTTAAATTGGATTTTTTAAAAATAAAATGCTTTTGGAGGAAACATCTTTTTAAAGATAGTTTTCTATTTGTTACATTATAATCCAAAGGCTATTTATCAGGAAATAAGGATTTGTTTTAAGTTTTTCATGTGAAAATTCAGTGTAAGTCAGGCATAGGCAAACTCCGGTCCTCCAGATGTTTTGGAACTACAATTCCCACCATCCCTAGCTAACAGGACCAGTGGTCAGGGATGATAGGAATTGTAGTCTCAAAACATCTGGAGGGCTGGAGTTTGCCTATGCCTGGTCTAAGTTTTCTTTTTAAAAAATGGTTTAACCACATCAGTTAACAAACATGGATACATATGCTATAATGTTATTCTTTTAGTTAAATAAATTGTTTCAATTGGTATTAAGGAAATGATTGTTTTCCTTCTTCCAATAAAGTACAGCAGAAAAGTTGTCCAAATACAAACAGTTAACTTATTAAACCTACAATAATTTCATAATTATGTGTCTATGTATTTCTAATGGTATAACAAAATCAGTAATTTTTGATATAACTGTAAGAACTTCTTTGAAAATTCATTATTCCAAAAATGAAACCTTCATCTGGTTGTAAATACTAAGATTATGCCAGCAAGAATGAGTCTTTCTGTAAAAAAATGATTTAAATCAAGTCTTACTGACTAGTGATTTAAATTGTGATTTAAGTCAATTTGATTTAAATCAAATCCACCCTGCTTGGGAGTGTAAGAATTCGTGGAGCAGGTGAATAACCTGTGGCTCCCCAGATATTTCTGGACTATAGCTCACATAATCCCTAGCCATTGAGCATGTTGGCAAGGGCTGATGGGAGTTGGGAGTCTAAATAGCCTCTGGAAGATCCCAGGTCCCCCACTTCTGGCACAGAGATTTACCTTGACTACTGCTTCGCTAGCAACAGTTCTGAAGTGTCCTGCTTCTGCCTGTAGCTCCCGATGATCTTATGCTGAGACTATGCCGATCGGAGGTGTATGTGGCTTTGCAGCAATACCCAGATGCCCTGGAGGATTTGGAGGTGCTGAGCAGGCAAGAGCCAGAAGAGAGTGAGGTGAGTTGAATGTGCAGTTTGATGTTGTCCTGGACAAGCTTCTCTCTTGTCTTGCCCACAGGCAAGCCATGAATGCGATGGAACCGTGTTCTGTAATAGGCTGAGTGTGCGCTGAGATAGTATAGCCCTGCGATCAGGTGGAAAGGGAGCAGTTAATTAATGGGTAACCCTTTGCCAAGTTGCCAGGCTTAATGATGTTGAAACTACTAAGCTTATTAGAATGCTTCAAATGATCCTCCTCTCTCTCTTCCTCCCTGGCTCCCGAAAGCAAAAAAAAAAAGAAAGAAAGAAAAGAAGAATAAGAAAAAAAAAGATGGATTCCTCACAACGTCTGGAATATTCACAGACTCTGGCGAGATTTTGGAAGGAAGGCATTCTGTACTTGAGGGACAGCCACCAAGATTGCCTCCCAGGGCAAAATTTGGTAGACAGACAGTAAACTTAAGAAAGTGTTGCCAGAATATTTTATGGTGCTTGAATTATTGGGTGCCAGAGAAGAGGAGTGGCATTTCAGTCTATAACAAAACAACAATAACAACCCACACACGAAACCCATCTTGAGCATCTAAGCTCCATGAAATGGCCTCCTTAAAAGATCCATTGTACTGTTTGATGTTTGTATATGTAAGTTTGCTTTGACAACATCTTTGGTAATTTCTCTTTCCCCGGAAGTGTACACGGTCATAAGTTAGATGGCTGAAAACCTCATCAACTGGAGCACTGATTTTTGAGAATGGTATTTTACTATCATTCTATAAAGATTTATTTATTTATTTGTATACATCCCATCCATAGCTCTCAGGGTGCTTCACAACATAAAATACATGAAAAACAAGAACACATACAGTCATACCTTGGAAGTTGAATGGAATCTGTTCTGGAAATCCGTTCGACTTCCAAAATGTTCAGAAACCAAAGCGTGGCTTCTGATTGGCTGCAGGAAGCTCCTGCAGCCAATCAGAAGCTGTGGAAGCCCCGTCGGATTTTCGGTTTCCAAAAATAGTTCGTAAACTGGAACGGTCACTTTTGGGTTTATGGCATTTGGGAGCCAAAACATTCAAGAACTAAGCTTTTCGAAAACCGAGGTACGACACTAAATGCAAACCAATAACTGTCCCTTCCCCTGCAGAAGTAGGCTTGTGCCAGAGTAGGTAGCAGACATGTATCCCATGATAAAGGGAGAACTTCTCTTGTGTCTTTTGCAAGCAAACCTTTGGATCCATGATTGTGACATGGCATCTGTGTAATTGCTGTAAGGTACCTCTGTACTCTGTATTTGCGACAGATTTTTCCTTTGCAGCCCAACTTGAACTGAAGCTACAACGAATAATTTGGAGTACGCAGTGTGCAATGCTAATTCTTCCTTTGAATCACCTGATATCATGTGACTTCATGCGATCTGACAGATGGGTGGAGCTGTTCGTTTGTCAAAGTCGCCCACAGGGGATGAAGAAGTTTAGAATCTGGCCCGTTAGCCAGATCCTGCTTCCCCACTTTTGTGCTAAACCCACAGTATCAAGAAGGGTTAGATAGATCATCCAGGAAATTCTTATTGTCTTCAAATTGCCAGGAGAAAACAGGTAGCACAGGTCTAGCATCGGAGAGCAGAAACAAATGTGTTCACTCGCTGCACTGTGAATCTAACTTCTGAACTTCCAGCACATCGACTGTAGCCATGGTACAGCTGTTCATTGGTAATCCTAAACGTAGACATTCCTGGCGGCTTTGTTGGGTAGATCTTCTTCGGAAACACACTAACCAAATCTGTCAATGAAGCATTAGGTTTCAAGGATAGAATGTAAACACTGCATTATGCTAATTGGTTCATCTGTCAATCCTCGTTAAGCTCGGTGTGCCTAGACAACTCTATTGGGTTAAAAGAAAAACAGCACCCCACCCCGAGAACTTGTCTGGCTTCCTGTCATACACAATCTTCATTCATTCATTCAGTCAGTCTCATAGCTTGTCTGCCAGCAAATTAATAGGGCAGAAGCTATGAAGAAGCTGGAATTCCTGCAGTGAGCACAAGTTGCGGTGGTGAGCTGAACTGATGAAGCTGGCCAGGTAAAGGTGTTCGGTTTCTTTAATTGAAACAATACACAGATCAGAAGCACCAGGACTACTTTCAGAGAGAGAAGCAACGGTTAGCATGAAATGGCATTAGAGTAAAATAATTCATCTGTTGGTTGGGGGTAGGTGAGATTTTCCATGGTCTCGGAATGGGTGACAAGGCTTGTAAAAGTTGATAAGAATTAAAATGGTCTGGAAGTAGAATTGCCTTCTCCCATATGAGTCTGCCCTGCTGACTTCAGAAACCCTACCATGGCTTGACCACACAGCCTTTTCAGTGGTGGCATCCTGTCTTTGAACTATCTTTCCTAGATAGATTTATGTGGCACAAATACTACCATCATTTAGGCCAGTATTTCTCAACCTTTTTTGGGCCACGGCACACTTGTTCTGTGAAAAAAATCACGAGGCACACCACCATTTAAAAAGTTTAAAAAATTAACTCTGTGCCGCCCTATATTATAATTATGACTGTAAGAAACACTTGCCAAATATTGCTTTCCGGCGGGTCAGCGCTGCCAAGTTCTTAAAAGATCCGGGTTTCTGATCCACCCCACCCGACCTCGCCGTCCCGTATCTTACCCTGTGCGTGTTCTCGGACCTGTGAGAGGACGATTTGGTCTTCATGCCTCCGTGAATTAGCAACAAACTACCTTTTGAATGATGGAGATTGAATATTTTAAAAGTAGCTACTTGAAGTCCGCTCGATTTTCCAAAAAAGAGACACACGTGCGGCACTATTAGCTGCTGGGGGCTGCCATCTTGGCTAAAGGATTCTGGGATGATCCTGTCACGTGAGGCATGGGGAAAATGGAAATAATGAAAGCTGATTGGTCTGTGGAAACTAAAAGGGGCGAAGAAATAGGACGCCCAGGGAGGTGGAGTTTGCAGCTGCAAAATCGCCCTTCTCGTTGCCGCACGACGCGGCACACCAGCCAGCGTCTCGCGCCACACTAGTGTGCCGCGGAACAGCGGTTGAGAAATGCTGATTTAGGCATGAGCCTGAGAGATCCAGCGTTACATTTACAAACTGCACTTTTTAAAATCACTATTAAAACTATTTAATCGCTGTTCTATTGGGTTTCCTGACTACTATTCTGTTTATTTTGTTTGCTGTTAATCTCTGTTTTATTTGTCTACCACATTTATTCCAGCTTTTCATTTGACTGTCCGTTGATTTGGAGACATTTCTTGGAACAGTGACTCACAAACACTTAAAATAAATTTATAATATGCAGAATATGTATATGTTTGGACTAAGCAAAGATCTAAGTCCAAACAGAAAAAGGAAATGCATTGATTCCATAAGCTTATTTGGCTTTTGCTTTGAGGAGGTGGGGGTGTACAGCAGCCACAAGAATAGGTTCAGACTAAAATTTTCTGCTTGATTCAGGCTGCACCAATCTGAAGACCACCTGATTCAACTTGGGGCCTTGAGCCTACGTTGTTTTCCCCATTCACTACTGGGAAATAATAATAATAAAGCTATAAATTTTGTTCCATTTTGACAGAAGTGGATGAAGTTTGCAAGCATAATAGCCACTTTGTAGTGGATAAATCCTACCAAATTACAGCCAAATACTGTAAGTCCGGGACGCAGGTGGCGCTGTGGGTTAAACCACTGAGCCTAGGGCTTGCCGATCAGAAGGTCGGCGGTTCGAATCCCCGCGGCGGGGTGAGCTCCCGTTGCTTGGTCCCAGCTCCTGCCAACCTAGCAGTTCGAAAGCACATAAAAAGTGCAAGTAGATACTGGGGTACCTTGAGTTATGAATGACTCGACTTACAAAATATTTGACTTATGAACTAAAATAATTGGCGAGCACTTACAAATTTCTTTCGGGCCTTCGCCGCCGCAGCCGCCAGCCTTTTTTTAAGGCACCGGAACGAATTAATCCATTTCCAATGCATTCCTATGGGAAACATCGTTTCAACTTACGAATGTTTCTACTTATGAATGTGCATTTGGAACGGATTAAATTCGTAAGTAGAGGTTCCACTGTAAATAGGTACCACTACAGCGGGAAGGTAAACGGCGTTTCCGTGCGCTGCTCTGGTTCGCCAGAAACGGCTTTGTCATGCTGGCCACATGACCTGGAAGCTGTATGCCGGCTCCCTTGGCCAATAAAGCGAGATGAGCGCCACAACCCCAGAGTCGGTCATGACTGGACCTAATGGTCAGGGGTCCCTTAACCTTTACCTTTACCAAAGGGCTAAAGGAGCAGATGTTATACTCCGAAGGTCTAAAAGTGGTTTTGTGATTGACAACTTGTTCAACTATTACTACTTTGGGAGGAAGGGCAGCATAAAAATATAATAAATGAAGAAATAAATAAATTCCAGGTTTCCCTTGCAGTATTCAATAGGCTTTGACAGCATCACAAGTATGATTTTGTATTGATGTATCTTGGTCAGCATGTGAATCATAAATAATTCCCAGTCACGGTTAGGAACATAGCATTTTAGACCATTGTTCGATCACATGCAGTGTTGTCTACACTGCCTGACAGAAGGTCTCCAGGCCTGAATTGGAGATGCTTGGGATTAGACTAGTGTCTTCTGAATTATGCCAAAAGCAGCACACTAAGAGAAGAATATGGAAGTTCAGGAAGTCTGAAGGCTTCAAGTTAAAACTCCATGTTGTCTGCTTTTTTTCAGGTCTTCTTTAGGAAGGGAAAGGTCCTCCTGGAAATGGGGAAGCAATCTGAGGCCCTGCTGCAGTTCCAACATTGCCTCACGCTGAATCCCAATTTTCATGCTGCTCAATACGAAACAGAAAAGGTATTTGTTTATTTTAAATTCTTTTAGGTTCCTTCAAGGTAAAACTTTCTCAATGTGGTTTGTAAAACATATAATGTATGTGTGTAATGCGCGTGCACACACGCACACATGTATATTATAGTTTACCTAAACAACAGCATTATAATGCACAATGGCCATTTGAATTAGCTTCAGCTTAAATTTTGGGAATAAAAAATGTTAGTTTTGCCATGTCTGACACTTTAGATTCCAGCCTCCCAGCAAAATAATATGAGATTTTTCATCTGTTTGATCATGCAGCATTTCATCCTCATGGTTGTGCCTACTCAGACTGCCCAAAAACAAAAGATGGGGTATTCATTTTGATTGGCCGCAAAACGAAAGCTAAACTGGAGCTTCCATGTTTACACTGCATACTTCCCTCCCTTTGATGGCTTGAGCATGACATTAATAATGCTTTGAACGAAAATATTTCAATAATGGCATGCTCAAATGAGCCAGACATTAGTATTGCTAGGTGTTAAGAGTGTACAGTAATCTAGGCAACAGGTGCTGTGAGCATCTGTCATACTGTTTAAAACAGCTTAGCTCCTGCCATTATTATGGGTTAGGAGTAAAACACTCAGGTGAGGTAGTGTGACTGTTCATTTCAGAACAGTACACCCATTATGCTGACAGGGGACTTTAGTTCCTGGAGTGGAAATCCTCAAATAATTTGATTTCAGGTGGGTTCTTTAACTATAGTACTACAGTCAAATATATTAGTTAATGCATTGTGATATAAGAATAAGCTTCTGCCTTTACATCTAGTCTCATTGCATGCATATTTTTTAAGGCATGTTGTTAATGATATTTTGGGAGCTGCAGGAAACAGTTTGTCTGTCCAGTGAAAGGGAAGGACTAAAAGAAAAAACGGTGAACAAAGTGGCTTGAGGTCTTGTTTTAGTTGTGGCACCAAAGGCCATTTCAATTGGCATTTAGCTAGCTTAGCAATTTTTGACTTATGAAACTCTTAGTAAGAGAGATACCTCTACTGGTATCTAAAAGCAAATTGTACCTTGAAGTTTCTTTTCCTTTCAGAAATACAGTAACCTGTTTTCTTCTTGCCAGATTCTCACGAATGACGCCTCCCCTCTTCCAGGCACTGTTATGGAGCTGAAGAGTGATGCCAGTCAGAACTTGAAAGGGTCTAATTCAGGGGAAAAGCTAACTGCCCTAGTGTCTTTTGAAGGACAACCCCTACAGGTAAGCAACATGGAGTGGCAGTACCAAGTACAAGGCTAGCAGTAGCACGAAAGGGAGGTATGCATTTGAAGATAACTGTGGATGGGTGTGCACATCATAGAGACCACCTAACCAGCATACATACTGTGTTTTAATAATTTGCTCTTAGAAATTTTATTCCTGCTTTCTAAATCTGCCTCTTGAATGAGATTCAACCTTTTTGGAGAATTGAGGGTCTTATTAATAGTGGAAAGAAGTAGGTAACTGTTGTTTCAGACAACAACTTTAGATTTCAATAAAGCAAAACATTAGTCAAGAAATGTGGGGTTTGCATGCATGTGCTTTGCAGAATACAACTGTCTTTTCATGTCTTTCTTCGCCCGTAGTCTTTTTGCTTGGTCTGCTATGGAAAGGAGGTGTTTAAGAGGATGCTTTTCTTTATGAAATAGGATTTGAAGGGAAGAAAGGAAGTTTGGCTGGGAGAAGATGCTTCTGATCACAGCCAAGCAGCACTTTCCATACCAGAATGGTTGAGGAAGAAGTCAACTTCAGGTTTTTCAGCAGAGAAGGAAAGGGGTAAGGGTATTAAAAAAAACCAATAACAATATTTAGAAGTCAATATTATCTGGGCAAAACAAGAGGCGGCTACTTGAATCTTCATGGGAGTATGGTATCTTAACCACTATTCTCTAAACTGCACCAGTCAATTTTTATAGCTTATATTAGGGTGCAAGGTCCTAATGGAGGAGCAGAGGTCATGTCTACACAACATATGGCAGTGTTTGGATCTCATGATAAGCCATTGTTTGTTGTGATAGGAATAACCCTAGCCTTGCCTGGGGCTCACACACTCCCACAGGTTTGCCAGAAGTCCTACTTAACACAGATTGCAGCAACTACTGGGTTCAGGGGTGGCTGTGTCGCGAATTCCTTCACGGCGCTTTAGCAGAGATGTTAAGAGTTCCAGTTTCTTTAGTGCAGTATATTTATTGTGAGCTATATACAAATATCTACAGGCAGTTCATACACACACTCTAAACCTCTCACTGACCACACCCTTCTACAACACCACCACAAACACTGCTGCATAGGTTTCCCTTTTAAACCACTGACAGCCAATCAACTGACAGCTCATTACTGCTGAGTCATTCTGACCCAGCACTCCTATAGAAAGTATTTCATCAGCCAGTTTCACTTTACTAGTACACTCAGGCCTGCAGACTTACTATTTCACACAGCATTCTGTGGATCCCAACAGGCTGGTGTGGTGATGCTATGGAGGTGGCCCGGCAGTGATGGTGCTATGTGGAGCAGGGCAGGATGGCAGTGAGTTGGGGGTAATTGTGTGCATCGGTGGGAAGGCCAGACTGGCTCTGCCCTTGCCACTCTGCCCTTTCTGCCACTGTGCCCTGCCCCACCACCGCGAGTGTCAGTGATGCTGCTTCCAGGAGGCTGCCTCCACAGTCCATGGTGCCTGCTCTTGACTGGGTCTGATGACACAGCATCCTATTTGGTGTTGTTGCAGGGAAGGGGGCATCAGGTTAAGTGTTGCAATTATGAGATGTCAGACACTGTGGGGGGCAAGTTTGCAAAATGCTGTCAGGTTGCCTCTGAAAATCCCATAAGGCCATTTCACACCTTATAGTGAGGCATGAATTCATTCCTTTTATTTGCATGCTGCTTTTCCACACAAAAAAGTCATGCTCAAAGCAGGTTGTAACAAAGAAATAGGAATGCATTTGAAACAAACAATCCAAAACCAGTTTCAAAATAACATAATAAAACAATGGTTCTAGATTCAGGTAGGTAGCCATGTTGGTCTGATGCAGTTGAAATATACTGCAGTGGTACCTCGACTTACAAACGACTCGACAACTGAATTTTTCAACTTATGAGACTTCCGGTTCGTCGCGGCGGTGAGAAGGACGCAGGGACTTCGCGTGCCGAGGTCCCTGGCTTCTCGGAGGGGGGGGAAGTCCGCAGAGCGAGCGGACTCCCCGTAAAAACATCGGATCGAGAGTTCCGATGACTTAGGAGCCTAGCGGCCGCTCCGTTTGGCGGATCCCCCACCGCCCGAGAGCTCAATAGAGCGATCGTGAGCCGGCGGGGTTGAACCGCGGGAGCCATTTTGGGCCACATCTTACCTCCGGGAAGCGAAGCTCCGAGTCCTGACCCGGCAAGCGGCGGATTCTTCCGATTTGAAACTAAAGATTCCTAAGAAGTAAGTGGAACTTTGATTTGGATCCTAAATTTGCCGATTGGAAAATAGGAGAGACTTTAAAGAAACGGAAGCCGGTCTCTTCCTAATGGGAAACTGGGAGGCGTTTGGAAAAAAAAATCCTAAGCCGAATAACAAAAGAATTTGACACTGTGGACCCGAGAGGGAAAAAAGACTATTTGGAACCATCTCAGTCCCCGAGTCCGGCACCCCTTGAGGTACAGCGGCATTAAGGGGAAGAGCGTTCTGACAGCTGTCAAAAAGCTGTCAAACTGTCAAAAGACCGGGTGGATTGATTGCATTGCTGTGAACAGGAAAAATTGTTTGAAATTGTGAAAGAACTATTTTAATTGGAACTAAGAATGGATTTGGGACTGTGTTAAGAACTAAGAAAAAGAATAGCCAAAATGGAGTCGACCGTCTGAGAAAGGAATTTTCCAGCACCTATTGTTCCCTGCTCCCTGTTTATCTGTGGTTACGAGAGGTATGAAAACAAAACTTTCTCGAGCCTTCCAGGAGACTGTGCTAAACTACTTGCTGTCATGGGAAAATCTCTACAAGGAACGGCAACATCCCAACTCACCACCAGTTGAGACTGAAGCCCAAGTCCAGGACTTAGAGGTTAATTTTAATTTAGAGACTATTGACTCTGAGACTGTGTGTGACAAGAAACAATTGGAAGAGGACTTGGACAATGACAAATTTGTTTGGGATGAAGCAAATTATGATTTTCAAAAGGAAGAAAAACAAGCAGAACAAGAAGATGAGAGACAAAGAGACTTAAAGTCTAATGGAATTGAAGATCCTGGAGGGGTTAAAATGTGGAGTGGGGTTTCTGTGGGATGGGAAGGACAGGGGAAGGGGGGGACAAAGGTCTGGAGATGGATTTGGGAAAGAATGGGTGTGGGGTAAAAATTTTAGTTAAGAGGTATTGTTTTGGTTTCTGAAAGACGGTTTTCGAAATTTTGGCACGACAATGGAAACGCTGAACCAATTGGGGGAAAAAGACCTGGGGAGAGGAGATGGAATGTAAAAAAGTAAAGGAAAAAAAAGTTATGTTTCCTTAAGGGAGTATAAGAATGGTTGGGAAAGAATTTTTAAGTGATTGTAAATTATTGTAGGTTAAGTGAGGTGTTTAGGCAGAAAGCTGCCGACCCTCCTCTCCTTATACTGAGGCACTTAGTGGCAGGGGGTGCCCAGATGGGTGAGGAGGAAATGGAACCTTGGAAGTGCTGTTGCCCTGCAGGTTCCTCTTGTGGCAGGAGGGGACCTGTGGGGGGGGCGGCATGAAAAAGGAGGAGGATTGAGTTAATATTATAAGATTAAGATTTGAAACTGAGTTGGAAAATTCGCCACAAGTAATCAGATTTTGTTGGAAAACCATGAGGAAGACCACCGAGGGAGTCGCAATTAAGATGTTATAATAATAAGAACTGGGAAGTTTGAATTCTTCCCAATTTCTTCTTTTGTTTTTTCTTTTGTTTTTTTTCTTTCTTTCTCTTTTTTTCTTTTAGGTTTGGTATTAGGACTATGAAAGAGTTGGGGGATGCAGATCCCCATAACTCCTTCCTCCCTGTTCTCTCAGTGGCAGGGGGGGGATATGGGGGGAGGAGGGAGGGGGGAAGCAGAACTCAACTCAAAATTGGACCCCTTTGGTGGCAGAAGTGGACCCGTGTGTGGAGGGAAAACGAAGGGACAGTGTTATATTGTATGTTGTGTCTTGTAAAAATCAATAAAAAAATTTTTTAAAAATAAATAAATGAATTTTTCAACTTATGAGCTGGGCAAATGGCCGCACACTTACGAATTTCTCGACATCCGAACGGAAACCACGGTGGTTTTAGATAGGGTTTTTTCGACTTACGAATTTTTAGATGGGGTTGCTTCGACTTACAAATTTGTCCTTTTCCAATGCATTCCTATGGGAAATCGCGTTTCCAATGGCGCTTTTCGACTTATGAATTTTTCAGACTACGAAGGTGCCTTCGGAACGGATTAAATTCGTAAGTCGAGGCACCACTGTAAAAATAAAAAAATTGTCCAGTAGTGCCTTAGAGACCAACTAAGTTTGTTCTTGGTATAAGCTTTCGTGTGCATGCTTTCATGGTATCTGAAGAAGTGTGCATGCACACGAACGCTTATACCAAGAACAAACTTAGGTGCTACTGGACATTTTTTTTAAAATAATAAAACAATATCAAATATAACATACCAAAAACCACATTCCAATACTATAAATATAACAACATGCAGCATCCAATAGCAACATAACAAGGGAGCTTCGCAGTTTCAGCTTAGTCCTAGAAACACCCCTTCCATGATTTTACTCATGGTCCCTCTCCTGCGGAAGCTTCTTATAAGCCTTCAAAGGCGAATGGTAGGATAGCTGGAAAAACCCCTCCCATGATGTTACTAGCTTTGTCACAAAGTTCACATTCAGCAGGGATGCACTTTAACCCTCAGGTATCTACCTAAAAATGTATGGTGTGAAGACACCATTTATTGGTTCAGTTTCCCTTGTCACTCAGGTGTAGCATGAGACCACCCTTGGTCTGTGGAGGTACAAAGGCATGGGTTGTTCCAGTATGCCTGTGATCATCATGCGCAAAGGAAAGGTGATGAAGCTTCCCTATGGACTTGAGGTGGGGTAATGTGTGGCATTCAACATTTCTCTCTTTCACATTTGCTCTTTCTTTCACTAACAAAGATTTTGAAGAAGGGGCATCGGCAATGGGAACCAAGCCCACCCAGGAGCATAAACCAGACTTTGCGGATCTCTTGAGTACATCAGACTTGGAATGTTCTCTTTGCATACGGTTAGTTTCTAGAGTTGCTGGATAAAGGATCATCTGTGTACTTTGATGTGAGAACTTTGTGATCAGTCATCTGCTTCCCATTCCAGCCAAAGCTTAAAAGGCGGAGAGTGGAATGCAATATATATAATTGGGAGGTGTGAAAATGACTTAATAATAGCATTTGAGAATTCAGTGCTTTTCATCATTGCAGATGAAAGTGTTGATAGTCATTTATTTAACAATTTATTAAAATACTTACCGTGGCCTCCGTATACACGGGGCAATGCTCAACTAGGTTTTATTCAGAGTAGACCCATTAAATGGACCTGACTTTAGCATGTTCATTAATTTCAGGGGGTCTGCTATGAGTAAAACTTAGTTGAATATCACCCATGATTTTGAGTTGGGATACATACTTCATATAAAACAACACACACAAAAATAATATACCATAAAATTAGCCACCCTCATTTATTTATTTATTTCTAGATTTATACAGTGGTACCTCGGGTTACAAACACTTTGGGTTACAGACTCCGCTAACCCGGAAGTAGTACCTCTGTGAGCATTAAACGCCCATTTGCAGATAGTAAACTCAGTCTTTTACAGCTCAGAATGCAGCAGAAGCAACTGTGGTTGGAATAGTAACATCAAAGGTTTAACAGTCATACCTCGGTTTAAGTACGCCTCGGTTTGAGTACTTTCAGTTTAAGTACTCCGCGGACCCGTCTGGAACAGATTAATCCACTTTCCATTACTTTCAATGGGAAAGTTTGCTTCAGGTTAAGTATGCTTCAGTTTAAGTACTCCGTGGACTGTCTGGAATGGATTAATCCACTTTCCATTACTTTCAATGGGAAAGTTCGCTTCAGGTTAAGTACGCTTCAGGTTAAGTACAGACCTCTGGAACCAATTGTGTACTTAAACCGAGGTACCACTGTATTTATAAAGCAAATAACAAAACAACAAGAGGACTCTCACATCCATCTTCTTCCGCAGAGGAGCAGAGAGAACAGAGAGAGGGAGGAGACATTTAAATAGTTCCCATACTCATACATCAATTAAGTAATTAAAGGCAACCCGCAACATTATGCAATGTGAGAATGAGACATTACAATACTGACAACCTCGGGTTAAGAACTTTACCTCAGGATGAGAACAGAAATTGCGCGGTGGTGGCAGCGGGAGGCCCCATTAGCTAAAGTGGTACCTCAGCATAAGAACGGACCTAACGAATTGAGTTCGTAACCAGAGGTACCACTGTATCTTTCTCTCTCTCAATAGAAAGTGTTTTAGACTGTAAACTGCCCTGTGATCATTAGATGAAGGGTGATATAGAAATTTAATAATAAAAATACAGAGAAACTGAGCAAAGCTGATCCCCTTCATCTCTGCCTCTTTCTGCTGAGTTGTATGGAAGCATGAGGTTGGGCTCTGTGCTGGAGCTTTGTGAGATTGGGAGATTTGAGTTCCCTTGGATGTCCAGTTAAACACATACCTTGTCTGCCCTGTTTTTTTTTATGAACCTTTTCCAGACTTTCCTTTCCTCATCAAGGAAATGACAGGGAGAAACCGATGTGAATGATGCCTCAGTGCTGATCTCTTTCTCTCTCAGGATTAAAAAGCTTAATTCTCCCAAGCTTTGCCAAAAGGCTCATGGCCTGGGGGATTTATGCCTGTAATTAGGCAATATCCTTATTGAATTAGCAACTTTGTCACCCAGGCTTATCCACTTGAACTTTAGTTAAGGGAAATGAGATGACCACCTGCCAATGCAGTCGAGGTGAGGCTTGGTGATGCTCCCTTCAAAATGGAAGAAGGACCAATGGAAAATGCCAAATGCTGTCGATGGAAAAATCAGTGGCTCCTTGTGATGGCCTACAGTGCCTGATTCTCCTTGTTTCGTAACAAAGCAATTTCTTCTCATGAATGAGGGTGATGTTGCGCCCTATGAACTTCTGAAAAATTGACAATGAGAACATGGTTGGATTGATACCAGGCCATGGACAGACAGACAGCAAGCTTTTCTCAGTTAGCTGCCCCATGTCACTTTGGAACATTCTTGGATTGCCATCTTACCACATAAATGAGGAGGTCCATGATCTGTTTAGGTGCACCACTGACTGGAACAGTCTGCGTCACAGTGTGTGACATTTATTTTATTTTTACTTACTTAATAAATTAGCATACCACCCTTCATCTGCAGATCTCAGGGCAGTTCACAACATAAAAATACAACAGGAAAACACCAAATACCATATTGGCCTGAATACAAGCTGCACTTTATTCCCAAATTCCGACCGTGAAAAGTTAAAGTGCAGCTTATATTCGCAACCTTACGGTATGCAGCCAGGAGTGTGGGGCAAACAGGGCCAGGAGTGCAGTGAAGCGGCGCCCGCCCCGTGCGTAGTTCCCCATCCTCTCCCCCAAGGCCGGGAAGGGAGAGAGTGAGGAAGGGGAAAGGCCGCTGGCAATGCAGTACGGCTCCCCCCCCCCCAGTATGCAGGCAGGAGCAGCGAGGAAGGGAGCGGCTTGTATTTGGGTATTCCCCCCCCCCAATTTTTAAGTTGCAGCTTATATTCGGGTGCGGCTTATATTCAGGCCAATACGGTACATGATAAAATCAAGAACATAAATCAATAACATCACCCCCTCCCACAGACACATTTAAAAGGGTGTGAGATGTTAATTGGCCAATGGGCTGGTTAAAGAGAAACATTTTTGCCTGGCACCTAAATGTGTATAATGAAGGTGCCAGCCGAACCTCCCTGGGGAGGGCATTCCAAAAGCAGGGAGCCACTGTGGAAAAGGCCTCTTCTTGTGTTGCCACCCTCTGGACCTGTCGTGGAGGAGGCACACGAAGAAGGGCCTCAGAGGATGATCTGAAGGTCTGGGTAGATTCATATGGGGAGAGGCGATCCTTGAGGTAATGTGATGATATGAGCAATTCAGTAGGTTATCATTGCCAATCCTAGTGCCATCTGTTCTGATTATTCCTCTTTGATCAGGTGCTTTAAAAAAAGGACAATTCGTTCCATGTTGGAACTGGTGCAAGTTGCCACTTTATATACAGCCTTGCTCAGTCTAGCTCTACCTCTTTCATTGCCTAAGCTTCTTCAGTCCTGACCTTCTAATATGCCTCCCAAGGCTCCCCCACCATGACTTGAAAATCTGTCTTGTTATTTTCCTGGCTCATACAAAGAAAAGTCTGGTGGTGTTTATGCATTGTGCCTGTGCACTAGATACATCAGAGGACTCCTCTGTAAACCAAAATGATTGGTCACCCTACTCCAGAGACATTTTTTCAACTGGGCCATGTGACGTCACTTAACCTACAGCACAACGATCAAATCAGAGGCATCGTTTGTGCAAAGCATGCATGTTGCATCCCCATGGGTTATTATATATTAAATATATTGCCAGTCAAACAAGGATAAACTGTTTTTGTAAGCCAAGATATTGAATGCTTTTCAAGTGCTGGCATGTTTTATGAATTGCCCAAGCAAGTTTTATATAAGTGCTTGGGATTTTCAGCAAACAGCAGATTTGTGTGTGTGCGCGCGCACTCACACACACACACACAAACATGACT
Source organism: Zootoca vivipara (assembly GCF_965207765.1). Lineage (NCBI taxonomy): Eukaryota > Metazoa > Chordata > Lepidosauria > Squamata > Lacertidae > Zootoca > Zootoca vivipara. Next base: position 62,136,542 of record NC_142584.1, on the reverse strand, counting down.
CTTGGAAGACAGTGAAGTCTTCCTTCACACAGTACTCCTCTCCCCATAACAATGTAATGATCTGTACTAGAGATTTTTCATTGTTAAGAAACAAGTCCCTATATACTTTACCATCAGCCATCAAAAATTAGCAATGTGGCTTCAACTACCAAACTTTCTGCAAATGGACATATTTTTTTTGGTACATTAAAAAAATAATAATACTTAGCCTTGTCTGTGATGCTGCTTGGGAATTCTCTTGCCACCTGAATTTTTCACGTTCCCTTTACTTCCTCTGGTTTTTCTGCAGAATGTTCTTTGAGCCTGTGACCACACCTTGTGGCCATACCTTCTGCAAAGAATGCTTGGAGCGCTGCCTAGATCATAGACCCAACTGTCCACTTTGCAAACAGAGCCTCAGAGAGGTAAGAGGAATCTTGCAGGATGCGTGCTTGATGGAGGAGAAGGAACGTCTGAGTTTGTGTTTAATTTGACCTGAATTGCCTAGAGCTTTTCTTTCTGCTTGATGGGAAAAGATCATTGTGGATTCTATCACTGTGAGTAGGTGATGGCATTTATTTAATTCCATTGTTGACCTGCATAATTGTTAGAAAAAGCAGCATGTTACTTAAGTGAAATTATGACAGGTGCAGTGCTATGGTAGAAATCGCTGCAACTGCTTTCTTGCTAGGATCATCAGACCAAAAGGTACTTGTCTCTTCCCCAAGTGCTAAATCAATGCAGATTCGTTAAATATTGCCAGGTATGACTTGCATAGATAATTGGGAGGGGGGGGTTGTTGATTAAATGGAAACATTACATTTGCATTAGATGTGGAAATGATTAAATAATGCTTTCAGCCTCCAATTAAGAGGGTACTCTGAGCCACAGTTCTATTGCTAGAAGATGACATTATTGAAATGGGAAATCACATAACACATCCCAGATGTGTTTGTAGACACAAGCAAACTGGCCCCCTGTGAACAGGTAGCATTTTTTCTCCAAAGCAAAGTAATGGAATAGGAAAGCTAATCTACAGACACGAGGCAAATACAGTCTGCTCCCCCCCCCACCTTGGAAACATTAGCTTAAGTTGAATATGTGGATAATTCCATATCCTGCATAGGTAGGGGTCCCTCCCCCATGTGATTTTGCAGGCAACAGGATTCACATGAAGAAAAGAAGTGGTTGACATGATGAGTAAACAATCGCTGTAATTTCCTGCTTAAAGGAACCAAATAATAATACTAATAATACTAATAATACTAATAAATAATAATAATAATAATAATAATAATAATAATAATAATAATAATAATAATTTATTTATTATTTATACCCCGCCCATCTGGCCGGGTTCCCCCAGCCACTCTGGGCGGCTTCCAACAAAATATTAAAATATAGAAATCCATCAAAGATTAAAAGCTTCCCTAAACAGGGCTGCCTTAAGATGCCTTCTAAAGGTCTGGTAATTGTAATTCTCTTTGACCTCTGGTGGGAGGGCATTCCACAGGATGGGTGCCACTACCGAGAAGGCCCTCTGCCTGGTTCCCTGTAACTTGGCTTCTCGTAGCGAGGGAACCGCCAGAAGGCACTCGGCGCTGGACCTCAGTGTCCGGGCAGAACAATGGGGGTGGAGACGCTCCTTCAGGTATACTGGACCGAGGCCGTTTAGGGCTTTAAAGGTCAGCACCAACACATTGAATTTGTGCTCGGAAACGTACTGGGAGCCAATGTAGGTCTTTCAGGACCGGTGTTATGTGGTCTAGGCGGCCGCTCCCAGCCACCAGTGTAGCTGGTGGAATCAAGGAAGACATTGTCATATTACTTCAGAAGTAGGCTGCCTTATACTGGTGAGACCATTTGCCTACCTTGATCATAGAATTGTAGAATAGTAGAGTTGGAAGGAACCCCGATTATCATGTCCAACCCCAGCAATGCAGAACTATGCAGCTGTCCCATACAGGGTTTAAGCCTTCAACCTTGGCATTATTAGCACTAACCAACTGAGCTCTCCAGCATCAGTATTGTCTACAGTGACTGGCAGTGGTTCTCCAGGTAGGAGAGACTACTGCCTGACAACCTAGAGATTATAGGGGTTGCAGATGCTTTGGCCCTGAGCTACAGCCTTTCCCTGATTTTCTCCCTGCACCGCAGAGTAAATGCTCCCGCACCTCAGTTTCCATATTCTCTCCTTCCTCTCCCTGAGTTTTGCGCTTTCTAGACTTACAATTCAATAATAGACAGGAGCAGCTCACCCTGTGGACTTGGAACCACAGCACTAGCCTCTTGGCAGCAGCGCCGCTGCTGTTTACTAGGAGGGGTGAGTTGATATCCATGTCAGATTTGCTCTGCTGCTGTAGCCATGCAGCCCTGACCTTTCCACCACGTTGCCCCTCCCAGTAAGTGGCAGTGCCAGGAGGCTATTGCTGCAGCTCTGCCCCCCTTGCTTGGGCGAGGCCCTCCTGATAGTAGATACTGGTTTGTTCATCATGAAAGCAAGAAGAAAGCAGGCTGTGATGTGTGTTGACTCTAAGTTGTTGTGGTTTTTTTTTAAAAAAAATTCTGGGTAGCACAACATAGACACTGATAAATAAGTGGGAACTGATCTCAAATAGTAGCAATATCAAACATGAAAAAGGCACATGCCTTTCTCCTTCAAATTGTGTTTGGAAGCCCTGTAGATCTTTGTTTGAAAACATGCTAACCTGGAATTCGGTTTCTGGTGTTGGGATGTATCTGATTTGTGGTCTTGGCTGTCAAAACTAGATAACGACCTTTTGCTAAAAAAAGGGGAAATCATTCTGTTGTCTAAAAAAACACACAAGGACCTATACCTCTCAAAAAAAGAGGCCTCCCCCAACCTTGTTTCACCCATCATCCCCAGCCAGTATGGCCAATGGTCAGGGATGATGGTGGTTGCTGTCCATGGACATCTAGGGACCCAAGGTTGGGAGAGGCTACTTGAAATGGCGAATCCTTAATACATGCTATAATGGTTTTTCTTCCTCATAAAATGAAAGAGATGCCTTTGGGAATCAGATGTGGGGAGCAGGTCCTCTTTGTGGGCTTGCCATAGGCATCTGGTTAGCCCCTGTGAGAGCTGGATGCTGGACTAAATGGGCCTTTGCCGTGTTCCAGCCGGACTCTTCTTACGATGTTATGGTTTCTTCCAGTACCTGAGAACTGGGAAATACAACACCACTCTTCTGCTGGAGGAGCTCATGATGGCTGTCTTCCCTTTACAACTTGCAGACAGGAAACGCGTCCACCAGGCTGAAATGGCAGAACTTTCAAAGTAAACAGAGACTTTTGCTTTCTGTTTTGTAGTGTCAGGGCTCGGGTCAGGCGTAGGTGAGCAATAAAACAACAGACCTTCAGAAGTCAGTAAAGTTAACTCTTTATTCAAAGTGAAACGGAAGCACTCCGGCCTAGTACTCCCAGCAACCCTTCTCTGCAGGTCTTTCCCAATTGAGGCAAGTGTGAGGAGGACTGAAGGATCCCGCTTTCCCTGTGTCCACTAATGCTGCTCTTCCCCAGGGTCTTTTCCTAAGCAGTCTCAAACTGCACCTGCACACGACTGATTTCTGCTCAGCCTGCTTCATTTCCCCACAGGTCCTAGGAGATCAAGGGGAGCTGTGTGGAGCTAGAATCTCCTGGGCTTCTTCAGTGTCCTGGCCCCACACCTCTCCAACCCCCTCTTCTGTCTCAGAGTCTGAACTGTCCTCTGCCCCCAACTCTTCCTGCTCAGTAAACTCTGTTACCTCCCCAGCATATGGCCCTTCCTCTTCCCAGGCTGCTCTTCCTCTGACCACTGATCGTTGTCCCACCACCATTCCCCTGGCTCTGAGCGGTCTTCCCATGAGGGGTTCCCCATGGTGGCCCTGCAGCTGCCTGCATTCATCCACTTCTCTGGTTGGTCTTAAACAATTGCTTCCATCCGCAAAGTGCCAATGCTGCTGTGTAGTCCCATTTAGTGGGAGGAGGAGGGAGGAGAGCAGTGGCTCCATGGCTGTAGCCTCAAGCTGCGCCCCATGGTTTGGGGCCTCAAGTGGTGTTGGGCTCTGGCAGCAATGCTTTGTGTCTCAGGAATGAGATAAGATAGGTAGCAGTTCCAGTGGGCCCTGCCAATGCAACTAGACCCCAGCAAATGTCGAAGCTGTGAAAAGGATGTGGAAGTGAAGAGTAAGGGAGAGGACCAGTCTTCCCCATTCAGTTATTGTCCTTTGGCAGTGACTGCCCTTCACAGCTGCCTAGATTCATTTTGTGTGAGAGAGCTTGTGCCGCATCTCTAAGTTTTATAATTTTACATGTGGTGCATACACCAATTTGGCACTCTCCAGATGTTTTGGACTACAACTCCCAGCATCCCTGACCACTGGCAGTGCGAGCCAGGGCGGATGGGAATTGTTGTCTGAAACATCTGGAGTGCTCCAGTTTGGCGAATTATTCACATGTGCACAAGTAGAATTTATTTTAGCCACACTGAGAGCATGTAATTATGCTTCTTTCTCCTTCCTTCTGCAGCTTGACTAAGAATATCCCAATCTTTGTGTGCACAATGTCCTTTCCAGGCATTGTGTGTCCCCTTCATGTGTTTGAGCCTCGCTACCGCCTCATGATGCGAAGGTGTCAGGAAACTGGCACAAAGATGTTTGGCATGTGCATGTATGAGCATGGGAAGAGGTAAGTGGCAGAGAGAGCCAGTGGCTCTGATCTCTCTAATCCCTTTCTTCCTCTATTGAAATTTAGTTGAGATTCCCGTATTGCAAGGGGTTGGACTAGATGACCCTAAGGTCCCTTCCGACTCTACAATTCTATGATTCTTTTATTCTATGAAACCCTATTAATATTGTTTTCCTTCTCTTCAGTTTTGCTGATTATGGCTGCATGCTGGAGATACAGAAGATAGCATTTCTACCCGACGGACGCTCTTTAGTGGATACCATGGGCAAACGGAGGTTCCAGGTTTTGAGACGCGGGCATAGAGATGGTTACCACACTGCTGATATTGAGTATCTGGATGATGAGAAGGTGAGTGGGGTGCCCCATGTAGCTTATGGGTACAGCAATCGTAACACGGAATAGGACAGAGGCAATGGAATGGCGTCTCCTCCATTGGCTGTATAACTTATGCGCCAGTTCATCTTATTGAGTTACTAAATCATTGCAATGACAGGTGCACTTTGTTGATTGAAAGTTCTGTGCAGGAGAAATGCAAAACTAGTAGAGCTGTCAACCAATTAAGGAACTTGAGCTGATGTGTTAATCTGCCTTTCAACTGATTAATCAAATTAAAATTTCAGACACACAAACGTGCCCTGATGGATGTGGGAGAGCCAATTTATTGTTAGAAGGAAAGGCCACCTTTCAGTGTGGTTAATAGGAGACATATTTGAAAACCAAAATGACCTCAATAAGGAGAGAAGAGAGCATGGCATTAACCCTCAGCTTCACCAGTTAAAATTTGCCCACTGTCCATTAGTTGCCTAAAGCTTTAGTTGGCATCCCGTTCAATCAAGGCCTTGTGTTGGTACAGAGCTTTTCTCCCCCTTCCCCCCTTCTGACCCTTCCCCTTCTCCATCACCTCCACTTCTTTTGTTCTTCCATCTGCTGCTCTCTCTGCAAAGGTGGAAGGAGAAGAACTGGCTGAGCTTCAAAATCTTCATGACTGCACATACCAGCTAACTCAGAGATTTTATGAATATGGAGACACCGCCTTCAGACAGTTTTTGATGCATCATGGACCTCTTCCTGAGAAAGAGGAAGATATACAGGTATTGGCACTTTCTCTCTCCAGGCACCTAGAAATGGGAGCTGTCCAGATTCAAAAGCACAATGTACTAGTGAAACAGAGGGTAAGGGTCCAAATAGGAGAAAAGTACCTAATGATACGGACACTCTCGCAGCCCATTCTGTTTCTCATGTTGCTGAAAAATCATGGGAGATCCAGTCTTGTTAGATCTGGATGGCTCCAACAAGGTGGAGAGTGACTTGCTTTGGCATGGGTGCTGTTTCCTGAAAACCCATCCTAAGAGCCTAATAGAGCATATAAACGGTAGGTTTGCACTGGCCTAGCTGCCTTCCCAGTGGGCAAAATGCTCACAGGATTCTACATACAAGATGTGTGGACCATTTATTACAGTGATGGTGAACCTATGACATGCGTGTCAGGCGTGACACGCAGAGCCCTCACTGCTGGCACGTGCCCCATCGACCCATTCGTGCTGCTGTTGTTGTCCCCCCTCCCCATTTGTTCTCCCGCTCGCTCCTCCTCACACTACAGCTTGTCTTCGCTGTTAAAACCCAGATCCTTTTTTGTCGTTGTTGTTGCTAGTAGTCAGAGATTGGTTTTTTAACCCTTTCTGTGCTGTTTTTTCTGGCACTTGGGCAGACGATGATTGGGTGTAACAGCGTTCATTTTTAACCCGTTCTGTGCTGGTTTTTTGGGCGCTTTGGCAGACTATGTCGGTGTTGCGTGTTAGTTCCAGTGAAGGTATTATTCATCATTCATTTCTGTTCTCTTTCCCCCCAAAAAGCACAGCAACTTTTGCACCCCCCCCCCAAAAACCTCCAAAACTTTGGTCAGCAGCTCCCCCCAAAAATCTCAACAACTCTGGGCACTTTGTGATAAATAAGGGTTTTTTGGTTTGGTTTGGTTAAATAATTAATTTTTGGTTTATTAAATACAGTTATATATTACAGTTATACATTTTTGTTATTTAAACTATAAATATCGTGAAATTATGGTTTTTTTCCTCAAAGTGACACACCACCCGAGTTATGCTCGGTTTTTTGGCGAATTTTGACACACCAAGCTCAAAAGGTTGCCCATCACTGATTTATTAGATACATAATAAGGTGAGGAACCAGTAAATAGTAAATACATGGCACTCGTGGATAAAAGCAGCATTGATTCTCATTACTACAAGGCTAGTTTTAAAAGCATTGGAAAAAAATGCCGCAGTTCATAGAGGTGTGTTGGTTTTGGCCCCTTATCTCAAACTCCCCTTTAGTGAAGTGACAGCTCATTGACTCAGCCTAGCGGGGATACTAATAGCCCAGGCCGTTGTTAATGTTATGCTTTTCACACTGTTGAACTGGCTGTGCCTATGGCGATGCAAATGGCCTGCTGCCAAGTTTAGCAACAGCCTTGTTTTGAAAGAGCTCAGGAACAGTGCGATCATTTGCATCCTGTGATTAATCTGTTCCATCTTCTTGCTGACTTGCTGAGGCGCAAGAAGTTACGAATAGCCTTACTGAGATCAGTGGACTGTCTCAAAGACCTGTAGCCAATCTCTACAGGTGCCTGCCAATCTTGGCCAAAATGTGCGGGGAAAGAATGCTGTAATACTGAAGGAATGAGGTGAAGATAGGACTTGATCCAGCGTGATCAAGTGTTGAATTTCCGTTTGTATACCAAATAAGACTTGGCTATATATTAAAGCACCAAACAGCTCCAAACCAGTTCCTTTAGAATCATAGAATCATAGAGTTGGAAGAGACCACAAGGGCCATCCAGTCCAACCCCCTGCCAAGCAGGAAACACCATCAAAGCATTCCTGACAGATGGCTGTCAAGCCTCTGCTTAAAGACCTCCAAAGAAGGAGACTCCACCACACTCCTTGGCAGCAAATTCCACTTTACATCAGCCTTTTCCAGTGTCGTCCTCCAGGTGTTGTTGAACAACAACTTCCATCAGTCCCAGCTTTACATCATAAGATTTTCAGAGCGACATGCCATTATGGATAAATTGATGCTTTGCTGTATGCACCTTAACTGTGGGAATGGAAAATTTGGTCCACTTGTTGACTTGCTGCCCAAGGCCACTAAAGTAACTTTTGACCCCCAACCTTGAACTTTAGACCACAATATGTAATCTTCAGGCATATTTGATCAGCCAAGAACAATTTTACAGAAAACTAAGCTCTCTCAAGGGGCATGGCATGAATCGAAATATTTGTTTTCTTTCCCAAATTTATTTCTGGAGCATACCTGTATGTTTAAAATATGTGCACACTGCTAAATAGATAAATGGGTCTATTTACAAGCTTTTCTTATGGCTTCCCAAGAGACATTGCCTAAATTTATTGCCTGGGAACTAAGCAGGTTTTTTAAATTACAAAAAAGGAAAAGGAAAAAGGAACTATTATGGTATTTTCTTTTTTGAGCATGTGGTTCATTGTTTTGTTACTACCGTATTTTTTCCGTGTATAAGATGCCCCCATGTATAAGACCCCCCTATTTAAAGTATGGCAAGTAAATTAGATGTGGCCTAAGTAGTTTAAGATTGTGTACTGTTTAAATTCATGTGAAGTTTTAAAAAGTAAACTTTTAAAATGCAATACATCCATTAAATATGAACTTTTAATGCATATTTCCCATGTAAGTACACTTTAATTCTTTTGATGGGAAATGCAGATTGCAGTATTGGTTGTGTGATTCCCTAGAGAAAGGCTACTTAATATTTGGTCAATGGACTGTGGTTGGAGGGCTTCTGTTTCCATATCCATGGAACCAATACATTGTCATCCCTAATCATTCATTTTCCACAAGATGCTTCATCTACCTGATGTATTTTTTAAAATCCTGGAAGTGAAGGACTTTCCAAATCAGTCCTGCAACTATTTTCTAATACATGGTGGGAAAGGGTGGGCTTCTTTGCCCTGCTAGTTTTACTTATTAAATGAGTGTACAATCTATGTACCTGTGTACACAAATAGTTGAGCTGTACCAATCAACTTGCACATTTTTTCATACAAACACTTGCACATATGTAGAGACAGTTTGTTCCTGCATTCAGTATAGCATGTGAAGAAGCCTATTAATTTGGGTAGATTTTTTTGTCCAATTCTACCCAGTTGGTTGGTTAATTAATTAAAGTACATGAATTATGATCTTGTTGAACAGCACAAAACCTGCATATCTTTATTCTGAAGCAATATGGAAGTAGGAATTACAGCTCTGAAAGAAGGAACACTTTCCTATCCTCAGGAGTTCTCAGCCCTTACCCTGATTTTAAGTGGAGAAGGGGCACATATCCCAGTGGAGTTTGGTTCTGGTCGTTATTTTCTTCCTTACTGTTCTTATTTAGATAATTTCTAGGCAACCTTTCTAGTACTCCCAGAGCAGCATACAACATGTGAGATGCTTACGTTAAAAAGGCATAAGAACGAAACGAAGATAAAAAGCACAGAAACTACAGCCGTGTGTTCTTGAAGAGCAATATCATAAAATTAATGGAAGGATTCTATTTATTCAAGAAATTTATGTCAGAAGCTCACAGGGTGGGCTTACAACTTTGTAACATGATAAACAAGACAAGATGCATACATCGGCCATCCATGTTGCAGGTGGGGAATGCAGACTAATTAGCCGAAGAAGGAACGATCCCTTTGTGCTACTTAACATAATCTTGGTATTGTCAGATTTGTTGCCCTCAGTTACAGTGACAGAACAGGCCATAACTGATTTCTCCATGAAGTGATATGGAACCCCTGGCACAATGAGTTAATGTGTTTTTCCTTGTTTTCCTCACAAGGCATCTCCAGATGGGCCAGTTTGGTGTTGGTGGCTTATCTCCATCGTGCCCCTTGACTTGACCCGCAAATTGGCGATCTTTTCTGAGACCTCCCTGAAGTCTCGTCTCACTCAACTGAAGCATATTCTGAATGTCATTCTGGAAACTCGTGACTAAAACAGCTAATTCTCAAGCCTCATTCCCAAGAGAAGTTGTGTGCATATGTGTATCTCTCTCTCTCTATATATATCTATATGCAGAAACAAATTGGGTTTTTGCTGTATTCGCCTACCAGTTTTCTTTCTGGGGTTGGGGTAAAGCCTTAACCTGTTCTTGTATTTCTTTATTTCTTCTCTGTGTTTCAGTTACTTCTTTTCATTGTAGAGCTGACCAGCAATAGGCCATGAACCAGTTAACTGAAACTGTTGTGCAATAGTAGCAAGATTCAATAGCAAAGATGTACCGTCCACAGGAAATATCTCTCGAAAGACTTTTTGTTGGCCTTGTTGGGTCTAAAAGAATGCAGCAATCTAGATGTGAAATCTGTCCAAGAAACCAGACTACCATGCCTATATTGTGCTAAGTGAAGAAACTTCTGAGCAACTACATCCCTTGAAAGCAAAAACCAAAACCCCACCACGAATGCTAGGACTTCCTGGGCTTTGTCCTCTTATGTCATTTAATGATGCTTGTGTACAATTATTCAAAGTTCTACAAAATGTATATCGTGTACATGGTGCCATTTCTTCAACTTAAACTTAAGCAATCTGCTTTAAGTTATGAAGTAGGATAGAGAAAGACAGGAAAAATACAAATATCTGTATCTTCTTTTCTTTTCGTCGGCTGTTGCCTCAAAGGGGAGCGACTTTCCTCAAGGCCACAATGCAGGTGCACCTCAGCCTCAATCCAAATTGCACCCTCTCCCCTGCTAGCTGCATTTTAATTAAAGAAAAATACTGTGGGAGAATACACCACAGGAGTCATGTGTGGCTTGGCCCTTAAAACATTGTGAAGAGAATAAAACTGTGGAAAATATAAGGGTCTAGCCAGGGATGGAGAAATTGTGGACCTCCCAATGTTGTTGGACTGGAACTCCCATTAACTGTAGCTAGTGTGGCCAATGGTCAGGGAATATTAGCAACATTAGCCAAAGATTCCCCACCCCTGCCTGTAGTCATGTGATTAAAAAAACCCAACTACTTCTACATAATGTGGAAGTAACACTCCAAAGCGGTATAATTAGGGAAAGGCTGTTCATGAATAAAACAATGTAACTTCCAAAAGATGACTGCAGAGAGATTTGATGAAGAAAATTCAAATTCTGGAAATCACTGCTACGGAATGGAGCAAAGAGCTAAAACAGTCGCTGTGGTCTAACATGTATTGGCCAAGAATCACCCTACATTTCAGTGCGTCAACCAACAAGGCTAAGGCCTCAGCTCTGTTGCGCTGCCTAATTATTGTGTGCCTGGCTAGGCAATTACGTGTGACACCTTGAAATGCCAGCTGATTATGAGTTTCTGTAACCAAGGCACTGCTTCATCTGATGTGGTAGGAGATGGTCACATAAATGTATCCAGTATAGGAATCTGCTTTGCAAGCTATGAATGGTCATGCATTTTGTTGGTCTTTTAAGGTGCTACAGGCCTCTTAACTACATAGAAGATGGGAATGTTGTGGTAATGATAATATCAAGGTTGCAGGTTGGATACCTGTATGGGACAGTTGCATATTCCTTCATGGCAGGGGTTTGGACTAAATGATTTTCATGGTCCCTTCGATCGCTACCATTCCATGATTCTATGTTTAACAATTATTAGGCCAAATCAGTGCTTTTCTTCTAGAAAAGAAAGGTGCTGATGCTGCATACCAGGGCCGTCTCAAGCATGTTGGGCGCCCTGGTGCCGTGTTGCGGAGATCGCTCCGGCGCCCCCGCCCCATTTCTTGCCGCGGCGGGTGGGCTTCCGTGCGGTGCCCCCCTGCCAGCCCAGCACCCTGGCGCCCTGCGCCACCCAGCCTACCCCTAGAGCCGGCCCTGCTGCATACCCTTGAGTACCTTCAGAAAAAAAGCACTTTGCAGAATGACCTCAACTGCCACCCAATTGAAAGACATGGATGTGAGGAATGAGGAACAAAGCATGGTGTGCTTGATTACAACTTTTCTGTTATAAACACCTGCAGATATCTAGCTCTGTTGCCTTTTGGTTGACCTTAAATTCTTTCCCAATGACATCGAATAATAGTGTTAGGTACAGGTCCTCTTATTTAGAAAGAAGAATTAAGGCTTTATTGTAGGCAGGTGAACTTTCTGTTCAGAAACCCCCAACAAATTATTTTAACAGATTGTCCAATAATTGCCACATTACAATTAGTGATGCACATGTTCACCATTTCCTGGGCAACCACAAACCTTCCTACTAGGTTCATCTGCCCAACCACCTGGTAATAGGATAGGAATGGTTCAGAGGGAAAGGAGGGATCTTGCTGAAAATCACCCAAGCAGATCAGTATTATGACAACATGGAAATGGTTGCCATCTTGAGTCAAGTTGAGGACACTGTTATGCGACTAAAAAGGGTGGTGTAAGTCAAATTCTATTTTATTAGTTCATTTCCCCTCTGCCAGGCTTATTCTGGGTCAACGGGCAGTAGCCCTGCTCCTAAATGCAATTTAGCTTCCTTTACTTAGGATTGCTCTGCCTATCAGATAACCTAGGGAGTGCCAAGCTACCAAAATGGCTTTGGGTGTGAGTCTGGGGCCTTGTCTAGCTTTTCTCCATATTTTTAACCTCTGCTTTCTCACAGGATGCAAGTGTCTCGCAGTCTGAAAGCTTCTGAATCTGGAGTCTGCACTGTGTCCGAAAGGTTTAGTATACAGCAGACATCCCCAAACTTTGACCCTTCAGATGTTTTGGACTACAATTCCCATCTTCCCCAACCACTGGTCTTGTTAGCTAGGGATCATGGGAGTTGTAGGCCAAAATATCTGGAGGGCCGCAGTTTGGGGATGCCTTGTAAGGTCACCATGCTAGCTCCTAGAAAGCACAGGTCTGAGCAGTTCTCTGCTTATCCTGCACTTTGTATGAACGAGTCAAAGTGATTTTGCCTTTGCCTGGCTGCTTTCCCCTGGAAAACCTGCTCTTTAGTGCTAAATTGGAGCAAATGGCAATCCACAGAAAACCTGATTGCCATTTGTTCCAATCCATTGCTAATCCATAGGTTATCCCAGGGGAAAGGGGACATAAGTGTGAATGGGGTGAATGAGCCCTCTGTTCTTAAAAACACAAGGAGAAGAAAACCAGTACTTTAAGTTGCCAATGTAATTATTTATTTTTTCTTTGCCTGCTTAAACTTCTCTGCAAATGTTGTTTTCTTTCATGGATTGCAAAGGAACAGAGGACATCAACATCGTCTAGTGTCCTGAATTTTTCTGTGGCTAGGCTGGTTTTGTCCAAGTTCTTTTTTTATCTTGAATTTCATTCTGTATTTATTAGGAAGCATCTGGAGAGATATTATTTACATTATAAGCCGTGCAGCGCTTTTGACATGGTTCTCTAGCCAATCACAGTATCTGTCCCATTAGCTAAAAGTCCTAAGTCAGTATAAGTGATACTTATTTATAGAATATAATTGAGATTCCGCAGCCTCGCTGCCTGTTTTGTCATGCTGGCATCAGCTGTTTATTTCTTCCAAATGTCTTGTTCCAAAGCATTTGAGTCGAGCCCATTCTTCCGTACAATGTGCCTCATTAAGGGGAATAATAAGCTTCTGCAACCAAAGATGTTAAATGATGCTTAAAAGGGATGGGGCAAAGTTGGATCGTTGAAATCAGAACTAGTTTCCTTTCAACATGTAAAAGTAAAATAAAATTCTCTGGTTCATTTCGAGTATCTAGGAAGTTTGTATGATAGACACTTTAAATCTGACTTCCCAGAGGCATTTTCATACACGGAGGTGTCGTCAGTGTAACAGCTTGGTAGCATCAACCTCCAGTCTGTGTGGGGAACTGCTGTCCATCCTGCCCCATGTGGAGCAGTCTCTTGTTCAAAGTTGGCTGCTTGGCCTTTGCAAGGGGAGAAAAAGGGAGCCAATTAGCACTGGAGTCTTATGGGTGCTAGGCCTGTTCACATGGCCTTGGAATTATGAGCAAGGAGAAGGGAGGCTATCCCAGCAATGGAGTGGGAATAGGGCGAATGCCTCTTTTGTATATATATCCCTGTTATGGAAGGGATTTGCTGCTGCTGCTGCTTGCTTCACATGCTATAGAAAATGGAAATATGAAGGGAGTGTTTCAAGCCACTGACAAACGCACAGGTTATTTCTTAATAGGAAAGTGCCTTTTTTTCCAGGGTGGAACTACTTCAGAGCCAGGCCAGGTTGCAGGAAGAGAAGGTGGCAGCGGTTGTTCTACTGGCCCTCTGGCTGTTAGGATTTCTCGAACTGCGTAGTCAACCAGCAGATATACTCATCCTGCTTGTGTGTGTGTGTGTGTGTGTGTGTGTGTGTGTGTGTTAACCCCACATGGACTTCCTTGCTTCCCTCTTTTCCCCGTGTCTGTAAATGTGGGTGTGGATAGTATTTAAAATGTGTTTGTGTGCTCTCTCTTCATTGCAAGATTATTACTTAGAGAAACTGAGGCTGTGGTCCTATATACAGTTACCCAGCAGTAAGCCTCGCTTAATTCAGTGAGACTTGCTGCTTGGAGAGTGCGTTTCGGATTCCACTGTAAATGAGCTGTTTATTTTACCTGGTAGAAAATGTGTTTGGGAATTATTCCACTCCGAATTCATTTGAATTCGTATCTTTTTATTCCCTGCTGGTCTAATTATTATTATTATTTTCTTATCAAACTAATAAACTTTTCTGTTTTTGAGCACAGCGTTTGTGTCTACTTGGATCTATCCGAGGTTTATATATTTCACAGGAATTGCCTTAAGGATTCTCTAGCTTTCAGCTGTAAAGAGATCCAAAAAGATCCCTCCTCCTTGCAGTTCTAATCACTTGGGTATTCAGGGGCATAGCGAGGCACCGCGACACCCGGGTTGGCAAATTGCCATGCACCCGGAGGCGTGCGTCTCCATGCTGAGTGGGCTTTCTACCTGGAGTTTTGTAGCTGGAGACGCGCGGCTTTGGAGGCGCGGGGGGCGGCGGCGATACCCCGCTACGTAACATGCATGCGCAGCATCCCACTGCGCATGTGTGTTACGTAGCGGGGTATTGCCGCCCCCGGTGACTCCAATCCGTGCGGTGCGGCGGGGTGTGTGTGTGCCACTTGGCGCCCCCACCCCTGCGATTCCCAAGCCGAGCCTCTAGCCTCCCGGTAAAAAGTCCACTGGAGGCTCGGCTTGGGAGTCGCGGGGGGTGGGGGCGCCAAGTGGCACCCCCCAGAGTGGAACCCGGGGCGTACCGCCCCCATCGCTCCCTCATTGCAACCCCCCTGTGGGTATTTATGCTCTCATAATTGGGGAGGCAGTACACAGATACATGGAAAAAGTTGTAACTGGTTTGAAGTATTTTCAAGTGAAGCATGGTCAAAGCTAACAGAGTAATGTGGTAAACAGGAAAGCAGTGGGCAGGATTCATCCATCCAGCTCTGAGCAAGGACTTCAACTTGTGCAATGGGACAACCCTCCCTTTCTCTCCCCTGCAGCCTCTGAAACTGGCTTGGGGGATAGTGACTCTTCCACCCCCACCCCCGCATATTCCCTGTTGGCCAAGTCTCTAGGGCAAGGGTAGTTAATATGATGCACATGTTAGTGGATTACAGCTCCCATCCCTCTGATTTTTGGCCACAGTAATAGGGGCTGATGAGTGTTGCAGTCCATCAAAATCTGGAAGGCATCATGTTGTCTACCCTTGCTCTCTAGGGGGTTGCATATCAGTGGTGGGTGGGCTTGCCATGCGTCAGGAAAATTTCTGACATGCCCTGTTTTTCGGGTGTAAAAATGGCTTCGGGGGAATTTTGCCGAATTGGCAAAATGTCAGGGGAAACCCGGATGTATGGCAACACGACGGAAAAAGCAGAGGAAACGGCTTAAAATCACCATTTGGAGGCACGCAGGTGATAGAAGGCCTTGTCCGAGACTAATTGTAACTTAGTATGTGCCGCACACAGGGAGAAGAGGGTTCCTTTCCCCAGTTGTGACTTCTCTGAAAATGCACCTTCCTGTTGCAATCGGGCTTGCAAAAAGCATTCTATTGGGTATGATAAAGGGGTTCTCCTCCCAAGTCTGATGGGGGGGAGGGGTTACTATATGCCATATGGCACAAGTGCCAGCAGTTCATATGGGTTGTATATTACTTCTTGGGTTACATGTGTCTCTTGATGGCACAGTGCATTGAGTGCATTGGGATGTACTTTTGCAATGAAGCCTCTTTCCACTAGGTGTCATTATAGATCAGAGGACTTCACAGACAAAGGAAGAAAAATTAAGCACGCTGGTGGTTATCAACAGAAAGAGACTATTTCCTCCAGCATCCAAGCTTTTCAACTCCCAAATCAAGTGCCCCATTTCCGAATGCACCAAAGCACTCTGTTTATGTGCAAGTATTTGTAGGAGGTGGTACACGATGCACAGAGCGAACCGTTAATTTTGCTGTTTCCGTTCAGGTTCAGTTGCAAGTTTCTGTGGCCTGGTTCCAGTTCGGGCCAGCAAAGCTTCAGTAGCTGGTCTGGGACATATAACCAACTACAGTAGCTTGGGCTGCATAGACACTCATTGGTAGCACAAAAATGTAGTTTTTCTTGATCTGGAATTGTTCATGCTCATCCTCAATATGCTGATTTCAATGTAGATTGATTCCAGATACTGCCACCCGCAAGGCTGGGCGTCCTTACTTGATACACATTTGAAACCTCCCCTAGATTAGGTTATTTGCACCTTTCCCTCAGCTGAATGAAGAAGGAAGCCTGCAAGTGCCAAGACTGCCCACATCTGTGTTTGAACGGACACACTGCAGGTTAACGCAGAATTAATCGGCAGTGAGCTGTTGCTTTCTGAATGAAAGCAGTTTCTCTATCATTGCTTTTCAGGAGCAAATATATATATATCAATAGATCTACATGTGTGTGGACTATGTAGAAAAAAAAAGTACTCAGTCTCCACTGATTCTAGGATAAAATGTGAGACAGTAGTTCAAAGATTGTTGTTGATGTTGTTATTGTTGTTAATTGAATTTATATACCACCCTATACCCGCTAATTCCCACACAGGGTCAGCGTAAAAAGAAGGGAAGCTCTGAAGAATCATCACTGGCACCTCCCACCAGATGTTCTACAGTGATGTGTGTGTGCTTCTTAGACATGGATCTCTCGATGCATTGGGGCACATATAGAATTAGAAGGCACCTCAAAGATCATATTGTCCAACCCCTCCAGCAAGACCCCTGGTAAATGGCTGCCCAGCCTCTACTTAAAAACCTCTAACAAAGGAAAGCTATTCTTTTTCATGGCAACCTCTTCCATTCCCCAGCCGCTTATACTGTCAGGACATTATTCTTAGTGACTAGTGAAATCCCCTTTCTTGCAATTTGAACCTTTCTGGGGCAACGGGGGGTGGGGAGGGGAGGTGATCTATCATATTTGTGACAGCCCTTCACAAAGACATAGCAGTTAAAGTGAGCAAAATAACCTAGGAAACTATGTTATACTGATTTAGTTAATCCAGCATTGCCTACCCTGACTGGCAGCCACTCTCCAGGACTTCAGAAAGGAGCTCTTCTCCGTCCTATCTGGAGATGCCAGTGATTCTCTGCCGCTGAGTTATGGCCTTTCCCCTTGTACAGATGGAACGGCAATGGAGGAGATCATAGCCCTTGTTACCTTCTCTTTTCTGAGACATGCATCGAGCAGGATCTCGTGCTTGCTTTGCCCCCACTGCCATGGCTGTAGCGCATGTTTCTAGTTATGGTGGTTGAATGCAAATGCCCACCTGCTTCCGCAGTGACTAGCAACACTCCACTGTGTTTCTGACAACTTCCTTTTAGGATTTGGGTGGCTGTGCCTCTCCAAAGACCTTGAAGCCATCACACGCGCCTTTCATATATGAAAGGGCCAATAGCCACTGCTTCAAAGCCATGGGTGGAAGGAACATGAAAAGGTAGAATCCACAGGCTGCCCAGGGGCTGGTGCTTTGTTCTTCCATTTGAACTTGACTCTAAGCTCCATTCCACTGAGGTCAACAGAAACTAGAGCAATGGTGGCTTTTTTATTTTTAATGCCACAGGCTTGAAAAGTGCCTGTTAAAAGAATTAAAATGGGGGAGGGGAAATGCAGATTCCTATTCTTTCTCCGTATTAGAACCAAGCAGACATTAATAGCATGGCATGCTTGGTTGCTTATCTATAATTACTGTGAGGCCTCTTCTCCTTCCCTCTTCTCACACTCCAAATAAATTACTTATGCTTCCCCCCTCCCCTTCATTTCAGGTAGAACAAAACAACCAGGTTTTCTGTGGGCTAAGCTGCAGAGACGGACGAGGATTTTTCTTGCCTTTTATGGACTTGGTGATGTTAAAGCCAGAACTCCCACCACATCTGGAATACTGTGTCCAATTCTGGGCACCACAATTTAAGAAGGATGTTGACAAGCTGGAATATTTGCAGAGGAGGGTGACCAAGATGATCAAGGGTCTGGAAACTAAGCCTTATGAGGAGTATTTGAAGGAGCCTGGAAAAGAGGAGACATGATAGCCATATTCAAATATCTTAAAGGCTGTCACATGGAAGAGGGATCATGCTTGTTTTCTCCTGCTCTGGAGGGTAGGACTCAAATGAATGGCTTCAAGCTACAGGAAATGAGATTCTGACTAGACAAATAGAAAGACCTTCTGACAGGAAGAGCTGTTCGACAGCGGAACAGACTCCCATGAGAGGTGGTGGACTCTCCTTCCTTGGAGGTTTTAAAGCAAAGGTTGGATGGACATCTGTCATGGATGCTTCAGCTGAGATGCCTGCATTGCAGGGGGTTGGACTAGAAGACCCTTGGGGGGGGGTCCCTTCCCACTCTAAGATTCTATGAGAATAATGCAGGATTGTCTGTAGGGATTTCTTAAGCCCCCACCACCCCATGCCACAGTGGCACCTAAATTTCTAAAATTTACTTAGAAATTAGTTAGAAGTTAACAGCAGTCATGCTTCAAAACGATGCCTGGAAACAAACTGTCTGGAGCTCTGCTGCTTCATCCTTCATGTAAGATGGGAGAGGGCCGGCAGTGATGACACACAGTGGCGAAGAATTTGTTTCTAAAGAAAGCCATCTGGTACCATGCCAAGCTTATTTGTCCATCTAGCCTAGAACTGTTTACTCTGACTGGCTGGGACTCCCCAAAGTCTCAGGCAGATGAATCTTTCCCATCTCCTGCTCCTTGATCCTTTTAACTGGAAGGGCCACTGGGAATCATTTGCATACAAAAGAAGCCTATTCACTAGCACTGAGCAATTCTCAAGGTCAATGGTTCTTCCCTTTGAGCGATGCCCGCTCCCTCGATGAGAAGTGTACTACTTTACGTATTGCAGGACTTATCGGTGGCATCGGAAGCAGCCAGATCAGCCCTAAACCCCAATGCAAGTGAAGTCCTGGAGGAGATTGGGCTGAAGAGCCTTCCTGTCAGCATTCCACAGAATGTCATGGAGACCCAACACCCATGTTTCATGTATCAGATCCCCAGGGTGTTGCTTCGTTTTGAAATGTTAACCTAGTAACACACCACACAAATAACGAACCACAGTCCTAGAGAGGAGGATGGCAGGAAGAAGATTTGTTGTTATTATTCTGGGCATGCCTTATTTGTCTATATTTTTGATTATAGGAATTTGAAATACAAATATTAGGAAGATGGTTCTGTCTCACAGAGACTCGCCCTTTTACATAGACAAAGGAGAGGCAACAAAAGAAAGAAATGGAACAGCATTAAAAGCCTGATTTTTATGAATGGTTTTGCTAAGCAACTAGGTTGCTAGGAGCTCAAAAGAGCTGGTGCTGGGGTTGACTGTGGGAAGTAAAAGATGGCTCTGTGTGCAAGTCTTTCTATGTGTAAATGCACACTAGGTGCACTGGATATTCTATGTCTGTGTCTTCTTTGACTCAACAGAGGCCTAAAGGGCTCTCCAGCCACCATTCTTCAAGCTGACCACCTCCAAAGTATGTGATCATGCTATTCTTGGGGCAGAGGTGTGCCACCCTTATATACCCATAGAATCATAGAACTGTAGAGTTGGAAGTGACCCCAAGGGTCAACTAGTCCAACCACCTGCAATGCGTCCCAGACAGTTGGCCACCCAACCTCACTGCATTGCAGGAATGGCTAATGTTTAGTAGGCTACTGAGGGCCACATGGTTAACCCTGGAGAGGGTGGCCAAAGAGTAAGCTAATGTGACAAGAACCACAGTTTTCAAGGCTGCTTCCAAAATAATTTCTCACCAGCTATTCTACATTGTTTAAAAAACTTTTTAAAATCATTCACTACTCAGTAAAAATAACAGAAAAGAACCATGGCCCCCTTTTAATTGACAGATTGAATTAAAGATTAACGAGAAGACTTATAAATCAAACAAATAAGGGTGGATTTAGGAGGAATTCTCATTGCAGTATAAATTTGTGCAAACAAACCGGTATGAATGCTCAATAGTGACTGAACTGGACTCTTGGATAGCTCCCTTGACCTTTTAAAAGCATGCTCAATTCATCCTGCGCTGGCTCACTCAGAAATAAGTCCTAGTTGTCCAGTGATAAGCAGTGCTTACAAGACTGAGAAAAATGACAAAAAAAGGTTTTCCTTCTTTTCTTTTTTAATAAAAAAGTAGAATTGATATAAACAGAACACTATTATGTGATACCCCCCAATAAATTAATAAACAAATAAAGCAATGACGCTGCTTCTTTGTTTACCTTAACTGTTTTCTCTTCATTCATTATCATTTGAGAGGAAATTTTGTGCAAATTGAAATAAATTAATCAAATTTGTTTAAACCTTTGTGTTGATAGTGGCGTATGAGGGTTTCGATTAAGTGAGTTCATTTGGATGATGAGATTATGTTTCCTAGATTGCCTTTCTCTGAGAGAGAGAGAGAGAGAGAGAGAGAGAGAGAGAGAGAGAGAGAGAGAGAGAGAGAGAGCTGGGAGCACAGTCCTGCAGGAATGAATGAGAATCAGCTGTCAGAAAAGCATTTTGATCAATGATGTTTTTGTTCCTTTGTTTGTCACTATAAATCAGCATTGCAGGGGACAAGAAACAGCATCCATTCACTGTGAAACTCAGCCAAAGGATACATGCTGAAAGAGTTTGGAAGTAGCAGCAGTCCTAGTTGTGGTGAAATGTGGTGCTGAATAGACAGGCAATGACTTATTATGGTATGGCATGTACCCTGGAACTAGAACTAGGACTGAAGTGCTTCAGCCCAAGCAAGGTCAGTGTTAGTTTGTTAGGGCTGTCATACCATCACTTTTAGAGAATAAAATATATACTGCTAATATACAGCAGTTTCTGGCATTCATTAAACACTAGTGCCCAAAATGTTGATTGTTTGATTATTTGATTTCTATACTGCTTAATATACATTAATATACAGTCATACCTCGGTTTAAGTACGCCTCGGTTTGAGTATTTTCAGTTTAAGTACTCCGCGGACCTGTCTGGAACGGATTAATCCATTTTCCATTACTTTCAATGGGAAAATTCGCTTCAGGTTAAGTACGCTTCAGGTTAAGTACGGACTTCCGGAACCAATTACACTCATACCTCGGGTTAAGTACACTTCAGGTTGAGTACTCCGTGGACCCGTCTGGAACAGATTAATCCACTTTCCATTACTTTCAATGGGAAAGTTCGCTTCAGGTTAAGTACGCTTCAGGTTAAGTACAGACTTCCGGAACCAATTGTGTTTGTAAACCGAGGTACCACTGTATTTAAAATATTTCTAAACAGTGTACTGAAGCAACGACAGACAACTTATCACTTTACAAAAACACACAGTTACATTAATACAAAGTTACTAATATATTTATATATAATGCCCCCCATGTGCAATTTGGGGTGCTGTGTGAGATCACGGCTCCCCAAAAGTGCTTTTTTCGAGGCACATTGCGTGATATCATTATGCCTAAAATGGCCACTATGCTCTCACAGGGAAGAAACAGGGTGTCCTAATTCTCCCTGGACACTTGTGGGGAATGCCCTTATTTGGCTGGATGCCACATCTTTCTATGAAAGCAATAGGAGAGCAATTAGGCCAGAGGGTTTTGGCTGCTGCTGGAAGCTGGAGAGACAGAGACTTGTCTTGCTCTGTGCTGGGTCCTGAGCTATAGCAAGATCTGTTGGAGTATTAATGCTGTAAGCCCTTCCATTCTAGGGCTAGGTTGTATATAAGTGTAAATAAACATGTATATGCCCTAAAGACACCACAGTCTCTATTCACCTTCATTCCAAGGCAACTGAACTCTGGATAGCTGTAGGCACCCTTGAAGTTTCTCATTGCTCGGAGACTGGGGTGCACACAAAAATATTCTTCTAGCAAAACAGTAAGCATTTATTATTTGTTTAAGTGTGTATTCACTGGTTTGAAGGAAGACAACCTGCCCACTCTGGAGAATAGAGAGCTCCCACTGGCTACATAATGGAGGCTGAGCAGAGAATCTGTTTTGCTTGCTGGATATATAGGTTTCAAGGAGAATATATTGGTTGTAGAATTAGTGAAGAAATAGTTATGCTTAAGCATGAAAGGGGTTGCTAGCTGGTAATAAGGAGAGAATGAAAAATAGGCAGGCCTTCACCTAACAAAATGCAGACTTAAGGAAAACACAGCCAGCTATCAGCTGACCCAGCAAAACATAATAAGGTGTGTATTTAGTTCCCTGCTGTCTCCCTCATTTCTTAAATGAAATGTCAGCAGAATGCATGTAGGTGCGAATGTGTGTCTTAAGCTGTACCACAACACTGAGAAAACAAAAGTGTCTGTATTTCCACACACCTTCAGTTGCTCCCCCTTTGTGTCATCCATACTTTGTTGTGGGTGCCTTGTGTGAAATACACCCCAGTAAGGTGTGCAATACTACAGGTAAACATACTCCTTCAACTTTATGACAACATACTATGCAAAAGCTCCTTCATGGATCTTTTAATCAGATTGCTCTATACAGTGAGCAAAAACAAGACCTGGAGCTGACTGTAACTCAGATCATCAGCTTCTTATAGCAAAATTCCATCTTAAACTGAAGAAAGTAGGAACACACACATATATATATACATTTGTGAGCTGATGTGTAAAGGAGGAAAACTGAAAAGTAAGAAACCAGAGCCTTGTGCAGAAGATATATAATCAGAATTAAAGAAATCCATACCCAAGAATTTGTCCTAAGCTCACAATCCTTCCATGCTATATATATAATTATAGCAGTGATAGTTGTTTCTCAATGTCTCTCTTAAATATATATAGTTGGAGATGTATTTTAGAAATAATTAAAAGATTGATTTTTTTAAAAAAATAGGGGTGGGGTGGGGGGATAAATTGCAACTTCCACTAGGGTTATAGGGAATGTGCAAGGAGCTTTGAATGGCTCAATCCGCAGCAACTCTGGTGTGGATAGAACATTAGATTGATGCATGTTGCATATGCAGTTTTAGGTCTTTGGTATCAACCACTGCTAATGGTATAATTTTAAGTGCATAATGTCTGGGCTTGGGTTTACTTCAGGGCAAACCGATCCAATTAGAGACACAGTTCTCTGCATCTGAAGCCAGGTGAGACTTTTCAGGGTCCAAGACATTGTCTGCTTGAAGCTGGAGGTAGAAAATTAGAGCTGCCCTAGGCATTCCCCTGAAACTGCAGCATTCAATATCTGGGCTGATTGATTATTCTGCACTGAATTTCCCTTTGAGAAAGCTGAGAGGAAACTGGCAGTGCATTAAAAGCTGCCTGAGCTCCTTTTAAAAAAGAGCCTTGGCAGGCAAAAGCTACCCTTGAGGAACCCATTTTTCAAATTTGCGACACTGACGCCTTCTGTCGTGAGGACCCTGTTATCCAACAATTCTGACTTTCAGTCTGACCGCATTGTAATATAAGTGACAGGCCCAACCTGGAAAGAGCAATAAAAGTTTGCACATTGAAGGAAAACAGAGCTCGCTTCTGTCAGAGTGGCGTGGAGGTGGTAATTAATTTAGTCTTGTATAACAGAGCAACAGAGTTTTCCGGTGCAGTTTCCACATCTCCTTCTGCCATACAACCTTCTGGTTGCAGCTTTTTGTTTCAGAAAAATATAATTAGGCCTGCCAAGTTTCCCCATTTGGCCGGTGAGGGTATTTCAGCCAAGCCACACCCATTTGCTTGACATCTCATGCAGGGCCGGATTTAGGTTTGATGAGGCCCTAAGCTGCTGAAGGTAATGGGGCCCTTTATATGTCCAGCTGTCTTTTGCCAACAACAATTTGTCGCTGTTTTTTGTGTTGAATATATGCTGCATGGTAATTTATGGACCTAATAGGTATCTCAAGCCATTTGCACATAACAAAATATGTATTTTATCAGTGTTGAACTGAAATACAATTAAGAAGAAGTATATTGATAGTGAAATACAATTAAGAAGAAGTAGTGAAATAATTATTAAGCTCTAACTGTATGTAGGTTTTATTTTATTTGTTTTTAATCTTATATTTTGGAAATGTACATCCAGTTGTTGTTTTTTTAATTTTTTTTGGGGTCCCCCAAGAGAGTGGGGCCCTAAGCTATAGCTTGTTTAGCTTATACGTAAATCCAGCACTGATCTCATGTCTTCTTATAAAATGCAGCTGAGCGGAAATGGGCTTTGCAGGCCCCATCAAAGCATTGTGAACAGAGGTTTGCAAGCCCCGATGACCAGCCGATCACCAAGAGTTTCAAAGCCCAGTGAGTAGCACTTTGCAGAGTGCCAACAAGTGAGGCACTGTGCACAGGGTACCACATCCACTGACAGCCACTGTGCACGATCAGTGACTCTATAAGTCTCCTTGGTAGCTGCTCTACCTAGCTGGAAAAGAAGCTAGACCTATACAGGTTCAGAGCTTTACCTGCCCTGGAACAAAAGATCCAGCAGGAGGTGGCAAAACAGCAGAGAATCTGATGACAAGAGAGGAGGAGGGAAGCTGGAGTCGAGATGTCAAAATGTTGCCCAATGATGACCCCTTTTCCACAGGCGGCGAGCATCTGACCAGCTTGGGTTGCGAGTCCTTTCATCCCATTCCAGTCTCGGAAGGCATCATGGAAAACTGATTTGAAGCCCAAACCGTTACTGCTGCCTCTGCTTAGAATAAAATAAAAAAGGGGGCATTTAAGAAAACTGCAGTGAACTCGCTTCAAGCCGCAGAATAGCTTTCCTTTCTTTGGAATGCATTGCTATGAAGATTACGGAGCAAGGTCATGCTTTTCAATTCATGTACAAAATCTATAGGCTCTTGGCAGCTCCTCTCCTCCCACACCTGCAGAGGTGGAGGAAATCCAGAGACCGAATATAGAGAATCTCTCCCCCCACCCACCGAATATATGTGTTTGATTGAAATCTGAATATTTACCTAGTACGAGCTTTGGATTTGTACATTTAAATAGGACACAGTGCCAGGTGCACTGGAATAGATAAGGGAGTTAGGAGGTGCATTTCCAAGTTAAAATATAGCCAGATTAATCTAAAGCAGTTCTTTAACAGCTCAATGCTTAACACGTTATTGCATTGCTATGATGATGCCTGTCCATCACTCTCTATGAAAAGAAAAACACTTGTTTTGCTTAAAACAAAAGGCTTTCTGATTTCTGGTGTTCCCTGCTGTGCCATTATATGTGTTCTTCTTTAATAAAGAAAGAAAGAGTAAAGATACTGTAACCTTGCAGGCTGAAGGTCAGTTTTAATGAATACCAGATTAAAGAAAACGGAGATTGAAACATGGGAGGGAAGGCAGATGCAAGAAGCTTGGTTAAACACGTAACAGAGACTCAAGACACCTTGGCTCTTCAGAAAGAAGTGTGTGAGGGAGGAATGAGGATCTCATTTATTTAAGATAATTAAAATGCTTTCCAAAAGGTATGTTTTAGAGATGGGGGTGATGGTCTAGAAACATTCAGAAATGCCCACCGCTTCCCCCTCCTGTTAAAGACAGATCTGCAGCTAAGCTTAAATGTGACATCCCCTTTCTATTAAATGGAAATGCATGGCATTAAAATTTACATTCAGCTTCCTAGATCAAGAAGCTGGAACACCTTTCCTATGAAGAAAGACTTAAACCACTTGAAGATTTGTATTTAAAAAAAACTTTTAAAAGAGGATGGCTAAGTGGGGGGTGTCAAAGGTTTTTGAAATTATGAATTATGTGGGGAAGAGTTGTGATTTCCTCTCCCATCTCTCCTAAGCCTAGAACCCAGAAGGTCACGCAGTGAAATAGATTGGCAGTGGATTCAATATATAATCAAAGAATTATGGAGTCAAAGGGACTTTTTTTGCAGAGGGTGATGAACAAGGATAGTCCTAATAGCAGCAATTTGACAATGTTTCAAGTACTGAGCTGTTAGGGGATTCTAGTTCAACCTTGTGCTCAAAGCAGGATCTGCAATACAGGATGCAGTTCTCGCATCTCTGACAGATGGCCTTACAGTTTCTGCTTAAATGTCTCTGGCAAAGGAGAGCCCACCATCTCCCAAGACAGTCTGTTCCACTCTTGCAGAGCTTTCCCACATTTCCCCTATTGTCGTGCCAAAATCAATTTCCCACCCATCGCTTCTAGTCCTGCCTTCAAGTTTGGTCCTCTAGACAAACCAAGGCACTGAGCCTCTTGGACTTGCTGATCGGAAGGTAGGTGGTTCAAATCCACACAGCGGGGTGAGCTCCGTTGCTATGTCCCAGCTTCTGCCAACCTAGCAGTTCTGCCAACCTAGCAGTTTGAAAGCATACCAATGCAAGTAGATAAATAGGCCCTGCTGCAGTGGGACTGTCCCTGAATAAGTTTGGCCCAACTCATAGCTGCGGACATACCTTAGACCTGGTGTTCACCTCTATGGATGTTGGTGATTAAGTAAAAGTGCCATGGTCAGATCACTTCCTGGTTCAACTGGACTTCTCCACGACCCTTCCCCTCTGCAGGGAGGTGGGACTGATTCGGATGGTCCGCCCCCACCACTTAGAATCATAGAATCATAGAGTTGGAAGAGACCACAAGGGCCACCCAGTCCAACCCCCCTGCCAAGCAGGAAACACCATCAAAGCATTCTTGACATATGGCTGTCAAGCCTCTGCTTAAAGACCTCCAAAGAAGGAGACTCCACCACACTTCTTGGCAGCAAATTCCACTGTCGAACAGCTCTTACTGTCAGGAAGTTCTTCCTAATGTTTAGGTGGAACCTTCTTTCTTGTAGTTTGAATCCATTGCTCCGTGTCCGCTTCTCTGGAGCAGCAGAAAACAACCTTTCTCCCTCCTCTATATGACATCCTTTTATATATCATATCACCCCTTAACCTTCTCTTCTCCAGGCTAAACATACCCAGCTCCCTAAGCCTTCCTCATAAGGCATCATTCCCAGGCCTTTGACCATTTTGGTTGCCCTCTTCTGGACACGTTCCAGCTTGTCAGTATCCTTCTTGAACTGTGGTGCCCAGAACTGGACACAGTACTCCAGGTGAGGTCTGACCAGAGCAGAATACAGTGGTACTATTACTTCCCTTGATCTAATGGATCTAAATTGTTTCCAGAGAGTGGTAGGGGATGTTTTATTTCATGTTGATGGCCTTTCAGCTGATTCCCTGGTGACCCGTTGGAATACAGAGTTAACCAGGGCTATTGACTATCTGGCTCCGAAGCGTCCCAGCAGATGTCAAGGCAATAAGCAACTATTTTACTTTTAAAATACAACTGAAGGTGGCCCTGTTTAGGCAAGTTTTTAATGTTTAATGTTTTTAATATTTGGTTGGAAGCTGCCCAGAGTGTCTGGGAAAACCCAGCCAGATGGGAGGGGCATAAATAAATTATTATTATTATTATTACCTACCTTTTACCTTTACTTCTTCTCAGAATACGTAATCAACTTGCAAAATTTGCTGCTATGAATTGTGCTCATGGCCACGGAGATTAGACAATTCTTGTGGGAGTAAGCTCCATAGTTTAACAATGAACTGATGGTACCAAATTCTTCAGGGTGGTGAAAGCAAACAGGGATTGAAATATCTCTCCAAATTTGGTGAATGGCCACAAAAACTGATTCAATGTAAACAACTTTGAAGTGATACACATTGGTGAGCATGCCCACATTTGAGCATTATTCAGCTGTTGGTCTATGTTTCCTTATTTGAGTTAGACTGGAGGAGTCCACACTCACACATATTTTAATTTGTACAAGAAGAGCAACTTTGGTCTTTCCCATTTATACCAGCAAGTGGTTCCCTTTTGTGTTTGTCCCTGCCTTCTAATTTGTTGATTCTATTATACTGCTTAAGTACCAAAAGGGTTGGTATGCAGAAAGCTGCATGCACACCCTATTTGTTTTTGGTTTTTTAAATTTCCTGCCAGGAAGTACGCAAAAACACACTGTCAGGCAATTGTACATTCTAAACACACACTTTGGTGGTTTTCTGGTTTTGTGCAAATCTGATGGATCCATACTCTGAGAAGCCAAGATACAGCCTGTGGAAGCAAGTTCCAAGGGGTGTGTTTGTCTGTGTATCGGCTGGCATCCTTCTTCCTGGATGCAGGTGGGGGTGGTCAAGGCTTTTGGCTGTTGTGAAGCTCTTTATTAGGAAAGATTAGAAGACAAAGAAAACAAAAAGGCAATGAGAATTAGAAGATGCCCCCCCTTTTGCTATCCATCTGCTCCTGACATGGCTGTTGGCTAGCTTGACTGGCAGAATGAAGACAGCTGCTTGTCTTGTCAAAGACAAAATCGACAGGAACATAATAGGGATTCAGTGTGTCACAGAGCATGGGAAATCAAGCTGCTAAGCATAGAAAGTGATGGCAAATTGAAGAGGTGTCAATTTTTGAAACGGAAGAATTGGCTGTGTAGCCTCTCATTCTGGAAGTAGTTTGTAAGGGCTGATTGGGAAATGAAGAAATCGGTATATAGAATCTGTGACTTAGCCAACAGGAGAAGGAAGGCAATAATTTTACCCATCAAACTGCCAGCAGCTGTGTTCATAGTGTTTTCAAAAGTTTCCATTTATGGAGCATTCATGTCGAATCAACAAATGTCTTCTTTTTTATTCAATGAAGAAGTTGGAGGGCAGCTGTGGGGAGAAATGTATGCTGCAGTTCTAAGCGCACTGAAATGAAGTCCCACAGAACTCATTGTGGCTCACTTCTGCATAGACAAGTATAGGTTTGCACTGTCAGATACATGAACCACACCCCCTTGGAGTTCATATTATTTTATTGTAAAACCCTACCCATCAAGAATATTTTCTCCCAGAACATCGTGACTTGTACCTCTGTAGACTGGTGATAGATCTGAAAGCTCTCCAACACACATAAAACATCCCTTCACATAGGAAACTAGGTGATGGGGAAAGCAGTTGTAGGAGAAGAGAACCGCTGAACTGCTCAACTCAGTCTCTTTGTTAACATAATGGCTGTAGTGGGTCCTGTAAGCATCCTGCATGTTCAGCATTAAAGAGTTGCCATGTTGCCAGAGACAAATAGGTGGGCCTTCATCTGGCTGAATGCTATGTCATCCTAGAGGTAGAAGAACAAGCATAGAGAGAGAGAGAGAGAGAGAGAGAGAGAGAGAGAGAGAGAGAGAGAGAGAGAGAGATTGTCCCTGTAAACCTAACAGAGTGTTAATGCTGTGACCTCCTCTATCTTGTGCTCCAGTTGTGTATAAGTGATAAAGCCATATATCCTGAAGATATCACAGTGCCCAGTGACCTTCATTCCAAGAAAACCAAACCTTTAGTACATGTTGGCACAACTGGGAGATTGGAGTGTGTGCAAGCTGTAGTCTAACGTTGTGTGTATGTAAAACACTTTCCTGCAACACTTACAACAAAATGCGCAGCAAACTGCTCACAAAACAATGGGGTAGGAGGGAATCCCTTTTAAAAGCAGACCATATCTGGTATTATATAGTGTGCACAATATACATTTCCATATATATTCTCAATGAAGTGTCACCCATCTGCTAAAGGAAGGATAAAGCATTTCCTGTGACTTTAGTGCCAACTGAGGAGAAAACAAATGAAGGAACAAAATCTGAAATCCTTTTTCATTCATAGCATCTCCCTAGGCCCTAGATCAATCCTCCTGAATTCTTTGGGGAATTTGCAAAAGGAAACCTCTACATTGTGTGATGTGGCCGTCCAAACAGCCCACAAAACTCCAGAAAAGGTAGGGGATCCCACCTTTTAAAACGCAAACTTTAAAGGTCTATCCATTTCCCCTTGTAATTTGTAATAGCACATTGTCAGCATTGAACGCACAGTTGTCGAGAAACCTAAACCATTGAAAACTTCATGCAAGACTCAACTCTGAGTAGGAAGATCCATTACTGCACAGTTCAAAGTTTGAAAAATGACCCATGGGTTCCGCTTTCACACCCCTTCCGCCACTGCTGCCATTCTTACTTCAGTGCCAGTCTTACAATAGCTGATGTGTTTTGGATAGCTAAGCATGCAGAGACAAATAAGACTGAAATTGCTGCGACAGAGTGTGACTCTTTCATTAGCTGCGCAGTGCATGGGCTTGCAGCCTTTAGGGGTAAATCCAAGTGGCAGCTTTATTGAGAAACCATATGTCAGCTGGTCGATTGGTCTAGGGTAATAAATAATGGCCTGTTTTAAAAGGCACCCTCCTTCTGTTGCAAATCTGGTTTGCTTTGGTTTGATGTCCTAGGCTGAGTATACACCAGAGTGTTAATGCGTACATGAGCCCATGCCTATTTTCGCATATGTGAAATGCTTTCAATTAAACTCTATCTCAGTGTTTCCTTGCCACACCAGTGGCTGGTGCCTGTATACTGTTGCTCTTTCCGCTCAATTTGTCCTTTCCCAACTATCCTGATTTCTGGAAACCTGAGCTCCATTGTGGAAATGCATGCAGGAATTTGCAGAGGAGGAGCTGGGTGCTCTGGCACACATGCTGCCCGCGACTCTCCCGATTCCTGAGCTGTCAAAACAACAGTTCCCCCTTTCCCCGACGGGGTAGAGTCCCGAGCCGTCGGGGGAAGGGGGGAGCTGCACCACTTTGCCGGCAGCCTTCCCTCTTCATTTTGACAGCTCGGAAGTCGGAGAAGGCTTGGGAGTTGTGGGCGCACGCGCCGAATGTCACCCCTCCTCAGGATGACCCCCGGGGCGGGCCGGCCCCACCGCACGCCCTTTCTCCACTACTGGGAATTTGTTTACCTCTGCATGCAACCATTTCTTTTTATTTCAAGTTCATAAGTTTATTGCTCTACCAAAGGCCATGACAAACTTGTATTAGGCATTTTTTGTTGGCATCTGTCTGTCTCAAGAGACAATGGAGTGCATCTCCAGGGGTGAAGTCAAAGCACTGCATTTGGAGCAGTGAAGTGATTCTATCCAGAACAGCCAATCCCTTAGTTGATATTATTCAAGGTCAAAGCAGAGCTCAGTTTATTTACTTTTGAGATACAAGTTTCCCTATATACATACTTACACAAAACATTGGCAAAAATAAATAAATAAATAAATAAATAAATAAATAAGTGTGTGTTGCGCCTCTCTCTGCACCACCAATCCACCAAAGAGCCCCTTGCCACTAGAAGTAGGGGTAGGAGTGATAAATGCACTAGAGACGGTGAGGAAATTTGATTCAGTTTTCATTTAAAGGTGAACTTGCCTAATTTGTACTTTCCAAAACAAGATGTGAACTGAAGTGCAGCCGCCCTTTGAAGTTTGCATTTTTCTGAATTTTGCAGTGCAGTTCTCCAGCCAAGTAATATATGCAAAAATGCACATAGGGTAAAGTACGCATATAAATATATGTAGGGGCATACAGAATATAACATACAGAAACAGATTACATTAGGGAAATTGCTTTGGAAAAAGCAATATTGGAAGGCATTGGAAGGAATTCACTCTAAAATGCTGGTGAATTTTCATGAGTACACACACACACACACACACACAGCCAGTAGTAGTTCTGCCTCCCTGAACTTTTAGCATGAGAAGGCACTGTTTTAGGCTGGGTCAAGGGAGAGCTCTGCCCCTTCTGACTGCAACAGCCTGTAGCACAGCAGATCAGGGGTTTGGATTGCAGTCTTCATTTCCATTCTAGCCATGAAAATTACTTTAAACACCTCCTATTCAACACTTACTTGATAACTTCTAAAAAGAGAAGCATTCTCTTAACATTGCCAATATGCCAAATGGCAGAGCCTGTTGGCATGAGAACATGAAAAAGCATGGACGCTTTGGAGAGCATTGCAACAAATGATAGGAGTCTTGTGTTCCAATTATTATTCACACTTAACTGACAAAAGCTGCTCCCTTGTGAGTTGCTTGACAAGCAATTTGCTGTTGGCAGGGATGAAAATCACCAAGTGTTTTGTTCCATCAGAAACTCAGAAAGTTCTTTCCTTCCCCCTCTCAACCTCTCACTCCCACTCCCTCATCTTCTCCGTTCCTGTTGCTTCTTTGTGAAGTTCAGCTGAAATGAGCATATAATAGGGAAATCTGAAAGCCAATAGGACCCATCAAATAAATATTATACAAAATAAAAATAAAAACGGACATACAGTATCTCTTCCCACCATCTGGCAATATATGGGAGAACTCTCCCTTGTGAAAATTCTTTCTGCATTTGAGTTCTCCATGCAGAATGTATAGTTTTTTGAAGTGGACCTTTGGAAGCAGTCTAAGGCCTTTTAATTTGGCCTGATTTTGGGTGGCAAAGATTTAACAAGCTGATGCTGGGATTTGGATATATTTTAAACTGTTGGCATTTTGATGAACAGATATCTGCCCAACTGGCTGTCTACAGAGAACCACTGACTCCAATCTGATTCCGTCTATCAAACAGGAGTGTTTGGGTTGAAAACTGCAGTAAACCCAACTTCTAGTCTGGAAGTGCTGCCAGTGACATAGTTTGGTCTGCGTGGAGGGGTGTATGGGAGGGAGGGAATGGATGGAGTACACATGCGCATTCAACTGTCCAACTGTGTCACCCAGGAGATCACAACCACAGAGATAAGAAAAGAAGAGTCCTTCCGTTATCTGGAGAGGTCACTTCCTGGTTTGTATGGAGAAGGCATTTTCAATGGAGCCCAGCGACGGAAGCATGCAGCTGTGTTGAGGCAGGAGTGGATGTTGAAATTTTGTGCCCCTAATCATTTTGCTCCCCATTGCTACACCACTGAGTGCTGATGACCATATCAAGCTTCATTGTGTTTTGATATTAATGCTTGATTGATAAATTTTCTTTATTATAATTGTTGTGACGTGGGGTTCGTGATTTCAGCTCTCTTGACATACCGTAATACGCTAGTAACACTTCTTTATTAAAGCAAACAAGACTAAGCTCTGAGGAGAGGAAAGCTACATTTATAGGGACAGGGGACTAGCTAGAAAGGGATACATTTTGGAGGGAACAATATCAGGCAATCACAGTGCTGCCTTTTGGAGGAAACCAATAAGACAGAGGATCCAAATACAGCAGCTTAAATGAACCAATAGTAGCTGTACCTTCTGGAACCAAAAGGCAGTTACTTTACCCTAATGCAAATATAGACAATAGTATTACAGATATAAAATCCTTTGACTCAATACACAACAATAATTGCACCAAGCATTATATGCACATGTGATATCTGCGTTCTTGCACTTTTTGATCCTTGCAAGCCAAGTTGCAGGGAAACAATCAGTTTCCAAAGTCAGTTACAGAGGTACAAGCCATTTTGTTTAGGTACTTCTATTGCTAGAAATGAGTGCTGATAACATGTTTGCCAAATTTAAGGTTAAAACAAGATGGGTCATTTTAAGTTCATTTTCTGTCGCTAGAATAAATTTGCTTCCGAAGCAGAAATAATTTTTCAATGACAAGTCATGCCGCTGAAATTAGCAAATTTTAATGGGTGCAACATTTGCTGCAAATATTCAGTTGTGTTAGAAGCTGGTCGATGCAGCCAAGTTTCTGAGTGCTAATGTCCATAGCAATAGCAGTGGGAGCTGCGCAGTGTTCCAGCAGACCACTTTTAGAACAAGAGTATATAATTTAATTTGCTAAGCCTTTCAATACAACTGCTGTGCACTTATAATGCCTCTGTGTTCTTACATGACTACCATTTACCACAATCACTACTTACAGTGAATGCTAATTTTAAATATAGGAAGACAATAAAGAGATGTTTCTGAGTGGGGACTGTGGTTTAATCCCTGGAGAAGAGGAACAGGAGGGTCAGGTCCAGTTCAGGGCAGGCTGCTTTCTCCCATTGAAGACATATCACAAAAAAAAGGAAATCTACCTGTTGCTGCTTCAAGAGCAGTGGACCAAGCGCTCTATGTGGGGCTACCTTTGAAGGTGACCCGGAAACTACAATTAATCCAGAATGCGGCAGCTAGACTGGTGACTGGGAGTAGCCGCCGAGACCACATAACACCGGTCCTGAGAGATCTACATTGGCTCCCAGTATGTTTCCGAGCACAATTCAAAGTGTTGGTGCTGACCTTTAAAGCCCTAAACGGCCTCGGTCCAGTATACCTGAAGGAGCATCTCCACCTCCATCGTTCTGCCCGGACACTGAGGTCCAGCACCGAGGGCCTTCTGGCGGTTCCCTCGTTGCGAGAAGTTACAAGGAACCAGGCAGAGGGCCTTCTCGGTAGTGGCACCCGCCCTGTGGAACGCCCTCCCACCAGATGTCAAAGAGAAAAACAACTACCAGACTTTTAGAGGACATCTGAAGGCAGCCCTGTTTAGGGAAGCTTTTAATGTTTAATAAATTATTGTATTTTAATACTTCTGTAGGAAGCTGCCCAGAGTGGCTGGGGAAACCCAGCCAGATGGGCGGGGTATAAATAATAATAATATATTATTATTATTATTATTATTATTATTATTATTATTATTATTATTACATGTGGCCTCCAGCTTTATTTCATGTGGATAGGGGGAGCTTGGAAGAAGATAAGGGGGATGAAGGGGAAAACCCAGGGGAAAATGGAAAAAGTGATGGAAAGAGGGGTGGGAAACCCCTCTAAACAGCTGAGACCTTTGGCATGAGCATCTTTTCCCATGCTGCCAGGCCGGCAGGTGCGGAATCAGGGAGTGAGATAAGAGTTGAAAACCCTGGTGAGCCACAGGGGGTGGGCCGCTCCTAGCTCCACTCTGGCGGGGGCAACGCAGGGGCAGTGCCCCCGGCCCCTGGCCCGCCCCTCGCCTCGTCCGCCCGAGCAGGAAGAAGCAGAGCGTTTAAACGGCTGCTGCTTTCTTTCCGTACAAGGAGAAGGGAGGAGGGAGCCGCGAAAGCCCAGTGCGTCCCTTCTCCCTGCACGGAAAGAAAGCGGCAGCCGCTTGCTTACATGGTGTCAAATACCTACTATCATATGTGCATCGCTTATCTGAACATCCGAACAACCCCAACTCCCAGACACTGCAGCCGTATTAATTCACATTTCATCCCCCACCCACCCACCTTCTCTCTCACAGTCCCCAGCTGTCCCCGTCTTCACCTCTTCCACATTTTGGTTATTTCACATTCCCAGACATCATCTAAGAAACCCCACGAAAAGCTTATACCATAATTAAGGCACCATAAAACAATGTGCCCCATCCCCCTGCAGCAGATTAACATGTCTACCCCACTGGAAATGATCGTGTTGTGGTGAATGCTGACGGGGAGGTATCTTTCGTCGGACTTTTATGCAGGAAAACATAATGTGCAAGGCTAACACTGGCAGCCATTCCAACAGGTTGTGACAGAGGGATAGCAGCACCAGCTCTGCTGAAAGACCTACGCCGTCATGCCATCCCTCCCTCAACTATCCCCTGGAGGAATATATATCTTACTGGGCTACAACAGAGGGAAATATGGTAAGCAAGGACACTCCTTTGTCTCTGCTGAGAGGCTGGTTCCATTCAGTTCTCCTTGCAGGGGCGTAGGAAGATAGGGGTGGTGGGGGCGGTGCGCCCCGAGTGACGTGATCCCAGGGACGCCATTGCCGCTGCCCGCCCCACCCCAAAATGTGTGCTACGTCACTGCACACGGTGCACCCCACCCCCAAAACGTGTGCCACATCACTGCACATGGTGTGCCCCGCCTCCAGAACGTGCACCACGTCACTGGGGGGCATCGTGCCTGCTCTCTGCCCCCGGTGGCAGAGCATGAAGCTCCGCCGCTGTCTCCTTGAAAGGTTCCTATTCCAGCTGGCCCTTGTAAGAACTTTGTAACTAAGAAGTCATCTCTGAGTTTGCTTGTTTCATCTGCTCCCCCCTTTCCCCCTCCTCCTTTTGTGTTTTGCCTCTTGGGTTATAAGCCTGAGGGTAGAGACTGTCTTATTACTGGTCTTTGTTACAGATCTTTATTGTGGATCTTTGGGAGCTACACTGGGAGCCTTTTTTAGCTGAAGAGCAGGGTAAAAAAAAAATGCTTCAAATAAATAAATACGTTTCCTCGGGGGAATTGCCTGGTAATGACTGAGGAAGTTCAAGGGATGTGTCTTCATGGGAATTCATTAGGAGAGGATGGCTCGGAATGTGAAAACACCAAAACTAGGGGGAGTTGGAAAGGAGAGAGAGAGAGAGAACAATAGAATTAGTTTTGGGACAGAGAAAGGGAACAGGTTTTGTGAGACTGAAAAAGGAGCTGCAGTATATGGCAGATTGTGAGCTGAAGACTCAAAGGCATATTGGGGTGTGGATATGAGATCCTTGATTTGCTGCTTTTAGATGTGGCTTGGTTGGTGTGTTTTTTTGCCACATATTTATTTACTGTAAATATAGCCTGCCCTTCACCAAATGGTCCCAGGGCAAGTTACACAAAAAACAGAAAGAAGAAGTAAATCATGACATAAAATAAAAAACCACAAAAACAACCAACATCAGAGCCACAAAACAGCAGTACAGAGCTGCAGTACCCAGCAACATGTCATCCTGGAGGAGGAGGAGGCAGGAAGAGATCCACTCAACCAAAGGCCATCAAGAATTGCCATTGAAAAGCATACAGTGATGGTGAAAGGCACACTTAAGAGAGAAGGCCATTCCACAACCTCTATGCCCAATTTTCTATGTATGTAAATAAATAAAATACTATAATATGATAAAAGTTTCCTGAGAAAACCCAATTCAGGTATTCATACTGGCTCTGCAATGCCTAAGGGATAGGGGAGCAATGCAATAATATTATGCCCTGAGAAATGGCAGGGGCAGAAAATACCTCTGAAGCCACAATTATTTCTGCTGATTCTAAAGAGGCATGCAATACTAGGTATGCTTATTATTTATTTTTATCTGTTTATAGATAAGTTCACAACCAGAACCTACAGAAGCAGCATAAAGGTAAAGGGACCCCTGACCATTAGGTCCAGTCGTGACCGACTCTGGGGTTGCGGCGCTCATCTCGAGTTATTGGCCGAGGGAGCCGGCGTACAGCTTCCAGGTCATGTGGCCAGCATGACAAAGTTGCTTCTGGCAAACCAGAGCAGCACATGGAAACGCCGTTTACCTTCCCGCTATAGCGGTTCCTATTTATCTACTTGCATTTTGATGTGCTTTCGAACTGCTAGGTTGGCAGGAGCTGGGACCAAGCAATGAGAGCTCACCCCGTCACAGGGATTCGAACCACCGACCTTCTGATCAGCAAGCCCTAGGCTCAGTGGTTTAGCCCACAGCGCCACCTGGGTCCCTACAGAAGCAGCATACAGTGAGATAAAAGATGCCTGTTTACTCAGAAATAAGCCCCGCTGACTTTCATGGGGCTTCCTCCCAAGGAAGTGTGCTGAGGACTGCAGCCTTCACTTCATTTTCCAGAGGAATTGTGAACCCGTGCAAAAGCGAAACGGAAAGAAAATGCTGTCCGTTTGTCATTGATGTGGGGGGTTATGCAACTCGTCCTCAGGTCTGCATAACAACAGCTCTCCCTGCGTATTGAGTCAGTGAGATATCTCTGCAAAGCACAATAAGTTTGGTAAAATGTCACTTCATTTTCTAGGAAGTGATCCTAATCTCTCTGAATTCTCTTGCCGGCAGGTGGTGCCCCCTCCTGAGCTCTGCCCTGCCTGCCTTCTCCAAGCCCAGTGGATTGATCACAAGCACCAGAAGAGCAATCTGTTAGAAACAGGTTTGTTCCTCCTGCAACTCCCTCCCCCCCATGGCTGCCGCCTCTGGTCTGAAGAGGTTTGTTTTCCAAACATCTGTGATTACTGCTGTGTGTTGAGAAAGGAGATTGCTCCATCCCGTACTTCATCTGTTTTCTTGCCACTTTTGCATGGTGCCAACTCCACACAAAGCCTGGGGCATGGATGGAGAAGAAAGCCACTTCTGACCTGAAGTGAAACATTGCCAGGAAAGTTAAAGTACAGTGGTGCCTCGGGTTACAAACTTAATTCGTTCCGGAGGTCCGTTCTTAACCCGAAACCGTTCTTAACCTGAGGTGCGCTTTCGCTAATGGGGCCTCTCGCTGCCACACAATTTCCGTTCTAATCCTGGGGCAAATTCTGCAAACCGGAGCAACTACTTCCGGGTTAGCAGAGTTTGTAACCTGAAGCGTTTGTAACCTGAGGTGCCACTGTAATTGACTGGAGAACAGACTTCAGGCAACCCTGAAGTCATTTCTAGTATTTGCCCGACATGCACTCCTGCAGCACTGAAGTGAGCTACCTGCAGCCCAAGTGTTGTATGCTGCCCTCGGCTGAATTTTACGTGGGAGGAAATAAAAATTGGGGCAGGGGTGGGGAAAGGATGGTAGAAAGAGAGAGAGAAAATGAGGTGGCAGAAAGAGAGAGACAGATAAAAGGGATGCCCCACCCACTTTTGACTCTGGCTCCACCCACTGCTGCCATGCATCCCCCCAAGATATTATGCTTCGGGGGACAGAAAGAGAAGGGGTTTCCCCACTCCTGGCAGCATCTTAAAACCAATGAGTTGGGATGGCAGTGGAGGCATTAATTTAATGGCATCTCTGTCCCACCCACATACAGAGTAGAGGGAACGGACTTTCATATCAAATCTAAGAGGAGCCCTAGTGGAGCTCTGACCAGAGGCCCATCTAATTGTTTCCCACAACGAGCCGACTTGGGGCCGGCCCAATATATTTTGGCACCTGAGGCGAATCACAAAATGGCGCTCTCCCATGCCAGGGAAGATGGGGTGAATGAAGATCTATATCAGGAACAAGGGGGGAGGGAATAAAGAGCTGCATGGGGAACAAGGGTGGGAGGAGACCGGCAGTGCCTTCTATTCACCAAGAGGCTGCTGTAGAGCCAGCATAGGGGGAACTGCTGAGGAGGCCTCCAAGGAGCATGCCACAGCCATTGCTGCCATGAAGGCAGCAGTGGCAGCAATGGGCAATACATTCCTTGGAGGCTGGATCTGCTGCTCCTGTGGATCTGCTGCCTGAGGCAGTTGCCTCACCTTGCCTCATAGGCGGGCTGCCCTGAGACAACCAGATGCTTCTAGAAAGATCACCGGTCATACATGAAGCTTATTTTCATCCCCTGCTGTTGCTCTCCAGAAACTGGTACCCTGAGGTTACCTGGAATGTGTATAGAGCTGTTATGACCAGCTGAATGCTCATCTTCCCATTGTTGGCCACACAAAGATTCCCCTTTCCCCTCAGCCTGATTCTGATACCAGAAGTGATCCAGGCTGGGACAAAAGTAGATGGGGCAGCTGTCTACAGAGTTCTCCTCATCCAGACACCCTGTTTTGTTGCTAAAATCACACACACAAACCACCACCACCCCATTTTACACATGAACAAGGCAGACCTGTGATGTCACATCTTGTGGTTGAGACCCTAAAGGCCCTAATTCACTGAA
Organism: Zootoca vivipara; assembly: GCF_965207765.1. Classification (NCBI taxonomy): domain Eukaryota; kingdom Metazoa; phylum Chordata; class Lepidosauria; order Squamata; family Lacertidae; genus Zootoca; species Zootoca vivipara. The sequence continues at coordinate 62,097,117 of NC_142584.1, read as the reverse complement.
GCAGTGTCAAAATCTCCCTGCAGACCGCTGCCCTGTTCACCTTTCTCTCATACTTCTTGTATCAGAATCAGGTGGGGGAGGGGAATGAAATTAAAAGGAAAACTGGTTGGCCAGGCGATGAAAGATAATGCTCATTAGCATGAAATCCCTTTTTAAGGGGAAGTTCTGTGACATTTGTCTTCCTTGCAAATTATGATAAACGTTGAGAAACAAATAATTAGGGAGTTGCCACAGCTAAGTGTAAACTCCATTGATGATTATAACTTCCCACATGGACTTGATGCTGACCTGCAACTTGTGAACGCATAGAAAAGTGTCATGTGCACAGAGTATTGCTCTGGAGGCATTTATTTGCAGGTACCGGGAGCTATCCATGAATTTCCACATGACATTGGTCATGATACATTGGTCACAGTTTATTTGTCAGAAAACTTTCCCCCCACAGTTTCCAATAAACATTGCCATAAGCTTGACACTTACCCATAAAACATCAGCTCAATGTTTTTTTGCTGCACATGAAAAAATGATTCAGATTTTTAGAGAGAACACATATCCAAGTTACAGATAAATTCTTATGGTTACAAAACTGTTAAATTGGTCACACCTTTTGAAAATACAATAAAAAGAAAGCATTTACATGTTGCATACTTCTTGATTATTTTTATAAGGAAGAGCAAGCTAACTAACAAACGAATATGTTTGTTAATAATGTTAATTAGAGTTCAAATAATATCAGCTTAAACAAAAAAAATATTATGTTTAGAAGCTTTCAAATTTTGCATTGGTCACTACGGAATAATCGCTCAGTCTTCATGTTACTGATGAGAGAAAATGTGTGTGAGCGCGTGCACACATATATTCACAATAAAATAAAATTGCACTCTAAAAATAATGCAACAAAAACAGTGATTTTGAAAAGGAACGTATCATTTTCTACACACCACCAATTGGTGAAAGCTCTCCAACTCCTTCCCTCGCAAAGTGCTAGGGAACAAAATAATTGCATAATTAGTAATGAATCTCACACGTCATGGAACATGGAGCAAGTACAAAATGTTTCACTTCAGTCTTCTAAAGTGGCAATATACTGTTTTTTTTTCTTTTTTTAACACACACACACACACACACACACACCTGATTTGAATATACCCATAGCCACACTATGAAATCCTTGAAACACACAAAGAGAATCTCTGTGTATATAGCTGACAAGGAGGCATTGTCTTCTTTTTCTAACAAACATAGGCCAGGATCCAAAGAACCATGAAGCTGGTTCCCTGCGGCCAGGGATGCTCTTCCTCTCTGTTTCTCCAGTGGCACATGCCTGTACCAGGTTGCCCCTTAAACCAAGGGGATATTAATAAGCACACTTTGAGATATGGCAGGTGGGGTTTGCTAGGCAAAGAAAGTGGGTCAAAACCTTCACTGGACTTGCCCAGTCCCTGCTTCTCTGAATCTCTACCAAGAAGAAAACTAGATTCTGGGCTGGCTAGCTAGCTAGATATGTACTGGGTGTGTGGTATATATGAAACCATAAGTCAGTGCATCAGCTGCAGAAATAGCAGGTGCCTTTAACCAGGTTGATTTGTTCACTCACCTGCACCACCAACACCATATTGTTCTGCACACAGAGCAACTAAGGACAGCCGTGTTTCTCGGCATTTTAAGAGACCCCTGTTTGCCAGAGGATGCTGCCAAATGGCCCTTGTCCATGGCAGAGGGATCGGAGACTTATATAGAAAGAGGGTGTTTATGAAAAGAGATGTTCCTTGTTGGGGCATGTGCAGAGTGCCAATGGCACAGAAAAATGCCAGCCCCTTTACTGACAGTGTAATGCAGTTATACAGTTTGTAGGTTACATACAGTTCGGCATGAGAATGGCAAAGGCACTTTCCTCTCCTAGAGATGCCTGCCACACTACACCACTGAACTAAGAGCCATGCGGATATGCGAGGATATTGTGCTCTTATTCTGTTGTTGTCAGTGGCCCAGCTGGGTGCCCCTAAGCAGAATAATCTGGCAGCTTTACCCCGCTAACGGAGCTGAAGCATCACCCTCTTATAAGAAATGCATCCTGAATGGTGTGCATGGCATAGTGCATGGGTCGGCAAACTAAGGGCCTGGGCCAAATCAGGCCCAATTGCCTTCTGGATCCAGCCTGCGGGTGGTCTGAGAATCGGCGCGTGGATCGCCAGCACACACGTTCTTTCCCTCTCCCTCTCCCTCACATGGCGGCAGCGCCGGTGCCTCCTCCCTCCCTCCCTCCTCCTGGCTTCTCCCTGCCCTGCCTAGAGGAGGAAGGGGGCTGGGTTTTGTTGGTGCCGGCAGCCCCTCTCCAGAGCCCTTTCGCGTGCCGCTCATCGTTCCGCCGCAACCGTCACCAGCCACTGCTGCTCGGAAGACACAGGTAAGCAGCCACTGGGGCTCGTGGTGCTCTTGCATCACCCCCCCCCCCAAAATATAGTCCTGCCCCCCACAAGATCTGAGGGACAGTGAAGCAGCCCCCTGCTGAAAAAGTTTGCTGATGCCAAAGAAAGCTTCGACCTGACTGGTGCACAAGTGACCAAACATTTCTTAACAGGCTTGACACATGGATCAGTGCAACTGATCCAGCGCTAGATACTGGGGGACACACCTCTGCAGGAGTAATTGTCTGCCAGGGAATGGCTTCAGGAGACATGGATGTGGTCCAGTGGCATCTGCACAATGCAGACTGCAAGTTGCTCAGAGAGATGGTGTAATGCAGAAAATGTCTGTATGGGCAACATGAAGGACACACTTTCAGAATGAAAGGGTCTTGGAGTAGGACCCTGGCATGCATTTGCATGAATTATGGTTCTTGTTTCATAGGAAACCTGAACAACGGAAAGGAAAAATGCGAGGAGTCTAAAATGTTCATTTTAAAAATCACTTTCAGAAATAGACTGGAAAGAGAAGTTGCTGAACTGCGATTTATCACCAAACTTAAAACCATGGAGAGACCTTGTCTGAATAAAGACATTGGATTCTTATCTCATTATACACGATAAAGCTATCTTTAGCACCCCTTGCTTTTCCTGTGGGACCAATTGCAGTCATAAACAGTCATAAATTCTTCCTGTAAGACCAAATGCAGTCAAAAAGCACCACCCTTCTGAGTAATACCCCTCCCCACCCTCTCACTATATATAAGGGTCTGGTGACTTCTGTTTCAGTGTGTCTGAAGAAGTGTGCATGCACACGAAAGCTCATACCAATGACAAACTTAGTTGGTTTCTAAGGTGCTACTGGAAGGAATTTTTTTATTTTGTTTCAACCTATAGGCAGTAAAGGATCCAGACAACAATTATGCTGATTTTGTGTAGTATTCCTCTCATTTGAGGCACCAGATGATGTTGATGAAATCTGTTGCAATTGATGGAGCATGGCCTCAGGAGTTCTGGCAATGAAATTATAATTTCTCTTTGTCTCCTCTGTGAGTGATGCTACATTTATATGGTTGTTTAGCTCTTGTTTACCAGGAGGGGGAGTGGGAGGACTACAGAGTAACGGGGAAGTCTTCAGACACCATTTATTCTCTTTTATTGAAACCCTAAGTGCTTGTACTGTCATCACCGAGCTGAGAACACAAAGCAGGCCTGATTGAGTTGAAAGGTAAATGGCTTGTGTGTGTGCGTGGGGGGGGGGGGGTTGAGCAGGGAAGAAAGACATTCTGCTACTCATTCGGGAGGGTATGCTAGGCCTTGTATACAATGTATTTATAAAGGGCTCCACATTCCTGCAACGGCACACCTGAACCATAAGAAACACAAGGAAATGCATAGTATATTCCTGTGTATAAGACTACTTTTTAACCCAGGAAAATCTTCTCAAAAGTCGGGGGTCATCTTATACGCCGGGTCATATTTCTTATACGGCGAGTATATCCCAAACTCTATATTTTAGCTGGAAAAGTTGGGGGTCGTCTTATACGTCCAGTCGTCTTATACGCCGGAATATACGGCACTATTGTTATTTTTGCTTCAGTTTCTTTTACGATATTCTACTGAATGGTACAGCTGAGAGGTGTTCAGGAAAAGACTTTACATTGTTAGTGGTACAGTGGTACCTCAGGTTAAGAACTTAATTCGTTCTGGAGGTCCGTTCTTAACCTGAAACTGTTCTTAACCTGAGGTACCACTTTAGCTAATGGGGCCTCCCGCTGCCGCCACCGTGCGATTTCTGTTCTCATCCTGAAGCAAAGTTCTTAACCTGAGGTACTATTTCTGGGTTAGCGGAGTCTGTAACCTGAAGCGTCTGTAACCTGAAGCGTCTGTAACCCGAGGTACCACTGTACAGCCAGTACTGGTTTCAGCCTCTCAGGTGGGCGCCATTGTCATTATAAGAGAACAAGGGAGGCATTCATGGTGAGTTCTGGAACCTCATTTTCTAGAAAAATAGCACTGGGTACAGCTGGTGTTCACTCCTCTTCCTCCTCTCCCCCCCCTAGGAACTAGAAGTTGCACCCCTGCTCCCTCTGCTCACCAACTCTGCTGCCATGCCCCCCACATTCACTCCCTTCCCCTTCCAACCCCATGCAACTATTAAGCTTGCTTTCCACCTTCCCAACTCCATTTCCAAAGCCACTGCTCTCTTCTGTCCTGCAGTTTCAGTTTCTACCTGTTTACACCTTCACCCCATGCCCATGCCTCCTCTGTTCCATTATTGATTAAATTCCTATAACCACCCTTCATCTGAGGATCACAGGGAGGTTTACAATATAAAAACACAAAAATACATACTGCAATAACAAACAAAAACAACACCTCGCCCCCCCCTCCAGTTTAAAAGACCATTGATTCTAAAGGCCTGGGAGAAGAGGAATGTTTTTGCCTGGTGCCTAAACAATGGCTGCAGGCGAGCTTCCCTGGGAAGAGTAGCCCACAAGCAGGGAGCCACCACAGAAAAAGCCTGTTATTGTGTTGCCACCCTCTGGACCTCTCGTGGAAGCACACAAAGAAGGGCTGGCTTGCCTGACAGCGAGAGGCTCAGCAGGTGGAAGGCTAATAGGAGGGACAGGGGAACTGTAGATGGCAAGATTGAAATCTCTCTTCTTACACACACCCCCCCGTTCATATCCTTACCACAAATAGCAGTCTCAAGGTCCCTCATTGGTCCCCCTTGCATGCAAACCACCCCCACAGGAGCCTCCTGCATCTTCCTCTTCCCACACATTGCAATGACTAAGCAAGGGGAGTTGCACAAAAAGGGGAGGAGGAGAGGGGCACGGCCCCTAATTTGATACACACAGTGGTACCTTGGTTCTCAAACACCTTGGTACTCAAACACCCTAGGTTCCCAAACGCCAAAAACCCAGAAGTGTGTGTTCTGGTTTTCGAACGGTTTTTGGAAGCCGAATGTCCAATGCAGCTGTTGGCTACTGTTTCTAGGGCACCTGCACCAATCAGAAGCCGTGTCTTGGTTTTTGAACATTTCGGAAGTCAAATGGACTTCTGGAAGGCATCAAGTTAGAGAATTAAGGACCACTGTATTTGGTGCTTTTGTTTTTGCTACTTATTTTGCGTTTTTGAGGCATTTTCAGTTAATTTGTTTTTGTGACTGTATGGAACCCAGTTCAGCTACTGATTGATCAGCTACTGTAATCAGTACAGTACAGGTGAGATTAAATTTTTTAAAAAATCATCTACAATACCGTCTTATTTATTTTACAGTACAGCACATTGATTATTGCTTTCATTTTGTGGATCAATGGTTTTGTTAGATAATAAACTTCATGTTAAACTGCTGTTTTAGGGGTCGTTTTCAAAGGTCTGGAAATGCTTTACCAAGCGCACCTTGGTTTTGCAATGCTTTGGTTTTGTAATGGACTTCTGTAACGGATTAAGTTTGAGAACCAAGGTACCACTGTATAGAGAAAAAACTGTGTTTCCTTACTTCTTATTGCTCCTGCCTTGTCTGATTCTTGTTAGAGAAAGACACTGCAACACTGCAACAGATGCACAAGCACATCCTTCCATTGCCTCTGTCTCTTGTCACTCGGAGCTTTGAAAGGGTTTTGGCTCTTTTAAAGAGATTAGCAATTGCCTCGGCTAGAGACAGGGATGTGTGAATATGGAATTAGGCAAGGGAGATGCAGCATCAAATAATGGCTGGCATTTGCAGATACATAGCACTGTAATTGGCAGGGTCACTGTGATGAGGTCTACATCTGCACCGTATCCCAGACCCCAAATCTGTTTTTAGTACCAAAGCAGACAAAGTGAGGTGTGAATTTTAAAAAGGTGCCTCTAAGCATAGGAGTAGTACCTTTCTCTCACACAGCCTGTTTGCTCAGAGATTGCTGATTGCTCAGAGAGCTTAGTTTTAAGAAAGTTATGTCACCATTAGAAAGACAAAATAGGCAGGGATGGGGAGCTTGCAGTTCTCCTGATATTATTGGACTACACCTCTTATAAGCATGGGCGTACCCAGCATGGGGCAAGGGTGGCAGCTGCCCCCCCCAGAAGCAGGGCAGCTGGAGAGGACAGGCAGGGACGCTGCCTGCTGTGCTCCGCCTCAGCCTGCTTGGTTGAAGCAAAACGGCAGCAGCAACAGCGAAGCTGCCTCCGTTGAAAAAAAACCTGGACCTGGGCTAACTTCAGCCCACACTCCTTCAAGTCACAGCGAGCACAGCACAGAAAGTGCTGCCCCACAATGCTCCGCGGCACCTCATTTGCTTCGCTGCTGCTGCCTTGTTTTAGTCACCGCTGCCATTAAAGGAGCGGGCGAGGCAGGAGTGCAAGCGCGGGTGGCTCTGTGTGCTGCCTTGCAAACGGCCCCCTTTCCTCTGGGGGGCGTGGACGTTGACCATGCCTCCTTGGGGGATCCTGGCCATGTCATTGCCAGCTAGCCAATCGGGTGGCTGGGGGCGTGGCTGGTGTGCCCCCCCTAGCTTTGATCCTGGGTACGCCCATGGTCAGTGGTCACAGATGATGGAAGTTGTAGTCTGGGAACATCTGAAGAGCTGCAGGTTCCTCATCCTTCAACTATAGGGACCAGCTTTTGTTGGCGTAGGACTGTGGGTGCTTTTGAGTTATTCACCAAGCAGCTTAAGATAAGAATACAATTCTGCCTAAATAAATGAATCGCTATACACACCAACAGAAAATCTCCCAGAATCATTTCATCTTCAACAGCCATGGAACTCAATTTAGAAAAAAACAAACAAACACCTTTCTTGATGCTGATGAACTAAATAAATGGAAACTCCCAGGTTCAGAGGCAGTAAGCTACTGAATAATACTTGCTGACGGCGACAGCAGGTCTGAGCCATTGCCTTTGTGTTCCACTTGGGCATAGCTGCCAAGTTTTCCCTTTTCTCGCGAGGAAGCCTATTCAGCATAAGGGAAAATCCCTTAAAAAAAGGGATAACTTGGCAGCTATGCTTGGGCCCCTGTTCAGCAAAGGACTTTTATGAAACATCCTCTTATCCAGAGAATATGGTGCAACTGGGCTTGATTGACGCAAGCAAACTTTCCCTGTTTGCAGTTACCTTTTTTGAGTGTCACTCTCCCGTGTATAGGGATTGCTGGTGTCATTAACAGTTGAAAAGCATGTTAGGGCAATATTGTTGTAAGCATGCCTTTAGTTATATAAAATGCTTCAATGTCCCCGGGGTTTTGTATACTTGTTAGGGAACCCTACATAGTGGGCTTTGATGGCTGGCAGCTTTACCAGGCAATTAGAATTTGTGTCAAGCTGTTCCGTTGGGGTGAGGGAAATAAATAAGTGAGCAGGTTGAACTGCCCAATGTTGCCAGATCTGCTCATGACTAAAATTGCTTTGCAGCTTGCAGCACTAGAACAGAAAGATAAAACAGCATGATGATTAGTTGTTACAAATTAGACAGGCTACCCAAACCATGTTGCCTGGACCATAAGCTTAAACGGAGACAGGTGGATAAATGCCTTATCTTTGTTGGGTACTAGAGAACCATGAAGAAAACAATGGAGGCCTAAAAGGGGGAAAAGCTTGAATGCAAGTGATTGGAGTTTAGAATTAAAGGAGGGTCCAGAGAGCATAAGAGTCTGCTGGATCAGCTGGCCAAAGAACACTCTAGTCCACAGTCCTGTTGTCATAGTGGCCAAGCAGATGCCCATGGGAAGCTTACAAGCATAAACTGAGTACAATAAGACTCTCCTATTGGGAATCTCAGTTGAGATACCCATGCTATGGAAGTTGCTCCCAGTACCAGTCAACACATGCAAGCAAGTAAAGGTTCAAATAATTCACTGCTGCAGAAGATAAGGCTCAGTAAAACAGTTCTTATAGGCTTATAAGACATACAGCTTATAGACTTTTGAAGTTACAGATATATACAGATACATACAAGTACAAAGCATCTCTGTTGCTCCAAATAAGTTCAGCAATTCAAGATGTAACGCAGGACAACTAACAGACTCTGCTCCTGAGCTTACATACATTAATCACAAATATAGTCAGGGCACTGGGCTGTTACCATAGCAGCTGGCTTGGCCGAACTTGTACCTTCAGTTAGCTCATTCATGGGGTGATGTATGCTCATGAAGGAAATTAAACCATTCCAGTTACCCAACATCTCCCACATGGTAGAACATATCTGTCATGGCTAGTGGCCACTGGCAGCCTTATCCTCTATGAACATGCCTAATCTTATTTAAAAATCATTCAAAATAAAAAAGACAGAGAGAGATACTAATAACTCCCTTCTCAAGAAAGTGGGGGGGGGAGGGTGGTCTTCTGAGTTTCAACATGATCTGTGCGTGCATGGCAATGGCAGAACCCAGGGTTGCTGGCAGGAATTGAGCACAGATTCTTAAGCAGCTTGTGCTCTCTGAGATCTATGGCAGTGTGCCTATAAGTTGTTAAAACACAAGTGATGCTCAAGTGATGATGCAGTGGCCAGAGGTAGGCTAGCCTTTGTAGTTTGTTCTTGAGCTAAGCCTTATCCCCACAAGAAGAGCCTAATGAATCAGGCCATTGGTCCATCTAGTGCAGCTAGAATACCATCTAGTGTTCTCCCAGTGGTTGACCAGATGTCAACCATACAGGATTCTAAAAACTAATCCAATGAAGTTTAAAGATAGAGAATAGTTTACTTTAGAGATAACTCTGGTTTCTGCTCTGTAGAGATCAGCACGGCCCCTCTGCCCTGTGTGTTGCCCTGCTCTGCTTGCATATTTTCAGACAAATAGATATATGAGAGTGACACCATAAAACTCTTGTTCATTCGCTTTGTAGGAAAGGTTCGTTCTTTATTTTCTTCCACAGCTTTCTCTTGTATAAAATACTGCCCTTGAAATTTCCCCACCACTCAGTGAAGAAAGCAAGATATCAGACAGCTGGTTTATTGAGTACAAAGTTGTGTATTCCATAGCCATAAAACCGTGGCTGTCTTCTTTTTTAAAAACACGAATGCCTCAATTTCCTGGGGCCTAGCCTTTTGTGGCCTTCATGAAACAACCAAATATGTTTAACTTTCTTGTGTTCTTTAGGTTGTCAGCAAAGGTGACCATCCAGCAATTGTTCGGTGATATAGCCAAGGCTGACACAAATGGTAGTGTTAGAACTTCATCATGTTTGTGAGGTTTTAAGAAAGTGTGTGTGAGAGAGCTGTAGCTCAGTGGCAGAGTATCTGACTTTCATGTGAACAGTCCCAGGTTTAATTCCTTGTAACTCTGCAGAGGGCTGGGAATGTCTGTTGTCGAAAATCTTGGAGAGCCACTGCCAGTCAGAGCAGACGATGCTGAGCTGGATAGACCAGTGGCTCTCACTCAGTATAGGGCAGCTTCGTCTGTTCCAAAGTCTGCTCCCAGGACAGCAAATCATTTCTGACCAACCATACCTGGAATCATTGGTCCCAAGACACTCGTCCCTTTAGCTGAGTTTTGGTTTTGGAGAGTGGAAAGGTGCCTTCTTAATGTATGCAGTCAACATGCTAATGACGTGAGCCCAGAAGAAACTAGACTGACAAAAGCCAGCAGGGGTGGGATTGAGTAAAGAGAGAGACTGCTTATCAGCGTGAAGCAGGAAAAGACTCTGTGGAGAAAGAAGCCGCTGAATAAATAAAACAAAACATATCCAGCAAACAACCTTCTCCCCCCCCCCCGCTTTCATTTTAGCCTCCCCGCTCTAAGCACTGAATAGCATTTTATGCAGATCAGCCAAGCCACTGGTGCCAGAGATACCATCACACTGGGCAGCAATTGCTGAAATCTGTATTTGCCCAAGGCCAAATTGCCCTGGAAATGAAATGTTATTTTGCCACAGAGACATTTGAGTTCTCTGAACTAGCACAGGAGAAAGCCGGGCCTTACTGACAACAGAAATGTACCTGTAAGGGAAGAGCTTTGTTTTCCCCTCTCCACCCCTCACCATCAAAAGCCAAACTGCCCCTACATTTAGTGAAAGTGGAACATTATTCAATCCGGTGGCTTTGAATGTTCATTTCGGGAAACTACTTAGCAAGGAAGAAGGTTGTTCGGAAACACATGGATTCTGTGGAATGGGACAAGCCTGCAAGGTCTGAATCCAAAGTTTTGGGTATGTTATTTGGCTATATCAATTGCTGAAGAGGTATGGCTATCTTTGGGCCATCTGGGAATCTTGTATTGCTAATGCGTTTGAGAGAAAATTGCAGACTAGTTGAGAGACAGCCTTTCTTGGATGGTCCATCCCTCCTACTCTCTTCAAATGGAAGGACTGTAACACTAAAGACCAGAACCCATTTTACAGGCAGATGTTCTAGATGACAGTCTATGTTAGCCCTTCCTGGGGCCGCAGGACCACTCTGAGGATATTGGCCACATTTGGTTTAGCTATGTCTCGGACAGCCAAATTGCTGCCCAACCATTAGGCATGCTGACTGGGGTGGATGGGAGTTATATTCTGCAACATGTGGAGAGTACTATGTTGATTACCGTGAATCTATATTGTACCATGTTTTCCTGTTAGCCTGTAGCCAATTCTATTTCATTTAATACCCCAGGGTCTTTTTTGCACATTGCATGGACAGGCGAAGTGAGCTGGAAAGTCCCTCCCCTTACCTGGCCATCCCCTGGCAACACCTCACCAGGCAGGATTGGACACTAGGCTGGGGTAGGCGGAGACCCCTGGCATCCTACCTGGGAAGGCGGTGCCAGCCCCAAACTACCAGGGAGTCGCCTTATGGGATCAGGAGGCTGCACGCGCCCACGCAAAGGTCGCCCCCCATTTGATGTGTGGGGTGGTCATTGTAGCAGCCAGCATTTATTATGAATCCATGCCTTTATGACATTCTAAATGCACAAACCAGCACAATGTGTCCAGGTATAGAGCTGAGAGCAGCACTGCAACCAGTTCTTCAGCATTCATTGCGTATCTTTCATGTAAGGCTTATCAACTGGTTCCTATATTGGATGGAGAAATGAACTGAAGTACCTTGAGCTGAAAGAAATGAGACTAGCTTCTGTTTCACAGGCTATACACACAGCTATCGGGACCACATCAAACTCTCTCTCTCTCTCTCTCTCTCTCTCTCTCTCTCTCTCTCTCTCTCTCTCTCTCTCTTTGATCCATCTTAAAATCTTGGCTGGTCACTTCTCATCTGGAAAAGCCGACGTCATTTCTCCTATCACCAAATGACTCTCATCAGCTTCACTAGACATTGCTCATAGGTTCCAGCACACACATTATTTATCATTGCCAGTGCCTCTTACACATGCAACAACAACAACAAAAATATTATATCTATATTTCTACAATATCAGCTAATTCATCCATGGTTGGCTGAGCCACTATAGCAGAACAGAATGGATATATATATATTGTTGTTGTTGTTTAGTTGTTTAGTCGTGTCCGACTCTTCGTGACCCCATGGACCATAGCACGCCAGGCACTCCTGTCTTCCACTGCCTCCCGCAGTTTGATTGGTTCAAAATTGGGAAAGGAGTACGACAAGGTTGTATATTGTCTCCCTGCTTATTTAACTTATATGCAGAATTCATCATGCGAAAGGCTGGACTAGATGAATCCCAAGCCGGAATTAAGATTGCCGGAAGAAATATCAACAACCTCAGATATGCAGATGACACAACCTTGATGGCAGAAAGTGAGGAGGAATTAAAGAACCTTTTAATGAGGGTAAAAGAGGAGAGCGCAAAATATGGTCTGAAGCTCAACATCAAAAAAACTAAGATCATGGCCACTGGTCCCATCACCTCCTGGCAAATAGAAGGGGAAGAAATGGGTATATATATTATACACACACACACACACACACACAGGTTTAAGTTGTAATATTCATTACAGTCAAAGTGTTTTCAGCAGATAACTTCACAACATCCATCAGCGATTCCTTTTGTCTGGAAGCCTCAGTGCCGAATGTACTCTACAATTTCAGATTATCAGGCAAAATGAGGCATAGTGAAATGAAACAACCTGCCCAAGATGGAACAATGTGATGCCTCCAGAGCTATTGGCTTCCTTTGTTGTTCTTGCCACAACAGACTAACGTGGCTCCTTCAAAAAGTAGAAAGCTGGTGCACCATACAAATCCAATAAAATGTGTATTTTATTTAATCTAAACATACTGCTTAAATACAATAGTCTCTAAGTGGTTTACAAAGGTGAGCAACAAATGGTAAAAATCAGTTAAAAGTATAAAACTTCAATGAAATGCCCGCTGGAATAAGAAAGTATCCAGTAGGTGTTGGAAAAAATGCCCTGGGGGTGCTTGCAAGTCCCCAAATCTCTGAGCGTCCTCCAGCATGTGCAGCCCTGGAAAAGGCATTTCCCTTCTTCTCCCGTGCACACAGCGACATATACCAGCTGGTATTTGCACACTAATCTTCTGGCAAAACACAGCAAGAAGAGTGAGACATCATAGATATAATCTACTATTTATTTACACACTATGTACAGACAAAGGCATAATGGCGTCCGTTCTCTCCAGCTCTGAGAGAACAAAGATAACAAGTGAAAGTGAAAGTACATCATTACAGTGGAAGAAATAAGACTGTCTTCCGTTTCTCACGCTCTTCTCAGACAGACATGTGATTTACAACAATCTTATCAGCAGCATTGGAGGCATGAAATACTAACAGTAGGTGCCAGAAGATCAGTAGGGTGGGCTGACCTCAACTGGAAGGGCATTCCATAAAATTGGGTCCACAACTTGGCTGCTGGTGGATATGATCTGTGCATCTGAGCTGTGAGGGACCATTAATAGAGACTCTGACCAGGAAGGGAGATACAGACTTAGATGGTCCTGAGGTATCCTAGACCCAAATTGCTAAGGGCCTTGTAAATTAATGCAATAAACTTAAACCTGGCCCAGTAGCGGGTGGTCAGTGCAAACTTTTGAGCATCAGAGTTATGTGCTGGCAATAGTTTCTCTCCCCATCAACCATCTAGCCATGTTGTTTGGCACCAGCTAGACCTTCCCTTTGTTTTTGATTTTAGGATTGTACACTGGCTGCTTCGAGAGGGGCCTTAATGTGCAAACAGGCCATGGAGGGATCACAAAAGGTTTGTTAGTGATCAGTTGTTGTTGTTGTTGTTGTTGTTGTTGTTGTTGTTGTTGTTGTTGTTGTTGTTGTTGTTCTTGTTAAAGCCATATTAAATGAAGGGGAAATGAAAGATGACATTTTGATGCCACCGGTGTTCTTTGGACAAAAAACAAAAACAAAACTTACTTGCATGCGTGGGATTCAGTGATCCCACAACAAACACCCATCTGGAAGCAGTCATGGAGAGGTCAGGTAATGGACCTCAGGGTTCACAAAAATCCCCTCACATGCTGAAAGAACACGTAGGGGGGTTCTGTGTGTTCCCAGGGCTCTGTGATTAAGGGAAGGAGCAGCAGCTCTTAACCTCCGGGCAACCCAATCATTGGCCACTCTCACGGCCTCTTCAGCGGTTCGATACCCACAGATAACACATGCCTAAATATAATTTTTGCCTCTAATTTTAGATGCTATAGAAATAAACACCATTCCACTAGGTAGTCGCAGGAGGGGGGTAGGTTGCATTTTAATCTGGAGATGCTTTATTCATTGCTCAAATGCTCTTTTAAAATTTCTGCTTAAAGTTTTCATACTTTCTTCAAAAATGCATTTGCATTTTGTTTGTGAGCCACTACGAGAGTTTAGTGGTGACTTGCACATCTCAAAATAAATAACATAAAAACAATTTATTTCTCTAGCCATGAACAAGATCACAGCTCCGTGGCATTTTCTTTTCTAAGTGCTTGGATGGCAAGGTGGGGGAGTGATGCTATCTCTACCACACTTTTCAATCTTCCTTTGAAAACGGAGACTTCAAACGCTTTGCCGTATCCTCTCACTGTGCAGGCCTGCAAAATCCAGTGGGGTGAGTCCTTCATCTGAGCTGGAACCTCTGGCAATGATGCGCCCCCCTCAAATAAGAACAAATGTCAATAGTCAGTAAAAAATTAAAACCGCAGGAAGCTGCTGCTCTTCAAAGAGCCAGCAACTAGGAGTACTGGACTGAACTTCACCAATATGAACCAACTTTAGATCAGCAGCTGCAATAAAAGCAGGAAGGGCAGGGAGTGCGTGAGATTGAGAGAGACTGTGTGAGTGACTGAGAATCACTACTTCATGTCAATAACATAACAGATGTTGTTGGACTCCAACTCCCATCAGCCCCAGTATGGTCAATGAACTAGGATGATGGGACCTGTAGTCCAACAATATCCAAAGACAGATTATCCATCCCTGACGTATAAATTTGTCTTCATATATTAACTTGCTCTAAGGCTCTTTGACATCCTATAGGCTCGCTCTTTCTTTCTTTCTTTCTTTCTTTCTTTCTTTCTTTCTTTCTTTCTTTCTTTCTTTCTTTCTGTGAAAAATGGGGGGCATGAGATGGTAGGAGGAGAGTAAATCCCATTGCACTAGCAAGGCTCATTGTACTGGCTTCTGCTAGCACAACTGTTCATTTGGCTCCAGTCCAGAGACTTTTTCTTGCTTGCTTTTTCTCTTTTTAAAAATTAACTTGTAATGCTCCATGCATGAAGACCCCTGGATAGACCTGCTTGAAATTTGGCAGGCTTAATTCACCTCGGAGTGACTCCCTCATCTGAAAATTTCACCCCCTTTTGTTAAAGGGGGTGGGGTGTAACCATTTTTAGACTCCTCATTGTAGTCAATGGGGCTAAGCCAAGTTATGGAATATAACAGATCAGACTGAGACCCAAATAATAAATCAAATTGGAATGAAACAGAAAGGATTCAAAGCAGATTGGGCTGCTTCCAAACACAGCACTTCGGCATGGCAAATCTCGTGCTCACTACAAACACCTAATATGTGCAACTTCCCAACTGCCACATTGTAATAAACCACACCTCTTCATCACTTCATTAATCCTGGAATGAGATCAGAAAATACAATGAAAGCGAATCTCAAATTCATTGCCATTTTGTTTTCCATACAAAGCTTTTCTTGAGATTATTGCAAAAATAAAATTAGAGCGACAAACTAAATATTTACAGTCCAAAATGGTAAGATCAGTCATCCCATTTGAAATTTGCTCCTGTATTCCAAACTATATAATTTCTTGCTGCATTGGCTTATTGCTCACATTCTAATGATGCCTGTCTGTTCTCTCTGTCAATATAGAGGGTGAAAATCAGAGAGGTCACCCACTGCCTCATTCTTTAAAGTATCTTTGTTCTTCCTTCCCTTCCCTTTGCCCAATCCGTAGCCCCACATGCTCCCTGTTCTTTGATGAGCCAAATTATTATTACCAGTGATGGGGATTTGTTCTGTGTCATTTTGAAAGGTCCAGGGGCAGAAGCTTTAATTGCTGGATTTTTCACAGAGGGTGTTAACATTTATTAAAGTCAGTTTCTCTGATTTCCTTTTAATGAAATGACTACTGTGCGTATGAGATAACATTAGGATCAGTTGGTGGGGGACTCACAGAGGGCCTAAAATAATCAGGCTAAGAAAGTGGGGGTGTGTGTGAGGGGGAGGAAATCACACACAGCACTTCTTAAGGAATTACTCCACAGCTTCACTTGGCAGCGAGGAACCACAGTAATTTCCAAGGAAGGCCAGGCATGGCTGGAGCTGTGCATTTTATTTTTAAATGCACGTCTTGAAGAAAGTAGCTCGGCAAGTTATTGAAAAGACAGCTAAGCTCAATAAAAAATAGTAATGTGTGGGGTGATTCCTTTTTTAAAAGGAGGACAACATTTTTTGCCTACCTTATATTCTTTTGCCCACTTACAGACATAAGACAAGTTTGCTGGATCATGCCAATGGCCTATTTAGTCCAACATCTTGTTTCCAGAATGAGCCAGATGTCTGTGGGAAACTCTTAAGCCTGAAGTGAGTGCAACAGCACTCTGCTCACCTGCCATTCCCAGCAACTGGTATATGGGGTGTTAGGAGAGGGGTGTTACCTCTGGTTGGGGACAGGTAAGCTCCACTCCACATATCTGATCACCTTTAATCCCCTCCCTGCACTCAGGTCTCACCTGTGGCTCCTAGAAGCTGTCAGCATGCGAGAGCAGATACATCCTGAGAAACAGCTCCAAATGGCCGGCTAAACCAGGTGAGGGTAGCTGATAGGTCTCGAACCCTCAGTGGGTTAGGGACTTCCTCTGCAAGTGAAGACAGGGTCCGGTGGATTGAGCGGTTAGAGCAATGCTGGGCCCAACAGCCAAGAAGGTGGTTTCTGCCTCTGCTGTAGTGGTAAGTGAAGGGCAGATGGGCTGTTCAACCTGGGAAAGTAGCCCATCTAGGCAAAGGAAAACACTGATCCCAAACCTCTGCTGCCTTGCAATGTTATCTTCAGGAAAAGATAAGCGAAGGAGTAAACCCTTAGCTGTGCGCCTCCTTCTGGCAACTCCTGCAGCCAAGCTAACACCAAATGTATTGCTCTGCTTTCCTTTGGACCACATCAGCAAGGCCAAGAGAGGGGTCTTGTTGCCTGGCCAGTCCAGGGCTGCCCAGGCTTGTACCCCGGGAGGTCACTTTGGTGCTGCTAACACAGCAGTTTGGCTTCACTCCCAAAGGCACACTCCATTGTCTCTCGAGACAGACAGATGCCAACGACAACAAGGTCTTAAGAGGCATACTGCCTAGCTCTGGCTTGGCGAAAGCTTGTAGCCGTTCACTGCTCTCTACTGCCAATGTTTGAAGGAAACACAAGAGCCGTGTGCATGTCCAGTCCTTAGCCCCAGCTGGTTTTATATGGAAAGGTGTCATTTTGAAAACAAGGTTCCACTGCATACTTGGTAACCTCCCCACCTGCTGAGACCCGCTTCTGCCCTGTTCTTCAATCCATTTACAGATCTTTTTATTATCAGTATGTCTCGGTCTATGCCAGCTTTCTGTCTTGAGATGCAAGCAAGTGCTCAAATCAGGCACAGGCAAACTCTGGCCCTCCAGATGTTTGGGACTTCAATTCCCATCCCCCCTAGCTAACAGGACCAGTGGTCAGGGATGATAGGAATTGTAGTCCCAAACATCTGAAGGGCCAGAGTTTGCCTATGCCTGGCTCAAATAGTTTGGGTGTTCCCTCTGTGACTCAGCGGGTGAGAGGCACTCTTTCCATACATGTGCTCCACTATTGCCCCTTCTTTCTTCTACCTGTCTGCACTTTACTACACCACGTGCCCATAGCTGCATACTGCAGTACATGCCTCTACTTTTGTCCATTCCTCTTCAAGCAGATAAAGCAAATGTTTTCAATTAATGAGGTTTTTATGGCTGAAAGCGATAGGAGCCAGTTCATTTAACACAGGGAAATTAATTGAAATCTGAATGTACATAGTCAATTTATTGCCGCCAGAGCAATTATTGCAAGTGCTTGGCCACTGCCGTATAAGGAAAGCGAGATATCTTTAGCTGATTTTTCTTTTTTATTTAAGCTCGCAAAACCTATAAGCTTGAAGTGATTAATGCACACAGCATCCTCCAGTAATAGCTAAGAGGGGAGCATCATGTCCACAGCTACTATCTGCTAGAGTTGCCATATTTTGAAGAGCAAAAAAGAAGAGGACACTTTTGCCGACTTCTACTTTTAACTTTGGATCGCTATGACGACTCTACCCATGGAAAAGGAGATGCGTCCTGGAAAAAGAGGACATATGGCAACCGTACAATGCGCAGCCTGTCTGGGCCATGGGCTATTCAAACCAACTTCAAATCACAAAGGTTTATTTAAGTTCAAAATAAGGGAGTGGGAGCGAGGGGGGGGGACTAGCAAAGAAAGAAAACAAAACAGTCCTAAATAATTCTATTTTCGACATACAGTATCAGCAACGTACTTGTCTGAAGCAAATGTTCAACCAGATATTCCACGCCAAGATAACTTCACAGACCATTCCTATTTATCGAGACGGGGGGAGGGGGAGGGGGAGATAGATGAACACAGGGAGAGGCTACCAATTGTTTTGGAACTAGGTGGACTTCTAGGTCAGGCAGGTAAGGAGGAGATCGTTGACTAACATATCTTCACACATGGAAGAAAAGAGATGGTAGTGATGGTAGTGAAGGGGGTGCTCTCTCACCTCTTCTTCCAAGGCAGAATGTGCTATGTGCTTTTGGGGTGTGTGGATGTGACAAGCCTGCCCCTGGGAATGAAGCTGATAGCTTACTGGGGCTGGATTCTTAAACTGATAGGCGCAGTGTGTTCAATGCATTTTCTCAACTATTCTGAAGATATGATACACCTCAAGTGTCCTGATTTAACCAGGACATCCCAGATTGACAGAAGCCGCCCCTGCTTCTGATCCAAATCCCGGATGTCCCACTTCGGTGTTTTTTGGTTCTGTGCTGTGTCGTGAGTCAGTTGGCTCACAGCAGAGTGTGGGACCAAAAAACAGAAGGAAAACTTGCCTTGATCCCATGCATCACCACTCCTTTTCCTCTTTTTGCCTCGGCACTTCTGGAAGGAAGTACCGTATTTTTGCGTGTATAACATGGCCCCATGTATAAGACGACCCGTTTTTTGGGACAGCAACCATTTTTGGGGTGTGTGTGTGCGCGAAATTGACCAGAGTTGTTGAGCTTTTTTGGGGGGGGGCAGGATTACCCACAGTTTTTCGGCTTTTGGGGGGGCAGTGCAGCAAATCGCTCCACAGCCCTGCACCACTGCAAATAGCACATATCGCCATGGCCACCAATCGTCTGCACACTCACCGCCAAAAGCCCACCTGCCCACTCGGTGCAACCACAGACAATTGCACGCATGCCTCACCGCAGCCGTAAATCGACCGCCCAATTGCCGCAGCTGCAGCCAATTGTCAGCAGGCCTTGCTGCAGCAACCAATCACACGCCCAATCACCACTTACAATCTCCTGCTGGATGCTGCCACCAATCGCCTGTCCCTCCCCTGCTATCTGTGTATAAGACGACCAGAAAATTTTGCCTATTATTTCTAAGGGACAAATATTGTCTTATACACAGAGAAGTATGGTATGTCTGTGGTGTTAGAGGAGGCAGCAGAGTCTGGTCTGGTCCCTGTGGCATCTCTCAATGGGGTGGGGTGGGGTGACCTTCCCAGTGGGGGAACTGGCCAAGAAGATTGTGAAACATTCCCCAAAGAGAAAAACTAATTTGGCTGATGACATGGGCACATGATTATGATTAGAAACAAGGAGGCTAAAATAGACAAAACATAATTTAGTAGTAATTAGATTGAAAACGTTGAGAACATAGCAGGTTTCAGCTTTGTTAGTGGATCAGATTTTTCCACATGAACAAATTATGTAGTAAATTCGGAGGGTGTGTGGGGTGGGGTCCTCCCCACAAAACATTCCTGTTTTTTTCTTTTATGTTACTGTGAGGCTTGCCAACTCTTCCCTTTTAGGGCTATTATTTATTTGCTTATTTAAGGCATTTTTGAATTGCCCTTCATAAAATATATCCCTGGGCGGCTCACCACAATTAGATTGCTTAAAACAACAACACTATTAAGACAATGTGATTTACAACAATCTTATCAGCAGCATTGGAGGCATGAAATACTAACAGTAGGTGCCAGAAGATCAGTAGGGTGGGCTGACCTCAACTGGAAGGGCATTCCATAAAATTGGGTCCACAACTTGGCTGCTGGTGGATATGATCTGTGCATCTGAGCTGTGAGGGACCATTAATAGAGACTCTGACCAGGAAGGGAGATACAGACTTAGATGGTCCTGAGGTATCCTAGACCCAAATTGCTAAGGGCCTTGTAAATTAATGCAATAAACTTAAACCTGGCCCAGTAGCGGGTGGTCAGTGCAAACTTTTGAGCATCAGAGTTATGTGCTGGCAATAGTTTCTCTCCCCATCAACCATCTAGCCATGTTGTTTGGCACCAGCTAGACCTTCCCTTTGTTTTTGATTTTAGGATTGTACACTGGCTGCTTCGAGAGGGGCCTTAATGTGCAAACAGGCCATGGAGGGATCACAAAAGGTTTGTTAGTGATCAGTTGTTGTTGTTGTTGTTGTTGTTGTTGTTGTTGTTGTTGTTGTTGTTGTTGTTGTTGTTCTTGTTAAAGCCATATTAAATGAAGGGGAAATGAAAGATGACATTTTGATGCCACCGGTGTTCTTTGGACAAAAAACAAAAACAAAACTTACTTGCATGCGTGGGATTCAGTGATCCCACAACAAACACCCATCTGGAAGCAGTCATGGAGAGGTCAGGTAATGGACCTCAGGGTTCACAAAAATCCCCTCACATGCTGAAAGAACACGTAGGGGGGTTCTGTGTGTTCCCAGGGCTCTGTGATTAAGGGAAGGAGCAGCAGCTCTTAACCTCCGGGCAACCCAATCATTGGCCACTCTCACGGCCTCTTCAGCGGTTCGATACCCACAGATAACACATGCCTAAATATAATTTTTGCCTCTAATTTTAGATGCTATAGAAATAAACACCATTCCACTAGGTAGTCGCAGGAGGGGGGTAGGTTGCATTTTAATCTGGAGATGCTTTATTCATTGCTCAAATGCTCTTTTAAAATTTCTGCTTAAAGTTTTCATACTTTCTTCAAAAATGCATTTGCATTTTGTTTGTGAGCCACTACGAGAGTTTAGTGGTGACTTGCACATCTCAAAATAAATAACATAAAAACAATTTATTTCTCTAGCCATGAACAAGATCACAGCTCCGTGGCATTTTCTTTTCTAAGTGCTTGGATGGCAAGGTGGGGGAGTGATGCTATCTCTACCACACTTTTCAATCTTCCTTTGAAAACGGAGACTTCAAACGCTTTGCCGTATCCTCTCACTGTGCAGGCCTGCAAAATCCAGTGGGGTGAGTCCTTCATCTGAGCTGGAACCTCTGGCAATGATGCGCCCCCCTCAAATAAGAACAAATGTCAATAGTCAGTAAAAAATTAAAACCGCAGGAAGCTGCTGCTCTTCAAAGAGCCAGCAACTAGGAGTACTGGACTGAACTTCACCAATATGAACCAACTTTAGATCAGCAGCTGCAATAAAAGCAGGAAGGGCAGGGAGTGCGTGAGATTGAGAGAGACTGTGTGAGTGACTGAGAATCACTACTTCATGTCAATAACATAACAGATGTTGTTGGACTCCAACTCCCATCAGCCCCAGTATGGTCAATGAACTAGGATGATGGGACCTGTAGTCCAACAATATCCAAAGACAGATTATCCATCCCTGACGTATAAATTTGTCTTCATATATTAACTTGCTCTAAGGCTCTTTGACATCCTATAGGCTCGCTCTTTCTTTCTTTCTTTCTTTCTTTCTTTCTTTCTTTCTTTCTTTCTTTCTTTCTTTCTTTCTGTGAAAAATGGGGGGCATGAGATGGTAGGAGGAGAGTAAATCCCATTGCACTAGCAAGGCTCATTGTACTGGCTTCTGCTAGCACAACTGTTCATTTGGCTCCAGTCCAGAGACTTTTTCTTGCTTGCTTTTTCTCTTTTTAAAAATTAACTTGTAATGCTCCATGCATGAAGACCCCTGGATAGACCTGCTTGAAATTTGGCAGGCTTAATTCACCTCGGAGTGACTCCCTCATCTGAAAATTTCACCCCCTTTTGTTAAAGGGGGTGGGGTGTAACCATTTTTAGACTCCTCATTGTAGTCAATGGGGCTAAGCCAAGTTATGGAATATAACAGATCAGACTGAGACCCAAATAATAAATCAAATTGGAATGAAACAGAAAGGATTCAAAGCAGATTGGGCTGCTTCCAAACACAGCACTTCGGCATGGCAAATCTCGTGCTCACTACAAACACCTAATATGTGCAACTTCCCAACTGCCACATTGTAATAAACCACACCTCTTCATCACTTCATTAATCCTGGAATGAGATCAGAAAATACAATGAAAGCGAATCTCAAATTCATTGCCATTTTGTTTTCCATACAAAGCTTTTCTTGAGATTATTGCAAAAATAAAATTAGAGCGACAAACTAAATATTTACAGTCCAAAATGGTAAGATCAGTCATCCCATTTGAAATTTGCTCCTGTATTCCAAACTATATAATTTCTTGCTGCATTGGCTTATTGCTCACATTCTAATGATGCCTGTCTGTTCTCTCTGTCAATATAGAGGGTGAAAATCAGAGAGGTCACCCACTGCCTCATTCTTTAAAGTATCTTTGTTCTTCCTTCCCTTCCCTTTGCCCAATCCGTAGCCCCACATGCTCCCTGTTCTTTGATGAGCCAAATTATTATTACCAGTGATGGGGATTTGTTCTGTGTCATTTTGAAAGGTCCAGGGGCAGAAGCTTTAATTGCTGGATTTTTCACAGAGGGTGTTAACATTTATTAAAGTCAGTTTCTCTGATTTCCTTTTAATGAAATGACTACTGTGCGTATGAGATAACATTAGGATCAGTTGGTGGGGGACTCACAGAGGGCCTAAAATAATCAGGCTAAGAAAGTGGGGGTGTGTGTGAGGGGGAGGAAATCACACACAGCACTTCTTAAGGAATTACTCCACAGCTTCACTTGGCAGCGAGGAACCACAGTAATTTCCAAGGAAGGCCAGGCATGGCTGGAGCTGTGCATTTTATTTTTAAATGCACGTCTTGAAGAAAGTAGCTCGGCAAGTTATTGAAAAGACAGCTAAGCTCAATAAAAAATAGTAATGTGTGGGGTGATTCCTTTTTTAAAAGGAGGACAACATTTTTTGCCTACCTTATATTCTTTTGCCCACTTACAGACATAAGACAAGTTTGCTGGATCATGCCAATGGCCTATTTAGTCCAACATCTTGTTTCCAGAATGAGCCAGATGTCTGTGGGAAACTCTTAAGCCTGAAGTGAGTGCAACAGCACTCTGCTCACCTGCCATTCCCAGCAACTGGTATATGGGGTGTTAGGAGAGGGGTGTTACCTCTGGTTGGGGACAGGTAAGCTCCACTCCACATATCTGATCACCTTTAATCCCCTCCCTGCACTCAGGTCTCACCTGTGGCTCCTAGAAGCTGTCAGCATGCGAGAGCAGATACATCCTGAGAAACAGCTCCAAATGGCCGGCTAAACCAGGTGAGGGTAGCTGATAGGTCTCGAACCCTCAGTGGGTTAGGGACTTCCTCTGCAAGTGAAGACAGGGTCCGGTGGATTGAGCGGTTAGAGCAATGCTGGGCCCAACAGCCAAGAAGGTGGTTTCTGCCTCTGCTGTAGTGGTAAGTGAAGGGCAGATGGGCTGTTCAACCTGGGAAAGTAGCCCATCTAGGCAAAGGAAAACACTGATCCCAAACCTCTGCTGCCTTGCAATGTTATCTTCAGGAAAAGATAAGCGAAGGAGTAAACCCTTAGCTGTGCGCCTCCTTCTGGCAACTCCTGCAGCCAAGCTAACACCAAATGTATTGCTCTGCTTTCCTTTGGACCACATCAGCAAGGCCAAGAGAGGGGTCTTGTTGCCTGGCCAGTCCAGGGCTGCCCAGGCTTGTACCCCGGGAGGTCACTTTGGTGCTGCTAACACAGCAGTTTGGCTTCACTCCCAAAGGCACACTCCATTGTCTCTCGAGACAGACAGATGCCAACGACAACAAGGTCTTAAGAGGCATACTGCCTAGCTCTGGCTTGGCGAAAGCTTGTAGCCGTTCACTGCTCTCTACTGCCAATGTTTGAAGGAAACACAAGAGCCGTGTGCATGTCCAGTCCTTAGCCCCAGCTGGTTTTATATGGAAAGGTGTCATTTTGAAAACAAGGTTCCACTGCATACTTGGTAACCTCCCCACCTGCTGAGACCCGCTTCTGCCCTGTTCTTCAATCCATTTACAGATCTTTTTATTATCAGTATGTCTCGGTCTATGCCAGCTTTCTGTCTTGAGATGCAAGCAAGTGCTCAAATCAGGCACAGGCAAACTCTGGCCCTCCAGATGTTTGGGACTTCAATTCCCATCCCCCCTAGCTAACAGGACCAGTGGTCAGGGATGATAGGAATTGTAGTCCCAAACATCTGAAGGGCCAGAGTTTGCCTATGCCTGGCTCAAATAGTTTGGGTGTTCCCTCTGTGACTCAGCGGGTGAGAGGCACTCTTTCCATACATGTGCTCCACTATTGCCCCTTCTTTCTTCTACCTGTCTGCACTTTACTACACCACGTGCCCATAGCTGCATACTGCAGTACATGCCTCTACTTTTGTCCATTCCTCTTCAAGCAGATAAAGCAAATGTTTTCAATTAATGAGGTTTTTATGGCTGAAAGCGATAGGAGCCAGTTCATTTAACACAGGGAAATTAATTGAAATCTGAATGTACATAGTCAATTTATTGCCGCCAGAGCAATTATTGCAAGTGCTTGGCCACTGCCGTATAAGGAAAGCGAGATATCTTTAGCTGATTTTTCTTTTTTATTTAAGCTCGCAAAACCTATAAGCTTGAAGTGATTAATGCACACAGCATCCTCCAGTAATAGCTAAGAGGGGAGCATCATGTCCACAGCTACTATCTGCTAGAGTTGCCATATTTTGAAGAGCAAAAAAGAAGAGGACACTTTTGCCGACTTCTACTTTTAACTTTGGATCGCTATGACGACTCTACCCATGGAAAAGGAGATGCGTCCTGGAAAAAGAGGACATATGGCAACCGTACAATGCGCAGCCTGTCTGGGCCATGGGCTATTCAAACCAACTTCAAATCACAAAGGTTTATTTAAGTTCAAAATAAGGGAGTGGGAGCGAGGGGGGGGGACTAGCAAAGAAAGAAAACAAAACAGTCCTAAATAATTCTATTTTCGACATACAGTATCAGCAACGTACTTGTCTGAAGCAAATGTTCAACCAGATATTCCACGCCAAGATAACTTCACAGACCATTCCTATTTATCGAGACGGGGGGAGGGGGAGGGGGAGATAGATGAACACAGGGAGAGGCTACCAATTGTTTTGGAACTAGGTGGACTTCTAGGTCAGGCAGGTAAGGAGGAGATCGTTGACTAACATATCTTCACACATGGAAGAAAAGAGATGGTAGTGATGGTAGTGAAGGGGGTGCTCTCTCACCTCTTCTTCCAAGGCAGAATGTGCTATGTGCTTTTGGGGTGTGTGGATGTGACAAGCCTGCCCCTGGGAATGAAGCTGATAGCTTACTGGGGCTGGATTCTTAAACTGATAGGCGCAGTGTGTTCAATGCATTTTCTCAACTATTCTGAAGATATGATACACCTCAAGTGTCCTGATTTAACCAGGACATCCCAGATTGACAGAAGCCGCCCCTGCTTCTGATCCAAATCCCGGATGTCCCACTTCGGTGTTTTTTGGTTCTGTGCTGTGTCGTGAGTCAGTTGGCTCACAGCAGAGTGTGGGACCAAAAAACAGAAGGAAAACTTGCCTTGATCCCATGCATCACCACTCCTTTTCCTCTTTTTGCCTCGGCACTTCTGGAAGGAAGTACCGTATTTTTGCGTGTATAACATGGCCCCATGTATAAGACGACCCGTTTTTTGGGACAGCAACCATTTTTGGGGTGTGTGTGTGCGCGAAATTGACCAGAGTTGTTGAGCTTTTTTGGGGGGGGGCAGGATTACCCACAGTTTTTCGGCTTTTGGGGGGGCAGTGCAGCAAATCGCTCCACAGCCCTGCACCACTGCAAATAGCACATATCGCCATGGCCACCAATCGTCTGCACACTCACCGCCAAAAGCCCACCTGCCCACTCGGTGCAACCACAGACAATTGCACGCATGCCTCACCGCAGCCGTAAATCGACCGCCCAATTGCCGCAGCTGCAGCCAATTGTCAGCAGGCCTTGCTGCAGCAACCAATCACACGCCCAATCACCACTTACAATCTCCTGCTGGATGCTGCCACCAATCGCCTGTCCCTCCCCTGCTATCTGTGTATAAGACGACCAGAAAATTTTGCCTATTATTTCTAAGGGACAAATATTGTCTTATACACAGAGAAGTATGGTATGTCTGTGGTGTTAGAGGAGGCAGCAGAGTCTGGTCTGGTCCCTGTGGCATCTCTCAATGGGGTGGGGTGGGGTGACCTTCCCAGTGGGGGAACTGGCCAAGAAGATTGTGAAACATTCCCCAAAGAGAAAAACTAATTTGGCTGATGACATGGGCACATGATTATGATTAGAAACAAGGAGGCTAAAATAGACAAAACATAATTTAGTAGTAATTAGATTGAAAACGTTGAGAACATAGCAGGTTTCAGCTTTGTTAGTGGATCAGATTTTTCCACATGAACAAATTATGTAGTAAATTCGGAGGGTGTGTGGGGTGGGGTCCTCCCCACAAAACATTCCTGTTTTTTTCTTTTATGTTACTGTGAGGCTTGCCAACTCTTCCCTTTTAGGGCTATTATTTATTTGCTTATTTAAGGCATTTTTGAATTGCCCTTCATAAAATATATCCCTGGGCGGCTCACCACAATTAGATTGCTTAAAACAACAACACTATTAAGACAAATCAATAAAAGCTGCTGAGTAGCTACTGAACAGACAAATAAATCATAGCTGCCAAGTTTTCCCTTTTCTCGCGAGGAAGCCTATTTAGCATAAGGGAATTTCCCTTAAAAAAAGGGAGAACTTGGCAGCTATGAAATAAATGCAGTGTTAAAATACAGTACCAGCTCCTACAGATTGTTAAAGGGTCTGAATGACCCCAGGTTCTGGTATTTAATTTTTTATACGTTTCAATTGTTTTAAAGTATGTTTTCATGTTAATTTTAGTTGCGCTGTTCTAACTTTTTTGGGTGTTTTCTGTCCTGGGCTCCATCGGAAGGAAGGGCAGGATATAAATTTAATAAGAATAGCTTTCTAAGTAACTAAATAGGAGTTCAAGGTGGCAAACACAGTTCTTCCCTGTCTCCATTTTATGCTCACAACAACCTTGTGAGGTAGGCTAGGCTGAGAGTGGGTTACTGGCCCAATGTCACCCAGTGAGCTCTCTGGCTGAGTGGGGATTTGAAACTGGGTCTCCCCAGCCCTAGTCCAACACTTTAACCGCTGTGCGACTCTGTCTCTCTTATTAAGAGAGAGGGAGAGAAAACCTTTTCCTCTATCTATTTTTTCCACACCATGCATAATGGCTTGCTTACTCTGCGATTGGGATGGGTGGCAGCTGTGGCCCCTTGTGGTATGCCCTCCATTCCCAGAGCAGTGAGGAGTTATGCCCCAGTGGTGAGCCATTTTAAGAGCCCCAAGCCAGCTGCATTGCATGGCTGAAAGAACGCCCAGCCAAAATGTTTAAATTGTGTATTTAGCAGTTGCAAAACAAGCAGTTTCAACAGGCGACGCTTCCCCCCATCACTGCATATGCATGCCACAAGAGCCTTATGAATTTCAGCTTCCCATGGTGTTATTAAAGGCACAAGAACCCAGCTTTGGTGTGTGTGTGTGTGTGTGTGTGTGTGTGTGTGTTTAGCAACAGTTAATGAGACATTTGTGAGTGTGCCTATTTTATATTCATGGATGGAAACAGAGCGAAGGAGAGAATCAATGTGGTTCTAGAGTTGTCTTTGCCACCTGGTACTGCTGGTTCCAAATCAGAGGCAGAGGGATTAATGGAATTCCACCCACACATGCAGGCACCGGTGGGATTGATGTTTGGCTTCTATGAATAAGATAGCACTGATCATTGCCATCGCCGTGAAGTCTTTCCTTTAAAAAACAATAATACCCTGCTTGTCGTTACAGGGGAAATGCCAAACCATTTGAACAACAAGCTGTAATATCTGTCCTTTCTCCCCCTCTCCCTGCCCAGGTCCCAATTTAATTGCTTCAAAGCTGACTGACAGAACATCTGCAGGTGCCATCATCCTGATTTCCATACAAATGAAGCTTACAAGTCTCAATCTCTGCATCTCCACCAGGGGAGCAATGAAGTAAGTCGTGAGTCATTGTGCACAGCTAGAGAAAAAAAAAACACCACATTGTGGCACAATGGAGTCTTTCCAAGCCAGGAGACCCGGGATTGTGGACGTCTTGAAAGTCACCACCTGTTTTCAGTGTTTTTTGCTTTTGCTCAAACTCTTGTTTTCCTATTGTCTCCTTAATCTGGTGGTTTTTTTCTTTTGCCAATATCCTTACATTTTCTCTTCCATTTGTGTCCTACTCACCAGACAGGTGGCATTAGTCATCCTTTTGGGAAGCTAAGCACATGAAAGGCAAGGCACAAACTGAAATGTTTCTACTCCTCAAAGAATCCAGGGTTAGGAAATTGCACTTCATACTTATAAACCAGGGTTTCCTAAACTACGGCCCGGGGGCCGGATGTGGCCCACGAGGCTCAATTATGCGGCCCGCGACAATCCCCCGCTGCCCGCTGCCCACTCTTACCGGCACAGTGCGGCTGCTCACTTCCGAGTTGGAAAAGTGCTGGAAATAGCTTCCGCGCATGCACAAGTGTCATTTCCGGCACACTTCTGGGTTGGAGGAGGCCTGTGTGCATGCCCTTCGCTTTTCCGACCTGGAAGTGCGCCGGAAATAGTGCGTGTGCATGCTCGTGTGCCCTGTCAGCGCTGCTGGCACTGGCCCGAAGCCGGGTAAGTTTGGAGACCCCTGTTATAAACTGACCACAGAACTTCTGTTATTGTCTGGTATATAAATCCTAAAATAAATAAATAGGAACAAAACAAGAACCCTTTCTTTGCAACTTGACCAAAGCATTGAATTGGGGCGTAATAACTGTGTGTTTAAAGTACTGCGGTGACCCACGGATCCAGCAATGATGTGGACATAGAGTTGGAGGCTGCAGGGGCACCAGATGAGGAGCTGGGTCTGGATCAGGGCTCAAAGCTGACTGCAGAAGATAGGGAGACTATGGTGACTGAGGCGGTTGGACAAGAGCTTTCAAAGGAACCTCCTAGACCACCAGGGCCCATAGGGCCAGAATGCACCAGCATTCAGGAGAGTTGGGGTCTCCAGTACCCAACAGAAACCCACCTTGATCTGGAGAACTGTCTGACTGCAGGCATGAACTCCTCAAGAGTATGATCCACCTATCGAGGAGACCTCTGAAGAAAGACAGCTGATAGGAGTCAGTTGAGGTTAGGGGGTGGTTGCAGTAGCTCCAGTTTTGTGCCTTGACTTCACTTGGACCTACTGAATGTGATCTTGGACTGGTTTCACCTTGTCTCCTGCCTGAGCCATTGTTTCGTATCCTGATTGCTTGGATCCTGGCACCAGACTGCCTTTGGACACTGCTTTCGCCCACATTGGTGCTCCTGGCAGAGAGCACCATGATTGTTTTGGATCCTACAACTGGGCAACTCACTTCTTTCCTCTATCCAGTATTCCAAAGTGTGAAGAGTAATTCCACACAATTAAAGAACAATGGAAGCCCCTTTGTCAAGCACACTCACAACACGATGACCCCGTTGTTGCTAATCAAGAGAGCCAAACTCTTATTTGTTTCCTTTTATGTACAGTGGTACCTCGGTTTGCAGGAAATGTGTCTTGGCTTGTGCTGTAAATGAAGCAAAGCAGGAGGGCTGAAAAAGCAAGACGGCTAGAAACAATTTTAGAGGACCCCTATTCTCTATTCTGTTTAGCCCTATTCTCTGGTGGAACAGCACTCCAAAGACCATGACAGCCAACCATTTTACAGGCTCATAGTGTACTACTAAAAGTACTATTACCTTTGAGAGTCGCTGTATGCCATTAAAGCTCTCGCTCATTCTTGGTCAAACATGCTTGTTAAATTTCTGGACAGCCTGTTCCCAGTATGATCACAGGTCTCAAGGAAGATGTACCATATAAAAAACAAAAGAAAATGTGAGTAAATCTTCAATCAGAGGCATTCTGTCCAAGAGCTACTTCACAAGGGTTAACATTTCCTCTTTTTTTTGAGCTCTTAAATAACTGCTATCTTGCCTAATCATCATCACTACAGTATTTCATTTTGGAAAGTACAATTAACAGAATCACAGGATGCCCCTTTACTGTGCTTTATGGATTGCCACACTAAAACGGAATTATTTATAAGAATCTAAAGGTCCTGGCATTCCTGTTTGGAAAAAGTCATTTGGTGAGGAAGCATTTTATTTTATTTATTTTGGTTCTCTTCCCCCCCCCCCTCTCACACATATGAGAGATCATTTTCAGGCACTCACATACTCTCTTAAATCCAAAGCTGTTTTTAATTTTTAATTCGGATTTCTGGTTCACTGCATCCTGGGGCAGGGAACAATCCTGAAATCAGTGTTCAGTAACCTATGCATCTCCACTCTGAAATAAGTCCCAATGAGTTCATTGGGATTTACTCCCAGGTAAGTGCGTATAAGACTTCAGTGCATAGCTGCCAAGTTATCCCTTTTTTAAAGGGATTTTCCATTATGCTGAATAGGCTTCCTCGCGAGAAAAGGGAAAACTTGGCAGCTATGCTTCAGCGCCAAATCCACAGGAAATATACCAATTAAAGCACACTATAAGCATGAACCCATGCCTGTTTAAGACCAGCCATTAGTAGCTAGCAGAAATAAAAAATGTCACGGCACACTTTTGGAGCATGTCCAAGGCTGAGCTAAGTGTTTCTCCAGAGACAGGAGGCTGTGGGACAGCAACTGAGAATGCCTGCTATAAACTTGGCAATTTGTGCACAGATGGTAGTGTATTAGAGATTACAATTAACATATCGCCCCGAAGAAGGCAGCCTCTAAGGTATATAAGGTCGAGTCAGATAGAGCTTTATAGGTCAAAACTAGCATCCTGAATTGTGTAATGAAAACAAAAGGGAACCAGTTGTAACTTGCTCTTAGTGCCCCATCCCCATTTGTAGATGTAAATGTTGGCTAGTAGAATCCTCAGGGTCTAACTACATGTTCAGCTAATCATATGATTATGATCATATTGCAAAAGCCATTGTGGGCTTCTGCAAAACGAAATACCAGGGATGTGGGTGATTGTCATTGGCACTGCAGCACATGGGGAAGATGGGTTTAAGCCCGACTTCCACAGCTGTGAACTCAGGAAAAAATCCCACCTCCCTTGCCAGTACAGTGGTACCTCGGGTTACAAATGCTTCAGGTTACAAACTCCACTAACCCGGAAGTAGTTATCTTGGGTTGCGAACTTTGCCCCAGGATGAGAACGGAAATCACGCACCGGTGGTGTGTCAGCAGCAGGAGGCCCCATTAGCGAAAGCGCACCTCAGGTTAAGAACTGTTTTGGTTTAAGAATGGAGCTCTGGAATGAATTAAGTTCATAACCTGAGGTACCACTGTACAGCAGTTAGTGTTAGAAAAAGCCTCCCAATGACACCAGTGGGAGATTTGTTTCTAAAGCTAATTGACCTAATTGGAGGCATTTTTTTAAAAAAAATACAGCTACTATGCATGGTGCGGGAAAGGTTTAAACCTCTCCTCCCCACTCATTGCGGTGTCAATGACAATGGTCTTTCCTTTACATCAGTTAGTTTTTTAGAAGCCTGGAACATGATTCCTAATCACTCCATTGCTGTGACTTGCCATTAGGCCCTCAGCCTAGGTTTAGGCTTACCTGGTAAGAGTTCTGTTGAGGGGTCAGATTACTGGTTGAAATTGAGATGCTGGTGACCTACAATACTGGTTTCTCTGTAGCAGGATCACTAAAGCATATTTGGACCTTGTCCCCCCTGACTATTGTATTTTAATATTTTGTTGGAAGCCGCCCAGAGTTGCTGGGGAAACCCAGCTAGAAAGGTGGGGTATAAATAATAAATTATTATTATTATTATTATTACCATCATCATCATCATTAAACAACAGACTGGAAAATATCAGTTTCCAAGTAAAGAAATATTTTGTTGTTTGTTATCTTTGCTGTCCTTCCTTCATTTTTTCCCCCTGTTATCAAAATTTAGACCAACTGTTGCTCAATAGTAGAGCATAAGCTTTGAGTGAAGCAGGCCCCAGGGTCAATCCCCAGCATCTCCAAGTAGGGCTGTGATAGAAAGCTGTCTGTAATTCTGCCAATCAGTATTGAAGGAGGTGGACCAATAATCTGACTTGGTATAAGGCAGCTTCCAATGTTACTGTCTTGGTTCCCACCCCCCAAACAACGACAAGTACGCGTCCTTATATTGCTGCAGTTTCAAATTCTGGCTTGGGGAAAGAGCAGAGGATAAGTCCATGTGTTCTTATGTGGCAAAGGGATAGCAACAATAAGTCTGGTTCAGAATTAAGGCCAAAGTCCGTATGTCCATGATGTCCATGATCAGTAGCAAAGGTTTCAAGACTGCAGGGCTCTGTGAAGTTGTTTCAATGAGTCCCCCTGCCAAGCTTTTAGGCAGAACCAGAGAGTAGCAAGCTACTTGCAGCAATCCCTGTTAGAATTCCTGCATTGGGAAATGAGTCCTTTCTTTCTTTTCTTTCCATGCACTGCTTCTCTCTGGGAGGCTCTGCTGAACCTGCCTCCTCATCCTCTGGCGGGGAAAACAGCCTCCACTATCTCTAACACTTCCATCTCCACAGGCAAGGGGAAGGTAGTCTCTGGGACTCCTGCCTCATTAGTAGATCTGGGCATATCTGGAGGCAGCAAGGCAAGGGGTCGTTGTCAAAAGGGCTCTGCTCCATTGTCTCATGCCCGCTTCAGAATCCTCTTCTTCTAGTGCCTCCCACTGCTGATCTGAATCAGAATATCCAGAGGTGATCACAAAGGTTCCTATGTTTGTTCCTAATGAGCTATTTTAAAAGAAAAGTTGTGGCTCAGTGGTAGAGCATCTGGAAATGTCCTCGTCCTGAAACTAAGAAGAGTCGCTGTCACTTTGTGTAGACTGAGTGTAGATGGGCCAGTAATTTAACTCAGCACATGGCAGCTTCCTATATAGCTATGTTTGTTCCTTGTGAGTTCTTTTAGGTCTGGGTTTCCCAACCTTGGGTCTCCACTTGGTTTTGGACTACAATTCTCATCACTCCTAGCTAGGGATGATGGGATTTGTAGTCCAAAAACAGCCTGAGACCTAAGTCTGGGAAACCCTGTTTTAGGGGAAGGGATGTAACTCTGTGGTACGGCATCTGGAATGCCTGAAACCCTGGACAGCTGCTGCCAATCTGGAGCTGGATGGACCACCTGTCTGACTTGGCATAAGACATCTTCCCCTCTGCGTGTTTTCTGTATGTTATTCAGCAAAGCCCTGTTATTCATGATGTTGTAGAAATAATGAATAAAGTTGGTGCAAGGAGAAGAACCACCATGTAAAGAAGTCCTGTGTGGGCTTCTGTGGCATAATTGTGTCCCGTTGTCTAAGAGAGACTGGAAAGGAGCCAATCTTCCTTGCACCTTTGTCGCTACACCCAGTAATTCTCTGCCTGCCTGAATATTTTGCCATGTAGCTGATTGGATGAGGCTATTCGGTCAGCCCTGATTTACTGCTTTGTACAACCCTGCCTGGCCTCTTTATAAAGCAGCCCAGTTTCCTTCTAGGCGTTTAAGGCATTACCACACTAAACATGATAAATAACAGCAGAATAACAAGCTTGCATAATTAAACGAGTCTGAGTAATACATCTGTCTTTTTGCATTCTTGTTGGAAGAGAAAGAAAAATCAAAGCAGTTAAATGCTTTGTTTAGTAGGATTTTTTTAAAAAAATCAAAAAATCACAGAATGAGCAAAAAAAAAGGGGGGGAGCGGGGTAGGATCTGCCTGAAAAATGGTTAGGCTCCTGCCGATTGCTATGGATTGCTTTGTACTGACACTTATATATGAGGCACATTTTCTTAACAAATAAGAATCTAATGGATTAGGTCTTATCTAATTATGGATTCTGCATTAAGCTGCTGCTCATACTGTCTGTGGCTGCTGCTGGCATAATTAAACTTAATGTACTTTTAATGATGTCTTCTTAACTCATATATGATTAGAATCAAATGAGGACGGGCTGTCAGCAGTCCAGGAGAGCCTCTTTCTGTCACTCCTGATGGGACCAGCGTTGAAATATTAATATTGCAGATTTCAAGGTTAACAACATTGATTTTGATGGGGGGGAATGCTTGTCACACGATTTGAGTTAATCTGAGGCAACAATCCTTTTAAGCCGCACGGGCCTCTCCATCCTGAAGCCACGCCACTGGAAGTAGAGCAATTCCAGTTCAGCTTTGCGAAGGAACATACTGTTTGTGAAATGACAAATGCGGGGAGAGGGGGGAGAGGAAATTAACAGTGCTGGCAGCTAGAGGCAGCAGCTTCTAAGGAGGAAGCAATATTACCACCTCCAGCACTCTTCTGGTATTTGTATGCCTTGCTGTTATCCTTTATCTTTGAGCGCTTGATCTTTGCTTATCAGCACCCCTTTGATTTCTACATCTTCTGCCCTGATGATAGTGAGGTTATGATTCAGAACCCTGAGCAGGGAGTCAGGAAGTTTGGAACCTGTCTGGAGGCTTATGAGATTCTGCACCTCAACACCACCAATACTGTAGTTACTTAATCTAGCCCAGCAAAATTGCTAATGGGAAAGCAAAACAGAATCTATATTTGAACCCTAGAGAATAATCTTATTTTAAAATTGCCTAATCAGGGAGAAGTTGTTGTTTCAGAGGTTTAGATTGGTTATAAAAAGGTAAAGGTAAAGGGACCCCTGACCGTTAGGTCCAGTCGCGAGCAACACTGGGGTTGCGCGCTCATCTCGCACTATAGGCCAAGGGAGCCGGTGTTTGTCCGCAGACAGCTTCCGGGTCATGTGGCCAGCATGACTAAGCAGCTTCTGGCAAAACAGAGCAGCACACAGAAATGCCGTTTACCTTCCCGCCGAAGTGGTACCTATTTATCTACTTACACTTTGACGTGCTTTCAAATTGCTAGGTTGGCAGGAGCTGGGACTGAGCAATGGGAGCTCACCCCGTCACGGGGATTTGAACTGCCGACGTTCTGGTCGGCAAGTCCAGTGGTTTAGACCACAGTGCCACCTGTGTCCCTACCATATATATAATTGTGGTTATAAACAAACACAATTCAGTGAGAGAGCTATACTTTTGCAGCCAGGAACTTGATGGGGGCAAGGCATAAAAACACTAGCTACCCCACAAGGAAAAATTGAATACCTAGATCATATTCTGTTGAGATTGAAAATTGAATATTTAATAGAAACTTGACAACATCTTCTTCCTATTCATGAAGATGTACAATTGCCAAATGCACAAGTAGTACCTGAAACCCATCTAAAGAAACTCTACGTGAGGCATCTTGTAAGACTGACATAATGTTGCTACTTAGATTATCACTTGTTGTAGTCAAGTTATTTGGATTCCTTTGAGAGTTAAAGATATTTAAAGATATTATGAGATGCTTCATTATATAGTAGTCACTAGTTGACACTGGATCAAGTTTTATCTAGGTGGAAGTGAGTTTCCTAAGTTTTTTTCTGTTCTTGCTAATTATTGGATAAGTAATTATTGGATAACTTTCCTAACTAGTGAGCCCTTGAAACCTTCCATAACACTGTATAGGAGATTACAGAAGAAAGCAAGTTTTTTACTTATTTAAGAGGCAGACTTCTGTATGTTAGTGAATGTGGATAATAACAATAGTGGAAAAAAACCACATTGAGCTTTTTCTGCAATCTAAATGTCAAACAGAAAAACACAAGACATCGGCCTCAGTTACTTGTAGGAAAGATGTGTGGGCAGTGGAAAAGATGCAAGTATTTTATAGATGGCTTCCTTGGTTACCATGATTCTGTCTTAGCCCTTCACTGTAGAACAGAAATAGCAAAAGGTAAGATACAATTCTGTGAATTCTCTGAAACTAGAAAGACTAAGGCAGGGTGGTTGAAGCTAGTGTTGGTAACCACTTGGAATCCTGTTGGTAATGAACAAATAAGCTTCAATTCAGAAGAATTAGTGTTGCCCAAAAATAATTAAACTTGATGCCATGGTCCAGGCAGAACTGATGAGCATAAAGCATTGAGGACCAGATTTAGTCTTTATTTTGAAATCTGTTACCTTTAAACAGACTCTATTCTGGCTCATTTTGCCTAGGCATCATCGTTTTTTCATCTGACCCAGAACCATTAATGATGCCTTGCTAACATCTCAGCCAACAGAGTTAACTGAGCAGGATGGAAATGCATTGAAATGCATTGCAAAGCTATTTCTTTAACTATCAGTGGATGGAGCTCTTGTTCAACTCTGCTGTAAAGATTGCTCTGGTTACATAATTGGTAACTTTCCAGGGAAGGATTCAAATGGCAGACAAATGTAGTTTCTAGGCTGCTCTACACAGAAAAAAAATGAGTTTTGTGGGTACTAAGAATTTTCTGCTGATGTTCCATAGCCCTCACAGAATGGCATTTCCCAGAATTTTAGTAGATAATTTCCTAGGATCTAGAGATGTAGTTCTGCAGTTTAGGAGGTAAAAGTGCCATCGTATCCTGGCATGAGGGTACAATGGTGCAAATTCACACAAATCATAAACAAATCATGAGAGAAGGTAAAAGTTAAGGGGACTTCCTCCCTCCCTCCCTTTGGCAACAATTCTACAAAACCAGTTTTACAAAATGCTTTCACTTTTGTAAAATGAGGTGCTAGGTTTTGGGTGGGAAAGTCAGGGAGCAGAATGCAAACAGAGACAGGATGTAATTCAGACCTTACAGCTCCTCTGCTGAAATCTCACAGTCTTAGAAGGGAAGAACCTGAGCTTAGTTGTAGCTGCTTTGGTAGCATATCTGAGACCCAGAGACCATCCATTTGAGATCTGCCAGTAATTCAGCGGTGACTTTTAAAAATAATTGGTGCAAATCTTCTCATGCAAAATTTACAGGCTATCTGTAAATGTCAGTAGGGCACGTTGCATAAGAGCCATTTGTGCCATTAAGCTTCCATCTTGACAATTCCCTGTTTGCAGCCTAAACTTTTCAGGAATTATGCATGCTTGAACACTTCATTGCATATGATGAATGGGCAATTAATCATTATTAATGATGCAGCGTTGATGCCCAATCTATTATTATGTAAACTGTAGGAAATAGGAAAAGTGATGTTGCTTTGGCCTGAAGGGGAAAGCACTTTTGAGGCTGGCTAACCCTCCAGACTGTAGCAGCTGGTGGGGTGGGGTGGCTCTGGAGAGCTGCCCTCCCGACACCGCTGCCACTTAACAGAGCAGTGTGGGGAGAGCAGGAGCAAGGGCAGAGGAACATGGGTGCATTGGGGGAATCAGTGCTAGTGCTGATGTGGCTGCAGAGTCCTGACCTCACTCCTGCTTTGCCCTGCCCCATCCCAGTGATGCTCAAGTGGGAGACCCCACTATGCTGTCCCCTCCTGTTCTGGACCATAAAAGGTGTCTGTTCCCCCCAGAGCAAACTTATCTCATTTGCAAAAACAAAAACATAGTCACTGTGTACCATCTGCACTTCCTTTGGACTACCAGTTAAAGGACAAACACAGCCATTTAGAAATGGTGTCCATGGATATGGCTACAAGGAGCATCTGCTTTTGTCGGACAAAATTCACTTCCATGCATGTCAACGAGAGGCTTCACACTGATTTAACTGGAGGGATTTCATTCATATTTTGGCCCTTTGAGATGACATGTGATATATAAATAAAGTGCAATAATAACAAGCTAATATTAATGGAAAAAGATTGCCCACTGTACCAGAAATTCCAAAAAATAATTTCTGGTGAGATTATTTTACTGAAAAAAGTTCATGATTTTGATACAGCCGTAGAGCTGAAGTGTCTGATTTGAGATTACATTTCTAGGTTTGTGTGTTTTTTAACAACAAAATTCAGAGATGCCCAAGTGTGGTTACATAGATTGCGTCTGTGCCTAAAAGAAATTTTATCTGACCCTTACCAAGTTTATGTAAAACGGGTTACATGCTATGTTAAATAATTTTGGATCGATGTACCCAATAAAAATGAAAACCCTCATGTTTGGTGATGCTGATTTTTATTATGGATCCTTCCTTCCAGAAAGGCAAGTTTATGTGGGAAAGAATGCTTTCTGCCACTGGACAAGTGTCTGCTCCCCCCACCAATATAATAGGTTGTCCAAGACCAACATTTTACTTTCCTTGCTTCAGTGTTTCATAATATTCTTGGTGCTGAATTAGCTAAAGGTAGACTAAATGCCCAGGCGGACATATTCACTGGCCCACAATAGCAGTGAAAGAAATGAGACAGGACACCAAGTGTTGGTTGAAAATCAGGCCAAACCTTTATTGACTATCAGCAGGTAAGCGGGGTTGGCATGACAGCAGGGCAAGGAAGGACCAGTTCCTCATTCCACTAAGCCCTTGCTGATGGAATAACACTCCACCGGGGGTTGGGAAACACCCAAACCTACTTCATGGGCATACTCCAGTGCTGAACCCTGTTGTAGTGCAAGCCAAGCATCCAGAGTCTCACTAGGTGACCAGGGTGAGAGGTTTCAGCCAGGCATAGGACCCAACCCAAGCTCAAGGCATGCTGTAGCTAATTCTCCCCTCAGATCCCTTATGGGCCGTACTTTTACTATGCTGATCCTGCCCAACGCCATTTCCACCCAGTGTTGTAACAAAATGCTACCAAACACCTACCATCAGTAAGCCATAATTCAATGAAGGAAAGGTGTGGGGGGACGACACCCACTCAGCCAAGGGTGAATTGAGGTTAGGAGGCAAAAGCATTATACCAGATGGGTGGGGTATTATTATTATTATTATTATTATTATTATTATTATTATTATTATTATTTCTGGCCCTGTCAACCAGCAACCAAGCACCTCTAAACCAAAGATACGTGCATGAGAAGCTCAAGGGGCAAAATGGCCCTTAACCTGCATGGTGAAACCTTTTAAAGGCCTTGGTGCCTCCTCCATCTCATGATATCCTGCAGGATTATTGCCATCCTGCAAGATCTCACAAGGGCCCAGCAGGGAGATGACACTCTGTCACTTCTCTCTCTCTCTCTCTCTCTCCAGCTTTCTAGGCCATGCACCACCAGGCAAAGTCACCTCATGTGCAGTCATAGCTGGAAGATGTTTTACAAGACTGAAAGTTAGCTAAGCAAAACAAGCTGAAGTTCTCCTCAAAAGGTATCACTTTGTGTGTTTGTCAGCATAACAAAGAGAAAGTTGCATCTGCTTTGTGAATCTGGAAAGCTCTGTTAATTTCTGCTGTCTGAGAGCCCTTGGCTGTGAAGAAAAGAGACGTCTTGCAATGTCGTTGACTAATCAACCCATCAGCCTGCAGGAAAAGTGGCTTTGAGGCTTTCCAAGATCAAGCTGAGTCATCTCCAGAAATCCTTCCGTCAGGAATGCATTGATTTATCATGCTGCTGTATGCGAACAACACCGTGTACCTTTCATCTAAAAAGTCGGGACTTATCGAACACGACAAGCCATTAATTCTGATGCCAGCCTGAATGAAGAAGGAATTACTGGCAAAGGGATCTGGGGAGCATGTTAAACCATCCCTGCAGAGTAATGAACATACTCTGTGACTGTTGCTTTATCCCATATTGATCCCCGGGAACGAAAAGGTGCCCTGACAGTTAGACTTAGCCATCAAAGGCTTGCTAATAAAAGGGATGTGCATCTTGTATATAATTATCCCATGGAGAGTGCTGGGCAAATATTAGCTTATTAAGTCTTACAAATAACTCCCACAGTGGGGATTAACCCTATTTTAAAGTGGCTGAAAGAGCACAGTGTTATGAATTCATCCATTGCTTAGGGAATGGCAGTCAAGACCTCAGCTTTATGTGTCACAGCAATTTATGGGGCCCATGAGCTATATGCGGGGGGAAGCCAACATGGTGCCTACAAGATGTTGCTAGAGAGTCTCTTATGCCTCCTGGGGCTGGGACTACTAGTGGGAATAGATGCTCCATTGTGGTAGGCTATATGGAATGGCCTCTGTCACCTACTTCCCATTGCCATAAGATTCATTTCAGAGTCATGGCTGGAAAGGAGGAGGAGGAGACGACTTGTTGTATTAAGGCTATATGGAGTTTGTGAGGAGGAGGCTACTTGCCTCCACCCTGCTTGCAGGCATTTGAGAAGGGGCATTTGCATGATTTATTGATGGCTGCCAACTTGGATGGTTTTAAAAGAGGATTAGCTAACTTCTTGGAGGGTGGGGCTATCAATTGCCACTAGCCAATATTATTCTACCTCCACCACTAGAGGTACAACCTTTGAATATCAACTGTGGAGAAATGAAGGTGTCTTGCTCCCTATCCAGGTTCTGCTTCTGGACTTCCCATGAGCACCCGCCTGGTCACTGTGAGAACAGTGCTGGACAAATGGGCATTTGGCCTCATAGGTGCCAAGTTCCGGATTGAAAAATCTGGGATCAGCAGCGCCGCGGCACCGGAAGTCGCTTCTATGCACTCCCGGACATGCGTTGAAGTGACTTCCGATGCCGCTGTGCCCATTTCCAAAATGTCCGCGGCATTGGAAGTTGCTTTTATGCATGTCCGGAAGTGCGTAGGAGCGACTTCCGGTGCCGGCGCAGCACCAGAAGAACATGGCCACCAGCAGGAGCTCCGTAATCCGGGGGAATATGGGGTATTTTGCCATTTGGGACACCTGCGGGAAACGGTAAGAAAATACAGGGGTTTCCCATGGCAAACGGGGTACTTGGCAGCTATGATCAGGCTCTTATAAGAAAGTACTTTTATCAGCATCCTTATCTGAATGCTTATGACATCCCTATGCTGAAAAGTATAGGGTGGGGGATTTGACTGCCCCCTAGGCTCTTATGAAATGATGTCCTTGGGTTTTTTTTTTTAATGTTTAAAGAAGATTGAGGAACATGATCACAAACTCTTCCTTATTACATGGCATCCCTGAAAAAGCTGATTCCCTCCACCCCCTGTCAACATGCATTATCCCATGTGGTCATAGTTCACCTGTGAAACTATGAGAGGCCTATGGTCTCCTGGAATATTTGTTAGAAATTTGGAGCACAGATAGTGTAAATAAAAAAAACCATATATTAGACTCAGTACTCCAACTGCAAAACGGGAATCCAAAATGACCCCCAGAGTTGTTGCATATTAGCTAATGATAACATACAGATCATATAAACATACTTCAAAAACCCAAGGGTTTATAGATCCACAAAGGTTGTGGTCAACAGATACATGCCATTAACATGTAAACAAGCAAGCAGTGAGGAAGCTAGCTAGTTGAAGACCTGATTGGCAGGTGTGGGTGTGTGATGGAGGCAAAAAAGGGGTAGGGGTGGAAATGAAGGTCTGCTTCTCTCTTGTTCTTGCCCCCTCTGCGAATAAGTGGGTTTCCACTTATGTTTAATACTGATAAAGCAATCTTCATGGTTGACAACATCTTCCTTATACCATTTATAAACGCACAGAAGCTCCATTTTGTACTGAATCTGCATTGCATTGAAACTTTCCCACTGCCCAGTGATGCTAATTGGAGCAAGCGGGGCTTGCCTGGAAAGTGTTCAGTTGCTGGCCCCAGGTTCATTCTTATGCCACAAAAGAGGTGCAGATTTGCTGCCCTCTGAAGCTGCGTCTCGCCAACTTCCCACTGTCAGCTGGCCAATGCAGTTCTGTGTTCCACAGGAGAGGAGGAATGTCTGACTCAGATTGGATTTGCCATGTTTGAAAGAAGCCTTGGCTTCATGACAGTAGTTTGCCAACTGCAATCTGTGAAGCTCTTGCTCACAGAAATAGCATCTTTTAAAACAGCACCAGGACGGGGTGGAAAGAGAACACAATCCTTGGTGTCTTCATTGAATGAATAAATCTGGAAACACTTTCCTGCTTCCTAAGGTGGTTGTGGAAAACAACAACAACAACTGCTCAGGAGCTATGGTTCCCATGGTTTGTGGTCAGGAGTTCTGGAGACTGGGTGTAAGGGAAATGTGGCTATCTAGATTCTAAATATCAAGATAAATGATGAAAAAAAACTTTTTAAATAATCCCAGTGGCACCTTAAAGATCAACTAAATATAAGCTTTCAAGGTGTGTAATACACACTTCATCAGATACTCTGAAGCATACGAAGTGTGTACAGTGGTACCTCTGGTTAAGAACTTAATTCATTCCGGAGGTCCGTTCTTAACCTGAAACTGTTCTTAACCTGAAGCACCACTTTAGCTAATGGGGCCTCCTGCTGCTGCTGCTGCACCGCTGGAGCACAATTTCTGTTCTCATCCTGAAGCAAAGTTCTTAACCTGAGGTACTATTTCTGGGTTAGTGGAGTTTGTAACCTGAAGCGTTTGTAAACCACTGTATTACACATGAAAGCTCATACCTTGAAAGCTTATATTTAGTTGATGTTTAAGGTGCCACTGGAATTATTAAAAAAGATTCTTTCATCTTTCATCTTGTTATTTATTATGACTATGACAGATCAACATGGCTATCCACCTGAATCTGTCTAGATTCTGTTAGACTAGCATTACCATCATTCCTGACCTTTGCCCAGGCAGGCTGTGGCTGAAGAGAGCTGATGTGTAAGAAAATCTGGAGGACCACAGGCTCCCCATTTTTGATTGAGCATCTCTTTTTTGTACATGGCAGATTTTCTCCTTAGTGCTATTGACCAGCAACTGCCTTCAATATCAAGAGCTTAAGGCAAAACCTTAGATGTGGTCGTGCACACACAAACACTTTTTGTCAGGACCCAGCATGTGATAAAGGGAAGTTTGCCTTTTTCTTCCCTTGACATGGCTATGACAAAAATCATCTCCTGCACCTCCCATTGGCACTAAATTCTCTGTGCTAGTTTATATCATTTTTCCTCTAAGAGCAAAGAGCTGTTTCACGGTGCAGTAGCAATATTCATGGCTGTGTGCAGAAAGGGTGAAGCACCCCCACATATCACAGTCTGGACCCCCCATCCCACTGCTAATTTTAATATATTTTAAAATAAAGCACAGAAAAATGTAACTGCACATTTTCATTCAGTTCAGAAGGTCCTGCTGGCGGGCTTCTCATAGACATCCGTTGGCCACTGAGAACACAAGAGACTGAATTAAATAGGCCTTTGGCCTGATCCAGCAGAGCTCGTCTCATGCTCCTATGTGTTCCACTGAAACCAATTAGATTTACTTCTAAATAAATACTTACACATAACTGGGCTTCTGACACCTTTGTTGCAATGAAATTGTAATTGCTATAATCCAATACAGATTTAAGTGACTAAGTCCATTGATTTCTCTGGGTTTATGTTTGCCTATCCTAACTCTTTACTGTATTGCAGCCAATTGGTTTTAAAACCAGGGATGAAAGGCCTGAAAATATTACCTTGTTTCCCTTCTTCGGAAAGAAGATTTTCTGGGATTTTGAGCATACAGTTATCGTGGATCTGCATTCCAATCTTATGAACCTTATTGAAAATCTATTAAAAATGCCAGTTGCCTCTAATTTGGGAAGCTATATTCCCAGATCCCAGGACAAACTTTCCAGGCTTGTCTTCACTGAAGTGGGAGCGGGAGAACCATTAAAAAAAAGGTGAATATATTGCCAACAACAGCTGTGTTATGGCATATGGTCAGGAGTCATGTGCTTGCCACATGGGAATTTTAAAATGGTGTCATGAGTGGAAGATTATCAACTAGGGTTGCCAGACTCAATAGAGGACAGGACTTCTGTGCCTTTAATTGCCCTGCTCTCTTTTGAGTCTGGAAACCTTAAAGAGAAACCAGCAGACCCTTTGTTTAATTTCCAAGCAAAGGGTCTGCTGGTTTCTCTTTAAGGTTTCCAGACCCAAAAGAGAGCAGGGCAAGGAGTGTGGTGGAGTCTCCTTCTTTGGAGGTCTTTAAGCAGAGGCTTGACAGGTATATGTCAAGAATGCTTTGATGGTGTTTCCTGCTTGGCAGGGGGTTGGACTGGATGGCCCCTGTGGTCTCTTCCAACTCTGTGATTCTATGATTCTATGAATTAAAGGCATAGAAGGCACAGAAGTCCTGTCCTCTATTGAGTCTGCCAACCCTATTATCAACATGAATTATGGAGGACAACACTAAATGCTAATGGGACACTAGGCAATCTGAACACTAGTAAAGGAGCTGAAATTTCCACAGGAAAATTAACAATGTAATTCTATGGCTGTCTACTCAGAAGAAAGACCCACTAAGCTCACTGGGGCAAAAGCAGCCACTGTGAGGGCACAGATCTGCACTTCTGACACAGGAGTTGCTGCAGATTACCCGGGTGGGGCAGGCAGCAGTGAGGCTGGGATGGTGCAAATGTACCCACTGGCTAGGCTCCAGCAGTGTCTTTGCACAGCTTGACTTTCCCAATGTGTCTGCATAGCTTGACTTCCACCATCCTTTCCCAGGCCTGTCCAGGCAAGGTGCAACAATGCCAGTGTGCAAGAAGAATGGCTCT
This sequence comes from Zootoca vivipara, assembly GCF_965207765.1. Taxonomy (NCBI): domain Eukaryota; kingdom Metazoa; phylum Chordata; class Lepidosauria; order Squamata; family Lacertidae; genus Zootoca; species Zootoca vivipara. The sequence goes on along the minus strand of NC_142584.1, from coordinate 62,052,471 downwards.
GCCCCACAATACCAGCCACTACTGCAACAGGGCGTACTCTTCAGTAAGTGGATCTGATGTCAGGAACATGCCCCCCACCCCACCCCAAGAGCACAGGGGATGAGTTAGACTCAGAGATTGAACTAAATGAATAAGAGTCTGACTCTGCAGATGAGAACTGGCTGTCAGAATCGAGAAAGGGCAGTTCGACACCCCCCCTTTTTTCTGGAGAAGACTCTATTAGGTCTCAAGGAGAGGAAGAGTTGGACGGCGGCCAGAGCATTGCTAGGCAATCAGCATATAAGCAGAGGTCTGAGTCTGCGTCAAGTAACAGTGGGGAGGAGGGGGGAGTTCAGGCTCTCAGTCCCTGATCCAGGCGTCTGGATACAATCAGAAGGCAACAGAAGGGCAAGAGGGGATAGTCTCTGGCATCCTTCCTGCTGTGGGAGGGGCGAAATTTCAGACTGAACAACAAATGTCATGCGAGCAGGCAAGATGCTGGGCTCTGAATGTGACTTTTTGTAAAATAAACGTACATTAAACTGCCAGAGAGTCATTGCTTCTTATCGGGGGCCTGATTGCTTGCCAGAGATCATTACATCTGATGCAAGGATACCTGAGAATACATCCCACTGACATTGATGAAACTTACTTCCAAGTGATCGTGCAGACGATTGCGCTATGCAACTTTGTATTTCTGAAGAACTATATCTATTTCATTTGAAATATTTCCTAACCGCCTTTCACCCAAAGGTTATAGAATGCTACACAAATGTGTGACAAAACCCCATTTCCTAGAATGCCTCAGAGGAAAGGAAGTCAATATAACTAGAGTCACCCAGTAGCTGAGAGGCAGGGGAAGCAACATCATATCAGTATAGACAAGGTTTATCAGCAATGAAGTTGTCTAGAACCTGCGGCAGTTTTGTGAGACTACAAGCACTATCTTTATGTGATTTTAGGAAAGTCTGAAAACCTGATTACCCATGTGTTCTGGAGATGTTACCTCCTTCTACATTTTTTGGGCCGAACTACACATGATATTAAATAAACGTGACAGCATCTAACATGCAGCTTTTGACAAATGCAAATAGCATCTGCTCAGTTGAGAACTGATAAATATTGGAATCACAGCAGGCAGGGAAGGAGAATTTCACTCTTCCTTACCCTGATGCAGTCCTGAGAAGTATCCATTTCCGAAGCTGTTAGGTGCTTTGTGGGGCAATCCCTGATTGGTGGCAATGGAGGATTTCCTCACAGGCCAATTACTAGCTTGGGAAGAGGATTTAACTTCTGGCTACAGCAAGTTAAATTTCACCTCCATGGCTGTTCTGATCTCATTAATCATCCTCATGGATGGAAAATTTAATAAATATCATTTAAGAAAACCATCATCCTCATGATGCTTTTGTACCTGGAAAAAACAACAGCCTTGCACATTATAAATATGGAGGTGCAAAGACATGTTTATCCTTTAGATGTACTTAAATTATTGCTTCATTGGTTTCCCAAGAAAGTGTCCAAGACAAATTTCTCCTCCAAGTACTCTTAAGACTAGATTTGGTTTCTCATAGCCTACTCTTCATTTATGCATATTTCTGTTTGGACAGCCTAGGTTGACCAACTTAGTTTATTGGGGTGGGGGTGGCTTTTTATGTGAGTTTAGCAAACATTTTTATGAGTGATTATTAATTTTTCTGCTATTTCAGTGTTTACTCCATTCTTTTGGGATCGCTACAGGATTGTATTCTAATATATTGTTGGAAGCCGCCCAGAAGATTCCACCTAAACATTAGGAAGAACTTCCTGACAGTAAGAGCTGTTCGACAGTGGAATTTGCTGCCAAGGGGTGTGGTGGAGTCTCCTTCTTTGGAGGTCTTTAAGCGGAGGCTTGACAGCCATCTGTCAGGAATGCTTTGATGGTGTTTCCTGCTTGGCAGGGGGTTGGACTGGATGGCCCTTGTGGTCTCTTCCAACTCTATGATTCTATGAGTGGCTGGGGAAACCCAGCCAGATGGGCAGGGTATAAACAAACAATTATTATTATTATTATTATTATTATTATTATTATTATATTTTACTTAAAACTAAAGAGGAATGAATTTTTGAAGTTTTCTCTCCCAATCCCATTTAGGGCACAATGGGTGGAATTCAGTGTTGCCCTTAGGTGATTCTTCCATCAGGACAAGCATTTATGCTTCCCAGATGGAATTCTCTCATTCCCTTGTGTTCTTCCAACTCCCCATAGCGGATCTGAGAGAGGCACAGTGGGAGGGAAGAAATCCCCATTATATTAGTACGACCCCTTGTGCTGGTTTCCACTAGCGGATTGGGTTAGTTGAATCTGCCCATGGTGTTCTGTCAGAAACCACCAGTTTCTCGTTCCTGAGGTCTGCATCAGTGACCTGCTGGACACCTTGCTATAGAAAAAAGGGGACTAAACTAATCTTTATTTGATTTTCAAAGTTAATCTCTTGCTGTATGTTGATAAATGAAAGAAAAAGTGTCCTGCTGGGTGCTTTGTAGAGGGAGAAAAATTGTGGCTGTGGGTGGGGGAAATGGTTAGGTAAGGAGTCATTTAATGTGAAGAGGAGGAGGAGGAGGAGGAAGAAGAAGAACCTTCCTTTATTAGTACATGTTTTAAGAATCAGCTTAATCAAGCCCTCTAGCCACTGTATATTGTCCAAGGTCTCCTTTTGTAAACAAGATTAGCCACCCACACATGAGACCCTATCAGGCTCAGCTGCATGGTGAATAAGCTGGGTAATTCTACTGGCTTTTTGCAGACCAAATAATATTTGGCATGTCTTCATAGACTTGTGTTTTTGGTGAAGCAGTAGGAGGATGTGTTGTTAATATTTAGAAGCACTTTACAAAGTAAAGTAAAGTAAAATAAGGGAGAAAGACAGGACCCTGCCCTAAATCTAAATTTTGACAGTGGAGGAGAGACAACAAAAGGAAGAGACAAGTGTTAACATAAATTAAAAAGGGAAGAATGCAAGCAAATATACGTGCTAAAAGTTGTCTTTGAATATGGGTGTTATACAAATGATGGAGGGAAAATGCATTTTGAAGAGGGAAAAGAAGAAAGAAAGAGAGAGAGCTGACATCATGTAAGGGTTCTCAAAAGGAATTAAAGGCATCAGTCTTCAAGGGAAAATGGGAAGAATTATTTCAGAGAGCGAAAGAATTTGTTACAGCTGAAGGGGCAGAGTACCTATGCACATAGGAGTAAATCTCCTTGATCATCTCAGGGCTTACTTCTGAGGGCATATGCAAAAGCTTTCCCATGCAAGGAAAAATCTTCACTTGTTCAATTTCTGCATGTCAGGCTGTTGTTAAAGCCAAAGAACAGAAGAAGAAGAAGAAGAAGAAGAAGAAGAAGAAGAAGAAGAAGAAGAAGAAGAAGAAGAAGAAGAAGAAGAAGAAGAAGGGGAGGAGGAGGAGGAGGAGGAGGAGGAGGAGTTTGGATTTGACCCTTTTCATTCCCCTTAAGGAGTCTCAAAGCGGCTACCGATCTCCTTTCCACAACAAACACTCTGTGAGGTGAGTGAGGCTGAGAGACTTCAAAGAAGTGTGACTAGCCCAAGGTCACCCAGCAGCTGCATGTGGAGGAGCAGGGAAGCGAAACCGGTTCACCAGATTACAAGTCCACTGCTCTTAACCACTACACCATTCTGGCTCTAGAACAAATAGGGAATCCTAAGACTGCAATCCAATGTACACTTACTTAGGATCCCACTATTACCTGCCCTGCCCGCTGTCCTACCAGCCTGAAAGGTCCTCAACAGTCAACAGGGCTTGAAGGGGGAGATGAGCAGTTCACCCTTGGATGCACTGAGCTTAGTATAGCAATGATACATTGGTAGATACATCAGACAGGCAATTGTAGGTATGATGAGACTGGATGGTGGGAGAAGGGTCTGGAATATAGAGGTATAGGTATTATGAGTATACAGTTACTGCTGAAAGCCATGGGATTTGATATCCCCACACCCCACACCCAGAACAGAATGCAGAGCAGGTAACCAAGAATCCAGAGGAACTGTGATCTCCAGCAAAAATATAAAGTATTACAGTGCACTGGATCACAGGCTTTCCACCTTGTTTCTCATACGGTTCTCAACTCTTCCCTCCCAGTTGCTCCTCATGTTATTGAGGACATTTCCCTTCAATTTGGCACCTGCATGCAGAAATTGGTCCTTGAAAATCTGCTAACCCAATTTTGAATCCGTTATGTATTCCCAGCTCTGGCATTGCTATCCATCCCTCCCTGCAGTTAACCATCTGGAAAAAAGGGGTAGAAGTTTTGAAAATGTCCATGTTCATCCACTGGCAAAGTTTGCCCTAGGCGTGTGCACACAGAAACCCTTCTGGGCAAGCAGCTGCCTGTGCCTGAGCGGCCTTATGCAGATTAAGGAACTGGGAAATGGCCCAACCTGAAATTGAAGGACACAAATTTCAGAAGGAGAAGATAGTCAGAGAGTTTCGATGTATGTCTCGGGAGAAGGTATAGTCTTTTCACGAGCCATAGTCAAATTGACAATTATAGCAGATGCCCTAACAATATATCTGTATCTGTATCATATTCAAACTTCCCATTGCACAAATATTTCTGGGGTGATTCCAGAAGGGGACGACAGAGGACAAGATGGTTGGACAGTGTTCTTGAAGCCACCAACGTGAGTCTGACCAAACTGTGGGAGGCAGTGGAAGACAGGAGTGCCTGGCGTGCTCTGGTCCATGGGGTCACAAAGAGTTGGACACAACTAAATGACTAAACAACTACAACAACAACAATTCCAGCAATCCACCTGGAAGTTCTTCATCAGTCTTTTTAATGCCTATTTCTGATGTTGTTGTGGCAGCATTGCTACCAGAGAAACCAAGAGCTATGTGGAAGCCTATCTGAGTATTCACTGGCATTGTAAATATTGCTGAAAGCAATGCCGCTAGCACCTTCATTTTATAGCATACTCCATTTGACAGAGAAGGTGTTTTGTTTTGTGGGACCTGCCTCTTTTGTTTAATCTAAAACTGTTCTTTTGCTGTTTTTGTTTGGAACCATTTTACTTGTTTCTGTAAGTGTTTCATTATAACCTGCCCTTGAACCTTATGTTGAAGGTCAGGGAAGAAGTCTTCATTGATGGATGGAGTTCCTAGATTCAGAAGCAACCACTTTAGATAAAGCAAAGTGGCCTTGATACCATCTGGTGGTTGTAGCTTTGGATGCCAGGAAGGGCAAAGAGATGGAAGCAAGTCAGGCAGAACATAAAACAGAGTAAGATGTTAGGTGCCAAGCATAGCATACCCCACACCTGTCCTGTTTTAAGTGGGACATCCCGGAATCACAGAAGTCAATCCTGGCTTCTCTTTGCATCCCACAATGTCCCGTTTTTTGATCTGGTGAAACTCCTCACACCAGAGCGCCAGACAAAAAGATGCTCACTCTGCCGTGAGTCAGCAGGGCTGCACAGGTCTGGCACTCTGGCGGTCACCAGCAGGTTCAGGCCGTTCCAGACACTTCTGACTCATGCCAGAGCACTGGACCAGAAGGAGCTAAGGCGTGACCCTGCTGACGTCCTGATTTTGGGGGTGAAAATGTTGGAGGGTATGGCATGGTAGGAACACCACCAAGCAAATTAAAATAGCCTGGGAACTTAAATTAGTTCTACTGCCTTAGGAAGTATAGGTCTTTGAATCCCCCCAAAGTCTGCTAAGTAGTTCCAGTAGCCAATCAACAGCAAGCAACAGATGAGGCCAAGACACTAGAAATAGTCAAGTCAGGAAACAGCAATCAATGAATTTTCTCTGGACATTCATCCTCCTAAAAACTTCACAGCATGGAATTTGCCATTGTTCATAAATAATAAATAAAAATCTTAATGACTTAGTCATCTTATTTTGAAGGTTTTGCCAACAAATAATGGGATTGAGGATTAAAAACTGATCCTGTGTTGACAGTTTAAGGTTGACTCTGAATTCCGTTTCCTAAACCTGCCCTATGGAAAGGTATTTATGAAGGAAGGGGCACAGATGGTATACTTTAACAAATAGGAAAGTAAGTAAATTTATCTGGATTCTGACTTTTTTTTATCTTCATTCGGTGCGGAGAATCTTTGGCCCTTCAGATGTTGCTGAACTACAACTCCCATCATCCCCAGCTTGCATGACAAATAGCTAGGGATGGTGGGAGATGTAGTTCAGTAGTATCTGGAGGGGCAAAGGTTCCCAACACCAGTCCTACTTGAATGCATTAGCAATAGTCAACGACTGAGCTGCTTTTCTCAACCTAGATACAAAACTGAGGGCCAGTTAGGAATTTTAGAAAGAACACATGAGGCAAGAACTGTGGCTGCACAAAGAACTTTTTTTCAGTCAGAGTCAGGATTGCATGACTTAATGCCTCTTCATATAAAACATAATCTACAAAGCCACAACACTGTGGAAAGCTAACTATGGAAGGAGTTATAGGTCAAAACGCAGAGAATGCGTGTAGAAATGTCACTTAAGCAGGAAGTAAGAACTCTGCTCAAGTGTTAAGCCAAGCATGTGACAATATAAAGAGTGCTAGTCAACTAAGTTTTACATATACTAGATCTATTGAAATCAATACCTCCAAGTTCACATTCAGTCATTTCATAGAATCATAGAATCATAGAGCTGGAAGAGACCACAAGGGCCATCCAGTCCAACCCCCTGCCAAGCAGGAAACACCATCAAAGCATTATTGACATATGGCTGTCAAGCCTCTGCTTAAAGACCTCCAAAGTAGGAGACTCCACCACACAAATTCCACTGCCGAACAGCTCTTACTGTCAGGAAGTTCTTCCTAATGTTTAGGTGGAATCTTCTTTCTTGTAGCTTGAATCCATTGCTCCGTGTCCGCTTCTCTGGAGCAGCAGAAAACAACCTTTCTCCCTCCTCTATATGACATCCTTTTATATATTTGAACATGGCTATCATATCACCCCTTAACCTTCTCTTCTCCAGGCTAAACATGCCCAGCTCCCTAAGCCCTTCCTCATAAGGCATCGTTTCCAGGCCTTTGCCTATTTTGGTTGCCCTCTTCTGGACATGTTCCAGCTTGTCAGTATCCTTCTTGAACTGTGGTGCCCAGAACTGGACACAGTATTCCAGGTGAGGTCTGACCAGAGCAGAATACAGTGGTACTATTACTTCCCTTGATCTAGACGCTATACTCCTATTGATGCAGCCCAGAACTGCATTGGCTTTTTTAGCTGCTGCATCACACTGTTGACTCATGTTGACTCATTTCAGTGGGTTTATGCTGAGTAAAACTTAGCTGACTACTACCCCAGTAGCATTGTATGTGCTAACCATGCCTCTAATGTCCCTATCTCCACTGGCTCCGTCCTGACCTTCTTGCATTGAGCAGAAAGGTTTGAAAATGTGTTCAGTAAAACTCGCAGAGAAGCTTCCAAACAATTGTGGCGAGGCTTTTAAGCTCATTTTAAGCTGAACGTGCTTGGGGCCTCCTTCCTACCAGTGCAGGAAGTGAACGGTGGAACAGGCTGGTCACACAAGTGGGGATGTTGAGGGCAGAGGCAGCTCATGAGGCTTCACACACCAGAGATATCATCACTATCCAGCGTTATGTGGCCATCCAGTTTGGATGACCAGACTCGTAACAACCTTCCATAACATGAGTTATGGAATGATTAGGATCAGATCATCAGACTGCCCTATGTATAACCATGTTTGCAAGCGGTTGTAGCACCACTTTTATTTAATCTGGACCATGAACAGCTTTTCTGATTATACTCCTGGTAGGTGCCGTTGATTACTTTGTAGCTGTCTTATTGAAAGTGCAGCCCATTCCACGTTGCATCAGAAGCAACAGAGCATCCTATTAAAGAGGGGCAGGTATAGAATGTCACGATTCTTCTTTTAGTTGATATAGGGTAGTGGGATCCAGCTGGCGTCACCAATGTTGTGTCCGTGGGTGAACTTGTACCTGTGATGATGTTCCCTGGCATCCACATCTATGGGGTAGGGGTGGGAAGTGTGGTGGCCTGCTCAGGGTTGGAATCAACCTGGTCGACTCCTGCCCTGCCCCATCTAGCGATGTGCTGCTACTGCTAGGTCTGAGTTTCCATGTTTCTCTCTCTCTCCTTCCCCACCCCCCACCCTGTTTGTGTCTGTGGAGCCTGTGACTGACCATTCCCATTGTGGAAGCCATTTTGTGACAGCCATTTTGTGACAGAGACCATGGTATGCTCTTAAGTTTCTGCTGGCTGTTTTCCATGATAAAAAACATTGCCATTGGCTCTCCAAGTTTCCAAATGTGCCCCTGGCCTCCCCAAAGACTGGACCTCAGGGATACACAGTTGTGAAAAAGAACAGCCATATTTATATGAACTGTTTACAGGGCTAGCACTTTGGGCTGCTTGTCACCACAGCTGATTGTCGCCAATCAAGTCATCATAGTTATTTCCATGGTAGGAAGCCAGGAAATTCAAATGAGCACATAAGCGACGTCAAGAGAATCCACGAGTGAAGCATATGATTGTGAATATGTCAACTTAGCACAGATGGTGATGCTTTGGCCATAGTTCTGTCATCTCTCCTGCATGCCGAATGGTAATTAATCCTTGTCAAGATCAGAAATGGTTCAAAATAGCCATACTTTGTGGAAGATGTTTCCCTAAAACAGCAGTTATAAGGGAATGGTATGTATCATAAGGCTTTCTAGTCATTATACAATTGAAAGGTTTTAATATCATCAGTTGCATAACAGCAATAGCAATTACCTTCTGTAAATCCAGAATAATTTCCCCCTCTGGAAACAGAAATGATTTATTCTGTAAGTAGTCAGACAGCCATCAAAATCAAACAGCCATGGATGCTATTTCCATCCCTCCAAAGATACTTGGCTCTAACACACACTTCCTCTGTCTGGGGGAAAGCCATGCTTGAAGCCTTATGAAAGGGCTGGTTTTGGATGACTTTTGAACCCCGATTCACTTCCATCAAAAGTTGGAGATCTTACGTATTCATGGAATTAAGTAAGCTCCATTTGATTTCAATGGAACCAGCTCACTTGTAAATGTGATTAGGGTTGTGGTCCTAGAATAAATGAAGGCCCTGATGCAGATTAAGAATGTAGGAATATTTTCAATTAGATCAGGTAATGGCATCCAAAGCCCCATTTATGCATGATATCATTGCTTTGTAGATCAACCACACATTTAATAAGATCAAAAGAAGCTGGTAATCATGGCTCAACCATGAACATGTGCAATTCAATAGTGTATAATATGCCACATTCACGTGAATTCCTGGGCCGGAATTTGATATGAAATTGGAACCTGGATGGAACTGCATAAGTTGAACAGGAATTGCTTTGCTACTTTCGGCAACCTGTACCATGAGCACACTCTCCCCTTTCTGAACCATTTTTTAAAGTGTCATTACACTAACCATGCATTCGGTGAAAATGGTTTGAGTCTAGAAGAAACTTGCCACCTTCCAAAATACAGTATTGTACACAAGGACAGTTGAGAATAAATCTAGTTTTCCACATTTCAAGTACCAGATCATACCAGGCCATTTCTAGTGTGGCGCACTAAAGTGAAAAATAAGATCAAATAATCAAGGTTCATATATCCTGACCATTTTCATAAATATTTGGTAGATTCACCTTAGGGTATAACAGGTTAACATGTCAGAGAGTCTGACTGACAAAAACATTCTGCTTCACTGGCATTTCCCATTTCCCACTTCCCTGTCTAAGCTGGTAGGGCAGCTGAGCTCTGGTAAACTCTAGACATGGCTGGGAAGTTGGGATTGCATCCAGCTACCAGGGCCATCCAATTCTCAGCTGAGAGAATTGTGTCTTGCTAGAGCTATCACAGGTGGACTCTGGCTCAGACTGAGCTTTGCTTGGCATGATTATAGATAAGCCAGCAAATTCTGCAAAACTTGGACTCTTAAAATGTATTTTGGATGTTCTGCCAGTCCATTTCAGGCTTGGATTTGAGCTCAGTTTGAAATGAATATAGACCAGGACCTTGGATGGTCTAAAGATCCTGGTAGCATCACCTAAAGCCAATGCTTGGCGTCTGAAACAATTTCCCAGAAGCTAAACAAACATGTGGGAAATCAGTTAACACTGTGTCATTTCTGGTAAGATTTAGGGGGATTCACTCTTACCATACATAGATGGCTACTGAATTGGCAGAGGCGATAACAGGGCTTTTTCCCCCTCTTCCACTCAACTGGTCTTAGTACAAAGGAATACAGCCAGGGAAGAAAAATGGAGAAAGCATCCATATTATATATGGCAATATTTCTTAATTTTTAACATCAATCTGCAAAACATTTGTAGTGGTCCAAAGATGATGAATGAAAACAAACATAACTCTTAAATAAAAAATCCAGGTACCAAAGAGCAAAATTTAATGAAAGCCAAAACTGTTAAATATGGTTTCTTGTTGAGAAAAATGTCAATGTCTTTACGGGTTCCCCCCCTCCCCACCACATTATTCTATATTTAAGAAAAGTGTAGTAAAAATACATATTACAAGTTAACATTTCCCCTCTTCTTCTGAATCATTCTTCTTTTTCTCCTCCCACCCTTCCACTGATCAAAAACATTTCAAAGATGAGTCTCATGTCCTAGTGTTACAGGCATTTGTCCTATCATAGAAGGCTTCTTCCCACAAACCCATCTAACTGGCTGGCTCAATTGTCAGATAGGTCTCTTTGATTCCTTTGCCACAAAGGCAATTGAGGTCTCTCTCTCTCCCTCTCTTTCAAAGTTTTATGGGCTATATTTTTTATTCCATACAGAAGAAAATCCTTGCACTCTGCTCCCATTGCATTTTACGGTGTAAGACAGTTGTGGGAGCTCTGGAAAACTCATGTGTTTGAAAGAAAGATCGGATCTCTTCTTGGACATCCAAAAGATCTCTTCATCAAAAACAGGCTTAGTTTTGTGAGCCGTGCACACCATAAAGACACACACAGAACTAAACTCAAAATGTAACCAAAGCAGACATGAAATTAAAAATAAGAATTAAGAATTGCACACGGAGAACAAGACCTTGAAGAGTTATTATCGGAGGCTGAGATCTGAGCCATGACAAACAGCTGGATGGAAGATGAAGACAAAAAGGCTTCCAGCAGCACGGAGAGAAAAACAAATCAGGCACTAGGCATGCTGTGCCCTCTGAAGGGGATCTGCAGGTTCTGTGCTGCCAGTCTTATGAAGATGCCGTCTTAAGATGAGTGGAAGAAATTGATGGAACAACATAGTGTTGAATGGTACAATCAGTTCCTAGAAGCCAGTCTTTAATAGTTTTTGAAGCTTCATAAGCACAGAAAGTCATGTATGGTAGCTTATTTGTTTAGAGCCACTTGCCAGTCACACACACACATATTTTTTTAAAGCGACGTCATGATGGTCCCCCACAACAAAACCATTTCAGTCCGTAGCCTCTTATCGCACCCTTCTGCTTCCATTCTATGTCACAGTCTCCTATTTTACACTTTTATGTTACACACAGGTCTCAGATATTAGATAGAACAAGTTGCTGTTATACTGATGGGTTTGCCCTGGCACTTGGAGGAAGATTTAGCCCCTTGTAAAGTCTGGAATTAACACCCAGTCGTGGGCAGATGCATTTGTGAGGATAGGAAATCGCCAAGGAAGGGTTGGGCCTCTTCCAGACCTACGATGGAAGAGGAGATACTTCCCTTTAATGGTTTTTCTTCAGGGCAACGTTTTCCACTCTGTTCGAGCAATTCACTGTTCACGGTGGTGATAGCACACACACGCACACACAAATGAAGCTTTTGTTTCAATGTAGATGTCCAGGAGCACATGACTGGGAGAAATACTGTTAGCGAGTCTGTTTTGTGCTTTGGACAGCTCTCTGGATTTCAGTGTTTCATTGCGAGATTGGGTTTTGTATCTGTAACGAGTAGGGTACTGTTCAGTAGCAAGTAGGGTACCAGCTGGTCAGTTCTGTGTGTTCCACTTCCCTTCACGATGATGGATGAGATGGAAACCATGTCTTTTGGCTTTTCTGCTGGCCAAGATTTGATTCTTGAAACTGATTTTGCTTTTTAACTGTGGCCAGTTGCAAGCAATTATTATGGAAGGTTGGATCTAGGTGAATATTGGCATCTTGTTGTGGAAACTTTTTTAAAATTATTACTTTTTGGCCATCATAAATATCACATAGCCCACTTATTCCATGGAATGTCCATCAGATCTGGCTTACAAAGACTAATAAACCAGATGCATACAAAACAGCTCTGATGTCTATCATTAACTGGTAGTGAATGGTTTTCTACTCAAAGATCACCACGGAAAGGAAACCTTAAAGTAGTGTGGGAATGAGGAAATGGCTCTTGAAAAGGCAGTGAGGGATGATATGTGATCTATAGATATATTGATATTTTGCATTTTCTAGAGGAAACAGCCATGGTCACAGGCGGCTGCTGACCTGTCCTTGTGGTAGCCTGTCAAATTCCCATTTTGGGGACTGATATTTCCCGCACTCACAACATTTAAACTCAGATAGCCACTTTCGAGCTCTGGAATACAGGTCACATTAACCTCTGTTTAACTGGGCTCTCCCAAATCCAGATACAACCACTGGAATCCCATTCAGAAGTCTTCCTACTCCTTTCTCCATGTAAGGCTTCCCCTTCAACTGCCTTAGAAATCCTTCATTCAATAGTGGAATTCTCTGTCGATGGCCTAGTTAGTTTTGTCGCAACAACTTCAACACACAGTAGAGTCCTGTTGTCTCAGAGGAATTGTTCCCACCCACCCCCTTTCACTGTTAGTAGCACAGACATGTATGGTTTGCATCCCAAACGAAACCTGATTTTAAACTTTTGAGCAGGGCAGGGCTGAGGTTACCCTGACATCACGGGAATTAGTAAGAAAAATATATATATTGCACACACTAAGAACTTATTAACAACCAAGTTAAAAACAAAATGGCGCTGTCTTCCTCAGTGTTCCTGTAACCGTGTATTCAGGGATGTCTCCAAATTTTGTTCAGTCCAGTTGCCCTCTCCTTATTGCAGTACAGGTCATGCTTTCTGCCTGTGGATTTACTGCAAAATAAACACACACACACACGAACAAACAAACAAAAACAAAGGAAAATGAATCTGGTTTCCTCTAAAAGATCCAGTGCATTGTCCCTCTTCTTGAACGGTTTGGTTTTTTTGCACTGGAGAGGCTGGGGTTAGGGAGACCCTGCTCTCACCCAGAATATCCATCAAGGGTAATTATAATCCCGTCGCTCCCAGGGGTGTCCCAGAGCTGTGACCCATGCATGGAATCTCCTGCATAGTTTGGGGGAAATCGTGGCTCACCACCCGTCCGTTTTCTCCACTGCTGGTTCCTGCTGCAGATGCTCTGGGAAGGGTTGATGTTCGTATGGCTTCATTGATTGATTGCTGTGGGATCAAACAAAAACCCTTTTTAAGAGAGACAAGGGGGGTCTCCCCCTGTCCTTAGCAATGGCTGGGCAATTTTAATAGACAACATTTTATTTCTTCAGTCTAGTCTAGTACTCTTGGATCCCTTCCCTGTCAATTCAGCTTAGAAATGAACAAGTTATTCAGGCATACATATTCAGAGCAAACACATTTTTAATGTCATTAATATTTATTCTATCAGAGTTTATTTTCCCTCTTGCTCAAAACACCCACATGTGAAGAACGTATCTTAGGGTAGAAAGTTTGCCACTGCGTTTTTTGTTTTAAAAACAGCTTAGGTGGTCCAATGGAAAAAGTTCAGTTATCCCATATCTGAAATACGGTGGTACCTCGCAGGACGAATGCCCTGAAAGACTAATTTTTCGCAAGACGAATGTGTCTTGCGATCTGATGGTGACTTGCAAGATGAATTCGTTTTGCGAAAAATTCGTCTTGCGGATCACGGTTTCCCATAGGAATGCATTGAAATTTAATTAATGCATTCCTATGGGCAAAAAAAAAAGAAAAAGAAAAAAGAAAGAAAAGAAATTTCAATGAATTCCTATGGGAAACCGCGATTCGGAAGATGAATTTTTCACAAAAACGAATTGACTCATGGAACGAATTAAGTTCGTCTTGCGAGGCACCACTGTATACTTAAGGCATGGTTAGGGATATGGATATTTGGTGGACTGGACAAGACCAGTTAATGTTTAATAATTTCTCCCTCCTCCCATTTTTTCCCTGGCAAGGCCTCACTCTTCCCCACTAGTTTTCAGCATGTCACATGCTTCCAGGTCCCAAACTGAAAGAAGTGCAATAAGGAAGTTGACTTTGGAAGGACATTTGGGTGGTAGCTGGAGAGGTTAGCAACATCAACCCAATTTGTAAATATTGTGATAAGCATTGACCATGATGTAGAAGAAAGTCTTAAAACTTTCTTTGTTCTCTCAGGGCACGCAAGTCCTTTACTGGTTAGAATTGCTTATTGTCATAAGGATAAGAGTGAAAGATCACAAGAGTGTAACGAATAAGCTTTTCCACATAGTTGTAGCTCCTCACACAATAAAAGCTGAATTTGAAGGGTGTTTTCATATGCAACAGAGCAGGACTTGGGAATCTCTGGCCCTCCATATGTTGTTGAACTCCCATCAGCCCCAGGCCAAGAGTCAGAGATACATGGGAGTTGTAGTCCAACATCATTTAGAGTGGTACAGGTTCCCCAGCAGTATAGGCTAAACTTGAAGTGTAGTGCAATTGATAGACAGTTAGGCATGGATATCAGAAACCAGGTTTCAATACCCATCAGCTTGAAAGTCACTGGGAAAGCAATAATATATCTCAGCCTAACCTATTTCACAAGGTGGCTGTGGTGTTACATTGACTCCCTGAAATCTTTGCACCTTAGAACCCGTTTCCTCATTTGTGTATTAACTGTGAGATATATGCATGTTATACCTGGTTAATAAGGACAGAGTTACTTTTAATAAAAGGAAAAGCCTGGTGCATCTGGCATTCATTTCTACAGTTGTGTACAAATTAAAATTGTTGTCAGCTGACTGTTATTTGCTGCTCAGATTCCACCTGAAGAGTTGGTTTGCACAAGCTTTCCCTCCTTTCTTTTCTTATTTTGTGGGTAAAGGGTTGATAAACTGAGTGGAAGAAGGCAGAGGAGTGCTGGAAGGAGAGTGCTGATATTTCTTTATGTATTCATGCTCTGTAGAAGTGTACTTTCTTTACAAAAAACGAATAACAACAAAGACAACAAATGTACAACCATTACTTTGGGTATGTCTTGAGTTCACAGATCATGGGACTAAGATGGTGGGCAAAGGCTATGTCACTCTAAGGCTTTGGAATTCCTTACAGTTGTAAACAATTCTGCACTTAAAGTACTGATTCAGAATTGCAAAGTTGAATGGACAATCATAAATTATCCCTACTTCTGCAAAGAAACTCAACGGTGGTTCATTGGATTGGGACACAGTGACTTTTCCACACCAGGCAGTGAGCTAGTTTTAGAGCTGAAATCTTCGCATGGGTCAAATGTGACACCATCAGGAGGCTTCACAAAAAGTGACCTAGTTAAGAATGAAACTGCCATGAGGACCTGCTTTTGTGATGTCTGAGAATATTTTCTCTGTCATAAGCAATGCTAGGCTGCTTAGAGCAATCCCAAATGTTATGGTATCCTGTGTCATTTACATGAACAATTGCCTGGTGATGACTCTGTTGTTCAAGGCTACATAGTAAATTTCACACCTGAGTAAGGATTGTGCACCTGAAACTTGTGGATCTTTCCTGTGCAACGTCTCTCTTAGATATTTCCCCAGTGGTGCAACAAAAGGAATCAAAAGGACCTTACACACTCAGGTGGCTGGGGATGCAGCAATGTCTAAAGGTGACTCTTCATATGCAAGGATTCTCTCTCTCCCTTTTTTCCCCAGAATGACTTTCCAATACCAATCAAATAGCCATGGTGAGATATGATTAAATTAGCCTAGAGCAATCCCATTTTACAAGGACAGAGAGCCAGATAACCTGGCCTGTTTTAGTTCTTAAACTCTGATTCAAGCCAGGGTGGGGTTTGTGTTTGTTAAGAATGCTGGAAACATAGGCTTCAACACATGTCCCACAACTCCTATTAATTCTGGCTACAAACCATTTGCAAATTAGCTCATTTGCAAATTACTCAGGTCTTATTCAGCTGAACACTAAATAGGCCAGGAAAAATTCATTTCCTTGGCCTTTAAATATTGACATTCTAGCCTAAAAGCCATCCTAGTTTGGATCCATTCCTAAAGGAATATTAGGAGTCTGGCTGGTATCAGAAAGAAGGTGTGAAAGGCCTGTGAATGTGTTGCCACCTTCATCCGTTTTGATTCACTTCTGGACTTGTAACAAAACTCGATTAAGGCAACCAGCATGGCTAGTCCAAGCCCACCGATGAGGATGTAGAAAACACCGGCTACGTTGCTGAGACTCAAAGCACTTGTTTTGTCCTACAAGAGAAAGGAAAAGGGAGAAGGGATATGGGAGGGGGAAACATGCTGTTAGCATAACACTATTCTTTAGAACAACGACATAAAATGCTACATATGATACAATAAGCCTGGGAAGCCACCACTTGTTCTAAAATACACAGAAGACATTTCAACTTCCCTTCTTTGCATCTGAATATTCTTCCCCCACTGAACACACAAAGTTGATTAAACACTTCAGTGGCTTTGCAACTCTTTGGGAAAGGTGTGGACTAGATGTTTTGAACCATCCTTAAATGCTTATGTGCCCTCAAATGCCTAGGGACTTTCAATTATTGATATAAAAAATGTTATCTACTGTGAGCTGACATTTTGCTAGTCTCCAATCTTTTCCTCTCCTAAAATAACTCACTCTCTTGGAAATGCCTATTCCTTTTCTTCTTTGATTGTTTCCCCCGCAACTTCTGTTGCTGAGCAACAAATCAAAATCACTTACTTTATTCTCCCCTGAGTTGGCCCTCCCCCTTTGTGCAATATCCAGGTTGCAGTGACACTGACATAGGCATGCATTTGAGTTCTACTCAAAAGAGCATTTATTATGTGCCTATGTTCAGTTGATGCATTAAAAAAATGTTTATTGATAAAGGAGGGCTATTAGTCACCTATTGATCATCTTTAGTGTTTGATGTTGATTGCAAACTGATTTTATAAACACCCAGTAATTTATCTGCCCCTATTAAACATATAGGTATAATTCTTCCCTATTTTACAAAGTTAGAAGCTGATCTGTAATCTGTAATTAGCAGCACAGCAAACATTGGTGTCTAATGTGATGACTATTCAATACATCTGATTCGGTCTGAGTTTTTATCAAATGAAATAAACACTTGTGAATCTAAACTTGGAATTTTAGTTAGTTAGTTGGTTTCACATCTAGTTAACAATATGCAGATCACAGATGTCAGATGGTTGCTGGGATTTACCTGCGGTAAATAGTGCTTGAATAGGCTGTTCAAGTCAGAGGAACATTTCTACAAGGGATTATTGAGTCATAAAAGGTTAACGTAGAACAGTGTTGTTTATGTGTGTTCAGTCAGTTCCTGAATTCTCAGCAATATGGTTCCAAGACCATATTACAACTTTCAAATAAAAAAGGGACTTTGTCATGGCTGTCATAAATATCAGATTAATGTTATTAATGCAGCCGGCAAATGTAAATGTAAGATAAAACCAGACAAATATTATAAAGTTTGATAAAAGTTGACATACGTCCTCTGCCCTGAAAGCAAATGATTCAGGATGCAGCAAATATGTGTCAAAATGTCCGCTATATTCTAAAATGTTCGTCTGCTTTCATTCACTGACAGTGGTCTTTACAAGTAGGAATATATATATATTTAAAATGTTTAATCTTGCTCCTCTTTTCCGGTTCAGCAGTGGGGCCGTTTGCCTTACTTTTACATGCTCACCTACTCACTACTCTCTAAATAAAACACAGCTAGTTCAAAGCGTGTATGTTGCGAATGCTAAAGCCTATGGATTGAATCACAAATCTACGATCTTTAGATACAGCCAATTCTTCTTGTGCAGGGGATAGTGGAAACATACGCTGTGCTTTCTGAGATCTCTGCTGTTGTTAGAATCCATCTCAAAAGATAAAAGCTTGGTAACTTTATGATGCAACTTTTTGTGAATCTTTCAAAAGGAAGGTGGAAATGCAACAGCCTTGTCAGATCAGTTAAAAAGTTCGTGTTTTATCCATCATTTTCGATTTTGGTGTGAGTTTTTTAGTATAATAAGTTATAATGTATTAATCTATAGACAGTCAAACTTCTAGTTCCCTCACACAGCCTCTTTGTAGCTTCATAATAACCCCAAAGCTATCCTATATAATAATGTGCAAGTGTCTCTGCGTCCAGATTCCCTGTGTCCGTGCTACTCCGCATTTGCCCCACGGACACAGGGACTGGACGAAGAGACTGCACACATGTACGCTCCCCCCTGCCTCCTCCAACCGCTGCTCCCGGCCGGACACCGCCTCACTGCAGGGCACGTCGGGGAAGTGAGGGTGGAGGCTGGTGGAGGTGAATGGGGGGAGGAAGGGCCCCTTTGAGGAGCCCGGTCCAGCTCCCGCCGCGGCGGCGGCCCCGGAGCCCGATGCCGCCAGGGCGGGGAAGGAGCCTCTCCTCCCTGGCATAGGTCCCAGGGTTCGGAGAAGCGCTGCGCAAGCGCTTCTCCGAACCCCGGGATGTCTCCTTCCTGTCGGCGGCTGGGGGAGAGGAAGGAAGGAGGAGAAAGGGCTGCTTTCTCCTCCTTAGTTCCTGTCCCCCTGCTGCTGACAGCAAGGACAGGTCCCGGGATTCGGAGAAGCGCTGCGCAAGCGTTTCTCCGAACCCCGGGATGTTCTAGCGCCCGTTTACTCAACGGGCTGAATTACACTAGTATGACCTATAAATTCAAATTATAGGGTTGCTTTCTGACAATGGAGCTTACCATGCAGATACCTTTGGCATGGAGTATTTGTTCCCCCCTCTCTTCTTTATGCACTGAAATGTGAATGCTATTAGACTGCGCTCCTAAAATTCTGAGATGGAAATAAGAATCTCTGCTCCAGAAATGAGCTCAATGCACATTCAACTCTTCTCTAGCCTTTCCCATGCTGATGAACAATTAAACCAGATTCATCTTTCATGCATTTTCTAGCTGTAAACATTCCAGCCTTTTCAAACTATCAATTTTATCACGATTCTGGTGCTCAAAAACCCATCGCACTAGTTGCCCATCTGCAGAAAGGGGATATTTGACAGCCGGTCTCCACTTTGAAGATCTGATCATGTTCTTTTCACATTTAGAAGTGTAAATATTAGTTCATGTTTTTTTGTTTGTCCCTCCCCCTTCCTCTCACTCACCCAAAATGAGAGGGGAAATGGATATTGAGTGAGAGAGATATATATGTTCAGGGTGTGCTGTGTGTGCAAGTTGGGGTTCAAATTTCCTTCTTTCAGATTTTCAAAGATCTCCTGATAGAAACCTATTCACACATCAGTGCTTTGTTTCTCAATGAGCTGCCAATGGGGCAGGCAATGTAATTGTAATGGAAATACACCCGTTTGAATTACCACGCAAGTACAGTCAGCAGCAGTGCCATTTATACATCTGCTCAATGTCTATAGGCTGCATGGCACAACTGGGACTCAGAGCCATGATCCTAATTTTCCTCCTTGCTACCACAGTCGAAACAGGACAGGGTGGGTGGAATGGCATGGGAAATATGGGTTATGAGGCCAAAGGAAGCTTGGCTGGAGAGAAGGAGAGAGAGAGGGGGAGAGAGTGTGTGCACTTGTCAAAAATCCAGTTGTCACAATGTAGATTTAGGCTTGAAACTGCTCCACAGGCATCTTGCCACTTCTTGGCTCTCACGTTTTCTTTGCTAGAAGGATGGGGTTTTTAATTGCAAAGAGGTTCTCTGGAGAGTGACTATTGTCTTGCTATCACATAGTTCCTTCCCAGTTGGATGTTGGCACTAGGGTCATTGCCACACACCGCAAAGGCAAGGAAACAATTCCAGCTTGCCATGGCTTGCCTTGGCTTCTTGGCTCCAAAAGACCATGCCTGCTGCTTTTTCTTACAGTCTCCTGACTTAATAGCACTAGTAATAATAGAACATGAAGAGAATGGGGGAGGGGGAAAGGCACCAATCCCTGCACTAACTGCCTGAGAGAATCAAACTCTTTCCCTCGGCTGCAGAGCCTTGCTGTTTTGGCTTTGTGACAGACGCTCTCCCAAGGAGTTTGCCCATCATGCAGCCGGCTTATTAGTGGGAGTGTAAATGTCACAGCGTGTCTCCTGCAGAGGGAGAGTTACATTTGAGGGAAGAGAAGGAGGGAAGAGGAAGATTGGCAGGCGAAAAGCAAGCAAAAAGCCCATCTTTCAGAAATGTTCCTGGCCTCGTTGCCATGGTGACAAGGCACCTTCCCGGTCTGCTTCTTTTTAACTGGTGGCAGTTTATCCCTCATCCCGTTTCTTGCTATTTTATTCTGCTCTGACAGGAAGAAAAGAAAACTCTTCAAGGACCAAGTTCCCGGACACCCTTCTCACCTTAAGGGCGTTGACGGAAAGCACCTTTGCACCACTTAGAAGGAGGTGGAGGAGTTTGATGCTGGTCTCTGGAGCACAAATGAGTATATCAGGCCAATATAAAGCATCTTGCTTCCACCTCAAGAGCAATACCATTTAAAATGGTCATTTAGGGACTTCATATTTGTAATTTACAAAGGTGCTTTGCACCTTTTGTTTCTTGAACAGCCAATTCTCTTTTCTATTCTGGGAATATATTCCTCAGAACTCCAGATTCTGGACATTCAGTCTTATACAACGTGTGTGTGCAACTGCATCATATACATAAGGGAAGGAAAACATGTGACAGTGCAACCCTATACATGTCTGCTCAGAAGTATGCCCCATTTTACAGGAGTTATTCTCAGATAAAGTGTGTTTAGGATTGCAGTCTTAGCTGCTGAAGTGTGAGGTGCTTATTAGTATTCATGAGTGGTGTGAAAGAAAAGAAAACTGAGAAATTTGGAAAGCAGTAACAATGAAAACTGGATTTTTATTTTATTTATTTATTTATTTATTTTAAGGTATCTTCCTTGTATGCGGAGAACTATGTAATTAACATTATGGTAGCATTAATCTTTACCCTGTAAAATAAACAAACGAGTCTTACAGCTCAAAGGACCTTCAGCTCAGAGAAAATCCATCCATGGCCATGTAAGAACTTGTGGGCTGGTATAGTTCATTTGTTAGGCCTCTGGCACTTCTGAAGCCCAGAAAAAAAAGCCACTGAATGTGATATAAAGCTTTTTTAAGCTCTACTCTGGGAAGATTTCCCCTCATTTCCCAATAGCTATCAGTGTTGTGTTCAGAAGCACATGACCTGGCAAAGACTTGTGTTTGTAATTACATGTTTTTAACTTCCAGTTTATGCTTGAGAGTCTGGCACAGGTTATTGTGCAAAGGGAATGCTTTGTCTGAGGGGCAACACTGTGGAAAGTTTATGCATAATACTGAAACTAGGAACTTAATCTGGACTTTAATGGGACTATGGCTGCAAACCTACATGCATGCTTACTTGGGAGTAGGCCTCACTGAAGACAATTTAAAAATATATAAATTTTTGCATATTCATCTTCATCCCTAATCTTTGGACTTGATTAAGAGTCTGTGGTCGAAGTCTGTGGTCCTTGATGCAGTCCCTTGTACAAAAATCAAGAGAACAGAAATGTAGAACTTGCCACCCACTCTGTTATTATTAGGCCAAGCTACATGATAGATATATGTATTAACAGTCTATTTTGCTTATATAATTAAAGTTGGAGAAAAGCATTTCCTTCTATTCTGAGCTTCTAGTTAATGCACATGTTACTTTAAACCACATGAGGACACTGTTTGTCTAGTAGACTTGTTTGTAGCATTTTGTCTGTTAACCCCACCCCTGAAAACTGAGCCATTTCTCCCAACTTGTTGATACAAGATGTCTGCTAATCTCTCTCTCTCTCCCACCAAGATAAATCTGCTCCTGCATGAATAAAGCCTTTGAGCTCCATAATTTGTAAGTGATCATTTCAGTCTAACTCACCAAAGCTGCAAGCTCTCATAACACATGTAAGCAATAAAATGACCAGATGATTAATTTGTTGGTAAGACTGAGTGAAGAAAATGTGCTTGTCTTACTGAGACAACAACACAAACTTCCTGCTGCCACTTCTGAGGGTCTGTGGAGTGCTGAGGCCACCACTGTACCTGCATGCCAGCCACTCATGGTGGCAGTGGCATGTGTGGGCAGGCAGACTGGGCCTTATATGTGCACTAGTTCCAGGCTGGTACAGTCATTGGGCCCACATCAGGCCTGATGCTCACCAGCACTGGCTGTGAGAGTAGCTTATGATCCAGTGGATCCCATGTCAGCTCAGAATTGCAGTGTCCTTGGAACACCCAATTTCAGGGCATCCCTCAGGGCTCTGCTCCCAGGGGTATCACTGGCAGCTCTTTTGCCTGCCCATTTGAGCGGTGGAAGTGGGAGGTCTTGGCTAGTGGAGTGATGCTTTAGTCCTTTTGCCATTGGTGGGTGGAAGAAGGCTGGATAAGACATCAGAAGCAAGTGGAGGGAAGCTCTGCTCAATGCAAACTCCCCATAGCCCAGTGTGAGATGGGTTTGGATCGCAATCTCTTTAGGTAGAAGGGAATATATGGATTGAATAGATTAGATTCTTTAAAAATGGAAAAGTCAGCTAGGTGTTTGTTTTTTTAATTCAGCATTAAAAACACACTCAAAAGCTGAAAAAAGAAAAAGTTTCTAAACACATTTGCCATTTGCCTACATATATATTGCACAACAGTTGTACCTTTGCGTCTTCCTACACCTAATTCTACACAAGATTTAGTGCCTGAAAAATCCATGTAACATCTGTTATCTTTTGAAATTGGGACTTTTATGTAAAATATGACAGTTGTGAAAGGGATGACAGTCTACAAGGCCCTCATTAGAGAAAATTAAGTGCAAGAAGATGTTGTGTATGAGTTGTAACATGATTGTGTCTGTGGTTAAGCCATGTATTGTAGTTCCAGTTTGTGTCTGAGGGTATGTATTCCCATATACATTTTTTTAAAAAAATATCAATGGGGATGAACACCCTGATTTGCATCATGTGACTCTACTGGTAAGCACCTTATACATTAACCAGCTCACATTTTCTGTTTCCCCACTGATGTGTACATACAGCTTCTTGTATTGCTCAGCTTATCCGTGTGCAACAGCATCCAGTACTGACCTACATAAATGAAGGATGGATGCGTTCGTTCTGCTTGCAGGTAGCAGAATCCAGTACAGGTTGGGGAAGATGCAGCACCTGTTTTATGCATGCAGATTCCCTGCTCCACTGATAAGCTGGTATCTGTGTCAAATTCTCTGAACTGCTACATAGCCACATGTGTAAGGCCGTTAGAATGCAGTGGAGCCACCTGGCAAATAGTGAGTTGCATTGAGAATCCCCATGGGGGAGCATTGGATAGCAACGTAGCATAGGTGTCAACTCCCTGGGGCCCTGGGTGCCCAAGCACCCACAAAATTCCCCATGAAAGCACCCACAATTTTCAGTACCAGGGCCATGCACGCTGCATGGCACCCACAGCCCCGGGGTCCCACAGTCGCAGGGCCAAGTTGGCACTCCTGCCATGTAGGTACCATGTAGGTAAACAGTTCACAATAAGTACTATGGGCCTTCAAAACTGTATGTATCAATGTATGTATTTTTAAGGAGAAGACAACGGTCAACATTTGTTGTGTTCCTCCATTTTTATATTGATCTAATTTTGCTGTGTATTAATCCTTCTTAATATTAACCTTCCTTTCTTCAGAGTTGCCTATTCACATGGTTCTGAGCTACAAAATTTCAAGTGCTAGATTTTCTTATCTTTTCCCCCTCCCCCTTTCTCTTTCTTTCTTTCTTTCTTTCTTTCTTTCTTTCTTTCTTTCTTTCTTTCTTTTTCAACCTTTCATTTATTCATACATTTTCTCAGCAATCCCGGCATGCAGAATTAATAGATTTTACACACGGAGGGTCAAGAAGCTCTCACAAACCTCATGAATAGCCACGGTGATGTTTACATGCAATTCACACGTTTGGCTTCTCATCTCTATAAGAACATGCAGTTAATGTGATCCACACTGACGTCGTAGGATTCACGTAAACCCCTGTGCCCCTTTCTGCTCTGCTCTCTCATTCTAGTGTGTGGAAGGCGACAGGAAAAGAGATACAATATTGTAGTGGTTCTGAGTTCTGCTGCTGCTGCTTGTTTTAAATGGGATCAGTGCCACAAGGATTTTGTTTGGAACATAGTAGCTATGGGGTTTTTCTAGCACTGATAAAGGTGGCCTATTAGAAAAGGCACTGAAAAAAATAACCCCAAAGCACATAGCTAAGTAGTTACTCTTCATATGAATGGTAATTGCTGAGCTTTTTGTTACATTGTAGGAGATGAATTTTTTTCTGAACTCAACAGGAGATCCTGCCCAGGGCATCTAAAACCCAGTAGGAGGGGGGCTATTAATATAAAAGTAATATTTTGCAGAGAAGAACAGAATTGGATTCTTCTGTCAACATTTTGCATGCTCATAATACTGTAAACAATTTACAGACCAATAGAGCTGGGGCAGGCAACCCAAACTACTGGAAGGAAAAAGCATAGCTTTCTTCTTATCCCCTCTTCCTCAAAATGTTAGAAAGGTAAGCAGTTTTATCATTGGTTAAAGAGATAAATGTTTTGCGAAATACGGAATTTCAGGTTTTTGTAAAAGTTTTAAGGACAAGAGTGCCTACCAGAGGTCCTTCAGATATTGCCAGACTGCAGCTTCCACCATCCCTGACCATTGGGCCATGCTGGCTGGGGTTGATGAGAGTTGGGAGTTCAATAACACCTGGAGAGCTACAGGTTAGGCACTCTGCTGTAGTGTTTGCAACCATATATTTGGTGAGCACGGCAGTCAAAAGAGTCTTGGCACTTAATCAGCTAGAACCATCATCAAGAGAAAAGAGGAATCTTGGCAAGTGCTTTGAATCTATTGGCACATCCTCCAACTCTGTGGGGAAAGGGCATTGGTTTGATAACCTGAATGGCTGCCCCACTGTCACTCCCCACAGAACATCTGTACTTTTATGCAGTTGGAGTGGCTTGCAACAAAGATGGGGGTATAATGTCCTTGAATGAAGGACAAATTGAATCTTACCAGGCAGCTGGTCTGGATTTTAGAGAGAATTCAGTATCTAAGCACAGTGGAGTCCATCTCTTCCTCAGGTGTCAATAAAAGGGCTAGTTTTTCAAGTGTGATTCACCTAATAAGTCTCCCCTGTATTATCTGCCTGCTCACTGAATTCATCATTCTGCTTTACATCAAATTCCTTGAGTCATACCCATGGTAGTGTTTTCTGTTGACTCTTCACTGGTGTCTCCTCCAATGTTATACTTTCTTCTCTATCATCTCTTTTTCGCTCTCTCTTTCACAAGCACACACAGTAATGGAATTAGTGTGATTTCATTAGTGTGAGAATGTGAATGTGTTATAACAGAAAAATCCTCATGGATTTTGCAGGAAATACCCATCAGCAAACAGCTTCAACGGGTGGATCATTCCTGTGAGATTCACTCAGATTATCCATTTCAATGTGGATAATTCAGGCTGCAGTCCTATATACCTACTAACCTGGAAGTAAGTCTCACTGAATGCAGTTGGACTTACTTCTGAGTAGACATGTATAGGATTATGCAGTAAGAAAAACACTCTGAAGAAGTGTGCATGCACCTCTGAAGAAGTGTGCATGCACACGAAAGCTCATACCAAAATAAAAACTTAGTTGGTCTTTAAGGTGCTACTGAAGGAATTTTTTTATTTTACTTCGACCCAGACCAACACGGCTACCTACCTGTAGTAAGAAAAACACTGTAAAGCTGCATTTTATTTTATTTTTAAAAAAATCTAAATTGTATTTTAATCTGCATTTTAATCAGTTGATTTTCTTTCTTTTACGTTTTATTGTAATTTTATTGATGTCAGCCGCCCTGAGCCTGGTTCTCACTGGGGAGGGTGGGGTATAAATAAAATTGTTGTTGTTGTTGTTGTTGTTGTTGTTGTTGTTGTTGTTGTTGTTGTTATTTTCATGGGAAAAGGACTGATTATGATGACATTCTCCTGCTTCCAAATGGGCTCTGTTGTTCCCCCCCAATTCTTGCAAAAGTCCCTTAATTATTTTTCCTTGGGCAGTTCACCTTCCTCCTTCACCATACCTCCAAACCTGGAGTATAACTACAGCCTGGTCTCTTTCAACTGCTCTACTAAAATTTGGAAATTGCCCACAGCACAGATAAGGGCACATATAAATTGCCTTTATCAAACTTCCTTCAAATCAAAAGGCTTTATTATGTTTCTGCCGTGCCCACCCTCTGTTCTTTGATTTCTTCTATTTCTTTACATTCCATGGTGTTTTCCACAAATGTTTTTCTACCAGTTTTAAAGAGTGTACATTCAAAATCTGTCAAGAGGAGCTTTCCCCCTCTTCACTTTTTCCTTTCTAGTTGCAGGTCCTCAGTGCTCTAGTCCTAGTCATCTTCTGTTTCTGTGCCTATTGCCAATGGAAATATTCATCATGTCTAGGAAGTAGAGTGACTTCCAATAGTACAGTGGTACCTCTGGTTTCAAACTTAATTCATTCTGGAGGTCCGTTCTTAACCTAAAACCGTTCTTAACCTGAGGTACCACTTTAGCTAATGGGGCCTCCCGCCACCCCACCGCTGCCACCTGATTTCTGTTCTCACCCTGAAGCAAAGTTCTTAACATGAGGTACTACCTCCAGGTTAGCAGAGTCTGTAACCTGAAGTGTTTGTAACCCGAGGTGTTTGTACCCCAAGGTACCACTGTACTTGAACGCTGTTGCCAGCATATTATCTTGATCCTTCCACCAGAGGTCATTCCACCTGGTTAGCTTTAATGCACTTTGTTCCCTTTTCCTTTCTGTGTTCCTTATTGCCCCTTTGTTGCATCTATTAGATTGCAAAGAACTGTGTGAGATATGTGTGTGCGTACACACACACACACACACACACAGCTTTGTTTCAGTGTTTGCTGAAGTGTACTCCTAAGTTCAAAGGGTGGAAAGGGATGCGGGTGGCGCTGTGGGTAAAACCACAGAGCCTAGGGCTTGCCGATCAGAAGGTTAGTGGTTCAAATCCCCGCGACGGGGTGAGCTCCCGTTGCTCGGTCCCAGCTCCTGCCAACCTAGCAGTTCGAAAGCATGTCAAAGTGCAAGTAGATAAATAGGTACCACTACAGCGGGATGGTAAACGGCATTTCCATGTGCTGCTCTGGTTCGCCAGAAGTGGCTTTGTCATGCTGGCCACATGACGTGGAAGCTGTACGCCGGCTCCCTCGGCCAATAAGGCAAGATGAGCGCCACAACCCCAGATTCGGTCACTACTGGACCTAATGGTCAGGGGTCCCTTTACCTTTATCTTTACTCCTAAGTTCATATTGTTGTTTTACTATGGATTTGTATTTATTTGTTGGGTGTATTTTATTTTTGGAATGCTAGAAATGCTAAAATAAATTAAT
Source organism: Zootoca vivipara (assembly GCF_965207765.1). Classification (NCBI taxonomy): domain Eukaryota; kingdom Metazoa; phylum Chordata; class Lepidosauria; order Squamata; family Lacertidae; genus Zootoca; species Zootoca vivipara. Next base: position 62,024,883 of record NC_142584.1, on the reverse strand, counting down.
GCAATATTGGATTTTAAGCAAAATGCA